>NC_140237.1:27776603-27821603 GCF_949987555.1 Borostomias antarcticus
AATCCTGTTGTAGCGTATTTCATGAGCATTCCGGGATAAAAACTTCATACAATGTTCAGGGTAGTAAGCAAAATTTGGCGGATGACCATAGCTGTCGAAAAATTAAGCTTTCCCATCAGAGGTTTCCAGCACCATGCGACCCAATGTTCACCTTCTCTGCTTTGAGGGTGAGTGTTGACCACGATGTAGTTAGGATGTCTCTCAATTTTAGAAGGTACTGTAGCGTCTCACTAGCCCACACTCCTCCAAAGGCTTCACCCATAATCAGGACGTAATATACTTTTGAGCTGGTAAGTTGTCCATCTTCCTCTTCCTCCTTATATGATTCTTTAAAAGTCAATCAGAACCTGCCTTTTTTGAGTTTATTTCTATCACACTATCAAAGCATGCATAGACAATGAGTGTCATGGTATGCGTCAAGGCGTTTCTGAATCTTGCATTTCTGAAACTTAAATTATTAAATGATTACACTACATCTCTGGGCTCTGTCATTCGCTCGCATGGATTCTCCTATCACTGCAATGCCGATGACACACAACTGGTCCTGTCATTTCCCCCTTCTGATACACAAGTGGAGACACGCATAGCTGGGTGCTTGGCTGACATCTCGGAGTGGATGATGACACATCACCTCAAGCTCAATCTAGACAAGACTGAGCTGCTGTTCCTCCCGGGGAAGGGCTGCCCGCACCGGGACCTGGCCATCACCATTGAAGACACAGTGGTGACGCCGACTCGGACTGCAAGGAATCTGGGTGTGATCCTGGATGACCAACTGTCGTTCTCCGCACATATCACATCCGTCACACGTTCCTGCAGATTCATGCTCTATAACATCAGGAGAATTCACCCTTTCCTCACTGATGAAACGGCGCAGGTACTCATCCAGGCCCTGGTCATCTCCCGCCTGGACTACTGCAACTCCCTCCTCGCGGGGGCACCGGCGTCAGCCATTAAACCCCTGGAACTTGTCCAGAAAGCTGCTGCTCGCCTGGTGTTCAACCACTCCAAGTTCTCCCACACAACTTCCCTTCTCCGTTCCCTACACTGGCTCCCTGTAGCGGCTCACATCCAGTTTAAAACTCTGGCACTAGCCTACAGGGCAATGAAAGGAACAGCCCCCTCCTACCTCCAGGCCATGGTCAAACCCTACACCCCCTCCCGACCGCTACGCTTTGCTACCTCGGGGCAACTGGCTCCCCCGTCACTCCGAGGCCCCTGCGGTCGATCGACATGGTCACGGCTCTTCTCTGTCCTGGCCCCGCAGTGGTGGAACGAACTGCCCACTGACATCAGGACAGCAGAGTCGCTGCCCATCTTTCGTTGCAGACTCAAAACTCATCTCTTCAAGAAGTACTCCATCTTCAAGAAGTACTCCATCCTCTTAAGCACCTATTGTATTTTAGATTGCAATTCTTGCACTTTGCCTTCAGCACTAGATTATGCTCTTAGTCACTTGTTTTAGAAAGGAGATGCACTTGTGAGTTCTGGCAAGTAGTAGTACATCGGCGTTTCCTACGTTAAATGCAATTATTGTTAGTCGCTTTGGATAAAAGCATCTGCTAAATGACTGTAATGTAAATCCAAATGACAACTACCATTGACAGAGGGCGAGATCGCGTCTCCATCCAGTTCATCATCCCTTGCTAAGTTGAGCACAAATAATGAATATCCGTTTTCAAAATTGGAACGGTTAATGCAGAGCGAAGAGACTGAGATGTCTGTTTGTAGCTAGAAAGAGATTGTAAAACTCTAACACTCTGATGGGCGGGAAAGTTAGGCAGGAATGGTTTACTAGGAATGTGACGGCCGTTCACAGTCAGGCTTAGATATTCCAGATCGCAGTGCTGGAACCTGAATGAGTTCATTTAATTTAATTTCAAACCTTTATTTATACTCGTAAAGCACTGAGGTTTCCCTCGTTTACAGTGTTGACGAGTTCACACACATACACAAATAACAACAGAACAAACACAATATACAATAATGATAATAATAAGTATTATTATTATTATTATTAAAAACAGTTACATGTTGAATTACAAATGTCAAGAGCCATGGATTTAAACTCTGTGATTGAATGAAGTACCTCAAGCTTTAGAGTCTGTTGTCAAGTATTCCAGGTATAAGGAGCATCATGGAAAAGCAAGAACGGTTTCTGTACAGGAAGCCAATTTTCTGCCGCAGCTTAGAGGCTAGACTGTCTATGTAAACGTTGATATTTGTACTCAGTGAGTCTCTCAATATGCGAGTGATTAGCCATTAATAAATGGAGCCTATCATAATCAGTAATCCTGGCTCTAGAAAACAACATGCACTTCGATTTGCTAGGATTAAGGACTAGTTTCAGATTGGTGAGAGCTTCTTACAGCACATTAAAAGAAAGCTGCACTCTCAATGGCTTCCTGAACAGTATCCACAATACAATAGACACCTGTACAGTCCTCAGAACTAAAAGTTGGCGCGGCTGTGCAGCGGCAGCGGCGGTAAAAATGTATAATCAGTATATAGATGAGCATGACAGCCAGCTAGTGCAGAGATAAAATCATGAATATACAGTAGATGGTCAAAAGGACAGGACCCAACACTGAGCCTTGGGGCACACCTTTAGCTAGAGACAAGTAATCAGATCGAATGTTACCCAATTTCATACACTAACACCTTGACGACAGATAGTCCTGAAACCAATCACAAGCACCTCTATCCAAACCAATACTAGATAGTCTATTTAAAATCAGGTAGTGATCGACTGTATCAAATGCTTTTGAAAGATCTACAAAGAGGGCAGCACAATGTTTCCTGTTGTCTAATGCCGAGATGATGTCATTAGTAACAAGAGTAACAGCAGAAATGGTGCTGTAATTAGATCTGAATCCAGATTGGTGAGTACATAAAACTGAGTGACTTGAAAGAAAAGATTTCAATTGGCTATTTACCAAGGTCTCCAGAACTTTGGCTTAGCATGGTAATCTGCAGATAGGACAATAGTTATCCATTTTACAGTATACCTACAGTATCACCCCCTTTGTGCAACGGGACCACCTGGGCAGATTTCCAAACCTGAGGAACTAAATAAAAAATGCATGACCACGGCTCACTAATGACTGGGGCTGCCAGTTTTATACAAAACGAGTCTAGATTGTCCTCACCAGTAGAACACTTAGGATCTATGGATTTCAATATTCCTAGCGTTTCACTAGGTGTAAAAGACTGAAAGGAGAAATGAGAGACACGGTCCAAAGGGTGAATGCAACCAGAATCTGTATCCAAGGGAGCCAGCCCAGTATACAACCTATCAAATAAGGGCTCAGCCTCAGTGAAGTGCTTATTAAAAGCAAAACAAATATAATTTGGATCAGAGATTACATGATCATCCACATGAATATGCAAGGGCAGTGAACTAGAGGGTTTGAACTTTGCAGGGTTTGAATAGGAGTTAGAGACTAAATCCAAAAAGTAGTCAGATTAGCTTTCCTCACAGCTGCTGTGCATTTATTTCTAAGTTGTCTAAAAGAAAGACAGTCTTGTGTATCCCTCATGTGTCTGGCACGAGACCACAATTCCTATCATTAAACAAATCACTAGAAAACCATGGTGAAATTATATATTTAATCCTAGTCTTTTTAGAAGGGGCGTGTTTATCTACAAAGTGATTTAATATTTTTACAAAAGAGTCAAGGGTGACCTGCACGTTATCAGACTCAACTGAGCATAAACTATTACAGTCAATAATGTCATCCAGGGGGCGCTGTTGGACGTTGACGATGTAGGACGTGTTCCCCTATCGCTCCTGAGTTAGTGGCGAAATTTATATATTTTATTCTTGTCAAACTGAACATATTTCTGTTGATCAGATGTCCGAAGGGTCGTTTAAGTAACTTTGAACGAACTTGTTGAGTTAAGATTCATAATGACGTCTACTCGACCGAAGTCAGAATCTGTAAGAGCAGGCCGCAATAAGCCTGCACCCTCGCCTGATTCATCCCCGCCATCAGATGCTGCTGATACCGATGACACCGGAACTCTGACTGCGGGGTTGCTACAGACAATGATGGGCTCCCTCAAAACTGATATCTTCAGCAAAATTGACTCTCTTTCAACCTCTCTCAGGTCAGAGATGTTGTCGGTCAAAGAGGAGCTTAAGAGATCTATCGAAAATGTGCAGAAGAAGCTCGACACACACGGGGAAGTTATATCGGAACTGGAGCGCGGCGCTACAGATAATAGCACGCGTATTAGTGAGCTGGAAACTAGTGTCGGCTCTTTGATGACTAGGGTAGAGTACCTGGACCACAGGTGCGAAGATATGGAAAGCAGGATGCGGAGAAACAACATCCGACTTCTAGGTGTGCCAGAGGGAGTAGAGGGTCCACGACCGACGGAGTTTGTGGCCGGGTTGCTTCAGGAGCTGCTCGGCCTGGAGGAAAAGCCGCTACTGGACCGGGCCCACCGCAGCCTGCGAAGTCGACCTCGAGAAGGAGAGCCCCCACGACCATTTGTCATTAGGGTGCATTTCTTTCACGTTCGCAACGACATGCTGAAGAAAGCGGGCGAAAAATCTCCTCTTCTCCACAAGGGGAAACGGATTTCTGTCTTCGCGGACTACACCACGGCTGTGGCCAAGAAGCGGGCTAGCTTTGGGGAGGTGAAGCGCCGACTACGTGCTTGCCCGGGCGTGAAATATGGGCTCATGTACCCTGCCGTCCTGAGACTGACTCTGTCGGACAACTCAACACACAGATTCGAGGACCCGGCTTTGGCGGCCGACTTCATCCAAAAGAATCTGAAAACAGCGGTTGTACCTGGAAGGTAGTGCTAAGATCAGTTAGCTGGTTTTGTTGGTAGGTTAGCTGACGGGCTAGACAGCGAACTAATTAGCTGACGAAGTTGGCCTAACAGGGCCCATTGATAATACTTGAAGGCTGTTTTCTCTCATTTCCTGTTCTTGTTGGTGAGTATACAGCTGATTCCCTGCTGTAATGTGATATACTGCAGTTATGCATATTATGTAGCCTATCTTCTGCTTTACCCACGGTAGGTCTACTGCCTTCTGATTATATATCACCGTTAGCCTACTCTTTCATTTTGATTTAAGCTACCTCTGATGCCAATGTTTGGTTGTTTACATAGTTTGGGTACAATCTTATCATTTAAGCCACATACAGGCATGTTTGGTCTATTCTAGTTCAATGGTCGCTAATCTCGGGTAGCACAGAGTAAGGGTTAGTTACTACGCTTTGCTCTAGATTTTGTGCGTATTTAGGGTTTTGCTTGCGTCTCAGTTGGGGAGATGCTTCGGCAAGGGAGGGTTTGGGGGAGGGTGTTTTGGGGTTTTTTGTATTTTGTTACCTGTCCCTGTTTTTTGATTCTGTACTGTTAAGGTCAACCAAAATCTCTAGTTTACATGGTATTCTGTCCTTTACACATCTTCTCTCTTTTGAAACATGTCTCAGCCAGGTGTAGCTCATTCAGCTGGAGGAAGTGGTTTTAATTTTGTTACTTGGAATTGCAGGGGCATCAATAATCCAGTTAAACGCAGTAAGGTGCTCCACCACCTTCATCAATTGAAAGCTCACATTGTCTTTTTGCAGGAGACTCATCTCAAGGTTTCACAGCACTCTTGTCTCAGGTGCAGATGGGTGGGTCAGGTGTTCCATTCCTCATTTCAAAGTAAGGCCAGAGGGGTGGCTATTTTACTTCACAGATCAGTGCCTTTTACATGTTCCAATGTGATTGCAGACCGCTATGGTCGGTACGTTATTGTCAGTGGTAGGTTGTTCAACACAAATGTACTTCTGGTTAATATTTATGCTCCTAACTGGGACAATGGTGATTTTTTTAAGTCTGTTTTCTCCACAATTCCTGACATGTCCTCCCGCATGTTGATCGTAGGGGGTGACTTTAACTGTTGGTTAGATCCGCATTTGGATCGTTCCTCAACTAAACCTACTGCTTTGTCAACCTCAGCCAGGGTGGTCCGGACCTTTATGTCTGACTATGCGGTTTCGGACCCATGGAGAGTGTTTAACCCGTCTGGAAAAATATACTCTTTTTTCTCACCTGTCCACCACACCTTTACACGTATAGACTACTTCCTTGTAGATGACAGACTTCTTCATTCCATATCCTCATGCTCGTATAATCCAATTGTTATTTCTGACCACGCCCCTGTTACCATGGTAGTAGTTTTTCAAGATATTATTAATTTGCGACCACCTTGGCGTTTAAATACTTACCTGCTCAGTAATGATGACTTTGTAAATTTTGTTTCGACCCAAATTGATTTTTTTTTAAGTACGAACAAAACCCCTGACATCTCTGCATCTACTCTCTGGGAAACTCTGAAAGCCTATCTCAGAGGCGAAATTATTTCCTATGCCGCGTATGAGAACAAACTTAAAAATGACAAACTCTCTGTGTTGACGCGCAGTATTGCCCAATTGGATGAGGTATATGCTGTGTCACCATCTCCACGTATTTATAAGGAACGGTTAGTTTTACAAGCAGAACATGATACATTATTGACAGATCAGGTTACTGAACTGCTTGTCAAATCTAGAAGCACTTATTATGAACAAGGTGATAAAGCTAGTAAATTATTGGCTCATAAGTTACGTCAGATCTCATCATCACATCTGATCCCTAAAGTTCGTACGTCGTCTGGAATATCCTTAGATCCCAAGGAGATCAATGATGAGTTCAAGCGTTTCTACCAGTCTTTATATACGTCTGAAAATGAACCGGATACTTTAGAATTAGATAGTTTCTTCCATTCCCTTGCTGTACCTTTAGTTAGCCATGATCTGAGTGAGCGATTAGAACAACCAATTACTACTGAGGAACTGTCCATTGCTGTTAAATCTCTTCAATCCGGGAAAAGTCCAGGGCCGGACGGCTACTCAGCTGAGTTTTATAAAAAGCTTTTTCCTAAAATAGCCCCTATCTTAAGTGACATGTATAATGAAGCATTTGCAAATGGCACTCTCCCGCAGACTCTTACTCTAGCCACTATCTCTCTAATCCTTAAAAAGGACAAAGACCCTCAGGAATGTGCATCATACCGCCCAATTAGCCTATTAAATGTTGACTATAAAATTTTAGCCAAGCTTCTAGCAATGCGTTTGGAAACAGTCCTTCCGTCAGTTATCTCGCCTGATCAGACAGGATTTATTAAAAATAGACACTCATTCTTTAATCTTAGACGTTTATTTAATATTGTGTATAATCCTTCTACTAGTAACACTTCTGAGGCTGTCATATCCCTAGATGCAGAGAAGGCGTTTGACAGGGTGGAGTGGAAGTATCTTTTCTACACCCTGACTAATTTCGGCTTTGGCTCCAAATTCATTGCTTGGGTGAGACTTCTGTATGCTTCCCCTCAAGCCTCAGTCAGGACTAATAACACGCTATCCAGTTATTTTCCTCTGCAACGGTCAACACGTCAAGGTTGTCCGTTAAGCCCTTTATTGTTTGCCCTTGCCATAGAACCCCTTGCAATAGCACTTCGCTCCAACCCTCTTATCAAAGGTATAGTCAGATACGGCCACGAGCATAAGGTATCGTTGTATGCCGATGATTTATTATTATATATATCTGATCTCTCTGTTTCTGTCCCTGTTGCCCTTACCACTATCAAATCCTTTGGTCGCCTGTCTGGGTATAAACTGAACCTCAATAAGAGTGAACTGATGCCACTTAATGTAGCCGCAAAGAACTGTCCTTTACATATCCTACCATTTAGAATGGCTCATAATAGTTTCGTTTATCTTGGGGTGCATGTTACGGAGAAATTTGATAAACTTTTTCAGGCCAACTTTGTCCCCCTTTTAACTCGTACTAAGGATGATTTTGAACGCTGGTCTCTACTACGTCTCTCTCTGGCAGCAAGAATTAACACTGTTAAGATGAACACTCTTCCTAGATTCTTGTATCTCTTTCAGTGCCTACCTATTTTTCTTCCCAATGCATTTTTTAAAAAGATTGATGGTCTGATTTTACCTTTTATATGGGATAAGAAGCCTCCCAGGATACGGAAACAGTTCTTGCAGAGGCCCAAACCAGACGGAGGTCTTGCATTACCAGATTTCAGGTTCTACTACTGGGCTGCTAATCTTAGGATCGTTCAGTACTGGTTGCAG
The DNA here is from genome assembly GCF_949987555.1 of Borostomias antarcticus. Taxonomy (NCBI): domain Eukaryota; kingdom Metazoa; phylum Chordata; class Actinopteri; order Stomiiformes; family Stomiidae; genus Borostomias; species Borostomias antarcticus. The sequence continues at coordinate 27,784,742 of NC_140237.1, forward strand.
TGTGGAGAGTTGTCTTCACCCCCAGTTTGGTTAAAGATGGAAGCTGCCTCATCTATACCGGCATCACTATCTTCTCTTGCCCACGCCTCTATTTTAGGTCCTTGTCCCTCTTTCACAAAAAATGTATGTGTGAAATCAACGTTGAAGATCTGGAACCAATTTAGACGCCACTTTGGCTTTCAGACAACTTCTTTTGCCGCTCCAGTGGCCTCAAATCCGGCTTTTCCCCCATCTATGATTGATAATGCTTTCTCAATTTGGACTAGTCTAGGTATTAGAAGATTTAAAGATCTCTATATTGACAGTACCTTTGCTACGTTCGAGCAATTATCAGTTAAGTTTGGTCTCCCCAGAAATCATTTTTTTAGGTTTTTACAGATCCGGAGTTATGTCCGCAAATTAGATCCCCGGTTCCCCACCCTTCCTGGTGGAACACAGTTTGATACTTTTCTTACCCCTCTTCTCACTCTAAAAGGTTCACTATCAATAATCTATAGACAATTATGCTCTTTGCAGTCCACCTCCTTAAGCAGCATTAAGTCCTCATGGGAGGAGGAACTGGGGGCAGAGATATCTGACGACATGTGGGAGAAAGCGCTCAAAAAGGTTCACACCTCTTCTATCTGTGCTCGGCATGGTCTCATTCAATGTAAAATCATTCATCGGGCTCATTGGACCACAATGAGATTGTCCAGAATTTACAAGGATGTGACTCCTAATTGTGTAAGATGTAACCAGTCTCCTGCAAATCATGTACACATGTTTTGGAATTGCCCATCTCTCGTTGGTTTTTGGAAGGATATCTTTGATACACTCTCTGCTATAAGTGGCATACAGGTTGAACCAGACCCTTTGACTGTATTATTTGGGGTCTCCTCGCCCACATTACAACTGACAAAGATGAATAAAGATGTTATTGCTTTTACTACTTTGTTGGCAAGACGGCTAATTTTGCTTAGATGGAAATCCTCTGTACCTCCTTCTCATGCTCTTTGGATCAAATCTATTCTAAGTTGTATAAAGCTAGAGAAAATTAGGCATACACTCAGGGGATCTGTAAACAAATTCTATACGATGTGGGCTCCCTTCTTTTCTTTTGTTAAGAGGCTTAATTTCCCTATAGTTCCAGAGTGATGTGTATATTTATTTTACATAGTATTGTACGTGATCTTTTCTGCTTATTTTTCTTCTCTCCTTTTCACCTTATCCTCGATACATCCTGCTGGTGTAAGAGGCCTGGTGTGTGTACAACATCTTGGATTGATATCAGAGTTGGTTGACCTGTAATCCATTGTATGAACCATTGTATGAATGTGTGAATGAATATTTTTTATTTTCATTTTGTGTTTGTTTGTTTGTTTTTTTTTCATTTTGATTTATTGTGTGTTATCTTTGGGGTTTTGTTGTGTGTTCCTATTGGATAATTTTCAAGTACAATTCCTTTGTAATTGTTGGTTATGCTGAAAATCCAATAAACAAAGTTAAAAAAATAAAAAAATAATGTCATCCAAAAAGGCTTGAGCATTGAAGGATTTAAGATTTCTCCTCAAAACTACGTGGCCGTGTTTTCACCAACTTTGAAGTTCTAATGCAAGCTGTTGGACAATGGCCACTTATACTCAAATTAAAAACACCACAAGCAGAAATTCTGTCACATCTGTTAGAGAACATTAAATCAATAAGAGTAGGTTTAGCATACTTTTTAGGATTGGGCCTAGTAGTCTCAGTGACCAACTGAGAAAGGCCCAGATTACCACTCACTTCCTTCAGGTAACCAGAAGCAACACTCCGCCAGTCCAGATTAAAATCACCCATCACTATCATCTCTGAATGTGCATACAAAGAGAATATATCAGAGATTCTGTCAATAGTACTGACCTCTGACCTCAGCCTTGGGAGGCCTGTAGACACCAATCACAAACAATGAGCTACCAGGCCCCAGATCAACCTTCAATACAAGCAGTTCCAAACACATTGGAATAGTAATGACATTTATGACAGAGACAGACAGGCAAGATTTTACCAGGACAATACCAGGACATCAGGGTCAGCCTGAGAGACTAACATTTTCAGATGATCTAATTTATGTTACTGAAGGAGACTTCTAATGTTTAGATCAGGCATTCCCAAACTGTGAGGCGGGCCTCCCTTGGGGGGCCCCAAAGAAATTCAGGGGAGGCGCGGAGCGATGGTTAGAAAAAAGAAAAAAAAGGAAAACATGTTTTATTTTTGAAATTTCTATGCTTTTTATAAATGAAACTTGATTTTAAACGTCAGAAAATCTAAATAAATAATGGGAGAGATGTATACTAAATGTGTGGATAGTGCAGAGAGCCTCCCCCCGCAGGCATGAATGTATTGTGTGAAAACGTCATAACGTTAACTAGCAACAGGTGCCACCGAGCTAACTTAGCTATGTAACATTATAGGCTAGCTAACGCTGCCTTGCAAAATGGACACATTTTGGGGGTTGGGGGGGCGCGGGTGTGTCACTGTTTTCAGAAGGGAGGCCCACATTGATGGAGTTTGGGAATCCATGGTTTAGATGAATCAGCCCAAGCCCTCTCCTTTCCTTAAAGGCAGTTGGATTGTTTATACAAGCCAGGGTGACTTCTAAATCAGATGGGACAGAGCCTGAAATGACAGAGTCCTGAGTCAAGGGGCATAGGTGTCTCACAGTGCTATCTGTGGTCTAATAGATATGTCAGCCCAATTTGAGAGGCGGACAGGGATTCTGACCGTGATTCTAGTCGGTATGCGCTGAGGACTTGCTGTCACATGGAGAGACAAACAGTCATCAGAAAGCCCTGATGTAGCCTGATCCGAAGGAGCAGGAGGTCTATATTCATGGAGTAAACAATTGTTAAAACGGATTGGACTTATCCCACATCAGACCCTGCAGGACATCAGGGCCAGGTCCAGACTCACTAACAGAACATCAGACCCTGCAGGACATCAGGGCCAGGTCCATACTCACTAACAGCAGATGGGCGCCTGATCTACTGGGATGAAGGCCGTCCCGAGCAAAGAGGTCCCGTCGGTTCCAGAAGGGGCTAGCTCTAACACAGGGCGAAACTTACACACGGGGCCTCACAAAGGAGGCCGCAGTGGTGAGGAGATTAGACAGCTAGCACAGTATGGATGATAAAGTAGCCTGTGGTGAAGATGGTAATAATAGCCAGGTGGATGCCACAGTGCAGGACGTACATGTGAGGACTCCACACAGTCAACAATGCGAGGGCTGGACAGAGTCCACAACGGAGAGTACATTTGATAGCAATAGCAATACACACGGGTCCAGCAGGGAACGCAAACTAGACTTACTGGCAAAGACCCAAATGACTGGGCATATTGCTATGGAATAGCCTCCGGTAAGCATGTTAAGCAGAGATAGCAGACTGTCCCCCATTGGCTAGTTAGCTTAGCTTGGCTAGCTAGCATTCCAAGTTGTCCAGATTTCAGATTTTGTGTTCCTACAAATGCTGCGTGATCCACCAGACCAGTATCGTTCAGTATCAGTAAATATCTAGGAAGCTTTCCTAGAAATAAGTTATCCTGCGAACAAACTCTTGACTGTGCAAGAAGGGTGTCATTTTTAACAACTGCACGGCTTATAGGGTACAACGCATTCGATATCATAAAAGCCGCTGAATGACCGATCATCATGGCTGGGGAAACATGAATCTTCTTAACGAAAAGGCTGACCGATAGAATTTATTATTTAAAGGTTGCATTAGCGTCCGACATTAATGTGAAAGCGCTTATAGTTTTTACAAGTTTCAGTTGAACATCCACATTATTCAGTAGGTAGTCTCTCAAAAAAATAAATCAGCATGCAGCCGTACCATTAAAAAAATTCACATGAATGTTTACAGAACCTTGCCCGTGAGACGAGCCCCAGGTGAGGACAGTCATCGGCAACATTGATCGAATCCATTTCCCCGACATCTGTACCAAAGGCCCACCGAGAACTGACTCTCTAATGTTTCCTGAGAGAAATTTAGCAGTTTCATGGTAAATGGACTGCACTTATATAGCGCTTTTATCCAAAGCGCTTTACAATGGCCTCTCATTCACCCATTCACTCACACATTCACACACCAATGGCGGCAGCTGCCATGCAAGGTGCTAACCTGCTCATTGGGAGCAATTTAGGGTTCAGTGTCTTGCCCAAGGACACTTCGACATGTGGACAGGAGGAGGCGGGATTCGAACCGCCGACCCTATAATCATTGGATGATCCGCTCTACCACTGAGCCACAGCCGCCCACAATTTCAATAATCGATCTGTATAGGTATAGGTACTGCATTTGTAATGCGCTCCCCATCCAGTTGTTACACTGGCCCGGAGCGCAGCCCGAGGGCAGAACGAAAGGGAGAGGAAAGATTGCACAAAAAGGGAGGACAGTTCACAAGGACAGTCTAGCACTCAAGCACACAGAGTGGGGGGGGAAATTCACACAAACAACTCTCACACAACAGCAAGTGAACCTAGGAGTCCGTTATGGTGAACAAATGGGGTTTTAACAATCCTTTAAAGGTCCCTACGGTGGGAGCAGACTTGATGTGATTGGGGAGCTTGTTCCACAGTTTTGGAGCCAACACAGCAAAGGCGCGATCTCCCAGCCTTACTGTGTTGGACCATGGAGGTCTCTGTAAGGGTGCGTAGCTGAGGAAGAGCTAATAAGAACATTATTTAGACTGACGTTGACTTGAGAAAATATAGAATTCAGAGGATATTGAATAATGCCACATGGATCTTTATCATCCAAAGCGGTGCCATCTTGTTTGACAATTCTAGTTCTAGTTTAGACAATTCTAATTTAGAGGGTTAATCTCTAAATCTCAATGATGAGTCATTGGAGTTGCGAAGAGATCGAGCTCTGACTTTGTGCACTCCGCTGAGAGATGATGACTGAGAGACATCTTTTCTTTAATTACAAGATACTCTGTCCCTTGTATTGATTATTGCTTTTACCTTTCCTGTGAGACTGTGATTGACTTTTGGTCACACGTTTACGTTTTTTTCTGTCAGACGGTAGAGCCACAAAAGATCTTTTCTGAGTTCTGTGTGATAGTTGTAATAGTCCAGATCCTTCCTGTTCAGGCTCCGCCCGTTGGATCAATCGGCTTGTGGCAGCACCTACAACATCCGATGCTATCCCTTTCGCTGCTGTTTTCAAATGAGGTTTAGCTAAATTAGCACCACGTTTATTAAAGGGTAAAACAAATCTGAATGCCCTACTGAGCACTGATCCTAACCTGCGCCCGTAAACCAGGGGAGCTCCGTGTCCCACTTAATTTGTTTATTAAGAAACAAATCTTTGCTGATCCATTGTGCTTATCAGTTCATCTCGTGTTTTTATTTTTTTATAGATGACAGAGGTCATTATAGAACGACAGTGCAACTTGCAAATGTTTTTCCCGTACGTGAAACGAATGAGTGCTGTTTTCTATATGTTTGTTCTGTATACACTGCTTATTGACCAGAATGTAATGCAGCTTTTCATATGACAGTGATAGGTTCACCGTATTGTCCTTCTATTTTAACAATCCGTAGAAGAGTTACCGCATAGTCTCCAATGTGCTGTGCTTCTATGATATTTGTGTATACCATAAAATTATATTGTCCTCCGTAAATATCTGCAGGGTATTTTCCAACTGTCCCCTCCACCGTTGCACGATACCATTCCCCTGGTTCAAGTCCTAGCATATAAGCCAATGGCGCCTCGTATCTGAAAGAATATTGGCCTTAGCCACAGATCTCGATTCTTTTCTTTACAGTGTTGTATAATAGCTGAATGTCCAATCCCGATTTCGCAAACAGCCCATTGATTTCTTTTACTAGTTGTGGTGCCGTACCATAAAACCCTGTTTTAATTTTTTGATAAATCAATGGCAAAACCTCCATGTTTCATTACATCATAAGTATCTTCTAAAGTTATATTATTCCAGGTGTGACAGTACATGATTTTGGCTAATGCTACCTCATATGGACCTTGTAATTCTATAGGTTGAGACAGCAATATTGTAAGATCTGAACTATTGTTATCCAGAAAGATGTTGTGGCAGCCATTCGATGGGAGTGTGACATAAAAAGATCTTCGCTCTTCCATCCTTCTAGAGGGGATATCTTTTTCAAACTGGCTCACTCAGGATAAAATCAACTGCTTCATCTTCTTCTTCTTCTTCTCCAGATCATTGATGTCTTTAGATGGTATCCATGAGTCAAACTGCGAAGGCCAACCTTCCTAGTGCACTAAAACCATCTTATGACCATTTTTAATTGTCTTGTCTAAAACCTTTTCTATACGAAAAACATCATTCGGCAAAATGTTCACTTTCTGCAGCTCAGCCTCATAGAACGTACCCTTAAGAATCTCTCCATGTATGTATGTATAAACAGGCGGCACTCTAGGGATGCATTCAGTGATAGTAAAATACTCATCTGTAAAAGACTGCTCATATTTTTTATCAAAGACTCTCCTGTATTTTAAAATCCGCAGTGAATTTAAACGTCCCCAATTTACTCTTTAGAGGCAGTGTACCATATACGAGATCTCAAGACGTACCTTTTCGACCTAGCCTACAATCACTAGCCAGAACCTTGAGACACAAAAAGGCAGCCTCAAACCCACCCGTGAATCCTATGTATACATTGGTGTATATCCTGCTATGCACTGTATGTATATCAAGTAGTGTACAGAAGCTGGTTACCCTGAAACAGGCTTGTTCTGTTCTGACATCTGTGTTGCTTCAATGACTCAGGGTGCTACTAACCGTTTTCTGCCTCCCCTAGTGCCTCTCTCTCTCCTTCCTATCTTCTAACCAGGTCCAGTGGATGCCCCACTGTCACCAGCAGACCTCCCTGAGTCCGATAGATACCCCTGTGTCTGCTGTGGATGTCGTAGCATTTAGTTAACACACACACATACAGTACACACAGACATACACCAGCCCACTTCCGGCTTTAGGCCTGGGCCATGGCAAACACACACCAGTATTTGACATGTCTCTCCCATAATGTTTTTAGCCTCTCTTACTCTGAAAATGTAATTTAATGTTATTTATTGCTTTATAAATGTTCTTAGCCGGTAGACAAACATACTCCAGGAGCTTGCTCGATCGCCTTGTTGAGAGGGGTCAGGGAAGAATTTTTACAGCTCACTTATCTGGCCCCCGGGTGATACTGTTTTTTTGCTTCCCTCTGGAATATGTAGGGGAGGGTCGTATGCCCACCTCCCTTGTTCTCTGTAAAGCGCATTGTGTTGCCTCTGGGTATGAAATGCGCTATACAAATAAAGCTTTGATTGATTGATTGATACATTCTCAAACACTTTAGCTGTCTTGCCAGGTGTAACATCCACAGGTCTCATTTTGATACTGGTGTGGTAGCCATTGTTATAACTATTGATTAAATCCAGAAGAACATCGATACACCGCCGCGTATTCTTAGCACTGAAATAGCGCCACATGCACATTTAAGAGTTCTGTTAAAGCGTTCTACAACTGGAGCCTTTAGCTCATTTCCCCTACTGAAATGAATAATGCTGTGTTTCCTTAAGAGTTTCTTCACCTCAAAGGTGCGATTAAAAAATAATTGTCCATCATCTGTTTGAAGTTTGATAGGAATCACACTCTCCTCCAGAATAGATGCAAGTGCCTGACACACTTCCACAGAGGTCTTGTTTTTCAAAGGACAAGCATAAGCCTTTTTGGAAAACACACCGCTGACCGTTAGGAGAAACTTAAAGTTAGATAGAGCTCCCATATCACAAAGATCAGCTTGAAATTGATAGAGAGCTTGTGGAACAAACACACGATTTCTTGGGAAGGTTTTTCACGGTGCTTTGTGTAAAGTGTAAGCCTCTTGTTCAGACAGCCACTCTCTAACTTGCACAGGATTAGTTTTTTTCCCCGTCTGATCCTGAATACCTCTTTGAAGTCTTTCAGGACCGCCATACGAACCAGGATGGGATAGATCATAATATACACTCTTCATCACACGTTCAGCGTTCTTCAAAGCCATAGCTGCCACTGACATGATAGCGGAAAGTGTCTGAATAATATTTACCCTAGACAAAAGTTTTCATCACTTTTAACTTTTTTATAAAAAAAAAAAGATATAATTTTAATGATTACATAGTTCCATTACATTAAACAAAATCATAATGCCTTTTGTCTCATTAACATAATTATGCAATACATTCACTAGATGGTTAACATTAATAGGAAACTGGGAATTCTTCACTTTAAATGTGGCTATATCGACTACTAAGGTTTACAGGCAGAAGAGGTGACACCTATCAAAAGTATGATCCTCTCACATATAATCAAATATTTTACATATTTTTTTCAAAAAAAGATGATTGTAAATATTATTAACAAGCAATGCCAGCTTTTATAGTATCAAGAAAAATAGGGCTGAGGAGTCCATCAGGTTGATCCAAACTCAGCACTGAATTCGATGCAGACGGCAGGGGATCTTCAGGGGGAGGTGGATTCTCAGAATAGTTAACTGCAGGCGGTGGCTCAATGGGTCAGAAGAGAGGACCAAGGTGGGTGAGGGGAGGGAGGAGGAGAGTACTGAAGAGCATTATCAGAAGTCAACAGGTAGTGCAGGGTCTACAAGGCCTAGGAGGTCGAGAGGTGAAGCTGGAGGGGAGGGAGGATGTGGGTATCGCTGAGGATCTGGAGAAAGGCACGATGCCTCGTAAAATTTTAACGCAGAAGGAGGGTGAATAATCTCCAGGATAGTACTCTTCAGATGAAGTCTCCTCGCCAGCTTGTATTTTAGAGTAGACATCTGACTTAAGGAAGAAGTCCGGCAGAACATCCATGATATTGAATTGAAGTCTCTCTCTGTAACGGAATGAAGTCTCTCTTTGTATCGGACTGAACTGCGTCTCTCTTTCTTATATCCACATCTTTCAACGGGGGGCGGGGGTAGCACGGATCGGGGGTAGGGCGGGGGCGCGGGGCGGGGGTAGCGCGGATCGGGGGTAGGGAAAAAGGGCAAGAGTAAGGCAGAGTTTTCTACACCTGCTGATGTGTATGACTCTGAAAAACGCAGGCAAAAATAAAAAAAAGAAGACAGTGAAAAACAACCTAAGCATTCAAATGTACGGAAGAGCATTAGGGCCAACAGCTGAGTTTTTTTCTCAGAAATTCTGACTTTAATCTCAGAAATTCTGACTTTAATCTCAGAAGTTATTTCTGACTTTTTCTCAGAAATTCTGATTTTAAAGTCAGAAATTCTGAGTTTTTTTCTCAGAAATTCTGACTTTAATCTCAGAAGTTATTTCTGACTTTAATCTCAGAAGTTATTTCTGACTTTTTTCTCAGAAATTCTGACTTTAAAGTCAGAAATTCTGAGTTTTTTTCTCAGAAATTCTGACTTTAATCTCAGAAATTCTTACTTTAATCTCAGAAGTTATTTCTGACTTTTTTCTCAGAAATTATGACTTTAAACTCAGAAGCTTAATATAATAATATACTCAGTTGTTGGCCCTAATGCTCTTCCGTACAAATGTGAGATAGTCAATCACAATTTGTCTTGTTTTTTTCTCCCATATTCCCCACACACCCCCTTGGTGACCTCATCAGACATACGGAATCGATTAACTTGACCTACTTAATTTCTCTATATGGGTTGCACTTCCGCTCATTGACCTACATAACTGACCTACATAATTTTCTATGACTATTGTTCACTATTAAATTTATATGACATCATACCTTTTTGACAGAATGTGACTCCGCTATCTTTCTAGCAATCACAAAGCTGAGTACCTGAAATAGATGTTTCAGAGAATTCAGCGTTGTCAACCTGAGACACTTTACAAGCCAGATTTTAATAGAGTAAACTGTCCTTGCCGAGTCTGAGGTAATTTGATAATCTCGGTTTATCAAGCTGCCCAGGGTAGGATCTTTTCTAGGTAGGTGGTTAAATTGGGATAACGGTCTCTTTGGAGGAGAGGTAAACATCCTGTGGCAAAGACATCGGGAACGGAGCGGGCCAACCAGGACACATGCCCTGTCACCATCTGACTGATACACTCATCCCTCATCAAACTGCGCCAGAGACTGAAGACTCGGGGCTTTGCAGCATCATCCAGTTAGCCACTGTGTGTGTGTGTGTGTGTGTGTGTGTGTGTGCTACTGTACAACTGAATATTATTTGTGATACCTATGTATGATTCACACAGCACCGAGCGCGTGTTGTAGAGAGAGGTCTTTCTCTCAGGAGTCCCTCAGGGTCTGTTTGCAGCATTGTAGACCTCCAGGTACAGCGAACATGTTCTGCTCTCTCTATAGACCTGTTAGCTACTCAGTGCCACTGTGCCACTGCCAATGTGCCACTGTGTACCACAAGTTCTCCCACAGAGCAACTGCTTTTATCTGACATCCAAGGTTGTAGGAGGAGATGGAAATGTCTATGCCGGGAATACAACGTCCATTGTCTTGAGTGACCAGCCAGGCATAACCACCAGCCTCTGTGGGAGCGTCACTAGTTAGGGTCTGCCAGGCGCTAAGGTTTCTGATCAACCCACAGTAGCCCATAGTAACACCGTTTCTATCCAGTGGATTGTAAAAAAAATACAAATAAAAAAAATAAGTTTCATGCAACTTAACCTTCGTTGGGGTAACTCGTCTTAAGTTTTTTCTCTGGCGTTATTATTTCTGGGCCTCTGGTATTGCCTGTAGCTCTATCCCCTGGCCAGTCCTCCAGTCCGCCCGTCCCAGACAGCGGCAGGACTAATGCCCGGTCCAGTGGCTTCTTCCTTGAACCTGCAAGTTAATAAATTCTAGGCCATCTGTTTCCACACAACTCCCTCCATCACCAGGAGACCCCCCCCCCCGCCCAGGCTCTAATTAACTCTGCTCCCTCTCTCTCTCTCTCAGCACCCGCATCCAAATCTCTCTGAGAACTGAGAGAGAGGGGGGGGGGGGGTTAGGACAGGAGAGAGAGAGGTGCAGAGTAAACTGTATTCAGTCAGACTGAGGTTTAGAAGCGGACCAATCACTCAGCGCTAACCTTGCCGTGGTCCGCGCTATTTTGACGGTCTCTCTATTGTTTGGGGATGACGTTATTAATTAGCGCGCGAGTGTGAAGGGTACTTAACACTTTGATAAAGAGGGGGGACATTTGTGAGCCAGTTGTTTTCGCTGCTATGCGTAATAACCGAGGCCATCGTTGGGAGACGAATACTAATTGCAGGGGGGGCTGAATTAATCAAAAGCCCCAAAACAATTGAAAATGGAGACATTCTGCATGAAGAACAGAGCGACAGGAAGAGAGCTGAGGAAAACAATCGAAGCCCCTAAAGAACCCCGAGTAGAAGAGAGAGATCAGACCCACATCTGATCTATTCATATTTATGCAACATTATCAAATAAACATGAACATCTCACTTCAACTGATGTATGTTCCCTTTCTTGAATTCCCTTCTTTGAAAAGAATATAAAAGGCCGTAGGAAATAAGAAAAACAATTTGAGAATATTAATTTCAGATAAATTGTTATGTCCATAGCAAATACTATGCCTATATAATTTTAATGTTGCCCTTTCTTCTATGAAAATATTATGACAGCTAAATGCCCTTGCAGTTTTCTCAAAAAAAGAATAACACTTATACATAAAATACGGCTCATAATATCTTTATGAAATATACTCAAAATGAGAATGTTTGCAGTACACATACAGAATATTTTACTGCGAGCTGGACAACATGACACTTCCCGAGCTAAACCACCTCCATCGTAGCAGAAATGCATGCTTCCATATGCCTCCACATTAAGCTGTGATGGCCTTGGAGTGAGGGGAAGATTTTATTTTCCCCCCCGCTCGCCTGTTGACTATGCATGGGGATTAGAAGGAGGGGTGCAGAGAGGCGAGCGGATTCCTGACACCCGCGCCGCGCACTCACATTAGCATGAATCCCATGCATATTATATACAGTGGCACGGACCTGTTGGCTACCCGGGGAATTCTCATCATGGCCGCGCAGGCAATAAGGGTAAGTTACTGCTGCTTGTCATATGCCAGCCTGCTTCTGCCAGTAATTTATATGTGTAGGACCATTGTCTGTTAGCCCAGGGGGTATTCGCCTGCCATCGCCTGATTTCAGCTTTATGACACAGGGAGGGAGAGAGGGAGGGAGAGAGAGAGAGAGAGAGGGAGGGAGGGAGAGAGAGAGGGAGGGAGGGAGAGAGCGGGCAGAGAGAGAGTGGGGTGCCTCCACAAATACTCGGGATCCAGAGCCCAGGCTGGCACACGCCTCGACTCTCCCCTCCAAATGAATATTTCACTTCCCCTCCAAATTGAATCTGTGAGATGTGGAGGGAGTGTGTGTGTGTGTGTGTGTGGGGGGGGGGGGGGGGCACGCAGCTATCCATGATAGAAGGGGAAAAGGGCTCAGACAGAGGCAATAGGGGGGGTTGATGGGATACGTAGTTTTACACCTCGGAGAGAGGCTCATCAGGAAGGGCATGTCCCTCATTATGCCTGCCTGGTGGAGGGGCCCCGTTTAGAGAGACGCCCCCTCCTCAGCACTCCTCCTCCTCCTCCTCCTCCACCTGCATAGGGGGGAGGAGAAAATCTCTGACATGACCTCCAACGAAGTGAGCATGTCTGGAACCGCTGGAGACGGGAAGGCGGGGCGGTGGTGGGGTGGGAGGGGGGCGGGGGGGGTGGAGGGGAGGGGCAGAGCAGGAGCAGGCAGGAACACATGACTTGCAATCAGCCATGAAATTCAACCTGGCACCTATTGGACTAGGCTTGCAGGGGGCCTGCCTCTCCCTCTCCTGACCTGGGCTTGGAGAACGACTCTGGGAGGAGGGAGGGAGGGACGAAGGGAGGAAATAGAGAAAGGGAGGCGAAAGAGAACAAGAAGCGACAGGAAGAGGATGGGCGAGAGAAGGACTGAGGGAGGGAGGGAGAGAGAGAGAGAGAGAGAGAGGAGGGGGGTGGGGGCACGCCACCTCATAGGGCTGTTTATTAATGTAATTAAACAGAGGCTGGTTCTCCAGCTCTCCACTGCACCTGACCTCCACAGGAGAGAGAGAGAGAGAGAGAGAGAGAGAGAGAGAGAGAGAGGGAGGGAGAGAGAGAGGGAGGGAGGGAGGGAGAGAGAGGGAGGGAGGGAGGGACAGAGAACGAGGGGAGTAACAAGGGCAAGAGACTGGCAGGATAAGACAAGAAACAAAAGAGGACAGAGAGAGAGAGAGAGAGAGAGAGAGAGAGAGAGAGAGAGAGAGAGATACAGCCTACAGTACTGTATGATATGATGGGTGGTATAGAATATGAATAGAATATTGGAATCCGGTCCAACATGAGAGGAGCTACGCATGCAGAGAGGGAGCAGAGACACAAGGGAGTCACGACAGACATGATTATGTCAACAATCAGAGGGTGAGCGAGGAGCCAATGAGAGGGAGGGAGAGAGGGAGGGGGGCGGGAGGGACAGGGAGGGGGATTTGGGGAGAGGGAGTTCACCGCCGGGGCATGTCTTGGCCCATGGGCGTGTGTGAAATATGAGGAATGTCATGTTATAACATTAGACATGGTGTTCCTCTCTGTCTAATCACTTGTCTGTCTGCCTCTACTACGCGTCTGTCTCTACTACGCGTCTGTCTGTCTCTACTACGCGTCTGTCTGTCTCTACTACGCGTCTGTCTGTCTCTACTACGCGTCTGTCTGTCTCTACTACGCGTCTGTCTCTACTACGCGTCTGTCTCTACTACGCGTCTGTCTCTATTACGCGTCTGTCTCTACTACGCGTCTGTCTCTACTACGCGTCTGTCTGTCTCTACTACGCGTCTGTCTGTCTCTACTACGCGTCTGTCTGCCTCTACTACGCGTCTGTCTGTCTCTACTACGCGTCTGTCTGTCTCTACTACGCGTCTGTCTCTACTACGCGTCTGTCTGTCTCTACTACGCGTCTGTCTGCCTCTACTACGCGTCTGTCTGTCTCTACTACGCGTCTGTCTCTACTACGCATCTGTCTGCCTCTACTACGCGTCTGTCTGCCTCTACTACGCGTCTGTCTGTCTCTACTACGCGTCTGTCTGTCTCTACTACACGTCTGTCTGTCTCTACTACGCGTCTGTCTGTCTCTACTACGCGTCTGTCTGTCTCTACTACGCGTCTGTCTGTCTCTACTACGCGTCTGTCTGTCTCTACTACGCGTCTGTCTGTCTCTACTACGCGTCTGTCTGTCTCTACTACGCGTCTGTCTCTACTACGCGTCTGTCTCTACTACGCGTCTGTCTCTACTACGCGTCTGTCTCTATTACGCGTCTGTCTCTACTACGCGTCTGTCTCTACTACGCGTCTGTCTGTCTCTACTACGCGTCTGTCTGTCTCTACTACGCGTCTGTCTGCCTCTACTACGCGTCTGTCTGTCTCTACTACGCGTCTGTCTGTCTCTACTACGCGTCTGTCTCTACTACGCGTCTGTCTGTCTCTACTACGCGTCTGTCTGCCTCTACTACGCGTCTGTCTGTCTCTACTACGCGTCTGTCTGTCTCTACTACGCGTCTGTCTGTCTCTACTACACGTCTGTCTGCCTCTACTACGCGTCTGTCTGTCTCTACTACGCGTCTGTCTGTCTCTACTACGCGTCTGTCTGTCTCTACTACGCGTCTGTCTGTCTCTACTACGCGTCTGTCTGTCTCTACTACGCGTCTGTCTGTCTCTACTACGCGTCTGTCTGTCTCTACTACGCGTCTGTCTGTCTCTACTACGCGTCTGTCTGTCAAGCCCGTCAATCGTTCTCTCTCCCCGTTCGTCTTTCCCCGTGTGGGTGGGGAGACACAGACCAGAGAGAGGACAGGAGAGAGGGCGAGAGGGAGAAGGAGAGAGGGAGGGATAAAGAGAGGGAGAGAGTGAGGGAGAGAGGGGGAGAGGTAGGGGGAGAGGGAGAGAGAGAGGGAGGGAGGGAGAGAAAGGGAGGGAGAGAGGGAGAGAGAGAGGGAGGGAGAGAGAGAGGGAGGGGGAGAGGGAGAGAGAGGGAAAGGGAGAAGGAGAGAGAGAGAGAGAGGTAGAGGGCGAAGGAGAGAGAAAGAGAGAGAAAGAGAGAGCGAGGGAGAAAGAGAGAGAGAGAGAGAGAGAGATGGAGGGAATGGGGATGGCAGCTTGAAGCACACCCTGTCACAATCAATTTCTCGTCTCCGCAGCCCACGTTGGACGCATTGTCACAATAATTACATTTCTCTGTATTAATTGACGACTTGTAATGGAAATGTGAGCTGTCGGGGAATGGATCAAAGTACAACAACAATAATAGCGGAGGCAATAAGAAAACAAATATCATCTGGACAAATGAGGGAGGGAATTAGAGGTGATTGACGAGAGGAGGAGGAGGCCCCGGCTCAACCATACCCTGGCTGTGTGTGTGTGCTCTGGGACTGATGGCGCTGTGCATTTCAACGGCTTGTTTGCCTCAATCTGTGTGTGTGTGCGTGCGTGTGTGTGTGCTCGCGCGTATGTGCGTGTGAGATCGTGTGCATTTGTCTGTTTGGATGTACGTTACAGACTTTACTCAGAGGAAAATTACAACCACTAATAGGACAAGGATGAGGAATTGGTAATCCATTGTAGAATTGGATTACTATCCAATAATACTTATTTCAATAGTGCAGAAAAGGGCTTTATTCCTTCTGTCTGTGAGGTTTCCTGTTGTCCTCAGTGTTTACACAACACAATGTAGAGACGCCTAATCATTACAGTATTGATGCGAAAGCCTATTTCTCTCATGTTCTGTATGTTCAACACTGCTGAATGGGAGCGTCTCCAATAGACCTGCTCTTCACATCCAGCTCGTCACATTCAGGCGGTCTGATTGAAGGCCAGCCATCACACAGGCCTGCCGAATGGCCTGCTTCCCAAGGCATTGTGTTGTGCATCAACTCAGCCGAAACACATTGTCATGAAGATGCTCCCCATCCGTAACCCATAATGTCAGGCGTCGTCGCTGCATGTTCCTGGTCCCCGGAGAGAGAGAGAGAAACACACACACACACACACGCACGCTGGCACAATGCACACACTCACACAAATACAAACACACACACATAATAGTACACACACACACACACACCGCCCATGTCACTCAGTCACTCAGCAGTGCCCCATCCCGGCAGAGACAGACACGTGACCCCCGCCTCATCAGTCTGCGCCACACCCCGCCGCCCTCGGAGCTCCGCCTCACAGCGGGCTGGATGACCTCATCATTAGGGGCCGTGTCCTGAAGCGTGGCGGAACGGAGGGCCACAGTTTGACTGACATCGCTCGGAAAGAGCGCCACCCTGCTCACAGCCCCTGCGGTTCTCCAGGCAGCCAGTTAAGCCTTTCGGCTGCGCTCCCGTCCAGAAAGTCACCGCCTTCCCATGTAACCTTGTTCACTCTCTCCTTCTGATCCCAGGGTGACGTCCCGAGCAAAGCCGCCTCCTCCCGGTGTGCGTTTCGACGGCGACAACACCGTACCGATCCACGCCAGACCTGCGAAGAGGACCGAACGAGGTGGGGGTTCACGGAAGTTGGGAGCGACTTTCTGGAGTGGAACGCGGCCTTGGGATTCAGCAGAGTGAATGAGAGGGACAACTTTCTGGAATGGAACGCGGCCTTGGGATTCAGCAGAGTGAATGAGAGGGACAACTTTCTGGAATGGAACGCGGCCTTGGGATTCAGCAGAGTGAATGAGAGGGACAACTTTCTGTAATGGAACGCGGCCTTGGGATTCAGCAGAGTGAATGAGAGGGACAACTTTCTGGAATGGAACGCGGCTTTGGGATTCAGCAGAGTGAATGAGAGGGACAACTTTCTGGAATGGAACGCGGCCTTGGGATTCAGCAGAGTGAATGAGAGGGACAACTTTCTGGAATGGAACGCGGCCCTGGCTCCAGCTGAGGCGTCGGTGGTGTGTGTCTGTGTGGTGTGTGTCTGTGTGGTGTGTGTCTGTGGAGGCGGTGGAAGACTGGAGGCCTGTGTAGCCGACACACAGAGAGTGGAGACCAGCTGGAGAACATCTGGAGAGAGACTAGGGAGAGAGGGGCTGGGGGGGGGGGCACATGGGAGCTAGGGTGTGTGTGGGGGGGGGGGGGGGTAGCTCATCTGTTTGGCACCTCTCTGTGTTCGCCTGCTCGTCTTGGAGCGCAGTCTCTTCTTCGCCATTTCTGGCATCTTTATCCAAGACTGACAGATGGATTTCGCTCCCTCGTACACACACGCACAGGCACACACACACACACACACGTGCACACATGCACGCGCACACACATGCGCGCACAAGCACACATACGCAGACACACACACACACGGACAAACACACTTTCTCAAATGCTGAGGAGCGGACGCGGGCAGCTGCGCAAACACGCCTGGCGCCGAACCCAGAGATCCGAGCCGGAGCTCCAGCCGCCACAACAGACATCTCCCCCGCCGCTCGCTCTTCCTCTCTCCTCCTCCTCCTCCTCCTTTCTCCCATCGCCGCCGGGCCAGTGCCAGGACAGACGGGGGGGGGGGTTCAACGGGGAGCCAGCCGCCCCCTGCGCACCCCCACCCCCCACCCCCCCCACCCCCATCCCGCCACCCTGGGAAACAGCTGCTGATCGGGGAGAAACGCGCGAGGAGAGGCGATGTGTCGGCTGTCCCCCGGGAGCGGGGGTGGGGGGGGGGGGGGGGGGGGGGTTGGATGTCGATTGTGCAACACGGGCTCATTCGCCACTGTCTGGAGCCGTCTGATAGGGCCTGGCGGTCTGGAGGCTGATTTGATTAGCTTAATTCCAGCCTGGTGTCGGTCCGCCGCTGCTCGGCTCCAACGGCGTTGGCGGGAGAAGCGTGGGCCTCCGGTTAATGAGCAATTTGTTCCGTCGGGCGACGGGAGGGAGGCGGCGCGAACGGTGTGGGGGGGGGGCGCGAGGCGCGGCGGCAACTGTCGCGGAGTCGTGACACCTACGCGAAACGAGGGGCTCCAGGAAACGTCTTCAGGAAGTGGCGGTGGGGGGTGTGGGGGGTTGGGGGGGGGTTATTTTCAATTATGCCAGGTGCGGACGCTGGATTCTATTTCCACAGTTCCGGTGTGCGGCGCCTACAGCTATGTAGCGTTTGGCGAGGTGTGGGGCTCGAACCCAGAGATGGTTTCACCAACGGAGGGATTCAAGCTTTACTGACTGTAGGCCTGGAGCTCTGCACCAGCACCTCAGGGCTCGATGACAGCAGACCAGAGAGGGATGCGACCTCAGCAGGGTCTGAGTCACAGCCCATAATATTCCATCCTCCCCGTACATACAGCCCATAATACTCCATCCTCCCTATACATACAGCCCATAACACTCCATCCTCCCCGTACATACAGCCCATAATACTCCATCCTCCCCATACATACAGCCCATAATACTCCATCCTCCCCGTACATACAGCCCATAATACTCCATCCTCCCTATACATACAGCCCATAACACTCCATCCTCCCTATACATACAGCCCATAATACTCCATCCTCCCCATACATACAGCCCATAATACTCCATCCTCCCGGTACATACAGCCCATAATACTCCATCCTCCCCATACATACAGCCCATAAAACTCCATCCTCCCTATACATACAGCCCATAATACTCCATCCTCCCCATACATACAGCCCATAATACTCCATCCTCCCCATACATACAGCCCATAATACTCCATCCTCCCTATACATACAGCCCATAATACTCCATCCTCCCCATACATACAGCCCATAATACTCCATCCTCCTATACATACAGCCAGGGCCGTTGCTAGGAATTTTGGGCACCCTTAAAGAATATTGGTGTGGGTCCCTACCCCTCCGACTTTTCGTCACCACTTTTTTTCGACCCCTTTATTTTTTTTATTTTTTTTTAATTATGTAACATTTTGTATTTATTTTTCTGTTTCTCTATGTTCTTTTTCCAATTAACCTCTCCATAGACATTTACTTGTGTACTTCCTGTACTTGGACTGTCTGTCTGTAGCAGTTTCATGACTGGAACTACTATGAGCCTCTTCACTCCCTTCACTCTCTGTTTCTAACTGGCTAGGACCTGGCTCTGTAGACAGTAAGAACAGAACAGTGTCTTCTTAAGACTTGGAAATAAATCTATGTAGCACTGTAGAGTTTACAGGAAGCTGGCTAGGCGGCTGTTGATTGGCTAATAAACGCCTCTCTTATTTCAAGAGCATTCATATGTAGGATCTTAACCTGGATTACATCTACATGTTGCTATTCAGTACAGTAGTTCAGTAATAAGTTTAACTAGCCAACCAGTGTCTACCTCACTCACTCACCATATAAAGCATCTTCTGGGGGCTGCGGGTGGGTCTCTAGGTCAGACGAGGCCACAGCTGATTCTGTGAGTAGCAGGACATAAAGGTTTTAAAAAGAAATAAACTCTATATGGATTTCTATTAATTAACTTAACACTATTTATTTATTCATTAACCATTAATTTCTTTATGTAATGTAACTTTCATATGTAGGCTTAACCTGGGTTAACTTACGCCTACATTTTGCTATTCATAGCAGTACAGTAGTTTAGTAATAAGTTTAATAGACAACCAGTGTCTGCAGTCACTCACTCACCATCTAAAGGATCTTCTTGGGGCTGGGAGTGGGTGTCTAGATCAGAGGGGGCCACAGCTGATTATGTGAGTAGCAGCACATAAAGGTTTTAAAAAGACATGTCAACAGGACCGGCTAGCTAGCATAGCACATTATAATGTAAGCATTCATGCGAGTGGAAACATGTGTCCTAGCTGCTGCTACTGGATTTTTATGTATTTATTTGGACAGGAAGTATTTGCAAGTGTGCCAGCTGGCAAGCTAGCTAACAGTAGCCACCTCACTAGAACAGTGCAGTGGTTGAGGCTGGCTAGCGAAAGCTAGCTTACTAGAACTGTAGTAGCTGTCTAGTTAATGGTAGCTAGCGTTATCTAGCAGCTAGCTTACCAGAACAGTAGTTGGCTGGTTGCTAGAACTGTAGCTAGCTGTCTAGTTAATGGTAGCTAACGTTATCTAGCAGCTAGCTTACCAGAACGAGTTGTTACCAGAATGTAAGCTTACTAGCTAACGTTAGCCACCTAGCCTAGCACTTTCTTCACACACTAGGCTAACGGCTCTCGTTGTCATGGTTCATGTGAGACCGCGGGCAACTGACCGACCGTCTTAACATAGCTGCTCTCACCTTTCTTGTGGAAAAAAATGCTTATTGGCTCCCGCTCTGCTGCCCTTTCTCCCCAATAGTATCGGGCGGCGCTCTCTCCACTCCTTTCTGGTGCCCGGATTTATTTATGGGCTTGATGTTTATGATTTAACGTTAGGCTTTTAGTAGTATTTGACAGCCAGCCGGTATAGTGACGTTAATACATCCATGCGTTAATGTCAAAAGAGGTGAGACTTGCCAGCGTGAACCATGGCATGGACCAAACCATTTAAGAAGGGGGATATTGCTCAGGAAAATACAACTTTTTTCATCTGTATTGCATTATTTGTGGCTTAATTTGAATTCTGATGCAGCATTAGTGTGACTGATCTACATGCAGAATAAGTTCGTCATAGAAAGAGGGACCTCTTGTTTTTTGGGGGGCCCTGCTTGCTTGTGGGCCCTTATAATCATCATCACCTTTCACCGTTAAACAACGGCGCTGCATACAGCCCATAATACTCCATCCTCCTATACATACAGCCCATAATACTCCATCCTCCTATACATACAGCCAATAATACTCCATCCTCCCCATACATACAGCCCATAATACTCCATCCTCCCCATACATACAGCCCATAATACTCCATCCTCCCCATACATACAGCCCATAATACTCCATCCTCCTATACATACAGCCCATAATACTCCATCCTCCTATACATACAGCCCATAATACTCCATCCTGCCCGTACTCTACAGTGCTCATGCCAGGCCAGTGTCATCATGCTTTGTTTTTAGCATGACTCACAACAGGAGACAAGCAACAGCAGTACACGTTATCACACACACACACACACACACGTACAATACACACGCACATACGGCGTAGCGCACAACGCCAGAGGCGTACCGGACGGACGGCAGACGTCGCTGAGCGTGCGTGGGGGGGGGGGTTAAGCGATCCGGGGGGGGGGGGGGGGGTACGAGACGCACAGGCTTCAGCAGCAGCAGAGTCATTTGCACCAAACATCCCTCCTTCCGAATTTCATATCTCTGTCCTCAAGCACTTCAGCTGTGAAATTAGAATACAGATGAGGCGCCTGCTATTTTGCCGTGAGATCTGGAGGCGCAATTAGGAGTGACAATAGGGAAATGGGAAAAAGGGAGGCCCTCGCAGTGAGACCCAGCGCAATATCTCCACCTCCGTCTGACTCTCTCTCTCTAACTCTTTCTCTTTTTCTCTCCCTGCCTATCGATCTCTCCCTGTCTCTCTCTCTCTCCTCTCTCCCTCTCTCCCACTCTTTCGCCGAACAGAGCAGGAGAGAGAGAGAGAGAGAGAGAGAGAGAGGGAAGGAGAGAGAGAGAGAGAGAAGGAGACAGAGCGGACCGACTCCCCCTTCCTGCCCTTCTCCCACTGTCTGCCGCGCTCTCATTTGTCACATTTACAATGGAAACATCAAAATTTACAGATGCTATCAATTAATCACCTCCGCTCTAATTACAATCCAATTAACCTCTCTTTCTCTGCAGCGTGGCGCAGGACGGCCAGTTCTGCCGTCCCAGATCCCTCCCTACTCAATCATACACACCGCCGCCCCGACAGAGCAGAGAACGGAGAGACAGAGAGAGAGAGAAAGAGAGAGAGACGGACAGAGAGCGAGGAAGAAGGAGAGAGGAGAAGGAGACCCTGAGACAGAGCTGCTGTCTTGGCGGCTGAGGAAAATAAAAAAGAGGGGGGGATCACAGGTGTGTCTCGTGTGAGGAGAGAGAGAGAGAGGGGGAGGGAGGGAGGGAGGGAGGAGGGAATAAGGGTGCTGTCAGGAGAGGAAGGAGGGATATGTTGAAGACAGAGGAGATGGGGGGGGGGGCTGTCATGGTGAGCCACCTGCACGGGCGCCGATGGAGGAGAGATGGAGAGGTGTGTGTGTCTCCGTTCACACACACACACATACACACGCACACACACACACATACACACACAGATATGGCCACCTACCAAACATACTCTCCACTCCCACACAAACTCTCCTCCATCACACACACACACACACACACACACACACACACACACACACACACACACACACACACACACACACACACAGCCTCGTACCACACACACTCTCCACTCCCACACAAATTCTCCTCCATCACACATGCACACACACACATATACTGTTCCATCACACACACACACAAACACACACACACACACACACACACACACACGGTTCCATCACACACACACACGCGCGCGCACACACATACACACACTGCCCTCTGCCTCTAACACAGATGGATATACACCATCACTATTACCCCAGTCCCTGGATTTACAGTGGGCCGTCAGAAGAGCCTGTTAATGCCACACTGGGCCTGTTTTACTGTCCCGCCCCAGGGCTCCCATCGGCTTTCAATTAGCAGGTGAGCTGCAGCCCCTGCTTCCAATCAATACCCCTGCACAGGAGCCAGGCAGCCAGGCAGGGACGCAGGGAGGGAGACAGGGAGACAGGGAGACAGGAGGGCAGGGAGGGAGACAGGGAGGGAGGCAGGGAGGGACGCAGGGAGGGAGACAGGGAGACAGGAGGGCAGGGAGGGAGACAGGAGGGCAGGGAGGGAGACAGGGAGACAGGAGGGCAGGGAGGGAGACAGGGAGGGAGACAGGAGGGCAGGGAGGGAGACAGGGAGGGACGCAGGGAGGGAGACAGGCAGGCAGACAGAGAGGCATTGAGACAGATAGGCAGGCAGGCAGGCAGGCAGAAAGACAGACAGACAGATGGGAAGGCAGGCAGGCAGGCAGGCAAAGAGGTAGACAGCCAGGCAGGCTGTTTGGGGGCCGGGGGAGTTGGCACAGGGATAAGCAAGGGCTGGCTGGGGGGGTGAGGTGGACTCATGCCACTGAGCCAGAGGGCTGTGGAGGGGGGGGCAGAGTTTCCCCAGAGCACCCCTACCTCGCAAATTACACCTACCTCAGCATAAACATCAGCAGCACAGGTGACTACCACCAAGCTGTGAATGACCTGAGAGAAGGGCCTTTTATGCCATCAAAAGGAACATAAAATTCGACATTCCAAAAAATACTTGACTCAGTTATAGAGCCCATGGCCCTCTGTGAGTGTAAAGTGTGGGGTTCACTTACAAACATAGATTTTACAAAATAGGAAAAACACCACATTGAGACTGTATGGAGAGCTCTGTTCTTCTGTGTTCAACAGGAAAAAACACACAGAAAATGTATGAGACAGCAGAATTAGGACACTAATTAACCAAATCCAGACAAAAGCATTTAAATTGTACAATCATAAAATCTTGATACCCCCCATAAAAAGCCCTCACAAAGAAGTCCCCTCAGCCAGCTGGTTGTGGGGCTCTCTTAACAAACACAGACTCCACAGAGCCTCAGGGAAGCAACGGCATTAGACCAAACCAAATTATAGGAAAACAAAAAGATAATTACTTGACACACTAGAAAGAATCAACCAAAAATCCGAGCAAACTGGAATGCTTTTTGGCCCTAAACAGAGAGTACCCAGACACACCGTGGCTGAGCACCTGACCACTGTGACTGAACCAAAGTGAGGAAAATCGGAAGAGACGGAGTGAACATAGCCTTTCTATTGAGAAAGGCCACCATAGACAGACCTGGCTCTTGGGAGAAGATAGGCTATGCACCCACTGCACACAAAATGAGGAGAGAACTGAGCTGAACTTTTTAACCTCCTGCCAGCTATATCAACTTATTAGAAACATATTTCCCACAGGACACACAGGCCCACATAGAATTTGAAAACAAACCAAATATCGACAAACTCCCATATCTGTTAGGTGAAATACCGAAATGTGCAATCACTACAACAACATTTGTGACCTCTTGCGTTAGGAAAAGGGCAACCAGTGGAACACAAACCACTCTGGAAATGCAAATAAATCTATTTACTGTTCCTCTGCCTGTCATACTGATTCATATTTGCACATTATTGAACACTGTACATAGCTAATAACATTTTAAAATACATATTTTTCTTTAAAACTCTTTGAAGGGTTATGTTTACACCTTGCCGTTCATACTTCGTACTTCAATTTAAAACTTTTGTTCTTAATTATATTGTATTGTGCTCTTGACAATGAAACGCACTGTGCTGCTCTGTTCATTGACCTGTCCAAAGCCTTTGATACAGTTGATCATTCACTTTTAATAGATTCAGTAGATCACCAGCCAGTGGTCACAAATAGACCCCAATGTATTGTTACTAATTCTATCCAATCCACTTTTTGGAGGTCACTAGGGGTGCACTGCAGGCTTAAATTCTAGGTCCCTTACTTTTCACATTAAATATAGTGTGAATAACATTATCTCTTTTGCAAATGGCTGATGTACAAGGTTCATAAAGGCTTGGTTGGGTGAGGTTGGTGTGGAAGAACTTGACTGGCCCACACAGAGAGCACATGGAGATTGCCAGCTAAACCCTCTCCTCCAACATCAGTGTCTGACCTCACAAATGCTCTTCTGGATGAATGAACAAACATTCCCACAGACACACTACACAATCTTGTAGACAGCCTTCCCAGAAGAGTGGAAGCTGTTATAGCTGCAAAGGGTGGACCAACTGCATATTAATGCCTATGAATTTAGAATGGGATGTCATAAAAGCTCCCGTAGGTGTCCCAATATGATGAAAGGAAGCTTTTAGTTCAGTCCACTTTCTTGTCAGTAATTGACTATGGTGACATTTTTTCTACTCACGCTGCCTCTACCACCTTGAAACAGCTCAACACTGTTTATCATTCAGCACTTCCTTTTATTACTCGTGGTCATTTTAGAATGCATCATTGTAGTCTTTATCAGGCAGTATCTGTAGGTCTAGGAGAACACAGCATTTACTCCTGTACAGTATGTTCACAAAGCAATCTTACAATGTTTCCCAATTATCTGACAACCCTCATTACATGGCATTCTAGTCCTGACCAAACAAGATCTCAGAATTGGTTAGATCTTGAGGTCCCTCGAGTCAGAACCAAGCTAGGAAGAAATGTTTTTTATCTACTGTACACCTAGAGAAATGATTAGCACATAGCCTCTACAGTTTACAGAGAATGATGCGATAAATAAAAAACCTCCAAAGTGAGCGTCAGTTCTGTGAACGTAAACACCTGGTTAATGAGAGAGGTCAGAGGAAAATGGCCAAACTCGTCCAAGCTAACAGAAAGGCCACAGATGCTCAAATAAAATGTTTACAACAGTGGTGTGCAGAAAGGCACCTTGGTGAATCCATGCCACAAATAATTCAAGCTGTTCTGGAGGCAAAAGGTGTTCCTACCCGGTACTAGACAGGTGTAATAAAGTGGCCACAGAGTATAAGTTGCCCATGCCAATAAAGCCCCTTTGAGCTGTCAATTGAATTCAATTGAACTGAACTGTGAACTAGACCTGCCAAGCCAGCCTGGCATGGAATATCATAGAATGGAACGTCACAAGAGCATAAAGCAGGATGGAATCGAATAGAGTAGTATAGAATACAATATAGTAGAACTGGAATAGAGTATAGAATGCAATAGAATGGGTGAGTACAGTATGTAACAGTCTGGAATATGAAAGGGAGTGAACTCCGCTCATCAGATGTGATTGTCATAATATGACGGCATTGTAGTTTCTGTTCTGCACATGCTCCAGACTGCCAGAACAGAGAAACTAAGGGTGAAGCAGAGGGACACAAAGAGAGAGAGAATGAGAGGGAGAGAGAGAATGAGAAAGAGAGAGAGAAAGAGAGTGAGAAAGCAGCATCAGTAGCAAAAGGGGGAAGATAGGGAGAGAAAGAAGCAGAGGAGAGAAGAGGGAGTGAGAGAGAGGAAGGAACTACAGAGTGAGAAGCGACACAGGGATCTTTGAAGGTTCCACAGCGGGGGTTGGTTGGGAGTGTGGGGGGGGAATTGATGATGATAGTGGGTTGGAGGAAGTGGTTCCAGGGTATGCCTCCCTCCCTTGATGAGCTTGTGGTGGGGGCTGGGTGGAGGCTGGGCTAGAGAGGTGGGGGTGCGTGTAGAGGGGGGTCTTTGAAGGCAACCCGGCAGGGGGTTTTGGGGGCAGGCAGAGGGTTGGGGGGGGTGATGGGGGGGCAGGGATTGAGAGAGTGAGCATGGTGCACATTACTTTGAGCAGACCGGAGAGGAGCAGAGATGCAGGGCAAGTGGGAGGCAGACAGACAGACAGGCAGGCATGCAGGGAGACAGACAGACAGACAGGAAGGGAGACAGACAGACAGATAGGCAGGCCGGCATACAGACAGGCAGGCAGGCATACAGACAGGCAGGCAGGCAGGCATACAGACAGGCAACTCTTCCCCTCCACACATCTCTGTTCAAAGACGGCATCAAAGTCTGGCAGAAATGTCAGTGCTGCAGGCAGGGGAGCGGCCTCTGAATGTCACTCCTTCTCAGGTCAACACTGAGCATGCCTGACACCCTCCTGAGAAGGGATGGAGGGATGGACTGGCAGGAAGGGAGGAGAGAGGGATGAAAGGCACTGGCAGGAAAAGAGATGAGTAGGAAAATAGAGGGAAAGAGGAGCAGATGGGGTGAGGGACAGAGGAGGAGAGGGAGAGTGGGACAGAAGGGTGAGGGACAGAATGGTGAGACAGGGACACATTGGGTCAGGGGACATGATGCAGTAATGGGGTTATCGTTCAGGGATGATGGCGTGACTATGTACTGACAAGATCACAGATCATGGTCAGATTAGGATCAGATGATAATCAGATCATGGTCAGATGATAGCCAGATCATGGTCAGATTATGATCAGATGATAGTCAGATCATGGTCAGATTATGATCAGATGATAGTCAGATCATGGTCAGATTATGATCAGATGATAGTCAGATCATGGTCAGATTATGATCAGATGATAAATCAGATCATGGTCAGATTATGGTCAGATAACAGTCAGATCATGGTAAATGGACTGCACTTATATAGCTCTTTTATCCAAAGGGCCTCTCATTCACCCACACATTCACATACCAATGGCGGCAGTTGCCATGCAGAGTCCTAGCCTGCTTATTGGGAGCAATTTGGGGTTCATGGTCATATTATAAAGAAGATGAAGAGGAGATAAAATGACAAATACATGAGGGTCCATCAGCAGATCTGTCCAGACCATAATTATTTAAAACTTCTTAGATTAAAAATATCTGTAAATATTCACGTCTCAAATCCACACAGTGCAATGCGTGATAGGCATTAGCATGTTGACTCTGCCTCACCAGGGCTTGAACTCACAACCTTAGACACCATGGGAACGTTATGGTCTAGTGATGAAACATAGATGTCTTCACACCATGATTTAGGCAATCACAAGGGCTGCATGTAAATGTCACATCTACTGTAGGTGCATGTTTTTGCTCTGCTGAAATGTCAAATTTCCCCCTAGGGGGATCATTAAAGTAAGTAAGTAGTAAAGTAAGTATCTATATATCTACCTGTAGCAGTCTAAGGGTTAGAACTATGGAAATATGACTATGATTAGGTATAATTTATGATTATACTGCAGTTATCACAAATATGAAGGAATTTGTAATGTATTTACTATATTAAATCAACTCGTATGGGGCACCACCCTGTTCTGTATAGAGAAACAGATAACCCTCATCAAAAGTCTTGACTCAATCAAGTGTCCTAAAGATCATAGGACGCTAGGACGTGATCAAAGCTTAATAATAGTTATGTAAGTAATACTAATCAATTATCAAAATAACATGAAAACACAATTCAATAATATATGTAAAAACAAATGTGGCAATATGAAAACAGCAGAGATGAAAAGAATGATGTCATAGATTATCACAGCCTATCCTAAATCCTCTAAACTTCTAAACAACACTTGGCATCACACCAAAAGAGAATGCTGGATGGCAACCTTATGGCTAGTGTGTTGGAAAGCGATGCGTCAAGTGGCGTTGTTTGGCTCGACGAAGGGAAGAGGCACGTGACGTGATGCTCGCTCAGTTTGACGCAGGGTGTAGCGCGCCTGCGCTTCTGTTGAAACAGTGATGGTAGACTGTTGCATGAACGTTGATGTTCAGAGTTAATTTTTTTCGCTGCTCGGTGTACAGCAACTGAAATGGTTCAGAGTTTAAAAGTAGCAAATATCTCATTCAAAACCTCTGGTCTCGCCAGAGGTGGATCGTTTGAAGAGTTTGTGGAAATTCCTAAGACCCTCCTGTCGACTACCCAGAGAGCTTAGAGGCCGGTAGCGGTTCAGCAATTCCATGGATACAGATTGATTTTCATCAATCAGGCACAAGCTTGGATCCTTGGTTACGGAGAGAAACTTGAGAGAAACTTGAAGGAGCGAGAATCTGTCCGGTCCCTACTTAAAAAGGGCAGGAAATTGAGGTGTGTCCTGTTTGCATAGACAACACCAATTGGTCACTCACACAGAGTGAGGGGTCTGTGGGCTGCTTTGACCCCCACCCACTCTGGATCATAAAAAGGGGAGCCAAGATTCTCTTGAGAGTCTGGAATCATCAAATATCCCTGTCATCGTTTCAACATGATATTACATTTCCCCATAATCAACTGATTCATGATTTTAGCTTCAGATTGATACCAAACATTTCTAGGTTGACTTAGCAGCATAGAACTAGTTATTTACAACACACAGTAACACTTGGTTACAAATACAATGCATCAATGCCCATACTTTATTCACGAGGCTTATTCTCATGGTAGGTGCGTTACATAGTTGGGCAAAAGTAATTGCACTTTATTAAAGAAACAAGACAAAGAATGTTCATACTCCTTTGTCTCACTGTGTGGGTCTCTGTTGGGTCCATGTGGCCTCAGGAATGTCGCGCCATGGATTTATTACATGGGGGGGTGTGGGGGGGGGAGAGGAGGACCATGGTGAGGAGAGAAAGAGTTATTGGTTTGCAAAATTCCATTTCAAAGAACCAGTCTTTGCTAAAAGGTTTTGTCGGGTTTTTCTGTGCGTTTGACAGGAAACAGTCTAAAAAAAAACATGTTCCTCCCTACATGACCTCCCATTGATTAGTCCCTGGGTAGGGGAGAGCAGGATGTCTCTGGGGTAGGGGAGCACGTCCCGGGCTGCCAGATCTTTATCAGGCATCAACAACATTCCAGTCAGTGAGA
The DNA here is from genome assembly GCF_949987555.1 of Borostomias antarcticus. NCBI lineage: Eukaryota > Metazoa > Chordata > Actinopteri > Stomiiformes > Stomiidae > Borostomias > Borostomias antarcticus. Next base: position 27,814,059 of record NC_140237.1, read on the forward strand.
TGGTCTCACAATATGGTCTGTAGAATATATGTCATGTCCATAATCTGCTACATACCAGTCTGTCTATCTATCTATCTATCTATCTATCTATCTATCTATCTATCTATCTATCTATCTATCTATCTGTCTGTCTGTCTGTCTGTCTGTCTGTCTGTCTGTCTGTCTGTCTGTCTATCTATCTGTCTGTCTGTCTGTCTGTCTGTCTGTCTGTCTGTCTGTCTGTCTGTCTGTCTATCAACAGTATCTATGTAACATGGAGGTACCAAATTGCAGGCTTGAGACAGGTTTAGCAGTTTCCACAGAGACGTGAGAGACAGCTGGCTGTTTGGCCTTTGCTCGGCCTTCTAATAAAACTTAACTTAGGTGCTACGAAAAAAATGCTGCTGATTGCTCATTCCTCTCCTGATTGCTCATTCCACTCAGGTGTGCAGGATCAGGCCAGATGCCATCACTCCCACAGCCTGAGGGATCATGGGAGCTGTAGATCAGGGAGGGCGCCCATTTTGGATTGCCACAATATAAAGGCAGATTTCAAACTAGTGTATAAAATGCACAGCAACAAATTCAAATCCCAACTGCAACTCTGAACATTTATAATCAACTGCTGTCCTGGATGGGGTTTGAAATGTTCTTTGGCTTGTCTTGTCTGCTGATTGTACATTGGGTACAGGTGTACTCAAACAGAGACAATTGCCGGTTGTAGTCCTTAGGGTCTGCCCAAGGCAGGGTTGCCAACAATATTGGAGCTCACTGTTACACTGTACCATGGAATGAGATGTTGCTGTTGCACTATTGGACTGTGGGTAGTGTATTTCTTCTACGTCTACAGCAATAGCTGGCATGAGGATATAATTCAGAAGAATACTGTCAAATTCTGTTTTTGAGAAAAACGAATGTGAAAATGTTCACACTACATCTACCACGTCATGAACATGCTGTAATTTTTTCATGAACATTGGAGATTTATTGAGTGTTTGCAGTAGCTGTTCACTTGGGCCTACATTTTGGTGGTGGTTGCAAAGTGATAGCATGTACGGCTGATTTGGTATACATTTTCAGTTTTAAACTTTAGACGTTAGTTGCTGTAGCGCCACCATCAGTACTAATGGCCCACAATGCCAGTTGAGGACATTTGGCATAGGACTGGACCTATATGTGTAAAGGTTGGTGATTTTTCATGCATGGGAAGCAGTCGTCACAAGGGGGGTGCGAGGCCCTGTGTGAACTTGGCACGTGAGGCCCATTACTGCTTCTTTTTTATTGTTCATATCTGCCGTGGACCCAGTGTACCATATAACAACTTTGGGTGAGCTCGGCACGGGCTGCATTATAATCTATTTGGTGCTGGTTTGATTTTTTAAAGTTGAGAACTCTGGTGTTTCCCTTTAAAGGTATTTTGGACAATACCTTTTAGGTATGTTAAGTGGAACGGTTTCTTAAGCTAAATAGCTAAACATTTATGTTGCATTTTTTCTCACAGATTAGCTAGTCAACAGTATTGGCTTCATTGTAAAAGGGGTTGATAGTTGCAAACAGGGCCACCCTATACATTAACGCACTGGCTTGCTTTACAGAACTGATAATGACGAAAGGGCCTACCTTTACCCCCAGCGCTGACTCTCCTAGCTCCAGACTTCTGCGTTGTCACGCGCAACTCACTCTTCAGCTGACAGACAGCCACGCCAGCTCAGGTGTGCGCTGTTCCCAGCTCGGGTTGGTTCAGAGACTAACTCACCGCCCGATTGTCCGTTTGCTGTAATAACATCCAGGAATATTAGTCTACCCTGCCTTCGCTAGGGATGGTTCCTCCGCCATGCTCCCCCTTCTCATGCATTCCAGCGTCTTCCTGCGTTCCTTAGCATTCTCCTGAGTTCTGTGTGCCGTCTGTTTTGTCTCTATGGGCTCTAACTCAGAGTCCTTTGGAGTTTGCTGACCACGCCCCCATTGTCATCAGCATTAAGAAGAAGAAGAAGAGATGAAGAGGAGAAGAAAAAAAAGAAGTACAACAAAAGAAGCAATAACATGTGGGACCGGCAGCTGAGCACAAAACTGTACACAGTGTGCAAAAACAGAACACACACGCATACATTCTCTCGCTCTCTCACTCACTCACTCACTCACACACACACACACACACACACACACACACACACACACACACACACAGACACAGACACACACACACACACACACACACACAACCTTCTACATTCTCTCTCTCTCACACACACACACACACACACACACACACACACACACACACACACAGACACACACACGCACACACACACACACAACCTTCTACATTCTCTCTCTCTCACACACACACACACACACACACACACACACACACACACACACACACAAACTCTCTCTCTTAGTCTTGTTCTCCCGATGCAAGTCTTGACAGAGTTGTCAGATTACAGCAGGGGTAATTGAATTTTGGGAGCGCTATGGGGAAGGGGGACCAGACAACCACCCCCCCAGCCCCCCCCCCCAGCCCCCCTGCTCCTGGGGTGTTGGAGACAGGAGGAGGAGGGGCTCAGGGGAAATACCGTCCCGATGATAGAGATTTGAGGAGGGGAGATTGTGGAGGGCAAAGGAGAGCAGAGCTGAGGCTGGGAGCCGCTTCAGTTAGAAACTAGTTCACAAACACATCAGCCTTCAACATGTTGCAGCCACCGGAGGAAGGGGATGAGAGGAGGAGGAGAGAGACGAGGGGAGCAAGCAGACATGACAGAGAGAGAGAGAGAGAGAGAGAGAGAGAGAGAGAGCGAGAGCATGACAGAGAGAGAGAGAGGACAGAGGAGAGGAGAGGAGAGAGGAAACATGACAGAGAGAGAGAACATGGCAGAGAGAGAGAGGGGACAGAGGAGAGGAGAGAGAGAGAGGGAACATGACAGAGAGAGAACATGGCAGAGAGAGAGAGGACAGAGGAGAGGAGAGAGGGAACATGACAGACAGAGGAGAGGAGAGAGAGAGAGGGAACATGACAGAGAGATGAGAAGACAGGGCAGAGGAGAGGAGAGAGAGAGGACAGAGGAGAGGAGAGAGAGAGGGAACATGGCAGAGAGAGAGGGAGGACAGAGGAGAGGAGAGAGAGAGGGAACATGGCAGAGAGAGAGGGAGGACAGAGGAGAGGAGAGAGAGAGGGAACATGGAAGAGAGAGAGAGAGAGGACAGAGGAGAGGAGAGAGAGAGGACAGGACAGAGAAGAGGAGAGAGAGAAGGAACATGACAGAAAGAGAGAGAGGACAGGACATAGGAGAGGAGAGAGAGAGAGAACATGACAGACAGAGAGAGGTGTGGAGAACATGGTACATGGGACTGACAGAGAGAGCAAAGCATGATGCAGAGAGAGACAGGCAAGAGGAAGACAGAGGGACGGAGAGAGAAAGAGAGGGAGAGGGAGGGCAAGATCACCAGACAGAATGTCCATCTGTCATTGAACAGACTCTAATAACACGGGAATTGACAAGTGAAGGTTATGATGGAGAGGAGGACTGATATACTGCACGGCACTATGGGAAAAAAAAGAAACTGAAAAATGTTTTTGAGTGGCACTTTAATGGCAATGCATGGCCTTTCTCATATGTCCCCTGTGTCTGTGTGTACACACAAATACACACACACACATAGACACACACATGCACGCGCACACACACACACACAGACACACACATGCACGCACACACAAACACACACACACACACACACACATATGCACGCGCGCACACACACACAGACACACAGACACACACATGCACACACACACAAACACACACACACACACCATACTGACAGACAGCCGACTTCTATTGCGCGTCTCTGCAGACAGGAGCCTGGAGGCTGATTCCAGCCAGGGGAGAGGGAAAGAGACTGGCGGGCGAAAGAGAAAGATAGACAGAGAGAGACAGAGGGAGGAGGAGAGGGAGAGAGAGAGGGGAGAGAGACAGGGAGAGAGAGATAGAGATAGAGAGAGAGGGAGAGAGAGAGAGCGTCTGCTGGGTGTTGCAGAGGGGGATGTGATGTGTGGATGTCATCAAGCCTGTGAACTGGAAATAATAAAGAATTAGGATTGTCTCTGAAGACAGGAGAATTAATCCAAAATGAATTACGGAGGAGAGAGAGGGAGAGATAGAGGGGGGGGGGGGGGGGTGGAAAACAACATCAGCTTTTCCCCTCTGCTCTCCACTGCTCTCCTCCCCTCTCCGCTCTCCCCCTCTCCTCTCCTCTCCTCCCCTCTCCGCTCTCACCCTCTCCTCTCCTCTCCTCTCCTCTCCTCTCCTCTCCTCTCCTCTCCTCTCCTCTCCTCTCCTCTCCTCTCCTCTCCTCTCCTCTCCTCTGCTTGAAGAGAGATTGGGGCAATTTCCCTGATCTCTTCGAACCACGTACAATGACATAAATAAACATGAGTGAATAAAAGCAGATAGATTAGTGACATGGAGAGGAGAGAGAGAGAAAGAGAGAGAGAGAGAGAGAGAGAAATAGGGAGTGTGCGGAGAGAGACAAAAAGAGGATGGAGGGATCAGCGTGAAGGGAGGGAGAATAGAGAGATAGGGCATGGAAAGAGGGCAAGGGATGACAGAGGAAGAGAAGCAGGAGGAGGAGAGAGAGCCCAGCTAGCAATCATTTATTCTAAAAATGAAAAAAAAATGTTCTAGGAATGTTAAAACATTAGCAGAACATGTTGGGAATGTGCGCCAATGATGTGGGGAACATTCCCTGCTAGCTGGGAGAGAGAGAGAGAGAGAGAGGGGAGAGGGAGAGGGAGAGGGAGAGGGAGAGGGAGAGGGAGAGGGAGAGGGAGAGGGAGAGGGGGAGAGGGAGAGAGAGGTAGAGAGAGACAGAGAGAGAGAGAGAGAGAGAGAGAGGGAGAGAGAGACAGAGACAGAGAGAGAGAGGGAGAGAGAGAGAGACAGAGAGAGAGAGAGAGAGAGACAGAGAGAGAGAGAGAGGGGAGAGAGAGAGAGAGAGAGAGGGAGAGAGAGAGAGACAGAGAGAGACAGAGAGAAAGATACATAGAGAGAGAGAGAGAGAGAGAGAGACAGAGAGAGAGAGGGAGAGAGAGAGAGAGACACAGAGAGAGAGAGAGAGAGAGAGAGAGAGACAGAGAGAGAGAGGGAGAGGGAGAGAGAGAGACAGAGAGGGAGGGAGAGAGAGAGAGACAGAGAGAGAGAGAGAGAGACAGAGAGAGAGAGAGACAGAGAGAGAGAGAGAGAGAGAGAGAGAGAGAGAGAGAGAGAGAGAGGGAGGGAGAGAGAGAGGGAGAGAGAGAGAGAGAGAGAGAGAGAGAGAGAGGGAGGGAGGAGTGGTTGGTGGGGGTATACCAGGGGCAGTAGTGCTGTCTGTCAGATTGCCAGGTCTGTTGTCCCTCTCATCTCTCTGGGAAGAGAGACAGAGGGCTGCCAGGGAGTAAAGAGGAAGTGCCGCGGAGGCCATCGTAACAAACGCCACTTGTAAATTGCGGAGTGGAATTATACAGCACGCAGATGGATCCCATACGCCCCCGCCCCGAACGTGGCCAGAGACGGGGAGCGATAATTAAGACTTAGGGGGTGAATGACGGAGCCATTTGTGAGACTGAATATGGCGTCTACCGGGCTCCCTGGGAGACAGAAGGGCTGGGAGAGACTCTGTGTCACAAAACATTACCCACGCAGCTGTTGGCTTTATGAGCAGAGCTGGTGTGTGTGTGCTCTCTCTCTCTCTCTCTCTCTCCTTTCTCTGTCTCTGGGTCGATAAACACAGAGGTACAACTCCCTCCTAAAGCAACACGTACCCCCCTCACCCCATTGCCTATAGGGCCTACACACACACGCACGCACACACACACACACGCACAATATATAGATGTAGATCACCATCTGTCCTTCTCTCTCTCCCTATATCTTTTCCCTCTCACTCTCTCCTTGCTTCTCCCTGTCCGGTTGTCCTCTCTTCCTTCTCTGTCTTCCTGTCCATCTCTCTCCCTCTCCCCCCCCCCCCCCCCCCCCCTCCCCTCCCCCCCTCCCTCTCTCTGTCTGTCTGTCTCCCAGGTAGGTCCTACAGCAGACAGGCAAACGGGAAGCATGGCGGAGCTTCACTCCGGAGGAGACCCCCTTTGTGCCCCGTTAAACCGCCGACCTTCTCTGTCACTGCCGTCGGCCCTGACGTGTGTCTGGAGCTGCAAGCTAAGAAGCCCCCCCCCCCCCCCCCCAACAAGTCCACCCCACGAAACAACTCTTAAAGGCGGGAATCTGACTGAGCTGAGGGGAGGCAGGGGATGGACAAGAGAGGGGGCAGATACCTGCGCTGACCCGTCACCGCTCCTATATCCCGCTAAACAAGTGGTGTGTGTGTGTGTGTGTGGGTGTGTTTGTCTTTGTGTGTATCTCCCTGGCATCTTGATACTTTGGTAGAGAGACAGAGAGAGAGAGCGAGAGAAAGAGAGAGGAAGAGCAGCTGAGCACCACCAGAGCTCCCCCCAGTGTTGGGTGGCAGTATTGCACCAGCGCTGTGCCAGGATAGGCCAGGCGGCCGGACATGCTGGCAGCAAGCTGGCGTCGCCGCCCACAACCAGAGCCAAGCCTGGCGACCGAGGCCAACGTGACGGCTGCACGTGAGAGATCACAGCAACGCGGGAGCTATCGACCGGAAGTGCCGCAACATCACATAAAGATATTACACTCAGCTCAAGGCCTGAAAGCCTGCCCCATGGGTCAGCATGAAGACATGGGCTCTCTGTGTTCACGAAAACACACACAAGCACACACAAAGGGCCTTTTCAAGCATCCATCTGCACGTGCGTCTATGATAATACGCTCTCCAGTTCCACGTGCGCCACTTGTGCTCCACACGCGGCCGCAGCGTTGCCAAAGCAGCCATAGGGAAGAGCCGGGCTACTCAGGGAGGAGTGGAGGCTCATGGTCATACCGAGACTCAGAGTGAGGAGCTGGCACCAGTGGTGAAAATCCCCACTTTCCATCTCTCTGTTTTTCTCTCTCTCTCTTTCTCTCTCTGCCTTTCTCTCTGAGAGAAGAGTGCACCCTGCTGGAGCTACATGAAGCAACAGTGTGCGTGTGTGTTTGTTTGACGTGATAAACGCCTCTTCACAATTCAATTTCAGCACAGCTACATTGATTATCAGTGATTGCTTATCCTAAAAAAAACACAACGCTGGCCGAATGGTGTGCTTGTCTAATGGAAAACAGTCTCCCGCTTATAATATATTGCCAGTTATGTTTGTTTTCTTTCCCTCTGAGTAACATCAAGCATTTCCGAGCAAATCAAACACTGGTGTTCATAAAACTGGAGCGAAACAGTGTTATTGTTAGGCTGCTCAGTCAGTGCTTACACAAACAGTCACCTTGGCGGAGACCGCTCTGTTGCTGGGGAGTGGAGTCAGAGTGCCCCCTGGTGTCTACAACATGCTAGTGCAGCACGGCCTCAGCCAGACACTGTAAACCCAGCCGTCACTGTCCCCAGGCCTAAAACACAACAACAAGCCCCTTTCTGGCATTACATAAAAGGAGACGGTATCTAAAATTGTGCAAAATCGAACTT
>NC_140237.1:27829103-27839103 GCF_949987555.1 Borostomias antarcticus
ACCTTGTCCAAGAGAGTGGTTGTTGAATAGAAGCCTGCTCCCTGTGGGACTTGGCTAGTTTGACTTGCTTTGAGGACAGGGGAGGGAGAGGGAGGACGGGAGGGGCAGGGGAGGCAGGGAGAGAGAGGGAGAAGGAGAGGGGGGAGGGAGAGAGAAGGAGCGGGGGAGAGGAGACAGAGAAGGAGGGAGAGAGGGAGTAGGGGAGGGTGAAAGGGACAGGGGGGAAGAGAGAAGGAGTTGAAGATGGACAAGCAGAAGAAGAGAGGGAGATGGACAGAGGGAATGAGGGAGGGAGAGGGACATGGGCAGAAAGACTCACTGGAAGGTGCAGGGGAGACAGAGGGAAAGAGGGGACAGAGAGAAGGAGGGAGGGGGAGAGACAGAGAGAAGGAGGGAGGGGGGAGACAGAGGGAAAGAGGGGACATAGAGAAGGAGGGAGGGGGAGAGACAGAGAGAAGGAGGGAGGGGGGGAGACAGAGGGAAAGAGGGGACATAGAGAAGGAGGGAGGGGGAGAGACAGAGAGAAGGAGGGAGGGGGAGAGACAGAGAGAAGGAGGGAGGGGGAGAGACAGAGAGAAGGAGGGAGGGGGAGAGACAGAGAGAAGGAGGGAGGGGGGGAGACAGAGAGAAGGAGGGAGGGGGGGAGACAGAGAGAAGGAGGGAGGGGGGGAAACAGAGAGAAGGAGAGGGGGGGAGACTTACTGGAAGGCGAAGGTGCTCCCGTAGAGCTTCTTGGCGGTACGGAATCGAGCCTCCTTGGCCGGCGGGCTGCTGAGCAGCAGGAACTGGTGAGACGTGTGCATGAACTTGAGTTGCTGGAGGAGAGAGAGAGATGAGGACAGAGTGTGTGTGTGTGTGTGTGTGTGTGTGTGTGTGTGTGTGTGTGTGTGTGTGAGAGAGAGAGAGAGAGAGAGAGAGAGAGACTACCATGAGGTACTGAATTCTATGGAACACATGGTGAAGTTAAAGAGCAATGATGGTTTAGAGCAGGGGTGTCAAACTCTGGCCAGCGGGCCAATTTTGGCCCGCAGTGTAATTATATTTGGCCTGCGAGGCAATACCAAATGACTACTAGAGCTGGCCCGCCAGTATTATACAGCGCATTCACCGCTAATACTACAAATCTCATAATGCTCTGCTGTTGTTTTGGCGCGTCAATCAAGACAGGACCCAGAAACGCCCTCTCTTCTGTGACAGTAGTCATAGCAATCTCATACTACAACTGTAACCGTGTTACCCCTTCTTAAAAATGGCGAAAAGAAAGGCAGAAAACAGAAGCTTTACGTTATGTAACGTCTCACTGTGATAGAGACACCTGTGTTGACCTAGCCGGCCTCTGTGTTTGCTCTGTTCCTGTTCATTCAATCCTGTCTGCCTTCTTGCCGGCCTGTCTGCCTGCCTGTCTGCCTGCCTGCCTGTCTGTCTGCATGCCGGCTGTCTGTCTGTCTGCCTAGCTGTAGGACAGTCAGGGTTTTACAAGCTTCCCTACTGAGCAGATGGAGCACCAACACTTGTGTCTGAGGGCGTATTCACATATGTTAGTGCACACCATTGATGCGCACCAAAAGCGAAAGTGATAAGTGCATATTCAATGTTAAAGCAAAACTTGTTTGGGTCCATATTAAAATTTTCATTTGTTCAATGTTGGCCCGCGACTTTGTTCAAGTTTTACATTTTGGCCCACTGTGTATTTGAGTTTGACACCCCTGGTTTAGAGCAAAGATGTTTCTCACCCGACTCAGAGGCAGCTTGACAATATGGGACCTGTTACTAGATATGATCCTGCAGGGAGGGAGGGAAAGAAGGAGGGAGAGATGGAGGGAGAGATGGAGGGAGAGAAGGAGCAAGGGAAGGAGGGAGAGACAAAACCAGTGATCATCACAGCTTGAGATAGGTAGATGATTCTGACTGGGAATATTTCACAGTAAGAAGTAACTGAGCATTTTACAGAAGTATAGTATTCTACAGAGGTATAGTATAGTGAGTATTTTACAGAGGTATAGTTTATCCTCCAGTACTCACTACAGAGAACAGTATTTTACAGCAGTCTAGTATTGTATCCTCAGTACTCACCACTGAATAGAGTATTTTACAGTACAGTATTGGCTCTCTGAGATTTCTACTAGACCGAAGGAGCTATGTTTAGAATTAGAGCTATGTTTAGAATTAGAGCTATGTTTAGAATTAGAGCTATGTTTAGAATTAGAGCTATGTTTAGAATTAGATCTATGTTTAGAATTAGAGCTATGTTTAGAATTAGATCTGTCTCCGCCCATTCAGCATCCCACAGGATCAAATATTTAAAAAGCCCTCTATATCCATTTTGATTGACCTTGTGCTGACCAACAGACCATTCAAATATCCTCACAGTGGGGTCACAGTGGTGTCATCTGGAAGCGTCATTTTAAGGATTTCTTAGCGCAGGGCTTTTTACATTATTTGTTTCACTCTGATTTGCAGTCTGCTCAATCCCTTAGCCTTTAATCACTTCTCTCATGTTTTTAATTCTATCACTGAGAAACACACCCCCTACAAAAACTTTCGAGTAAAAAATGGCTCTAGTCCCTAGTTCTCAGAGGAGCTTACTGAAGCCCCTCGACTCAGAGACTCAGCCTGGTCGAAGACCAGACTTGGCGCTAAACCAGCAAACGGGTTACAATTCAGGAAGCTGTGGAATAAATGTATCACCGCAATCAGAAAAGCTGAATCTGATCATTACTTATCCTCTCTTGCTAATACTCAAGGAAACACAGCAAGTTTTTGGAAAACTATAAAATCTTTAAAAACCGGGCCCACCTCCTCCCTCCCACCATAGATTAGCGGTGAGAACGATCTAATCTTAAATAAATCAAAGATGTGTGATGCTTTTAACCATCACTTGTAGCATCTGGTCATTTCTTTGATAGGCTTTCAGCCAACACGCCCCATCAGGTCCTGCCCATGACCCGGTAAATACGAATTCTGTAAATCCCCTTCTGTCAAATTTTCCTTTAGACTTATAACCGACATTGAGGTCTTTAACACACTCTCAAAATTAAACACTAAAAAGTCGAAGAGTGAGGATGACCTTGATCTGTATCTCCTGCACCTTAGTTCTAATTTCATTGCCTCCCTGCTCGCTCACATAGTTGTACCACAAGTTGTACCACTGCTTAAAGGGGGTGACCTAAGTGATTTAAATAGCTACCGCCCAATATCTAAATTGTGCTGCCTGGCCAAGGTTCTTGAAACCTTGGTGAATGATCAGCTACGGGCTGAGACAACATTCTCCAACCTCAACAATCAGGGTTCGGACCAGGACACAGTACTGTAAACATCATATCATTTGTTACAAATAACATATTAAACGGTCTTGACAATCGTCACCACTGTGCTGCTCTCTTTGTAGACCTCTCAAAAGCATTTGATACTGTGGACCATGGTGTTTTATTGAGAAACAGTCCTCCATTGGATTAGATGATCTCTCTGTTAGCTGGTTCTCTAACTATCTGTCTGGGAGAAAGCAGGCCGTTGTGGGTGGTGGTGTTAGATACAGCTCTCTTGTGATTGGTAAAGGTGTTCCGCAGGGGTCCATCTTAGGTCCACTTCTATTTACTCTCTATATAAATAATAATAATTTACTCCCCTCTCTGCATTGTAACATCCATTATTATGCTGATGATATGCTGATTGTATAGTTTTGGCCCCACTCCTGGATTGGCCGCTGCAAGCCTGCAGACTGCCTCTGATGCATTCCCGCAGTCTCTTTATGATCACAAGCTTGTCCCAAACCCTGACAAGACTGCATGCTGTTCTCACGATCCCCTAGGTTCAACAATTCAGACAGTATTCATTCACTCCAAGGCAAGCAAATTGAAATTGTTAACTCATATAAATATCTTGGCATTTGGCTGGACACAAAGCTCTCTTTTCAGACCCATGTAGAACACCTTACCAAAAAAGCTTTGGCATTTCATTCTACACTAGAAAGTCCATTGTGCATATTACTGATCATGTGTGTTTTTGATGATGGTGATGTTGTGTATATGCATGCCTTACCCACCGGGCTGAAGCCCCTTGATGCGGTGTATCATAGTGCTCTGCGCTTTGGAACTGCTGATGGGTTTCTTACACACTGCTGTATTTTATATGAAAAGTTGGGCTGGCCCTCTCTTGCGATTCGAAGAGAGAAACACTGTCTTCTGTTTATTTATAAAGCCCTACTATATGTGGCAAGCTCCCTATGTATCTGTCCTCCCTCCTAAGTACTAATGATTCAAATGACCAAACACGCTCGCAGTCACACATCAGACTGTTTATTCCCTGTGTGAATAGTGAATCAGGAAAGAATGCTTCCTCCTTCTACGCTCCTGATAAATGGAACAGGCTCCAGGACTAAAACTGGACCGGTTGATCTCCAGTCATTTAGAGTTCTTCTAGATGATATGTTACATAGGGATTGCTCTTGCTTCTCTTAATGTCTAACTATATGTACTGTAATTTAGTTATTGTCTTGCTTTTTGTTTCAAAATGCACTGTAACACGGCATCCTTGTAAATGAGAGCTTGCTCTCAAGGGCCTGTATAAATTAATGTAAAAAAAAAATATATATATATATAAAATCCTCAGTACTCACCACAGAGTACAGTATTTTACAGCAGTATACGTTTCTATCCTCAGTCCTCACCACTGGATAGAGTATTTTACAGCAGTATACTATTCTATCCTCAGTACTCACCACTGCAGTAGAGGGTGGGCCAGGGGGTCCAGCTTGTCCATCTGTTTCTTAATCTCCAGATATGAACCCTAGAGGAGAATACATCGTTCAATCACTCCATTCTCTGTTGATGCTCCCTCCCATCCCCTCCATGATGAGCTGGTAGATGGGGAGCACCTTCAGCCACAGGCTCCTCCCACCCAGGTCCAAAACAGAGCGCTTCAGGTGTTCAGACTATGAAGCAACAGCGCACCCTCCCCCCCCCCCTCCACTCCACCCTTTTGTCACTTAAATATATTTATTGTTTTTTATAGCAGTTATTTATATTTCATATGTATTTTAATTCACATATTGATTGCTGATTTTCATTCTGTACCTCTTCTGTTCTGTCTTTTCTACTGCTGTTATTATTTACTGCTGCTGATATTTCCCCTTATTAAAGTTATATCTAATCTTATATTATCAGTCAAAGCATGACAATGTGATCGCTAATGTACAGTATAATTGACTGATGTAATCAATAACATCATCTTCCATACTTCATCTCCAGCCTCTCTCTCTCAGCCCAGCTTGCCACCATTTCCAGGCTTTTTCCACGGTGGTTTGCTTTTGATCAAAAACTCTTTCTACTCTCTCCCTTTCCATCCCTCTCCCCCTCCTTACCACTTTCCCTCCCCTGACCCCCTGTCCCCTGCCCCCTCCCTCTGTACCTGGGTCATCTCCCGGATGGACATGACACTGTCCAGCGCCTTCTGAAGTCTCTCATAGTTCTTCTTCTGTGGCCAGGGAGAGGAGGAAGCCGCAGCCAGGTGTCCAGGGAACGAGGACAGAACCAACACAATGGATTAACATCTACCAACGACAAAGAGCATCACTAACATCCCCTCAACACTACACCAGGCCATACATCTACAACACCTCAACACTACACCAGGCCATACATCTACAACATCACCTCAACACTACACCAGGCCATATATCTACATCACCTCAACATTACACCAGGCCATACATCTACAACACCTCAACACTACACCAGGCCATACATCTACATCACCTCAACACTACACCAGGCCATACATCTACAACACCTCAACACTACACCAGGCCATACATCTACAACATCCCCTCAACACTACACCAGGCCATACATCTACAACATCACCTCAACACTACACCAGGCCATATATCTACATCACCTCAACATTACACCAGGCCATACATCTACAACACCTCAACACTACACCAGGCCATACATCTACAACATCCCCTCAACACTACACCAGGCCATACATCTACAACACCTCAACACTACACCAGGCCATACATCTACAACATCCCCTCAACACTACACCAGGCCATACATCTACAACATCCCCTCAACACTACACCAGGCCATACATCTACAACATCACCTCAACACTACACCAGGCCATACATCTACAACATCACCTCAACACTACACCAGGCCATACATCTACATCACCTCAACACTACACCAGGCCATACATCTACAACATCACCTCAACACTACACCAGGCCATACATCTACAACAGCTCAACACTACACCAGGCCATACATCTACAACACCTCAACACTACACCAGGCCATACATCTACATCACCTCAACACTACACCAGGCCATACATCTACAACACCTCAACACTACACCAGGCCATACATCTACAACACCTCAACACTACACCAGGCAATACATCTACAACACCTCAACACTACACCAGGCCATACATCTACAACATCACCTCAACACTACACCAGGCCATACATCTACAACATCCCCTCAACACTACACCAGGCCATACATCTACATCACCTCAACACTACACCAGGCCATACATCTACAACACCTCAACACTACACCAGGCCATACATCTACAACATCACCTCAACACTACACCAGGCCATACATCTACAACACCTCAACACTACACCAGGCCATACATCTACAACATCACCTCAACACTACACCAGGCCATACATCTACAACATCCCCTCAACACTACACCAGGCCATACATCTACAACATCCCCTCAACACTACACCAGGCCATACATCTACAACACCTCAACACTACACCAGGCCATACATCTACAACATCCCCTCAACACTACACCAGGCCATACATCTACAACATCCCCTCAACACTACACCAGGCCATACATCTACAACATCCCCTCAACACTACACCAGGCCATACATCTACATCACCTCAACACTACACCAGGCCATACATCTACAACATCCCCTCAACACTACACCAGGCCATACATCTACATCACCTCAACACTACACCAGGCCATACATCTACATCCCCTCAACACTACACCAGGCCATACATCTACAACACCTCAACACTACACCAGGCCATACATCTACAACACCTCAACACTACACCAGGCCATACATCTACAACATCACCTCAACACTACACCAGGCCATACATCTACAACACCTCAACACTACACCAGGCCATACATCTACATCCCCTCAACACTACACCAGGCCATACATCTACATCCCCTCAACACTACACCAGGCCATACATCTACATCACCTCAACACTACACCAGGCCATACATCTACATCACCTCAACACTACACCAGGCCATACATCTACAACATCACCTCAACACTACACCAGGCCATACATCTACAACACCTCAACACTACACCAGGCCATACATCTACATCCCCTCAACACTACACCAGGCCATACATCTACATCACCTCAACACTACACCAGGCCATACATCTACAACATCCCCTCAACACTACACCAGGCCATACATCTACAACATCCCCTCAACACTACACCAGGCCATACATCTACAACATCCCCTCAACACTACACCAGGCCATACATCTACAACATCCCCTCAACACTACACCAGGCCATACATCTACAACATCCCCTCAACACTACACCAGGCCATACATCTACAACATCCCCTCAACACTACACCAGGCCATACATCTACAACATCACCTCAACACTACACCAGGCCATACATCTACAACACCTCAACACTACACCAGGCCATACATCTACAACACCTCAACACTACACCAGGCCATACATCTACAACATCCCCTCAACACTACACCAGGCCATATATCTTCATCACCTCAACACTACACCAGGCCATACATCTACATCCCCTCAACACTACACCAGGCCATACATCTATGACATCAACTCAACACTACACCAGGCCATATATCTACATCACCTCAACACTACACCAGGCCATACATCTACAACATCCCCTCAACACTACACCAGGCCATATATCTACATCACCTCAACACTACACCAGGCCATACATCTACATCCCCTCAACACTACACCAGGCCATACATCTACAACACCTCAACACTACACCAGGCCATACATCTACAACATCCCCTCAACACTACACCAGGCCATACATCTACAACATCCCCTCAACACTACACCAGGCCATACATCTACAACATCCCCTCAACACTACACCAGGCCATACATCTACAACATCACCTCAACACTACACCAGGCCATACATCTACAACATCACCTCAACACTACACCAGGCCATATATCTACAACATCACCTCAACACTACACCAGGCCATACATCTACAACATCCCCTCAACACTACACCAGGCCATACATCTACATCCCCTCAACACTACACCAGGCCATACATCTACATCACCTCAACACTACACCAGGCCATACATCTACAACATCACCTCAACACTACACCAGGCCATACATCTACAACACCTCAACACTACACCAGGCCATACATCTACAACACCTCAACACTACACCAGGCCATACATCTACAACACCTCAACACTACACTAGGCCATACATCTACAACATCCCCTCAACACTACACCAGGCCATACATCTACAACACCTCAACACTACACCAGGCCATATATCTACATCACCTCAACACTACACCAGGCCATACATCTACATCCCCTCAACACTACACCAGGCCATACATCTACAACATCCCCTCAACACTACACCAGGCCATACATCTACATCACCTCAACACTACACCAGGCCATATATCTACAATACCTCAAGACTACACCAGGCCATACATCTACATCACCTCAACACTTCACCAGGCCATACATCTACATCACCTCAACACTACACCAGGCCATATATCTACATCACCTCAACACTACACCAGGCCATACATCTACATCACCTCAACACTACACCAGGCCATATATCTACAATACCTCAAGACTACACCAGGCCATACATCTACATCACCTCAACACTTCACCAGGCCATACATCTACATCACCTCAACACTACACCAGGCCATATATCTACATCACCTCAACACTACACCAGGCCATACATCTACATCCCCTCAACACTACACCAGGCCATACATCTACAACATCACCTCAACACTACACCAGGCCATACATCTACAACATCACCTCAACACTACACCAGGCCATACATCTACATCATCACCTCAACACTACACCAGGCCATACATCTACATCACCTCAACACTACACCAGGCCATACATCTACATCACCTCAACACTACACCAGGCCATACATCTACATCCCCTCAACACTACACCAGGCCATACATCTACAACATCACCTCAACACTACACCAGGCCATACATCTACAACACCTCAACACTACACCAGGCCATATATCTACAACATCCCCTCAACACTACACCAGGCCATACATCTACAACATCACCTCAACACTACACCAGGCCATACATCTACATCACCTCAACACTACACCAGGCCATACATCTACAACACCTCAACACTACACCAGGCCATACATCTACAACATCCCCTCAACACTACACCAGGCCATACATCTACAACACCTCAACACTACACCAGGCCATACATCTACAACATCCCCTCAACACTACACCAGGCCATACATCTACAACATCCCCTCAACACTACACCAGGCCATACATCTACATCCCCTCAACACTACACCAGGCCATACATCTACAACATCCCCTCAACACTACACCAGGCCATACATCTACAACATCCCCTCAACACTACACCAGGCCATATATCTACAACATCACCTCAACACTACACCAGGCCATACATCTACAACATCACCTCAACACTACACCAGGCCATACATCTACAACACCTCAACACTACACCAGGCCATACATCTACATCACCTCAACACTACACCAGGCCATACATCTACATCACCTCAACACTACACCAGGCCATACATCTACAACATCCCCTCAA
>NC_140237.1:27844103-27846603 GCF_949987555.1 Borostomias antarcticus
ACACACACACACACACAACCAGGATGTCAGGTATGAGTGGTCTGGAAATGACGTTTATCTCCAGAAGCTCTTACGAAGGGTTGTAGCTAGATGAGGTACAGCTATGGCATGTGTAGAGGATTAGTTCCCATAAATGCAGAGACCGGTCAAACAACTCTAAACCTAACCCTAACCGTAGCCAAATCTTAACCCTAAACCTAAACCCTTACCTTAACTTAACCTTAAAACTAAACAAACCTTAACCCGAAATGGCCTCTGTGTTTTATGGGAACTAGCCTTTACCATCCTTCAACACCGGTTGTAGCTGTACCCCTTCTAGCAATGACCCTTATGAAGAAGCTGCTACAGTACATCTAACAGTTAGATACACAAGCTAAGATAATCTGATATTAGACTTCAGATCTAGTGAGTAAGTATCATTGACAATGTAGTGCATTGATCATACAAGCATTGATCAAGAAATCAAGCTTCCCATGTTATTGTAGGAAAAGAATAGTGGAAGCGGTCTTTCTATCAGTTCTAGATTACGGTGACACCATCTATAAAATTGCAAGCTCATCCACATTAAAGGCCCTGGATACAGTCTATCACTCCACTTTGAGATCTGTCTCGGGTGATGGTTTTGGTGTCACCACTGTGCCCTTTATGAAGAGGCAGGTTTATCCTCCCTGACAGAAAGGCAGAACACTCATTGGTCCATTTTTATTTTTAAAGCCATCACTGAAAAGCTCCCTGGTTCCATCTCCTCCCTACTAGAATGGAGCACAAGCTCTTAAGGCCGTTTCAGACGAGGAGCGATATCCGCGCACTGTAATTCATTTTCAATGAGAGAGGCGAGCGGACAATTTGGGAGCCGCGGACAATCTGGGGCGGAGCGGCAAGCGGGCACGACCCCGTGAAATTGTGGCGCGCGTGCTCGTTTCGTGCACACGCCCGCCCGCGACAAGAGCTGAATTGTAGTCAGCTTTCCCCGCTGCGCTCAGGACGCGTGCGTCCCCCGCTGATCCGAGCGAGAACGCAGGCGGAATATCGCTCCCCGTTTGAAACAGCCTTTATGTGATTTATTGTTGCATTGTTTGTGATTTATTGTATTTTATTTATTCTCACTCGGTGACATTGCAAAGGAGGGCCTACCCTCAATGTATTTCCAAGCCTAAATAAAGGTTATGAATGAATGAATGAATGAATGAATGAATGAATGAATGAATGAATGAATGAATGAATGAATGAATGAATGAATGAATGAATGAATGAATGAATGAATGAATGGTGTGGTTGTTGTTGAGCATGTTGTGTTAAGGGAGTGTGCGTTATTGTGAACACAGTGGTTGAACACAGTGTAGAACGTACTTCTTGAGCTGCAGGCCCAGACTGAAGCCCTCCTTATTGGAGGGCTGGAACACCTCCACGGATGGTTCTGGGAACAGATGAGTCAGAGTATTATACAAGACACACACACACACACACACTCAAAACATTCCTAACAGCACACATGCATACACACACACACACACACACACACACACACACAGACACACACACACACACATATATACACTCAAAACACTCCTAACAGCACACATACACACACACACTTTCCAAAACACACAGACACACAAACACAAACGCGCGTGCCGCGCACACACACACACACACACACACACAAAACATGCATAACAGCATACACACACACACACACACACACACACACACACACACACACACACACACACACACACACACACTCAAAACACTTTTAACAGCACACATACACATAGACACAAACAAACACACACACTTGCCTACACACACACACACCCACACACTTGCCTACACACACACAGACACAAAGACACACACACAAAACTACTCACCGGGTCCATCGAGGTACTGAGACAGGGAGAAGCGTAGTCTCAGGATAATGGGCTCTGTGCGTATGACCTTCCAGGCTGTTGCAACCTCTTCCTGCAAGACACACACACACACACACACACACACACACACACACACACACACACACACACACAATGTTCTGCTTCACGTAATGCCAACATGCAGCACATTGCTTAGAGACATTCATTCTGCAATGCACAGGAAAACAGGTTGCATCATCGACTCACATCCAAAAAGCTGATATTAATCTGAAGATCGATGTCCACGTCGTCAATGGTTCCATATTCTCTGTTAGGAGTATGAATAACAAACAGAAGATTACCTAACCGAGACTGTGGGACCAGTATACTGTATTACAGTACATAATGAAGACTGTGGGACCAGTATCTAGAGTGGTGAATGATGTCATTTTGTAGGCTGAATAGTTAGCATCGCCGCCATTTGGTTCTGAGTTATAAATCCCGATGGAAAAATGAATGAGATTCACACAAAAATGCAGAAAATAAGGTATGTGTTTAACAGAGACTCCCAGACTGGAGTATGTTTTGTTATCAAAGTTAAAACATGTCATTGAAGATGGGTTTTGTGAATTTTGAAGCCTTTAGTT
>NC_140237.1:27851603-27891603 GCF_949987555.1 Borostomias antarcticus
GTTTAAATGTTTATTTTACATGGGATGTTTCAGTATTAAATCTCAGCATGAAAGCCTTCTAAGATTAGCTGACTTCTTTTTTTCCTCCATCCTTCCATACACAAACCTGCCCCCCCCCTTCTGTTCCCCCTGTTCTTCTCCTCTACGACTGGCCCTGCCATGTCCCCAGACCCCCCCTCACCTCTGTCCTCTCATCCCCCCGGACCCCTTTCACCCCCCTCCTCCTCTCAGTGGGAACACACACCAGCCACACGGATGAGGAGACGGCTCTACCCCTCCCCCACCACGACCCTCCCCCACCCCTCCCACTTCCCTCCACGCTTACCTAGAGAGGAGATGGAGATGGAGAGGAGAGAGAGAGAGAGGATGTTGTCCTTGGTGCTCGCTTTAGATCCTTTCTCCTCTTAATGGGCACACCTGCTTTCCTAACACTGCAAAAAATAAAATAAAAAAGGATTCAAAATAAAATCCTTAAAAGCAGTAAAGAGAGATGTGAATGTCAGAATCCCCCATTTTGATGCGGCCCGCCGGTCTGTCTGAGTGTTTATCTATGGCAGGTCTCTGCCTCTATGCTGCTGTCCTGCTTTTTGCCTGACAACACTGAGGCGGACGGAGCATGCTCAGTGGGAGGCAGCAGAGGGTCACGTGACCTGCAGCAGCTGACTGTGTGTGTCGCTGAGGGGAGAGAAAGAGAGAGAGAAAAATACAGGAGAATGGTGCTTTAAGTGGTCTCCCTTTTTTTAAATAGATTTTTGATGGAAATAATAAAATAGAATGAAACTATTATATATGTTTACATATAAAATTCCCATAAATCTGCTTATACGTAGTATTTATGTGAATCAGTGAACCAATGATCCAGTGTGGAGCTTGAGGCTCCAGTGTGAAGGGTCCTGTTCAGATTGTTCCCTCCTCTCCTCGTTGGAAAATCACTGATCTGACATGAATGGCACCAACTGCCTAGAGGAGCGCATGCTTTCTCCTATCCAGTCATGTTAAGTCAGAAATTAATTTCAAATAAATAAATAAGAAACAACATACTCCCTCACACACTTTCCTCTGCTTTATTTCTCGTCAATGTTTCGGTTCTAGACCTTCTGATGAAGCAGAGAAAATGTTTTCATTAGAAAATGTTCCTATCTAAGGGGATCTACTCTAGCACCCCTGATATTTTTGAGTGTGTCATGTTGATCTCTTCTCATGTCAGAGATCATTATCTCAGGAAGGACAGGAAGGAAGGAGTGATGCGATTCCCCCGGGGCCCAGGGTCATTGAGTCTGTGCTACAGTGCTAATCAGTGTTTACCCTGGATAGAGCTCTGACCCCTGGTAAGAACTGACCTCAGGCTGGACAGATTAGACTCTGGGAGGACCCGGGAGAACTGCGTGCCCGCCTGCCGTCAGCCGATGGAGGGGGCCTCTCCCTGATGTGTTCCTATAGGCTTTTCCAGAGGTCAAACAAAATGGCGGAGAACTTGGTAGATTCATCCCCGAAGACAAATTCTAAGGTCCTGTTTTGGATGGCGTGCTGTGTCCACGCCGCGGTGATTCGGTCAGCTCAGCAGGAGCGTTGCTGTGACTCACCATCTCCACTGAGGAGGTCAGACCCTCTGGAGGAGCAACACACAGCTGAATCTGAATCACTGAGAGTTATTACAACGCTAAAACTCCAGTAGTGCATGTCCTTTGCAACCATAGAAACACTCCCAAAGATGGGTGCGTTGATAAGACTGAAAGGGACTCGCAATGATCTGCAAGATAAGTGTTAAGATAATAAACACAGCACCGCCCAACGCAGATTACTGTACATCACCCTGCCGTCTCACACGTTTTACAGTATCATGCAGGTGACTAATCTTGTCAAATGTTCATCTGAGGGGATATGGCTGAGGACACAGCATGGATGTATTATATAAACTGGATACAGCCACTCCATTCACTGGCCGCTATCAACAATGAAGCCCTATTGAACCGCGCCATCTTGGCAAAATTTGTAGTCATTTGACTATTTCCGGTTACTTTTGACTTGCGCAGTTGTGCTTTTCTGGCCTTCCGGTTACTTTTGACTTGCGCAGTTGAGCTTCTCTGGCCGACGCGCGTCCACGAAAAAGTTCACATTTTTTAATGAAAATGACCACAAGACAACCTCCTGTGCATAGTTGAAATGGTAGTGGGATACGGTGATAAACTGGAGTGATCATTTGACAGCAATTATTAGCCTTTTCCAGGAATGGACAGAAATGGGATATTTTTAGAATAACAGGAATTTATTCACATACAATGTAAAGGAGTTGATGTGTAGCATGAAGATGAAACGATACACTGAGTTTGGGTGTTTTCAGTCAACGTTGGCGTTGACCGCTTCCAGCTATCGAATGGCCGACTGGTGTAAGGACAGCCTAACGTTAGAGAGATAAATGTAGGCTATGGTTATGTTAATAAAGCTAACAATGATGTTGTAACATGCATGCAGCACTGCCGATCTGATCTGAACGATTGATTCATTATTACCATGGATCGGTATTGGGATTGATCAAGGGCGAGTGTGAAATAGCAGCCACGAACTCAGCGGGTTTTCCGAGATGCGGTAGCCGCGGCCAGAGCTCCTGCTGGCGGGGAGTGAAGCTCTTCAACTCGCCTGTCACTGGCTCCCTGGAGGAATTCAGCCTGGCTGCAATAACGTTATCGCGAACGGAATGAATACCATCTACTAGCAAACAAAACATGTTCAATTATATTTAACTTGTTAAAACTAAGATGCCAGGATCAAAAAATAATTTCTCCAATTGATATATTTGACAAAAACAGGTTAATATGCAAGCCGGTTTTCATTGCTAAATCAAAGCGGGGAGAGCCGGGAACGCGCGTCTACATTTCAGAGAAATGTGAACTTTTTCGTGGACGCGCGTCGGCCAGAGAAGCTCAACTGCGCAAGTCAAAAGTAACCGGAAATAGCCAAGTGACTACAAATCTAGCCAAGATGGCGCGGTTCAATAGGCCTTCACTTTAGATTTCGATTCCTGGGGGCTTGGGACACAGTGACCTGGCTACCTGGTGGATAGTTACAGTATAGCTATCTTACTGTCCCTGGTGGCTAGTTATAGTATAGCTATCTTTCTGTCCCTGCTGGCTAGCTACAGGAGCTATCTTACTGTCCCTGTAGCTACAATAGCTATCTTACTGTCCCTGTAGCTACAATAGCTATCTTACTGTCCCTGCTGGCTAGCTACAGGAGCTATACTGTCCCTGTAGCTACAATAGCTATCTTACTGTCCCTGTAGCTACAATAGCTATCTTACTGTCCCTGTAGCTACAATAGCTATCTTACTGTCCCTGTAGCTACAATAGCTATCTTACTGTCCCTGTAGCTACAATAGCTATCTTACTGTTCCTGTAGCTGCAGTAGCTGGGGAGAGCGGGAGGCGGCGGAGGGGAGGTTAGGAGTCATAAATAGAGTGACAGCCGGGAGCGAGACCAGAGTTGCCAGAGGCTGGGATTGGATTGCAGGTCTGTCACTCACCTGGGCAGGTGTGTCCATTCATTGGTCTGTGGTCAGCACCTACCTCCATGGTCAGCACAGCGGAATAGAGTGGAGGACACGGGCGGAGTCAGGCAGCGTCTGGTGACGCGGTAACATGGGCAGTGGCAGCAGCAGCAGCAACACCACCACAGAGAGCAGGTGAGCTGGGGCAGGAGGGGGCAGGCAGGGGTTAACTTCTACAACTCACAATGAGAGAGGGAGGGGGTGTCTAGACAATCACTGCACATTCAGTTACACAGGGCTACAACAAAAACCTAGGTTGGGGTTGGCTGAGTAGTTCTGATGAGTAAGACATACACCATAGTCATATCCTAAAAATAAGAGTACTTGCTGAGTAATGCTGTAGGGATATTTGTGATGTATGGAGGGACATGCAACTCACATGTATGTATGAAGGGTTTAGTTTCTGTCTGCTACTTCCATAGAGCAGTGCTAATTATCACAATACTACATGCTGAGAGCACAGTACACAGCTGATTGTGAGCAGTACGTGTGTGAAGTTATTTTTTATAGACAAACATATACATTACATAGTTTGATCATGTATTTTGATGGAGACAAGTTGAATCTAACAACATATGGAATAATTTGTTAAATCCTCTTGAAGTTCAATAATATATATTCTGACACATTTAGAATCGAGGCTGTCCTTGAAAATCATTTTGTATGAAATAATATATTTTAAAGTCAGGGCCTTATCTAGTAAAAAAAAAAATATATACTGTAAGATTTTCAAAACAGTAGCCATCTAAACACTCCAATCATCCCCATTGATACAAATTACATTATCCAAGTGTCACATTTGCTGACCATTATGCATTATCAAAAGGGTACAGCAAAAAAAAATATTATAAAAGTTATTTAATTTGTTTAAAATGTAAAGTAAATAACTAAAATTATTGTTTTGAGAACATATCATGTCAGCGACAGTGTCTGTTCTTCAGTATTACCACCAGAGGGCGCCGTTGACCGCCATTTGATCTCTGAAGCCTGCTGGAGCGTTCTATTAATACATCCATGGGCTGGAGTCGCTGGACCACGGCTGGACCAGACAAATCTGACTGGTACTTTTGCACAAACGTGAATTTCTAGTTATTCAAGTTATTGCTGATGACACTATTGTGGTCTGATAATGTGGGGTATATAATCAGGGTTTGGTTCAAGAATAGCTCGTCCTCACACAAAATTGTAGGCCTACTGAAGATGCTACAGTATTTGTAGGCTATTAGTATTAGGCACTCTCATTGCTGCATTAACTTTTTCAAAACATTTGTGTACCTCACGATGCAATATTTCCAAGTAATATAACGTTAATGATTTTTGTAGACCAAAGCCTATTGGCAGTCAATAATAAGTGTACGACTGATCCACCAGTACTATGAAGATGTAATGTAATATGATGTCGGTGAAGGTAGACTGCAAAACTGACTCATCTCTCAGACTAGCAATTGATTCCAACAAGGAACAAACTGTCCTTAGTACGTAACGCTGGAGAAGCATGTTACGTACCAAGACAGGGATTCCCATGAAACACTGCGGCACACAGAGGATGTACGTGCATCTCTGTGCGTCTCCACACCATATTCAGAATCAGCAGTAACGTCTCAATAACCCCAATGTTTTAACGTCCCACTACTGACATGTAGCCTAATAGTGGAACATTATCATTCAGATCGTTGACACTGACATTTGTAGTTGATTGAGGGTACTGTAAGTAATGTATCTAACCATCCAGGGTAAATGTCCCAAATTCCAACTGCATCACTGAGGTCACATGTTGGCTCCATGCTGCGGAGATGCTTACATGCATTCTGATTGGTTGCGATTCACACGGAGGTTACCCTGCGTTTATCAAGTATCCTTCCGCTTCATATTCACTTAGATAAATTTCACCTATAAATTATAAACGGTATATGACCAGTAATACTTCTGGTCATAACCAAAACCAACCGGTATCATTTCATAATTTTGTTATCAACGAGAATATCATGTTAAGAGTTCTTGGGGACCTATTTGTTTGTCTCGGCTGGATATGTAACGTAGGGAGGAGGGAAGGAGGAAAGTAGATCCGGTGGGTTGGGTAGATCACCTTGAGCAGCGCTCAGGCTTGCATCAGTCCAGCAGTTCATCAGACACGGTGAGTATCCTTCCTCCACTTAAAACTGTAGAGAATGGATCATATGTTCCTTAGAGAGTTGGAGCTAAGGGAGAGAACAAGGCACATTAATTAACATTTGAAGCTGCCTGTCACCAATGGCTCATTGTTAAGATGCTAGCGTTACCCGGGTCCTTTAGTGATGCAGCTTCTACTAGAAAGTCTGGGGAATGTGTCAGTTTAACGTTAGCCATCTCACAGCTAGTTAGATCAATGACTAATATAGCTGGCATTGGTTTTACCTGTAACGTTAATACAACCTAGCCTACTTGACATAGCTTGCAGCAGGTGTTTGTCGCTGAGGATGTGAGCGTTGTTTGCTGCCTGGTAGGCGGTAAATAGTGATTGAGTTAGGGAACTACGCCATAGCCATCTTTCTAGGTAAACACAACGTAATCGCTGTGCTAACTAAATTAGGATTAGCTATAATATTAGGTAGCTAAAGTTATGAATATATGTTGTATTAAAGATGTGTAAAACCCGGCTACTTAAAGTACAAAACCAGCTGATTTCACTAATTAGTTCCCCTACCTGGCTGGAGATTTGTGCTAATTAGAAAACAGGTGTTTCAGTGCCCGGGTGGAGCAGATAGGTGGTTAATATTTAAACTGTGAAGCCGATGGTTTTATAAGATTCACTTATATCAGACCTCTTCACTTATATCAGACCTCTTCCTGCTGGCTCACCCGGTGGGTGTGGCCGCGCGCACTATAATGACTTCCCATTGGCCAGTCTGCGCTCGTGATGTCTCTGGTTCGGGAAAATGTGACGCAGAGAAGAGAACGTGACCGGCGAGGCATCTCTGCTCTGAGCCCTGTCTGGCACAACGGCGCCCTCTGATCAATAACCATTTAATAGGATAAGACTGTGATATGTGACAGGCTGCTTTTTCAAAAATTGCCAGCTGACTGTAATTGGAACTCATTGCCTAAATATTTCTATTTAACAAATTGTAGTTTGTGCCTTCTGAGCAGGCGAGAACACCCTTGCCCTGGTCCAGGTCGGTATTTGGGGCTATACTACAGTATACCGCCCTGCCAGGAACCATTCATTGTGCCATTGACTTTTGTCACTCGGTCTACATTACCTCATCTACAGACAATAGTATTTAGTTACTCACCGTCATGAAGACCATTATCGAAAGATGAAAACCTTTTCTCCGAAGTGGCGGCCCCCACCTTTTTATATAAAAAATGTGATTTTTTTGCACTTAGTTAAATGGCACATATCCACTGAAATCCACTCATTGCCATTATGGTGTCTACTAGCCTGGCTTCGCGACTAATCACGTGATCTGCAGAGATCATGTGATCAGGGTCGCAAAGCCAGGCTAGTGGATATGTATGCGCCCATGGTATTCTGTTTTTTTTCCTTGGGGGGGGGGGGGGGGGGGTTTATCTCATCCTGTTATGTGTGCACAGCACACTATGTAAACCGCTGCGCTGGTGTCACACCAGGGCAGGGTTTGACCTTTGTGACCTCATGGATGGATTCCAGTACAGCTTCCTGTGTCAGAAGTCCTCCTCTACTTTGTACTGACTGACTGCAACGTAACACCGACAGTAGAACTCAGCAGTCCATCCCACTGTAAAACTGTGGGACGTGATTCCATTTACCTAAGTCCTAATGTTGGCCTATTCCACAGAATTCACAAAAGCAGCGTTCTAGGGAAGCTAGGCCAGAGAGAGGGGGAGGATCCAGCCAGCATGTTGGTGCTGGCTGCACCACAGGTTTTGGTGTTTTACACCGTGTCCTGACTACACGCGGCGTGAGCGAGCGTCGGCTACAAAATGTGTTCCATTGCTTTGTTTTCTATTGTTATGTCCTAACTGGACGCGAGCGACGCAGCGCGAAGCGGCGCAACGTTTTAACTGCCCTTTTGACGCTCGCCCTGTTCCTATTTTCCTCCTGTCGCTCGCGTTGACAGGCGTTCGTTCTTTAACTGTCTTCAGTTGGGAATATAGACAAATGACGTAACAGAACAGGACATTTAACGGTTTCAGTTAGGACAGCAAGCATGCGATGTCGCGTTCTGTTGCTCGCGTCGCAAGCAGTTAGGACACGGTGTTAGACCAACCATCTTCCCATTGGCTGGTCAGACAGGCTGGTAGACCTCTGTTGTGTAATGGCTGCTCCTCCTGGCCGAGGGCCCAGTGCAGGAGGACAATGGACACCAGGCCGCCAATAGCAACCGCCTGGTGTCTGGGGAGATACCGTACTGTAGGTACAGTAGCTGCTATTTTAGCCAGCGTGTTCCAGGAGCTCTTCTTTGGAAATTGGAGGTTGCACCTGCAGGTACGGTATCCATCGTCATCGTGGGCTAATAATCTTCATCAAGATAATAGAACATTTGGAGGATAGAATAAGACGTCTGTGTACGGAGACTGTTCTGGGTGGAGCCTTTATTTGCCAGATTCATAAGAAACTGGGAGCGAGGCAGCTAATGTTACGGTATTGGCTCACCTTGTCATTCATAAGGGGTTGTTTAAGCAGGCTTTAAACGGCTCCATTCTAGCCTGCGATTGGCTATGAGCCTACTGGTAGAGGACATAACGCCTAACCCACACGACGAAGAAGAAGAAGCCTACTGTTGTAGGCTCACAATGCAGTATCTTCTTCCAGTAGTTTAAATTGGCAATTTCCTGTTGAACTTTCCGGAGTGTCAAAATCCTGCAGTAGGCGGGCCTAACTGAACACAGGAAGAATGACTGTGCTCCGTCTTACCAGACTTCTCTCATTTTATAACCGTTTACCTCAGCGTTACATTAAAACACGCCTCAAATGACCTTAAAGCCACCAGGCAGGAAACCCCCCCTCCAACTCCCTTTCTACTACTCATTCCCAACTGGCAGACTACACCCAGGTTGAGTCATGTGACCACCTCCACACTGAACTGACGAGGCCTAGACGACGTGCAAAGATGCCTCATGCCGATGTCCTTGACCTGCTGCCATGGGTGTGTGTGTGTGTGGGGGGGGGTTCCTGCCTGTTGGCTTTAAGGTCATTTGAGGCTGGTTTTAATGTAACGCTGGGGTAAACGGTTATAAAATGAGAGAAGTCTGGGGGGTTGAACTGCAGCTGGAACGCTGGCTGCAGCAGGCAGGCCCTATTATGCAGCTGGCATCACTCCCATACAGCCCCCCCCCCTCCCCCACTGGGCCCTGCAGATTTGCTGAGTAACGCTGTGCAGCCCACATCATATCCACCATCTGCTGTGTAATACGATGCAGCACACAGTGGACCCATGTTACCCTTGCAGCATCTGTGACTGCTGCCGACACCATGTAGTTTCACGATGTAGTAATAACTAGGCTATAGAGCTATGTGGGCTATGCCACACACGCATGAAGCCAGTGTCTGGCGCCTCACGAGTTCAGCCCAGTACGCTACACACTGTTATAAATAACCAGAGTCCAATCCTCTATTTTGGTGCCTGGGGGGGTCGGGGCTGGGGGTTGTAGAACCCTGGCACAACGTGGCTGCGGTTTGCCACCGCCACCCATTCTGAAGGGTCTCATGTACACCAGTCTCCGTGGCGTCGGGGTGTCATGGCCGCTCACCGCCGGGCGCGGCCTGGGCTCCGCCGTGCGCCGCTTATCCCCGCCGGAGGGGAGAGGATTAGCTTGTCCTCCTCCTGAGCCCCTCGCAGTGTTGAGGTGGCTGGGCAACAGCAGGCTCGCCCGACCAGGAGCCCCCGTCTATCAGACTAGCTCTGCTGCTCCCGCCACCCCCTCTGCTGCTGGGCTGCGTGGGTACGGATACTCCACCTCTCCCCTGGGGGGGCTGCTCTGGAGGTCCGTGGCCGCCGCCTGCCTCGTCATCCCCAGGAGGAACCGCAGAGTCGCGTGGTGGGGGTACGTACGCGCGCACGCACGGCAGCTGTTGATTGAACGTCACAGCAGAGAGCGAGAACTTTGAATGAGAGGACAGCAGGGGAGGAGGTTGGGGTAGAGAGTGAGAGGACTTTTCTAGGTCACTGGTGTCTGATTAGCATACGTCGGTCGCACTGTCATGGCAGCCGCTGCTTGAATGTCGCGCCCACTGTCATGACATGGTTGCGTGGGCTTGTGAATTTGAAGTTAGAAGAGGAGAGAGAGGGAAGAAGCAGACTAGCCTAGACGAGAGTGATGGAACAAAGGATAGGGATTTTTTTTTGTGTGTGTGTGGGGGGGGGGGGGGGGGGGTTGATGGTGAGGATTTGGAGCAAGGTAAGCCAGAGGAAGGAAAGAAAGGTGATATGGAGAGAGAGAGCAGCGGAGAAAGAGAGAGTGTACAGTTACAGTGAGAGGACTGCGTTTGTCAGGAAAAGGGATTGGAAGGGATTAATGGTGACAGCAGCACTATAGTTAGCTATGGCATCTGCTGGGTTTAGTGTTGCTGCTGTCGGGCTGCCCTAGCGCTGAGGTCAAGCGCTAGCATGTAGAATTCGTGTCACTCGGGTCTTGGTATGTTGTTAGTCAATATGAGCGGTAAACAGGCACACTGACCTGCCTCGAACCGCACCCGCACCTGTCTGGGAAACATCAGCAGCCTGTGGGGTAAATAACCCAGGGAGGCTCTGAGAGGTTGGGGGGAGGCCCAGGGAGGTTGGGGGGAGGCCCAGATAGGCTGGGGGAAGGCCCTGTGAAGGTCTCCTGAGGCAAAGAGCTATAGGATAATTTCAGGATTGCTCCTGGCTCCAACTATGCTCTCTTTGTGATCATGCGTGTTTGATTATCAGGGAATAAAAAATAAATGAACTGGCCTTGGCCATACAAAGCGCAATTGTAATTTGACAGGACTTGGACCAAGTTCAATGTTTTGTGTTTCGAGAAACCCCATGAGTGTGCATTGACCTTCAAAGAGAAAAGGATCCACACACATCATCATGTAGCCTTTGATTGTGCCGCTATAAAAGATTTAGGGTCTAGGGTAGTGGTGAGGGAGAGTAGCCTAGCCTACATTATGCAGCGTTGGGCCCATTACTCCAACCCGACACTGAAGGTCCCCGTAGGCCTGTCATCAGTCGGACTGGTCATGGGCCTGGCCTGCCCTGGCCTGGCGTGCTTGGTTGCTGTGTAGCAGGCTGATTCGCGTACTGGATGTCCCGGTCAGAGAGGCAGGCTATAATAAAACTCCACGGTCATCCCGTGACAGTGTCCACAAACCAACAAACCCACTGCTATTTAGGCAGCCTAATCCAGCCTAATAGGCCTCGCGAACTTGGCCCTGACTCTCTCTGTGGATGTAGATGGGTATCAAGTGTACAATGCCACCCCCGCCCCCCAATATGCATGTAGGAAAGGGGAAAGACTAACTTTTCTCGGGTGCCGTGTCTGAGTCAGCCCTCTTGGCTGTGTGCTCTCTGGGGGCTGCCCCCAGCCAGTGTGTGTGTGTGCGTACGTGCTCACAGGAGGGAGAGATGGGTAGAGCGAGATGTGACTATGCTCACGTACAGCGCTGTGTGTGCGTCTGTCCGTGTCCGTACACCACAAGGTATTCTGGGAGAGCGAGCAGGGTGTGAGCGTGCCCTGCTCACACAAAGCTGGGCAGACTGGCTGTCTGTGTGACGTGCGTGGTTCTGCTGAGTTGAGCCTATTACTGTGTGTACACTGGCTGCCCGGGATCCGCTGGCCGTCAGCATGCATCACTCCTTCTGGAAGTGATGGGTCCAGCTTGCCCCTTTAGCTTATCTTAGACAGTAGCCCATGAACAAAACATGCATTCCTCCTGTCCTAGTGCCTTGTTGTAATTAAGGAGAAATGTTCATTTTAATACTTGGGCCAAGAACACACAGTTAAGCCTACTGTAAGCAATGACACTGCTGTATAGCCTAGCTTTGTGTGTATTGCCTAGCTTTGCGTTGTGATTCTAGGAACAAGAGAGCAGGACTGACTATGTGCTCAGGTTAGTGCAGACACTATGGTCCAGATAATCCCTTCTGGTTTAAGGAGCACCGCTTCTTCTCCCAATGTAGTTGGGACACCTTGTCAGGGTCACCCTGTCTAGTGAGAGCAGCATCTATTCACCTCTGCATGTAGCCTAGCCTAGCAGCATCTATTCACCTCTGCATGTAGCCTAGCCTAGCAGCATCTATTCACCTCTGCATGTAGCCTAGCCTAGCAGCATCTATTTACCTCTGCATGTAGCCTAGCCTAGCAGCATCTATTCACCTCTGCATGTAGCCTAGCCTAGCAGCATCTATTTACCTCTGCATGTAGCCTAGCCTAGCAGCATCTATTTACCTCTGCATGTAGCCTAGCCTAGCAGCATCTATTCACCTCTGCATGTAGCCTAGCCTAGCAGCATCTATTCACCTCTGCATGTAGCCTAGCCTAGCCTAGGCTTCACCAAGATGTCGTTCTTCTTTTCAAGAGAGTCCGGAGCCTGTATTCATCAAGCGTCTCGGAATAGACGTGCTACTCGCTAGTGATGACATGCCGGTTGATCAAAATTGGCCAACTCTATGCTAACATCATCCCATTGCCAGGTTATGTAACCCAGTCATGCTAGGCCAGCAGGTCATGTGTTCCTCTCTCTAGGAAGCAGAGATGCACTCAGCACAAACAAACCTCACCTCCATGGCTGTTTGCTTTAGCCTGTCAAATAGATCATAACGACAGATTTCCTGTTGTAATTCTGTCAGGAAATAACCATAAAAAGTGGGTGGGGTCTCTTGAGCAAGCAATCTCTGGGTCTAGTACAGTTATTCCTTCCTCTCTAGATGACTATCTCTCTGGTAAACCAACATGTTGTGCTATGCTGTTGTGGTCTGCGTGGTTCTGTTGCCATGGAGGGGGGGGGGGGGGGGGGGTGCATTGCTTCTCTCAGTATCTCTGACCGTTCTGTGGAATGGAGCAGGATTTGTCTCGACATGCTGCTCTGTTGTTGTAGTAGGAGGCCAGATCTGATGATCTGGACTGAATTCTTGCTCGAGTTGTGGAGCTTAATGTGTAAACGAGCAGAGAAAGCCCAGCGAGAAAGCACCCGAGGAAAGAGGACTTCCTGTTCTCTCAACAGCAGAGGAAGGATCTACACCCCGCAATCTGTTGACTGCACAAACGCAGATTCGTTGCCACAAGACGCTGCCTCTGTGACATTTGGGCAGCTTGAGCGTTATTCAGGGCATGAGTTGAGCTGATGAACAATGGTTGCAGCCATCATGGTCCGTCTCGGTTCACGACATGCCCAACAGATTCGATACATTAACCCCTAATATGAGCTCTTGTCTCATCTTCCTCTCCTTCCTCTTCCTGCTACACCTCCTCCTCTCCCTCCTCCTGCTCTGCGTCTCCAGGACAGCACCAGTTCCCAGCATGCCTCAGTCCAAGCCTCTAGACATGGGCTCCGCCTTCATCCAGACGCAGCAGCTGAACGCTGCCATGGCCGACACCTTCCTGGATCACTTGTGTCTGCTGGACATCGACTCCGAGCCCACCACCGCCCGCAACACTGGCATCATCTGCACCATCGGTCAGTGGCTGCACACGCGCGCGCACACACACCCTGCAGACACGCACACACACCCTGCAGACACACACACACACACACGCACACACAGTCTGCAGACACAGACACACACACACACACAGCCTGCAGACACACACACACACAGCCTGCAGACACACGCACGCACACACACACACACACGCACGCACACACAGCCTGCAGACACGCCATGTCTCCTGTGATATGTCCTCCCTGTGCTAACGCCCCCCCCCCCGTCTCTCCTCCCAGGGCCAGCCTCCCGCTCTGTGGAAATGCTGAAGGAGATGATCAAGTCCGGCATGAACATCGCTCGCATGAACTTCTCCCATGGCAACCACGAGGTGGGCTCACTCCCTCAACATGGCCCAACATGCCCCCCATGCCAGCCCTTCGATCCAGACAGATCAATACTACAGGGCAGATGGAACCCACCATGACCAGCTAAACGCTAGTTTATAACACTCCACAATCCCACTGTTCCTTATGTCCCAGCTCAGATGGCTGGTTGGCTGGAGTTTTAGTGCTTGTGTGTGTGCGTGTGCGTGCGTGTGCGTGCGTGTGTGTGTGTGGGGAAACTTCACTAGCCAGTCTGGTAAATCAAAGGTCAAACCATAAACTGTGACCTGAGGAGCGGAAACCTAATCTACGGGGGGGGGCAACTATAAATACCTTATCTGTACAGTGACTTCCTCCTGACTCACACACACACACACACACACACCCCTCCTGTTAATGTGCTGCTGTACCATTCATTATATCAAAACACCTGCAGGCCGCCACCACAGCATGTATTTATAGTGCAACGAAAGGGCATTTAGACAGGCTGAAACCAAACCCACTTCTCAGATGTCTGTCAACAGAGGGGAGGGGGGGGGGGTGCTTCAGTTGGTCAAAACAAAGCCCAACATGTTCATTTGATGTCCCACATGTCATGTGATGCGTGTTCAGGTCGTCATGTGATGCGTGTTCAGGTCTCTCGTGTTCAGCGCCACAATCTCGCCAGCCCTGGCCTTCGATGCTGAGGCCACACTACGGCGCAGTAAAACGTCGGCCCGGTGTGATGACCCGATACTTAAGCGCGTTACTGAAGGGTCTGGTCGCCCAGACGGGCAGCGGGAGCTGTTTGTGGCAACTGTCTCCAAGGACAAAACTAGCTAAACAGCCTGCCACTCAAAACAATCAGCCTACCGGTTAACATGGCTGCCGAATAATTCATGGCTAGCCAACTGTAACATCAGCTAAAGATGTTATTAATTAGGCTGTTCTGTTTCACCATAGATATTTCTAGCTAAATTATAGCATTAAGGAAATGAAAAGGTGTTTTTGAGTGGATGAGGATTTTGTAGTATGGATTAGGGTTGAGAGGTGGGTGTTTGTGCGTGTGTTCAGGTTGGACTCAACTGTTGGACACTTATCTAGATTGGGTCAGGTTGTCTTGACCTGCTCTACAGGGCCTTTGGCATAGATCCAAGAAACCACTGAAAATATGCTAATGTCTCTTCTATTCTGACTACACTAGACACTAGTTCCTTTTCTCCCACTGTTTATACTGGATAGTAGGGCTGTCAGTCAATTAAAGTTAATCTAATTAATTCTATGATCTGTAATTAATCACAATTAATCACATATCATATTTTGCTGGGAAAAATGAAGATATTTCAAATAAAATACATTACTGTACATTGTTGTGGCAGACGTGTAAAGCATTGAATAGACATTACAAAAGTCTTATACAAAATACAAAATATTTTTTGGATTAATTTTAATTTGTGTAAATTTTAACACAATTTTTTGTCATTAATTATATTAATAATATATCTAATTAATGTTAAATTAATAACCCTGACTTATAGTAGTAATTGCAATGTATAATATGCATATAACTTGGCTATAATTATGACCAAATGGAAGAATTTGCCGTACGTTAACCTGGAAACCATTTAACCATTCTAGATGAGAATATCTTATGCACCTCCTCTATTTGATCTTCGGTAGGAAAGAGCCTGACCTCTTCATTGTCAGCCATCACGTCGGGCCGGTAGCTGACCCAGTCATGGCCGTCTAGACTATGCTGTGTGTTATCTTCTAATTGGCCTTCCCTGATATGTTGTCAGTTAATGATAGCAAACCACTGTGTGACTCCTTATACCTCCCTCCTACCTCCGCCTTGTATCTCATGTTCCACCGAGGCTACATTCCGACACCCCTCTGTCTCGTCTGGCTCAGTTTGGTGTTCAGTAATTATCCATCCTTCCTTTTGAGTTGCTTAATTACCCATTCAAACTCGACTGAATTGGTGAAGACTGTGCTGGGTCGCTGGCTGTCACCTGAGCAGACTAAATTGGTGAAGACTGTGCTGGGGCGCTGGCTGTCACCTGAGCAGACTGAATTGGTGAAGACTGTGCTGGGGCGCTGGCTGTCACCTGAGCAGACTGAATTGGTGAAGACTGTGCTGGGTCGCTGGCTGTCACCTGAGCAGACTGAATTGGTGAACACTGTGCTGGGTCGCTGGCTGTCACCTGAGCAGACTGAATTGGTGAAGACTGTGCTGGGGCGCTGGCTGTCACCTGAGCAGATCCCCCAAGCATCCTTTCATGAGACCTGGAAGCATTTTCAGACAATCCACATACTATATGTGTCTTCGCCCTCCATTCCTCCACCACTACCACTCTTAGATCATCAAGAACAAGCAATATTTGTTTACAGATCTTGACGTGACTGGATTGGTGAAAGCGTTGTACTGTACATGAACTTAAACTGTCACCTACCCTATCAGAACTTAAACTGTCACCTACCCTATCAGATCCTCAGTTAGACTAGCTACCTAACTCCCAACCAAAAGGATTAACCGAGCTCTCCACCCTACCCCCCCCCCCCTCCCGACCAGTACCATGCTGACACCATCAAGAATGTGCGTGAGGCCTGCGAGAGCTTCGAGCCCGGCAGCATCCACTACCGGCCGATCGGCATCGCCCTGGACACCAAGGGACCAGAGATCAGGACTGGACTCATCAAGGGGGTAAGGCTCACCGTCGGCACACACTGAGCATGCCCAGACGGGCTAATCATGTCCGCTGAAGTTGGAAGTGAGTGTAGGAGTCCTCTACTCTTCTAACCTTCCTCACAGTTCTTAACGTCCATAGCGCACGTTAACTGGCTCTGCTGCCTTGAGCACCCACAAACAAAACACAGAATGTTTACAAAACATTCCCATTTGGTTTTTAGATAAATATTTGTGAGTATGGACTGATGGTTAGGTTCAGTGTGTACAGTATACCTTCTTGCTCAAACTTGATTCACTTGGCTTCAACCAAGACACCAGGGACTGCCTGATGGAATTTAGTTGTCTGTTTGGAATGTCAAAAGTGTTTCAAGCGTTTTCAAGACTCAACACGTGAAATTTAATCGGACGAATGTACAGCGAATATAGTGTCTCGTCTCAGCTGTTCGATCCAAGGCTGTGCAACTGTCGGTCCCTAACCCATCTAACCCTGGTCCATGTCCCTAAAGCCCCATATAATCCTTGTCCCAATCTAACCGTGGTCTAACCCGATGAAATCCTGGTCCCTGTCCAGAGCGGCACCGCGGAGGTGGAACTGAAGAAGGGCAACATGATCAAGCTGACCCTGGACGACGCGTACCAGGAGAACTGTGACGACGAGACTCTCTGGCTGGACTACAAGAACATCACCAAGGTGGTGGAGATCGGCAGCAAGATCTACATCGACGACGGACTCATGTCCCTGCAGGTCAAGGAGATCGGTGAGTGGAGTGGAGGGGGGGATGGGGGTTGCTGCTGGCTTCTCATGTCTCCTTCCTCACTTCCTTGAGTTCATCGCTGATATAGCTGTAGGGGGATTGGTAAAAGGATTGGTAAAAGCATGCCATCAGCCCTTAACGATTTGGTCAGATAGGTTATTTCCTGAGGGGAGGAAGGACCACTATCTTCCTGAGGGGAGGAAGGACCACTATCTTCCTGAGGGGAGGAAGGACCACTATCTTCCTGAGGGGAGGAAGGAGCACTTCCTGAGGGGAGGAAGGATCACTTCCTGAGGGGAGGAAGGAGCACTATCGTTTGGGTCAGTAAAATAGGTTTCACTTTTCCTGTCCTTTCCTCCTCCTCTCCGCCGTCTCTCCAGGCTCTGACTTCCTGATGTGTGAGATCGAGAACGGCGGCACCCTGGGCAGCAAGAAGGGCGTCAACCTGCCCGGCGCTGCCGTCGACCTGCCGGCCGTCTCCGAGAAGGACATCTCCGACCTGAGGTTCGGCGTGGAGCAGGGCGTGGACATGGTGTTCGCCTCCTTCATCCGCAAGGCGGATGACGTGCACGCCGTGCGGGCCGTGCTGGGGGAGAAGGGCAAGGACATCAAGATCATCAGCAAGCTGGAGAACCACGAGGGCGTGCGCAGGTGGGATCGCTGAGCCAGCCACGCAGCGTTTGTGCGAATGTACAACCTGGCAAAGAAAAACAAATGATTACATGTATTTATTATTCATTTATTGAGGCCTATAGATGAATAACCATATACTGTACGTGTTAATGAGATCATTTTTTGGGGAGAGCTTGATCGGTAACATGTACAGACCTCTTTTAATGTAAAAGTCATAAGACACAGATTAGATTGAAAATCAATCATTAATTGTAAATGTAAATGGCACTTAAGTAGTTATTTGTCTGTAAGATTCAATTTATTTATAATTAAATTCTGTCAAATGTAGATTATGTGGAAATGATGATCCGTCAAGTGGCCATCCTATATGGGCTGGGCACCATAAATGGTCCAAGACACTTATATAAACCTATCAATCATTACAATTATGTGGCATGTGCCGTCATGTTTAATCTCAACTCACGTTTTTTTCCCCATCCCCTAACACAGGTTTGATGAGATTATGGAGGCTAGCGACGGCATCATGGTTGCCCGTGGCGACCTGGGTATCGAGATCCCCACAGAGAAGGTCTTCCTCGCCCAGAAGATGATGATTGGCCGCTGCAACAGAGCCGGCAAGCCAATCACCTGCGCCACACAGGTTGGTCCACGGCCATATTTAGATTCATACCGTCTGTATATGCATTAGACTTATTTGCCCCCAGTCTCTAGAGATTCTTAGATGCATCGCAATTCTTTCTTGTGCGATGCATCGCTTGATGCAGAAAACTCATAATCAAATTTGATTTTTAAAGGCCCACGCTATTAGCGTATATTCCTTTCGTGCTGATGGTAAAACGTAAAAAAAAAATGTTGGTGAATGGTAAGTTACGTAACAGACTTGAGTTACGTTGAGTTTTGGGGTGAAGATGGCTGAGCATGAGAACGGACAACGAGCACCCACTGCTTAAAAGTGAATGTACAGTATGAAGCACTTTGGCTTCTATGAAGTTGAAGGGGGAAAACACCTGGACAAGAGCCAGTTGTGTCGAGCTAAAATGAAATACTTTGGGAACAAAACAAACATGAGACGCCAATAAAAAAAATAAAAAAAAGCTGGATAATTGTTTTATAATCATTTTCTAATTGCATCGTTGCCCTCTGAATTGGAATCGAATCGAATTATGAGATGCCTAGAGATTCCCACCCCTACCAGAGTGCCTAGAGATCCCCCCCCCCCCACCAGAGTGCCTAGAGATTCCCAGCCCTACCAGAGTGCCCAGAGACTCCCACCCCTACCAGGGTGCCTAGAGATTCCCCCCCCCCCCACCAGAGTGCCTAGAGATTCCCCCCCCCCCACCAGAGTGCCTAGAGATCCCCCCCCCCTACCAGAGTGCCTAGAGATTCCCCCCCCCCCCCCACCAGAGTGCCTAGAGACTCCCACCCCTACCAGAGTCCCA
This sequence comes from Borostomias antarcticus, assembly GCF_949987555.1. Taxonomy (NCBI): domain Eukaryota; kingdom Metazoa; phylum Chordata; class Actinopteri; order Stomiiformes; family Stomiidae; genus Borostomias; species Borostomias antarcticus. The sequence goes on from NC_140237.1 coordinate 27,870,597, forward strand.
TTCAGACCAGGGGGAAGGAAGGCATGGTGGTCTATGTTCGTTATCTGAGCAGGTTTAACTTGTAGTTGTAAATAGTTACATCTCTCCGTTTAATATGTAGTATGAATTAAAAACTCCATTTGTAGCATCCCCCCTCTTACTACAGTATAGTCTCTTTATATAACAACACATCCTGCCGATGCGCCCGTTACGCTTTTGTACTAGACCCATGGGTCACGGGAATATTGCGTTGAAGTTAGCTAGTTGTGTTGTGTGAGTTGAGGCTACCGTTTAGCTGGCTAGCAAGGATGTGAATTGGGATGTGAATTGAGAAGCTGTTTAGCCAACTCCAACAACATCACACAAGATGTTAGGACTGAAAATGTTTGCCAAACCAGTTGTAAAGCGCATTGTGTTGCTTTGATTGATTGATTGATGATTGTGCATTAGTGTATTCAAACCAGTTGTGTGTTTGTGTATTCAAACCAGGTGTGTATTAGTGTATTCAAACCAGGTGTGTATTAGTGTATTGCTCTCCAGTGTAGAATGATGTGACAGTGCAGACTCAGGGAGGAGGCAGAGGAGAGGGACACTACGGAAATATCAGTCATCTTAAGGTGTACTCTAGGATAACATAACAAAGACACGCATACTTGGATCATAATGTTATCTCCCCCTTCCTTTACAGAGTAGCATGACCATAGTGTACATGGGCGCCTAGTTTTCTCAAATGAAATAGTCTGCAAACCAGGATCAACAATGCACAATCCTGCATCCTAGATCAAACACGGATATTGCAATATAGGCCTTTGTTTTCTTTGACAGTTGGCACAGCCCTGTGAGGTATGAGATTGGCTTAGCCAGAGAGATGGAGATGCGTAGTACTTTATTGATCCCTGAGGGGAAATTCCTGTGAACTAAGCCAAAAAATGTGAATAGTTGCCAGCCCGCACTGTTGAGTGGTACTCCAAATATTTTCCCAAAGGTCTGCACTGACTAATCCTGCACCCCGACTTTCAGCTATAACTAGTAGGGGAGGGAATCAGTACTCGATTCTTGGAGTCATGGTTTGATTTCAAATCGATTATTGCTGATTACATTTTAAATTCAGTTATAATAGAATTTTCAATCACAGTTCCACCATTTGACTGCAGTAGCCCATTAAATATACAGGCTCCCGAAATGGGAGTGGAGACACTGAAATGCACTCAATTATTGTGAAAACGGGACAAAATCTGAAAATACATTTCTAAAAGAAATAAATACATGTTTTTCGGACTTTATGAATGATCGATAATCGTCGAGAATAGAATCGCGATTCTTGTATGGATAGATTTTCTTTTTTTCACCACCTCTAATAACTAGGCCCATTGTTAGCACTGGTTAGGGACTGGAGACTAGGTTCAGTCCCCACTCAATACCCCACACCATACCAGGGCCACCGTCACCGTTGTGATGTGTTCAATGTTATGGATCTTACCCAATTTCAACGTCCTTTCAATGACATATCATGGCCTTGTATGGCATATATAGCATGTTATGGCAGTAATGTTGTCAATGAATTAATTCAATGAATCAACCAACCAATCAACAGATGTTGGAGAGCATGATCAAGAAGCCCCGCCCCACACGCGCGGAGGGCAGCGACGTGGCCAACGCTGTGCTGGACGGCGCCGACTGCATCATGCTGAGTGGTGAGACCGCCAAGGGAGACTACCCCCTGGAGGCCGTGCGCACACAGCACATGGTGAGCGAGACTGGGACAGAGCACCCCCTACAGCCGGGGTGGGGGACCTCCAATAGCCGGGGCTGTATTAACCAAGCACCTCGACATTGGAACGCTGATCTAAGACCAGTTGTGCAATGTGCCTTCTGAATTACATTTTATATGGAGGCAAGGGCCTGGTCCTAGATCAGCACTCCTATTCTAAGTCGTTTGGGCCCCTAATTGGATTTCCACTAGTCCTGACCTATGCTGTTCAGAACCAGATCCAGTAACCGGTCCTAATCCGGGCTGGGCTGGGGATGTGTACCCAGAGGGTCGGGTCTAGTGTGAATCATGCTGTGTGAGGTCACCACTTATTTTGTTTGTAACTTTTTGTCATTTCCTGATTGTGTTGCCGTTGTTTTCTGTTTTGTCAGGGTCAGCAGAGCACATGTAGTCAGTGTGAGTTAAGTGATGGTAGCCTGTTTCATAGCAGATGTCTCGTAGGTTTAGCAGGGCAGAGGGAACAAGCAGATGTAACGCATGGACGGATGAGTCAGCAGCTGCTGCTGTCGTCCGCCGCCGCCTCCTCTCTGCACAGGCCTGGTACAGCCGCTAGGCTAACCTCGCCTCCACTGTCCATTTCCTGTCTGCCCAGGCCTTATGGCCGCTAGGCTAACCTCACCTCCACTGTCCATTTCCTGTCTGCCCAGGCCTTATGGCCGCTACGCTAACCTCACCTCCACTGTCCATTTCCTGTCTGCCCAGGCCTTATGGCCGCTACGCTAACCTCACCTCCACTGTCCATTTCCTGTCTGCCCAGGCCTTATGGCCGCTAGCCTAACCTCACCTCCACTGTCCTCCTCCATCTCCTCTTTGTCCAGGCCTTACGGCCGCTAGGCTCCTCTTTCTGGATGCAACCTGAGTGACTCAGCAGTCTTCCAGCACCTGCCTTGCAGCATGCTGCGCGCGCGCACACACACACACACACACTGAATAACGTAGCTCTACTATGGCCTTCACACTTAAGTCTTGTGTACTTCTACTATGTATACTTCTATGTACTTCACTCGCCTTCAGACATACTTACACTAACCTGTCTGTCCAGAGCTTGTCTTTTCCATGTCTAACAACTCACTTCCATCGTTTTCACTCCTTTATGGTTTTGTTTGGACTTTGTCTTTGGAGTTTCTCCCTCATCTATATAACTGGATGATTTATCTGACTTTCACTTCACTTGACCCTCAAGGCGTGCATGTTATGTTAACTCCAACTGGCTATCCGGTCACCTGCTCAGCTTGTGAAACGGGCCTCACTCAGTCAGTCTGAATGACCTCAGCTCCGTCAGTTTGGGTGTTGGTGTTGGTTTGGCTGCGCAGAGCTGCCAGAATAGTCCTAAGTCAGCCTAGCAGGGGGTTGTATTGTATGTTGTGCTATTACAGTCGTAGCTCATGTGTCGGCTGTGACATAATGCCTATTGGGTTTGTTTTAACATGTACGTTGTTTTTTTTTGTCTCACTAACTTTCACTCTGACTAAAAAAACAAAACACCTCTTTCCACTTTTTCTTCCTTTGACCTCCTCTCTCCATCCCTCTCTTCTCCCCTCCTATCTCCCTCCTCTCTAACCCGTGTGCGGGGTGTGGGTGTGTCCTGGCTGTCCCCTGCATCTTGTCTTCTTCCTCCTCCTGGCCTGTGAGGCAGATCGCCCGCGAGGCAGAGGCGGCCATGTTCCACCGGCAGGTGTTCGAGGACCTCCGCCGCGTCACGCCACACGTCAACGACCCGGCTGAGGCTATCGCTTGCGGCGCCGTAGAGGCGTCCTTTAAGATCTTGGCCTCTGCGTTCATTGTGCTCACTGGGTCTGGCAGGTAGGACGCAGGCTAGGGCAGCAGAGCCGGAGCCAGCTGGGGGTGTCGGAGGGGGTTCTGACAGCCAGGCAGGGTCAGGGAGGGACAGGCAGGCACTGGCTGGAAGGGCCACGGCAAACACTTGGACACACCTCTGGCCTAATGGTTCCCAACCAGCGGGGGGGATCTCAGATGAGGTGCATGAGAATGATCACTGAATCAGTGACTTTGTTTGTTTGGATCCCCAGTAGTTGCTAGAAAGTAGCTGCTACTTTGCTTTCAATATAACTGAAGAAAAAGTCGAGTTGGCTAATTGGCCTGATTGGCGCCAGCATTCCTCCGCACCCCCGCTGGGAACCAGGCTAGCAGGGCTACGCGTCTGCCGTCCCTCCCAGGTGTGTGTGTGCGTGTGTGTGTGTGCCTCAGGTGTGTGCAGTGGGTTGTGTGACTGTGTGTAACGTCCCCTTGCCCCCCCCCACCGCCCCCCTTCCCCATCCTCCCCGGGCCTCACACACACACACACACACACACACACACACTCAGATCGCCCGGGAGGCGGAGGCAGCCACCTTCCACAGGCAGCTGTTCGAGGAGCTGCGTCGCGCCTCCCACCTGACCCGCGACCCCTCTGAGGCTGTCGCCGTGGGCGCCGTGGAGGCCTCGTTCAAGTGCTGCGCTAGCGCCATCGTCGTTCTCACCAAGACTGGCAGGTGAGATGGGTGAGAGAGAGAGAGAGAGAGAGGAGAGCGACGGGTAAGGTACTCTCTCATCGTGCATGACCCCCCCCCCCCCCCCCCCACACCCACAAATCCAGAATCCCCCCCCCCCCCCACCCCACACTGAGGGAAAGAAACACCTGCATGACTGAAGACACCCCCTCCTTGATTGTGTGTGTGTGTTTGTGTGTGTGTGTGATTGATTGAAGTGCAGTGTTGCAGGGTGGGTCGTAGAGAGGTTTTTGGGCTGTGGGTGCTTTGGAATGCTTGATAAGACATGCGACGGTGAGAATGTTCAGCCTGTGAATGAAGAATAAGATAAACTCCCCGGTGGAATGTGCTGGAATGTTCACAACACAGACACACAAAGGAAGCTCAGCTGGGTTTTTTCCCCCAGAATTCTCGCAAACACCCCTCAGGTCTCATCTAGAGAAGGCTAACGAGGCTCTGCTCTGCGGACAGACGGCTGGTTTCATAACGAACCGGAGAGACGCTGATTGTGCTGGTCCCACCCCCCCTCGCACCCGCTGACCTTCCCGGCCTCCTCCGCCGTGGCATTTTTCCAGGCTATTTTTTATCTCTGGTTGAGTCTCCTTTGTGTGTCCAGTGGAGAGTGACCTCCAGTTACAGTGGGGTTTTTTGTGTGCCAAATTTAAAACGTGTGGCTGGTCTTACTGTAAGCTCTAGTGATCATGGCCACCATGCCGGCATCTGAAATTGGTATTTAAATGTTATCTACAGCATGTTCTCTACTAATATTGCTTATTTAGTATAATCATTTGGTCCACTACTAATAATGCTTAGTCAGTATAATCATTTGGTCCAATCAAGCTAATTGTCTCTATGATTCCTTGATTACCCTCTGGTATGATATTTAATCATTTATATCAGGTTATCAAGGTTGTTTGTACTACTTAAAACCTGACAGCACTGCAAGACTGGAAGTCTGTGTGTACTTACCTCAGAACTGACCAGTGTTGCGTGTGTGCGTGCGCAGGTCAGCCCACCTGATCTCCAGGTACCGCCCCCGTGCCCCCATCATCGCCGTGACCCGTAGCGGCCAGACGGCGCGCCAGGCCCACCTGTACCGCGGCATCTTCCCCGTGTTCTACAACAAGACCGCCCACGACGTCTGGGCCGAGGACGTGGACATGCGCGTCAGCTTCGCCATGGACATGGGTGAGAGTCCGCCCCACACACGGGTACTGACCCAACAATAGCCTAGGCCTAACTGAACCCCTACACACTAGGCCTAACTGAATCCCTACACACTAGGCCTAACTGAACCCCTACACACTAGGCCTAACTGAATCCCTACACACTAGGCCTAACTGAACCCCTACACACTAGGCCTAACTGAACCCCTACACACTAGGCCTAACTGAACCCCTACACACTAGGCCTAACTGACCTCTACACACTAGGCCTGACTGAACCCCTACACACTAGGCCTAACTGAACCCCTACACACTAGGCCTAACTGAACCCCTACACACTAGGCCTAACTGAACCCCTACACACTAGGCCTAACTGAACCCCTACACACTAGGCCTAACTGAACCCCTACACACTAGGCCTAACTGAACCCCTACACACTAGGCCTAACTGACCTCTACACACTAGGCCTGACTGAACCCCTGCACACTAGGCCTAACTGAACCCCTACACACTAGGCCTAACTGAATCCCTACACACTAGGCCTAACTGAACCCCTACACACTAGGCCTAACTGAACCCCTACACACTAGGCCTAACTGAACCCCTACACACTAGGCCTAACTGACCTCTACACACTAGGCCTAACTGACCTCTACACACTAGGCCTAACTGACCTCTACACACTAGGCATAACTGACCCTTACACACTAGGCATAACTGACCCTTACACACTAGGCATAACTGACCCCTACACACTAGGCATAACTGACCCCTACACACTAGGCCTAACTGAATCCCTACACACTAGACCTAACTGAATCCTACACACTAGACCTAACTGAATCCCTACACACTAGGCCTAACTGACCCCTACACACTAGACCTAACTGAATCCCTACACACTAGACCTAACTGAATCCCTACACACTAGGCCTAACTGACCCCTACACACTAGACCTAACTGAATCCCTACACACTAGACCTAACTGAATCCCTACACACTAGGCCTAACTGACCCCTACACACTAGACCTAACTGAATCCCTACACACTAGACCTAACTGACCCCTACACACTAGACCTAACTGAATCCCTACACACTAGACCTAACAATCCCTACACACTAGGCCTAACTGAATCCTACACACTAGGCCTAACTGAATCCTACACACTAGGCCTAACTGAATCCCTACACACTAGACCTAACTGACCCCTACACACTAGACCTAACTGAATCCCTACACACTAGACCTAACTGAATCCCTACACACTAGGCCTAACTGACCCCTACACACTAGACCTAACTGAATACCTACACACTAGACCTAACTGAATCCCTACACACTAGGCCTAACTGACCCCTACACACTAGACCTAACTGAATCCCTACACACTAGACCTAACTGAATCCCTACACACTAGGCCTAACTGACCCCTACACACTAGACCTAACTGAATCCCTACACACTAGGCCTAACTGAATCCCTACACACTAGGCCTAACTGACCCCTACACACTAGACCTAACTGAATCCCTACACACTAGGCCTAACTGACCCCTACACACTAGACCTAACTGAGTCCCTACACACTAGACCTAACTGAATCCCTACACACTAGACCTAACTGAATCCCTACACACTAGGCCTAACTGAATCCCTACACACTAGGCCTAACTGAACCCCTACACACTAGACCTAACTGAATCCCTAGGCACTTGTCTAATCCATTTATATCTCCACAACTCCAGTTCCAAGAGAACTGTCTCAGGGCTCATGGCGTGTGTTTATTTGACTGTATGGTTCACTGACTCTTGTTGTTGTTTGTCCAGGCAAGGCCCGGGGCTTCTTCAAGCAGGGAGACGTGGTCATCGTGCTGACTGGCTGGCGCCCAGGCTCCGGCTACACCAACACCATGCGTGTGATCCTGGTGCCCTAAACCACCACCACCAGTATCCCCCACCTTTGTCACCCCCCTCACCCTCCATCCCTCATCCCAGGGCCAACGTCAGTGGCGATGGCGGCTCCTTCAATAGGATCCCCCGTTCTCACTTAATAGCTCTAGCTACCCCTCTGATAGGTTGTGCAGACCCAGCCCATCCCCAGCCTCCAGGGTGTGTAGTCCCAGTTCCCTTCAGGCCACGCCTCCAGGGTGTCTCTACTGGCCTCCTGTTCCACCTCTATACTACATCATCCAGACTGAACGTGCTGCCGCCTGGCGAGTCTGCATGTGCCCCTTCCTCTCCCTCCTCCTACCCCCGCCTCCTCCTCCTCCTACACCCCCACCTCTTTCCGTAGGGCCAGGGACCCTTAAGCAAGAGTGCCCGGTGTACTGTAACTGCTAGAAAACAACTGTTTACCAAACGCACTCCCCGAACAAAGTAGTAGTGACCTGAAACAAAGGGCTGTCTGGTCTAAGGGTCCCAAATGAACGCAGCCCCCACGCTAGTGCTGCCCAAGTATGCTGTATTGTCCGTGTACCTGCTTTCTATGTGCACTCGTATTGAAGTGTTACTGTAAGTGTTGCACTGCACTCCATCTACTGTAGACAATGTTACATTCTGTATGATATAATACTTGACTTTCTTTTTTGTGAAGTTTGGATTTTGGGGGCTTTCAATGCTACTTATATTTTGTCTAACCATAGAGAAATGCTAGTGTTGGATCTCCCAAGTTAAAGAGTTGTTTTGACTACAGTTAACTATGTTTTGTTTGTTTGTGTGTCGGGAGAGAAGAGTTTAGAAAGGTCAGACCGTTTGTTTTGCATATGGTATCTCAAAGTTGGCACTTAAGAACCACTGTATAACCACCGAGTCTACGTGGTTTGATAAAGTTGAACTATTTGAATGCAGCACTTTCCATCTTTCTGAGGGAACTGGGTGTGGTTCTATCCCTGCCCCTCCTCTCCTCATCCAATGGATGATAGGTTACACCTTGTCCTCCTTTGTCTCCTCCTCCTCCTCCACCCCCTCCTGTGTGTGGAGACCCAGCTGTGTGTGTGTGTGTGTATGCACGCGCGCTTTTAACTGTCCACCTCAGATTGTCACGCTAGGCAGGATGTTTAGGTCTACCAGTATGTCAAAGGGTAACATGATCAGATGTAGTGTACCGAGTCCTCCTACATCCACTGGATTTCCATCAATAAAAAGAGATGAACACCTTTATTGTTCCTGTCCTTCTCTGTGGGATTCTTTTAATATGAACAAAATCTAGATTTTGATGGTAGTGAGCAAGATAAGTGGAAGTGATTAATACAGATTTTCTGTAGTGGAACTGATTAATACAGATTATCAGCTTGAATAATTATAAGGTGAGCATTTATCAGAGGGGGTCCATGTGTTGAGGACGGACAGGCAGACCTCTCACCCCAGCTGCTGAAACTCGTGTTGACTCAACATATCTGTTTATATCACAACTTCACCCCATCAACAGGTCACGTTCGTGTTGCATCATCTCACTGATACAACGTATATCCCTGTAGGTCCAGTAAAAAGGCCCATGGTGCTAATGTTGACCGTCACAAATGTTTGATGAAAAGGATAGGGCACAGAATCATTTTTAATTGAACCAGTTTAATTAAATGTGGAGATGTTAAGGGGAGAAGGGTTGTAATGAAGATGTTAAGCAGAGCAGGGTTGTGGAGATGTTAAGGTCAGCAGGGTTATAGTGGAGATGTTAAGGTCAGCAGGGTTGTAGTGGAGATGTTAAGCAGAGCAGGGTTGTAGTGGAGATGTTAAGCAGAGCAGGGTTGTAGTGGAGATGTTAAGGGGAGCAGGGTTGTAGTGGAGATGTTAAGCAGAGCAGGGTTGTAGTGGAGATGTTAAGCAGAGCAGGGTTGTGGAGATGTTAAGGTCAGCAGGGTTGTAGTGGAGATGTTAAGGTCAGCAGGGTTGTAGTGGAGATGTTAAGCAGAGCAGGGTTGTAGTGGAGATGTTAAGGTCAGCAGGGTTGTAGTGGAGATGTTAAGGTCAGCAGGGTTGTAGTGGAGATGTTAAGGTCAGCAGGGTTATAGTGGAGATGTTAAGGTCAGCAGGGTTGTAGTGGAGATGTTAAGGTCAGCAGGGTTGTGGTGGAGATGTTAAGGGGAGCAGGGTTGTAGTGGAGATGTTAAGGGGAGCAGGGTTGTAGTGGAGATGTTAAGGGCAGCAGGGTTGGGGTTGTAGTGGAGATGTTAAGGTCAGCAGGGTTGTAGTGGAGATGTTAAGGGGAGCAGGGTTGTAGTGGAGATGTTAAGCGGAGCAGGGTTGTAGTGGAGATGTTAAGGTCAGCAGGGTTGTAGTGGAGATGTTAAGGTCAGCAGGGTTGTAGTGGAGATGTTAAGCAGGGCAAGGTTGTAGTGGAGATGTTAAGGTCAGCAGGGTTATGGTGGAGATGTTAAGCAGAGCAGGGTTGTAGTGGAGATGTTAAGGTCAGCAGGGTTATGGTGGAGATGTTAAGCAGAGCAGGGTTGTAGTGGAGATGTTAAGCGGAGCAGGGTTGTAGTGGAGATGTTAAGCGGAGCAGGGTTGTAGCGTGAGTCACTGGCGGCCCTGGTAGACCACGCCCACCTGCCTGAGCGCCTCGTCCCTCAGCTCAGCCAGCATAAGAGAGTCAGACAAGCTCATCCCTGGGCTCTCCTTCAGCCCTGCAAGGTCAAAACAATCCAGAACAACCCCCCTCAGTAAACATGGTGGAAAGTGCACAGTCACTCTGGGTGTACATGTAGAAAGGCACACTCACCATACAATACATTCTGGCCCTCGTTCCAATTATTTAAAAAATGCAATTTTCCTCCCTCCTTCCCTTCAGAAAATAATGATCTGCTAACAGGATAGGAAGTCGCCGTGTGGAGGAGAACACTAGCTTCCACCTGTCCAGGCAGGTTGGATCAGAGGTTATCTCCAGGAGAGGGAGGAGGAGGAATGTTCGTATTCAACAGGGCCTCTATCTATGTCAATAGGGGAGGAATTCTGTGTAAAACAGTTCCATGTTTGGTTGTTTTAGCCTGTGGAGGATATTTCAAGGTTTTGGCTGCCACAGTTCCACCTGGTGGTGAAAGGATACAGAGCAGAGACACTTTCAAAGAAGCTCTGCACTCGCACAAATTACAAGCTACGTTAACCTGAATGAAAACCTGAAGTGATTTAAATACCCTAGCTTTATGGGGAGGACAAGGTGGCGTCATCGTCACCTTTTAACAGGCACTGTCGAACCTCATCAGCCTCGTAGCGCATGCCGGTGCTGTTGATGAAGTTGAGGGGCAGGTACGGCTCCGGGACTGGGTACTGGGTCTCCTCACCGTTCACCACCAGAGACGTGGGGCACCACATGTGGGCCGGAATCTGGACCAATCAACCCAGACATAGGAAGTATTCTTTAGTTAAATATCTAGATTATATTGTATCATCTAACGTAGGAATAAATGGCCAATTGTAGCTACTACTGTAGCTACACAAAGTACATGAACTTAACTTAAAAAAGCTAAAAAGTCTGACACCTGCTCATATCTAATGACAATATGTCGATTATTTTGTTGCAGACTATAAGATTTTGAAAAGATTGGGATCATGCAGGTTCATTTGCATGAGCCAAGCCTAAAAACATCCAATAATAGTAAACATGTTTGATTTTATCAAAACATCTAGACGAGAAAAAGACTGACACCTTACTCCAAACGATCAAGACGACATGAGCTCGTTGCGACTAGCGAAACTCTCACGATTTTATTCCGACATTGGAAATTTGTCTGCGACAGTGAATTCGGGTGAGAAGTCGTTTGGTGTAAGGCCGGCATTATTTGATAAACAGTACAGTGAAAGGATGCTGTATTTCCAATATATGAGTCTACAGAGGAAATGAGGTCAGGTCCAGGTCATACCCTGATGGTGCCCTTGGTGCCCATTATGACAGCATCGTTGGGCATGTCCACAGCAATAGAGCAGGTGAACACCGCCAGTCTACCTCTGGAGAACTTCAGAGTCACCATCATGGCCTCATCCACTCCTGCTCACACAAACACAACATGGCACCGTGGTAACACCATCCATAATATACATAGATAGACTTTTTATGGCTCCTGAGCCACAGGGCGGCTGTAGCTCAGGAGGTAGAGTGGATCATGATCATAGGGCCGGCGGTTCAAATCTCGATTCCTCCTGTCCACATGTCAAAGTGTCCTTGAGCAAGACACTGAACCCCAAATTGCTCCCAATGAGCAGGCTAGCACCTTGCATGGCAGCTGCCGCCATTGATGTGTGAATGTGTGTGTAAATGGGTGAAGACCATTGTACTGTAAAGTGCTTTGGGTTTGTGCAGTCCATTTACCTCTACTATTTAGCAAAAAAACAAAAAACCCAACACATTATTGTCGAACTACTGTAATATCCCATTAGTTCTTATTTTTAAGTTTATTTCATGACTTTTGACTTCTGGTAGTTAATTGCACTACTTACTGATTACTAATTACTAAAGAAAAACTTTCCTCCACTAGCATTAGTCAAGGAGGTGACAGATTAACTCTTGTCTTGGCATCACTTCCTATACAGCCTTGGTTAAATAATGACAGGGTTTACCATCAGACCATAACTGAAACGTGAGTGGCGAGTTGCACAACCTCGACAAGCTTACAGTAAAGTGAAGTAAACTGTTTTAAGGAGCGGCAGCAGAGAGGAAAATCAATAACCCCCACTGACCCCAAGACTGATAACCAGACTAGAACAGAGAGAAGACGCATCCAGAGACGGTCAGAAGCCTAAAAAGACATCGAATATACAAAGAAAAAGTGTGTGTGTTCTGGACATCTGCAATACAATCACTACAGGACAACACTGACAAGCCCGAAACGTGTTGCACTCTGTTCTTAACATTTTCACAACAACATTCCACAGAAGTAGAGGTGTTTTAATGGATTCTGGGATGCCGTAGACTGCACTAACGTGCTGGGCTGGTCTAACCGAGTTGAATTGATTAAACTCACTCCTCATTATAAATATCACCCACTCACGACATGATCTCATCGCTAGCTTTTCAGTGGCGTAGCTGGCTAAAGCCCTGCTCACGTAAGGCTGTCATGTGCTTTGGCAAGTCAGAGGACCCGAGATTGAACCCAGCGTGGACCAGTGATTGTGGAAGCGATACTGACGAGTGACGCAAGGAAACCAGTGGCACTGGCATCCATCCTTGAATTGCTCCGCCCACCATCATTATTCTCTGCAGACTGAAATTATGACGCGAGCGACGGTTAGGGCCGTGCAATAAAATCGATACAGCAAAATTTTTTGCTGGGATACTGTATGCATTTTCCACGGTACAGTATCGACACAGTAAAAAATAACGTAATAATCATATCATGAGGTTCTTGCCAATAGGCTCTGTGCACCAGCTCCACTACTTCCTGAAAGGAAGTGGGCATCTTTATTTCCTGTCCTATACTATTGGATTAAGTGATTTATCAGGTGTGCGCTGGGTGTGCCGCACACCTGATCAATCACTTAATCCAATAGTATAGGACAGGAAATAAAGATGCCCACTTCCTTTCAGGAAGTAGTGGAGCTGGTGCACAGAGCCTATACCCAGCCCTGCCGATGGTGCAGGTTAATAACATTCAGCATGGGTAGCCGGGCTGCTCCTAGGCCCCCTCACCCCCCCCCCCCCCCTCCACCCTAGACCCACCCCCTCCACCCTCTACCTGTGTTCAGACAGACGCCCGTGGCCTGGATGCTCTCGGGCCTCTCGCCGTCGTAGACCATGCATATGAACTGCAGGCAGTAGATGCCGATGTCCATCAGAGCCCCTCCTCCCAGCTCCCTCTGCGTGGAGCGGGGAACGTGTAGCAGCGACGCCCCGAAATCCGCCCTCACCATCTTCACCTCGCCCAGCGCCCCCTGGGACACCAGACGCTTGATCTCCAGACTGGCGGGGAAGAAACGTGTCCACACGGCCTGAGACGGGGAGGACAGAGACGCCGAGAGCACTTGGGGTTAGACATACATACACACACACACACACACACACACACACATGAAACGATATGTATGCACACTATTGACTCTTAGACTGGCATCTGGTTGGTATCTCTTATTTTTATTGATTGATTTATGTATTGAAATTACGCGTAGAGCTGGTTATTGATTGGCCAACCCTAACACACGCAAACACACACACACACAAACCTTTTGTCTCTGCCTAGAGGGATGTGCGGCCATCACACTAATTTAATCACATCCATAATGATCAGATAAGATCATCAGTGTTGGACATGTCTTTAGTCTCATCACAGGGTAGAATAAGAGGACATAAAGCAACATATTTACTCCCATTCCACAGTATAGTATAAATGAGAAGCACTGTACATACAGCAAACATCTGCAACCTGGCATTACTGAGAAGGCTAATCACACTAGGGACAAAGGGCCTCTTATATTATAATATTACACTTTGTCACAGGCATTCTAAGGTGCTGCCCAGAGGGAAGCATCTCAAACGGTATGTGGAGAGGGTGGCCCTGATCATGGGCCGGTATGTGGAGAGGGTGGCCCTGATCATGGGCCGGTATGTGGAGAGGGTGGCCCTGATCATGGGCCGGTATGTGGAGAGGGTGGCCCTGATCATGGGCCGGTATGTGGAGAGGGTGGCCCTGATCATGGGCCGGTATGTGGAGAGGGTGGCCCTGATCATGGGCCGGTATGTGGAGAGGGTGGCCCTGATCATGGGCCCTATGTGGAGAGGGTGGCCCTGATCATGGGCCGGTATGTGGAGAGGGTGGCCCTGATCATGGGCTTCCTGCGTCCATCTGATTCATATATCAGGCTCCCAGACGCTTCTGCTGTCGTCCTATTACCTCGCCAGCTGCACTGACTCTTCTGGTTAAATGTAGCCGTACTCCTTGCAGTGAGCTGCTACCGTATAAACCCTCTCTAAGATATCCTGGCTAACACCAAGCCCCTTAAGATTCACAATTAAAGTCCAGATGAAAGATTTCACTCAGATTATTCTGGGGATTACAGACTGTAATCGAAAGGGTTAATACTGATCGTTTACTAATCCGTCTCACGCTGAGTTTCCCATGCTCCACCTGTACCTCCATGAGGAAGACGTTGTTGACCCGGGCCGAGGCCACCATCTCCTGCACCTCTCTGGAGCTCATGGCCAGCGGCTTCTCACACAGGACGTTCTTCTTGTTGTTCATGAAGAGGATGCTAACCTCCATGTGGTAGGGGTGAATGACTCCAACATACACCACATCTACACACACACACACACATACACACACACATACACACACACAGACGCAGTGAGGAGGAAGGAGGGATGACAGTGAAAGAGGATAGGAGTAAAGGATTTGTACAAGTAAAGGGGTGACTCAATGATTTGCTTCCCAAATCAGATTCACAGCATCTGTTATTTACGATTCTAAATCGTTTATAGACTTTTAAAGTAACATTGAAGCAGCACAGATCGGGGGAGCAGCTTGGAAGTCAGACGTCCTCGCAAAAAAGTGCAAAACTTTGTTGTTGTTGTTTTTTTTGCGTGTGTGTGTCTGGGGGGGGGGGGGGGGTCTGGCTACGGGGGGTGTGGGTGGGACTACAAGACACTGACCAATGTCTGGGTCTCTGGCCAGCTCCTCATAGCTGCCATAGGCTCTCGGGATGCCGTGCATCTTGGCAAAATCCTTGGCATCCTGCAATCTGCGAGCTGCGACAGCAACGATCTGGAAAACAATCACAGAATTTCACTCATTATACCATTTCACTATACTATATATACACTATACACCTGCTCTTATAAGTACTTTCCTTATTGGCTTAATTATTACAATCTACAAAAAGAATGCAGTTTACGGGGGTAACAAGAGACCTTAAAGTGTGCATACTGTATTCCACACTAGGCTATGTGCGTACAAAATGAAACAGGGGAGTTAAAACTATAGTCAGCCAACGTAATAGCCAGGTTCCAGATAGAGATGGGATTTATGGCTCTTTGAAGGGAGCCGGATCTTGAGGATCCGTTCCTTTCAAAGAGCCGTTCAAAAGACTGGCTCATTTTTATATGTATTTCTTTTTAAGAAGCCAGCCTTGGGGTGATCCATTTTATCTGGGAAATAATCACTGGGAGGAATTATAGGGTCATATTTGGATCAGAATCATTTGAACTTAGACCTCCAATATATATTCTATTGGTGGGATATTCTGAAATAATGATTAGGCTATAATTTCATTTGGTAATGGCTTGTGTGGACATTTGTGGTAAACATTCCACAGGGTGGCGCCACATGCCTCTGCTTTGACAGCAAGATCATTTTTTTGGATTTACCCTTTGTAAAAAATGTGTTTGTGCGTAAATAAACCTGACTTATAACCTGCCCCTGGGTTCTATTTTCCGCAAACACAATGTCTCCTTTCATTACTATGCAGATGATGTCCAAATTTACCTTCCGTTGAACATGGCATGTCAGGATTCCCTCAAGCCTCTGCTAACTTGTTAATGTAAATGATGTTAAGACATGGATGGATGAAAATTTTCTCAATCTTAATGATGTGAAGACAGAGGTTATTGTGTTTGGACACTGTCAAAAGGACTCTGTTGGTGCTCTAGGACCCTTAGCTGCCAAGAATCGCTCTTTTATCAAAAGTCTTGGTGTTACGTTTGATAGTGCTTTTAAATTTGACAAACAAATAGCCTCCATAGTAAAAGGCTCCTTTTTCCAGCTAAGGCTCCTGTCCAAATTAAAGCCCTACCTCTCTCCAAATGACCTGGAGAGGGTTATCCATGCTTTTATTTCATCCAGGTTGGACTATTGCAGTGGTCTGTATGTGGGTCTAGACCAGCTCTCCCTGCGACGCCTGCAGCTAGTGGGTCTAGACCAGCTCTCCCTGCGACGCCTGCAGCTAGTGGGTCTAGACCAGCTCTCCCTGCGACGCCTGCAGCTAGTGGGTCTAGACCAGCTCTCCCTGCGACGCCTGCAGCTAGTGGGTCTAGAGCAGCTCTCCCTGCGACGCCTGCAGCTAGTGCAGAACGCTGCTGCCCGCCTCCTGACTGGTACAAAGAAGAGAGACCACATCACACCGGTGCTGCTTCCCTGCACTGGCTCTCTGTTCACTTCAGGATTGACTTTAAAATATTGCTCCTTGTGTTTAAGGCACTGAATGGCCTGGCCCCTCAGTACCTAGCTGAACTTCTCCATGTTCACACCCCAGCTAGAGCACCGAGGACATCAAATGAGCTCCAACTGGATGTCCCAAGGTCTAGGCTCAGGACTAAAGGCGACCGAGCTTTTGCAGTTGCTGCCCCGAAGCTGTGGAACAGCCTGCCACCACAAATTCAGTCTGCCCAGACCCTAGACATGTTTAAATCACAGCTTAAGACTCACCTGTTTTCACTGGCTTTCTAAGGCTAGTTAAGCCATACATCCCTGGCCCTCGTATGACTGTTGTTTTTAAATGGTGCACTTTTATATTCAGTATTGTTTGTATGTATTGTCTGTTTTTATTTTATTTATACTGTAAAGCACTTTGGTGCAACTTCGGTTGATTTTAAATGTGCTATATAAATAAAGTTGACCTTGACATGACTTATGTTATTCACGCAACACCTGTACTCTGCTATGCTGCTCTCCTCCTGCCTGTTCGCCAGTGAAGTAGTAGGGAGGAGCTTGAGTGAAAAAACAACGGCTCCCACAACTGCGAATCGGTTCTCATCGTTCGTCTTAAAGAGCCGTTCAAAAGAATCGGATCGTTCACGAACGTCACATTCCCATGGTCACATCACTAGTTCCAGACGTTCGAATCCACCCACTAAAAGTTCGCTGATTCTTGAAGTTCCGGAGTGTAACAAGTTGACAGTTCTGTCTGATATCAGGCTAGTATAAAACATATGACAGTCAATCAATGTGTTCAAATTAAATTGATAACAATACTAACAATATGATTAAGTCGTGACGTTTATATTTGTGATATTTGTAAACGTCACGAACGCCGTAAAACAAATGGCGACGAGTAGCCTACAATACAACATTCTCTGAGGAAAATAGTTAGTAATAGTCAATGCAAGTGCGTGATATCACCAATATTGATCTATCAATGATATGAATGAATGAATGAATGATGTAGGCGAGCGTTTGGCTAGCGTTTACTGAAGTGGGCACTGTGCATTAAGTTGAACTAGTAGCGAAATGCCGCCTGTTTATCTTTACGCAACGAATTGTCACGACACACCCAGGCCTAGTGTCTACATGTCACGCTTATATAGTTATAAGTACACTACCTGGTGATCGCCATTAGGGTCGGCTGTTTTCAGCGCCACAGTAAAGTCATGACTGATTTTCCCAGCGCTGCAGATCCCCCACCTGGTTGACATGTTGGTTATGAGACGGGATGATAGTCGGTGGAGTAATAACTCTCTCTGGCCACTAGGTGGAGACAGGCAATCACTTTGTGTTTCTGTTTTTGTGTCTGATTAAAAAAAACAAAAACAGTTTGCGCTGTATTAAGCTCAAATATGGACATTAACGCATCCCTATTTAGCACTCCTCTTGCCCAGTTTATTTTCTGTCTGCTTCACATACTGATGCTCTAACTGGAAAGTGTAGTTGGATGTAGCCCTGCGTGTGTCATCACATTAACAGTTAACTAATACATCTGAGCCAGAGTCACGCTGACTCATCAGACCCTTTCTCTATCCCTAACCTTGGGGAGCAAACAGACAGCACAAAAATAGCATTTTGTGATCCAAATGTGCCATATTTTCAGAGATACCCCCACCTCTCTCCCCCACCGTGGAGGACTTCTGTGTAGTCATGAAATGAGCCTCACTGTGTCACTCAGTGCACTTTATTGAATCCATCAATCAAACAGTGACAGTGGGTAGCCTGCTCTCTCATTCCAGTGTTCCAGTCCTGCCGTATCCTCTCACAGTGCCCGTCAACTCTGGCCCCCCGGCCCCCATCACACGTGGTTGTCTTCATCTCATCAGGTGCATGGAAACAGAGTGTGAGCTTGCAAGATCGGGCTGGTTCACCAGGCCACCTTCTCTGATTGTTCACAGGCACACGGTCACCCAAGAGGACCCACTCTCTGCACAGCTCTGTCCTAGCCCAGCTCTGTCCTAGCCCAGCTCTGTCCTAGCCCAGCCCTGCCCAGCCCAGTTCATCCCAGCCCAACCCCAGCCCAGTTCATCCCAGTCCAACCCAGCCCAACCCAGTCCAGCCCAGCCCAACCCCAGCCCAGTTCATCCCAGCCCAACCCCAGCCCAGTTCATCCCAGTCCAGCCCAGCCCAACCCCAGCCCAGTTCATCCCAGTCCAGCCCAGCCCAACCCCATCACAGTTCATACCAGCCCAGTCTAACCCAGCCCTGCCCAGTCTAACCCAGCCCCAGCTGCCAGATCCAATAGCCATGCTGATGTGAGGACAGGCGCTTGGTGGTTATTGGCTGTCCTGGTTGAAGACCACGCCCACCTGTTTCCTGGCCTCGTCCATGATCTCAGTCAGGAGGGAGGAGTCTGAGTGAGTCATCCGGGGGCTCTCCTTCAACCCTGGGGGGGGGGGTGAGGTCTACAGGTTAGTGTGTGAACATGTTATTGATTAACTGTCATTGTAGGCTGGTTATGAGTGTTTAAACAATCACTTATTTCACAGGAGTTTAAACAGAGAGGTTAGTCATCAAGTTCGTGTGTGGGTCACATATTATGGTTTTTTTTAAGGGTTATTATAGTATCTTAACAGCAGGTTAGTGCACCTGTAACCTGGACAGCCTTATGGTTTCACTGTCAGTTTGCATAAGACAACAGACACCGTTTCAAAGTCTACTGCAACTTAAACAGTTCTACATCTCTTTAAACGGAGGAAAACACTATTTTCCCTTGATGTGACCTTGCGGGCCACCGTAGCGTACCTTTGAGAAGGCACTGCCTGACCTCCTCAGCCTCATAGCGGAGCCCGGTGCTGTTGGTGAAGTTGAGGGGCAGGGAGGGGTCCGGGAGCGGGTACTGGGTCTCCTTCCCGTCCACCACCAGCGTGGTGGGGCAGTGCATGGGGCCGAGTACCTGTGGTAGAACAGGACATACATTATTACTCCGTGTTGTTACTGATCAACAGGATCTGACTGAGACACCTGGGAGCCCCAGCTCTGTGTCTGAGACCGAGGGTGTTCATGTCGTGCTCCCACTGCTGATTTCTTCTGAAATAACTCGGCAAACACTTCTGACTCGGCAAACACTTCTGACTCGGCAAACACTTCTGACTCGGCAAACACTTCTGACTCGGCAAACACTTCTGACTCGGCAAACACTTCTGACTCAGCAAACACTTCTGACTCGGCAAACACTTCTGACTCAGCAAACACTTCTGACTCAGCAAACACTTCTGACTCGGCAAACACAAGGTGTAGGTTGAACAGGTGCCTTTTTCATGGGTAGGAGTGTGTTTTGGGTTGTAGAATTCCACAAAGCTAGGGAATGAGACAGCATAACCCCCCCAAAAAATAGGAACAGCACCACCCAGCCTGCAGCGACAAGGAATTCATTCGTGTTGACTTTGTGCTCTTCTGTAGTGAAAGCTTGGCGTGTTTCGAGGTGTCGTCTGAGTCCGGGTGAACGCGGCGTTTCCACCCTACCTTGATGGTGCCCTTGGTGCCACTGATGGTGGCGTCGTTGGGGAGGGCCACGGCAATGGAGAAGACACAGAAGGCCATCCTGTTTCCGGAGAACTTCAGGACCACCACCATGGACTCGTCCACACCTGGCAAGCGTCGTCAACAGCAGGTCAGTTAGCTTGGTCGATTACAGTTCAGCCAGTGACTCATCACCTGTGGTTAACGATATCGCCACCCGCGCCAATCTTTACGTTTGCGATTCAAACCCGTTCCAATACTCACTGCCCCACCTCTGAGTTCTCCGTCACGTGACCAGTTCTTTGAATCAAATCAAATGTACGCACGCGATGTCACAAAGGGCTTTACGAAACCGATATCAACACCCCAGACCCCACTTCAACCCCGCCCTCAACCCCGCTGGTTCTCAGGCACCGTACCCGAGTCCAGCAGAACGCCGTGGGCGTGGACGGACTCGGGCCGCTCGCCGTCGAACACCATCAGCACGAACTGCAGGCAGTACACCCCGATGTCCAGCAGGGCGCCGCCGCCCAGCTCCTTCTCCACGGAGCGCGGGATGTGCAGCTGCGGCGAGCCGAAGTAGGCCTTCACCAGCCTCACCTCCCCGACCGCCACCTCCGCAAGGAGCCGCCGCACCTCCGCGTGGACGGGGAAGCAGCGAGACCAGATGGCCTGGAGGAGGAGGAGGAGGAGGAGGAGGAGGAGGAGGAGGAGGAGGAGGAGACACAAATCAAGATCACGTTTATACCAGCTCTGGGAGTTGAGGACACACAGTTGGCTACATCTCTGTAGAACACAAGTTTGACGATTGAAATGATGATATAATGCAACAAATCATAGATCGTTTTTATGTCCTCGTGACAAATGCTGTCATGATGTGACAGACGCTCACACGGGATGATTGACAAACACTCGATAAAAGCTATAAATCTGCCGGGGCGGGAGGTAGGCCTACCTCCATCAGAAAGACGTCGCTCTTCTTGGCGGCGGCGATGAGGTCCTGCACCTGTCCGGAGTTCA
>NC_140237.1:27894103-27901603 GCF_949987555.1 Borostomias antarcticus
TCAGTCTGGACAGAGGTGAACATTGAGATCAGTTGGAAAGCATGTCAATACAGAGGAGTCAACCAGTAGTTTAATCTTATTTCTTATTTCAGACTATTAATTGGTGTATAACTGATTCAAGGTCATTTGTTGTCTCAGTATTTTTGGGAGTGTGAAACCTCACCTTTTTCAGTTAGAGGTATTTCTTTTCTACCGTCACCAAATAAAATAGGTCCACGCCAAAATAGAAATAAATCAATATTCCTCTCCAGTTATTCAGGGGGTGTGAAACGTCCTTTCTCCGTTCTCATCCTCCTCCCCCCTTTTCACACATTTACCTGGAGATTGGGCTCAAATGAGAACATGTTGTTGGCAAACAATCGTCATTGTGAAAGAGAGTCCCCCCCCCCTTTTTTTTTTTTTTTATCAATAACTGCTTGCCCGCCTGCCTGGCTTTTGTGTCTCACTTCCAAAGGCATTCTGGGAGCTGTGTGCCGTTGTCATAACGACAAGGTACCAGCTGGGCAATTTGTATGCAAATGGCATGGGGCTTGGCCTAATCTCCCAGCCTATACCAGAGGACCTGGTTACCATGGGAATGCCCATCTCCTCCTTGGGTGAATTTTGACACTTTTCTGGTGTGTCTGCCTCGTCAGGCGCTCGGGAGGCGCGAGAACGGCGAGGTGTACGCTGTGATCTCACCGCCGCCGGGGAGAGAGAGAGAGAGAGAGAAAGAGGGAGAGAGGGAGGACGAGCGAGAGAGGAGGAGTGAGAGTGATCTTGGCAAACCTGTTGATCCTGATGTGGGATGAAGGCGTGGAGGGAATGATCGGTCTGTCACCTGACGAAAGAACGAGCAGAAAGAGACAGAGAAGAAGGAGACAGAGAGTCAGAGTTAGAGAGAGGGAGAGAGAGAGACAGAGTTAGAGAGAGAGGGAGAAAGAGACAGAGTTAGAGAGAGGGAGAGAGAGACAGAGTTAGAGAGAGAGGGAGAGAGAGAGACAGAGTTAGAGAGAGGGAGAGAGAGAGAGACAGAAAGAGACAGAGTGAGAGAGAGGGAGAGAGAGACAGAGTTAGAGAGAGAGGGAGAGAGAGAGACAGAGTTAGAGAGAGAGGGAGAGAGAGACAGAGTTAGAGAGAGGGAGAGATAGAGACAGTTAGAGAGAGAGGGAGAGAGAGAGACAGAGTTAGAGAGAGAGGGAGAAAGAGACAGAGTTAGAGAGAGGGAGAGAGAGAGGAGAACGACCTCAGGGGCGCAGTTGGCGTGTGTGGGGGGGTTGTGGTCCAGCTGGTATCAGAGGGTGGTCCTGGAGGGTCTGGCACCAGAACTCTCCCTCTGTGAATTTAAAACTTCAGACTTCCTTCCCGGTGTGATTGGCGCTGGAGTCTCTCGCCTGGAGGCCAAGGTCACCCAGAGGACACGCTTTTCCTGGGGGCGCTGCGGCCGCCACGATGGGGGACCGGACAAACGCACGGTGAAGATGGCCGCAGGAAGCAGGAGGTCGAGGAGCCGAGTCATCCATGAAGTCGACGCGCGGAGGCCGAGACTTCGTTAATTCAGCGTTAATTCACCGTCCGGGACGACTGCCTTCCATCCTCAGTGCTCCTCGTTGAGGGCTTATTTTGATTAAAATGTCACGCTTCGTCTCTGTCTGCGTCCCGTTTGTCACTTGAGAGACGGAGGTTTGGGGGGGGGGGGGGGGGGTTCCGGGTGGCACATCCGAGGGTCTCACGTGACGATCGGTCGCCGTGGTTTCCGTGAGGGGGCGGGGGGGGGACATGTTGCTGTCATGTGTGAAGATGGCTGATCACCATGGACACTCCTGTTTAGCGCCCTGTCGCGTCTACTCATCTTAGCGCACCGCTGTCAAGATGACAGCCTGCTTCCTGCTTCTCGGAGGCTGCTACCATGAACGGGTCCATGTGTGTGTGTGTGTGCGTGTGTGTGTGTACGTGTGCGTGTGTTTGCATGCGCGTGTGGGTGTGCGTGCGTGCATGTGCGTGTGTGTGTGTGTGTGTGTGTGTGTGTGTGTGTGTGTGTGTGTGTGTGTGTGTGTGTGAGACTCTTAATGATGTGACCCTCATTTCATCTGTGACTGGAGTTTAATGTGAAATCTAAAGGTCCGGGGAGAGGGTACATAATCCTGTTCTGATTGATGTGTGTATAGAGTTTCCCCCCCTCTCTTTTCCCCTTAGAACAAGCAAATACCCATGAGCCAAATGTATCTGCGCGTGTATTTGGGGGGGTGGTCTCACTGTATGTATCTCTGTGTTAAAGGAGCCACCGTCCTCCTCCTCCTCCTCTGGCTGTGTCTCAAGGTCGTTGCAGAGGAGGGGTGACAGGACGAGCTGGGCTGAGGGGGTGGGTTTGAGGGGGGAGGCAGGGAGCGTGATGAATGTGTGTGTGTGTGGGGGGGAGAGACGGGGAGCCATAAGTCATTTTGTCAATGGAACAGGATGTACTGACGTTTGTGGTGTTGTTTTGTTTTGTTTTTTCCTCCATTGGAAACCCAGGAGCAGGGTATGAGGAGCAGGCTATGAGGAGCAGGCTATGAGGAGCAGGATATAAGGAGCAGGGTATGAGGAGCAGGATATAAGGAGCAGGGTATGAGGAGCAGGGTATAAGGAGCAGAGTGTAAGGATATAAGGAGTGGGGTGTAAGGAGTGGGTATAAAGAGCAGGGTATGAGGAGCAGGGTAAGAGGAGCAGGTTAAGAGGAGCAGGCTATGAAGATCAGGGTAAGAGGAGCAGGGTATAAGGAGCAGGGTGTAAGGAGTGGGTATAAAGAGCAGGGTCTGAGGAGCAGGCTATGAGGAGCAGGGTGTAAGGAGCAGGGTATGAGGAGCAGGGTATAAGGAGCAGGGTGTAAGGATATAAGGAGCAGGGTATGAGGAGCAGGGTATAAGGAGCAGGGTATGAGGAGCAGGGTATAAGGAGCAGGGTGTAAGGATATAAGGAGCGGGGTGTAAGGAGTGGGTATGAGGAGCAGGGTATGAGGAGCAGGCTATGAGGAGCAGGCTATGAGGAGCAGGCTATGAGGAGCAGGCTATGAGGAGCAGGATGTAAGGGCATGTTGTATAGTGGTGTGTAGAGGAGCTGGGTCAGTGTTTCTGAGCCTGTGCGTTGAAGCGGTCCTTTGGGGGTCCTATCTGTGTCCACAGCCTCCACACATGGGCTCCACAATACAGACTGGCACAGGGCAGGCTGAGCAACAGCCCAACAGCAGAGAACAGCCAGAGAGGGGGGTCCTCTCCCCTCCACTCCTCTCCTCTCCTTCTCTCCCCTCCTCTCCTCCTCTCCCCTTCCCTCAACTCCGTTCCATTCCTCTCCTCCTCTCCCCTCCTCTCCTCCACCTAAATGCACATTAGCTATGGCAGGTGTCGTCACACACACACACACACACACACACACACACACACACACAGAGGGGTAAGGGCTCTGTGCTCAGATTACTGGTAGGGGGGAAAGCAGTAGACGCTAGTATTGCTAGTGGAGAAGGTGATGTAATCTAATGGTCATTTTGTGTTCCCCTGACGAGTGAATATTGAATTCCAGTGTGGAGTAGATAAGTGCTTGTTTATCAGTGAGTAGCGAGTGTTCCATGTCTGTATCCCAGATGTTTACACAAGCCTGATAGTCGGGCAACCAGAAGAGGTGTCTGTCTGCCTGTCAGTCTCTCTGTCGGTCTGCTTCTCTGTCTGTCTGCCTGCCTTTCTATCTGCCTGCTTGTCTGTCTGTCTGCTTCTCTGTCCATCTGCCTGACTCTGTCTGTCTGTCTGTCTGTCTGTCTGTCTGTGTGTGTGTGTATCATTAACTGGAGCCTGTCTTACTCAGGCTGGACACCGTTGAGTATGTGACACACACACACACACACACACACAGACACACCACACACACACACACACCCACACATACACAATACTATCAGATAAACCCAACTGTACTGCCATCATTATGCACAATGGTGACTTGGGTATCAGCAGATTGTGGTTTCTGATACTCAAGAGACAGAAGAGTCCACCATTAATCCCCCCCCCCCCCCCCCACACACACACACACACACTTAGGTGAAAGTTCTGAGGAGAGCCAAGACACACAAAGCACCAGCCTCTATCGACTAGCAGATAAACCCCCTTCTGAGCCGGGGACAGGGGCACTGTGGACTAGTTCCCACTGACCTCTCCTGAATCTCCTGACGAGGTGTTGTGTTCAGCATGTCACCACCCCCCCGTCCTGCAGCCCTCCTCCTTCTCAGCTGTCTGAGCTCCTCTGTGGGAGTTTGGAGTCGAGCGCCACAAAACATGGGCAGAGGGGCGGAGCCAGCGCATTCGCCCACCTTTCCAATCCCGCTGCATTTGAACATGATTTAAACGGGAGCGTATAGTCGGAACTAAATGAAACCCGTTTGGGTTAGACACTTAGTCGTTTGTGTAATACAAACCTCAGTGAAGTGAGAGTTAACGAGGAAGAAAGTTTAAGTAAATCCCAATCCCAAAACATGGATGCTACAAAGAAGATCATGTATTTTATTGCCCAGGGTGTTTGAACAACCCACTGCCAGCTGTTTCTAGTTTTTGGTGACAATAAAGAGAAAGGATTCCCTGAAACACAAAGATGTTGCTTTACTTGACCTGTTGAATAACTGTATCTAACCTAGATCACTCTACATGGACAGCAACTAACGGTTACAACCTAATACCATATGTCTTACCTTACAAATTACGTGAGACAAAAATAAACTGTTTATTACCACAACTAAACATTTAACCTACTTTTGGCCGCTACTTCCTGCCTATGACATCACAAGTCGGCAAGTCGTGTACCAAAATCTTCACTCACTTGCCGACTTCTTGTTCCAACTTGAGGGGCGTTCCTGTGAATTTTCCCAGTCAGGAATTCATTTTTCTGATTATTCCGACAAGACATGAATGCAGCATAAGGCTTCACCACACAAGGCCTCATGATAATCACACTCTTATTCAAACTCAATGAAAGGTTTTCATTCGCCAACTTTTTGTGGATCAGGGGCTGTGATAGGAGGATGGGTTTTCCTGTATTATGGGCTGTGATTGGAGGATGTTTTGTCTGTGTCAGGGGCTGTGATAGGAGGATGTTTTGTCTGTCAGGGGCTGTGATAGGAGGATGTTTTGTCTGTGTCAGGGGCTGTGATAGGAGGATGGGTTTTCCTGTATTATGGGCTGTGATAGGAGGATGTTTTGTCTGTATCAGGGCTGTGATAGGAGGATGTTTTGTCTGTGTCAGGGGCTGTGATAGGAGGATGTTTTGTCTGTATCAGGGCTGTGATAGGAGGATGTTTTGTCTGTATCAGGGCTGTGATAGGAGGATACTTTGTCTGTATCAGGGCTGTGATAGGAGGATGTTTTGTCTGTGTCAGGGGCTGTGATAGGAGGATGTTTTGTCTGTGTCAGGGGCTGTGATAGGAGGATGTTTTGTCTGTGTCAAGGGCTGTGATAGGAGGATGTTTTGTCTGTGTCAGGGGCTGTGATAGGAGGATGTTTTGTCTGTGTCAGGGGCTGTGATAGGAGGATGTTTTGTCTGTGTCAGGGGCTGTGATAGGAGGATGTTTTGTCTGTGTCAGGGGGTGGGGCTTCAAGGTGGAGGCCTGAAAACATACGCTGGATGGATATGTCAGTCCAAACTGTTATCAGGCTTCCAACCGAGGGGATTCTCATCCAGACACACACACACACACACACACACACACACACACACACACACACACACACACACACACACACACACACACACACACACACACACACACACACTTCTGCTGGCTGGCAGTTGTATTAACTGTATTTGTGTTCACAGTCAGAGTCAGTTAAGGCCTTAGACGAGGAGGAGGAGAAGAGGAGGGTGGAGGAGGAGGAGGAGAGGAGTAGAGGGAGAGGCACAGGAGAGAGCAGAGAGAGTGAGAGATATAAACAGAGAGCTCAACAGGTATAGTAGAGAGGAAGAAAGCAAATTCAACAAAGGATTAGAGCTGGGTACTTCCTAAACACATCCACAAGAGCTGGGCTTTATGGGAGCATTATTGAAAATGTTCAACGACCCCCTCAGCGCAGTCTGAGTAATTTCACCAACGGTAGCTTCCCCGCTCTGATTGGACACAGTTAGTTAGTCACGCTATCTTACAGAGCGAGCCGTGCTTCTCCCATGTGCAGCGAGCCGGCGGAGAACGCATGACATGCCAAACGGAAGTAATCACAGCCAATCAGACGGATTTATGGGCGCTTGTTGTTCATCTGCATGGAACACATTCAGCAAAGCATTTGCTCCACTTAATACACTTTCAGATCTACTGTAAATATGCGAACAATCTAATCCAGGTTTCATTTTAGAGGGTCAGCGATATAATCTCTTTTAGTCCGGTCAACACTCAATCTCTCCCTCCCTCTCTCTCTCTCTCTCTCTCTCTCTGTCTCTCTCCCTCTGTCTCCCTCCCTCTCTCTCTCTCTCTGTCTCTCTCCCTCTGTCTCCCTCCTTCTCTCCATCTCTGTCTCTTTCCCTCTGTCTCCCTCCCTCGCTCTCTCTCTCTGTCTCTCTCCCTCTGTCTCCCTCCCTCTCTCTCTCTCTCTCTCTCTCTCTCTCTCTCTCTCTCTCTCTCTCTCTCTCTATCTCTCTCCCTCTCTCTCTCTCTGTCTCTCTCCCTCTCTCTCTCTGTCTCTCTCCCTCTGTCTCCCTCCCTCTCTCTCTCTCTCTCTCTCTCTCTCTCTCTCTCTCCCTCCCTCTCTCTCTCTCTCTCTCTCTCTCTCTCTCTCCCTCTCTCTCTCTCTGTCTCTCTCCCTCTGTCTCCCTCCCTCTCTCTCTCTCTCTCTCTCTCTCTCTCTCTCTCCCTCCCTCTCTCTCTCTGTCTCTCTCTCTCTCTCTCTCTCTCTCTCTCTCTGTCTCTCTCCCTCTGTCTCCCTCCCTCCCTCTCTCTCTCTCTCTCTCTCTCTCTCTCCCTCCCTCCCTCTCTCTCTCTCTGTCTCTCTCTCTCTCTCTCTCTCTCTCTCTCTATGTCTCTCTCCCCATCT
Source organism: Borostomias antarcticus (assembly GCF_949987555.1). NCBI lineage: Eukaryota > Metazoa > Chordata > Actinopteri > Stomiiformes > Stomiidae > Borostomias > Borostomias antarcticus. Next base: position 27,901,120 of record NC_140237.1, read on the forward strand.
GATACACTATCTGCTCTACTTTCTGTGCTGCTCATGTCCTCTCCCTCTGTCTCTCCACGCCCACCCCTCACTCGTTTGTTATTCTGTTTTGCCAGGGGGTCTTGGTGTGTATGTGTGTGTGTGTTGTGTGTGTGTTGTGTGTGTGTGTGTGAGAGTGTATACTGTACAGGGACCTCTTCGGCGGTTAAACACACATCTTATGAGCATTCCAAACAAAAGACAACCCCTCCAGGAACAAGACGTGCGTACGTCCCAACATCAAAGGAGCCTGTCCTCTGAGAGATGGGAGAGAGTTCTCTTTTATGTAAATGATCCTTATACATTTACATTCATCCCATCCACCATGGCGTACTGTAATTCTATGGAAAATTGTACAGTATGACAGAAAATTTGATTTTTCCCTTATACCACATATTTTGGATGAACCAGTTTTGTTATAAAGTTCAGCTGTAGCAGTACAGTTTGCAACACTATCTATGCAAAT
>NC_140237.1:27906603-27921603 GCF_949987555.1 Borostomias antarcticus
AATTCATGCTGAAGTGCATGACCCCAACGGTGTCGTTCCAGAGAGAGAGAGAGAGGAAGAGAGGGAGAGACAGTTGAAATGGACACAAGGAAAAAGACAACTTGAGACACACACACACACACACACACACACACAACCTCTCAATCACCCAGACTCACAGTAGGATGAATTACTGGAGAATTTGACGGCCTGTGGCACTGTCACACACACACACACTCACACACTCACTCACTCACACTCACTCAGACACACTGTCATACACACACTCACACACACTGTCAAACACACACTTACACAGACCTACACAGTCTGTCACACACAGTCACACACACACACACACACACACACACTGGGACCCAGAGAGCGGTGCCTCTGTCTCGCATGGCGCCCGCCCGCTCATCTCCAGGCGGTCTCCTCTGCGTTCTACTTTGCAGTGTTGAGTTTTATTTTCCAGACGACGGCATCTTGTACGCGTCCATACGACGTTCTCCCCCACCCTCCCGCTCAGCAGGCAGACATCAGTGGAGGAGAATTCTTGGTAATTACAATAGACAATCTGAAACAAAGCCCTTCACTTCCAATGAGGGGTGGTGGGGGGAGGGAAGGTTACCTCAAGGGGGAATTCTAATGAAGCAGATGGTTGAGAGCGCGCAGGGTCTGGAGTTAAGACAGTCCCCCAGTTACAGCCTGCCAGGGAGCGCTCTGATGAGACACCTACCTGGGCGTGCGTGTGTGGCCGTGTGTGTGTGTGTGTGTGTGTGTGTGTGTGTGTGCAAGTGTGTGTGTGCGTGAGTGAGTGAGTGTATGAAAGACACAGTGGTCAGAGAGACAGAGAGTAGATGAACAGAGCAGGGGAGAGGGATGTGTTTGTGCTGAACAGGAAGTGGTTTTGTGAACACACAATCATATCCTGTGGGTGTTTGCGACAGCTCGTTTCCAACAAACACACTGAATAGAAAAGGGGAAAAAAAGACTCAAAAAAACCGTTGTTCTTTATATTTTATTCTATACCTTTGATCCAGTGTGTGTGCTTATCAACAACTCTCATCTTCGCTCCGCTCACCGACCCGTCCACACCTAGGTCGTGCATTTTAGCACAAAGTCACCCAAAACACAGCCAGTCAGTCAGTCAGTCAGTCTGTCAGCCAGCCTGTCAATCAATCAGTCAGTCAGCCTGTCAGTCAGTCAGTCAGTCAGTCAGTCAGTCAGTCAGTCAGTCAGTCAGTCAGTCAGTCAGTCAGTCAGTCAGTCATTGTCAATCAGTCAGTCAGTCAGTCATTGTCAGTCAGTCACACCATACCTGTACAGCTCCCTTATTGCTATTTCCCAAAGGTTCCCGTTTTAAACACAGACAAAAATAGATTGATATCCATTGATCGATAGCAAAGCAGTCGAAAATACAGTCCTCCCTCGGATCAGTGTCTCTGTGAGAGCTGAGGGTCTGTCTGTCTCTGCCCTTTACAAAAACAGAAAAACAGAAAAGAAGCCTACAGTACGTAGAGGGTAGAAAGTGTGACACTGTCACGCACACAGTCCTGAACCCTCCGAGCCGCCATTCCAGGAGATTATACAATGCAAATGTAGATATTTTTTGTCTTTTTTGAGAAAGTCATGAGGATTCCGATACAGTAGGCTACTACCCATCTGTACATACACGCTGTTTGTGGTGAAACATTGCTTATCGTTACCTGTCAAGGGTGAGGGCATCACTTCAGAATCTAAAACAAATACAGAAATATAAATAGGTTCTATGGAAATATATAAATCTGTAAATATACATTGATATTATGTTCCTAACATCAGAGTATGTGACATTTACACACAGTATAATTCAACAAAGAAAGAAAGTCCTCGCTACTCCATCTTCCTTCTTAGTTCCTTTCATAATACTGTAGCTCTTTCTTTTCCCAATATCTGTCTCTCTCTCTTTATCTCTGTGTTGTAGCCTATGGTCAGGAGTTCTGTGTTCTCTGTGTTGTAGTCTATGGTCAGGAGTTCTGTGTTCTCTGTGTTGTAGTCTATGGTCAGGAGTTCTGTGTTCTCTGTGTTGTAGCCTATGGTCAGGAGTTCTGTGTTCTCTGTGTTGTAGCCTATGGTCAGGAGTTCTGTGTTCTCTGTGTTGTAGTCTATGGTCAGGAGTTCTGTGTTCTCTGTGTTGTAGTCTATGGTCAGGAGTTCTGTGTTCTCTGTGTTGTAGCCTATGGTCAGGAGTTCTGTGTTCTCTGTGTTGTTGAGGAGCTCTGTGGAGTCGTCCCTGCCAATAGCATGTAGCTCTGTCGTCTGCGTTGCTACAGTAGGTGCGCTCCTGAATTGTACTGTCATGCGTCCACGCACGCTCACACACACACACACACACACACACACACACACACACACACACACACACACACACACACACACACACACACACGCAATCTACCATATCCATCCTGGACCATATCCACCCTGCATTCCCAACAGCCCACTGGGGATCGCAACATCCCCGGGTCGATACCAGCTCCCAGCTTTGTGCCGAAGTGACCTTGAGCAAGACACCGAACCCCAAAATCACCCATGTGCGGCACAGTGGCGTAGTACTTGGTACTGTCGCCTCACAGCAAGAAGGTCTCCGGGCCTCCGGGCCGAGTTTACATGTTTGCAAGGGTTTCCTCCCAAAAGAACCCAATGCGAAAAACATGCAGAAGAACAGATGCTCTTCAGTCCGGTCCCTGACCAGGACTTGGACTTGGTCCCCTGGCCCACATGCACTGCTCCTGGATGAAGGACGATGCAGATGGATTAAAAGCAGAGAAACATTCCATCGGTTGACGCTCCTGCATGTCGTGTGTGTGTGTGTGTGTGTGTGTGTGTGTGTGTTTGTTTCAGTGTCGCCGCTTCCCTACACCGCATGCCGTGTTTGCACTGTTGATGAATAATGACTTTCTCAGAATGTTATACGATCTGACTGGAGAGAGTAAAAGTGATCCCACATCCTGGTATACCATCATATTTGTGTTGCTGTTGTTGCTGTGTGTACACCCAGCTTCAGATGCCTCCATGTGCATGGAAGCCTTTTCATTTGCAGAAGGTTAGAATGACCCCTCTCTTTCTCTATGTCTCTCTCTCCCTCTCTCTCCCCCCTCTCTCTCTCCCTCTCTTTCTCTATGCCTCTCTCTCCCACTCTCCCTCTGTCTCTTGCCTTCTCTTCCCCTCTTCCTCTCTGTCTCCCCCTCTCTCTCTCCCTCACTCTCTCTCCCCCTCTCTCTCTTCATCTCTCTCCCTCTCCCTCCCCAGCTGTTGAAATTGCAGGTTCAGTTCTGGGCTATTGCATCTAATCCTCAATCACCTCAGTTGATTTCATTACAACACACACCGGTGATTCAGCCAACAGCCACAGATCCACAAAGGGATGAGAGTGAGGTGCAGATTAGGTGCTGGAATTGGGATCCAATCTGAGGCCCAGGCGGAATCAGACAGTGTTGTGTCACACACACTGGCCTAGACAGGAAATGGGTTGGGGGGGGGGGGGTGTGTGTGTGGTGGGGGGGGGGGGGCATCTTCAAGACTCCCAGGTCAGCATTCCATCAAACACTGCAATGGCAGAGAATCTGATTGGTCCATATTGCTCTCGGGTTCTCTGGCCAGTGATTAGCTGGAGCACGCTATGCTGTAGCTAGCGACCTGCAGTTACCTGGCCAGAGGTGACCGCCATGACACGCAGCTATGGAGGGAGGGAGCAGGACAAACTTCATTTAGCAAACATTCTAAACTTGTTTTGTCTTAATTTCAAACTAAGGATTGTTGGAACTAAGGATTGTTGTTTTTTTGGTATTTGACGCCTCGCGTAATTTCATACAGGACACAGGTCAGGCGCCTCAGCTGTAATCAGCTGACAGCCAGCTTAGCAATCAGCGTTTCAATCATTCAATCATCTATTATCCAACCACAGCCCTCACTCACAGCTAGGCAGGAGTGTTCCTGAATGAAGGAATGATTACTGAGCGATGGGTGTTTTTGCATTTTTGGACTGAGCTCTCGCAGCAGCCATAGATAACTGTCCTTCATTTGACCTTCCTACACGACGGTACCCTTTAACCCTAACCTTAACCCTGACTGCTTCTCTGAGGGATCTCAGACAGCGTTCGCATGACACGAGAGACGAGAACTGGAGAACGTCACAGAAACCGCTGCTCTGTTCTCCACTCTGAGTGAGTCACTGTCGTGTGTAAGTCAGTTCTCTCTGACGACACAAGCTGTCATCGCCTCAGTTCACATTCCCAGTTGAATTCCTTGCAAACTTCAAGAGAGAGACAATCTCGAAGCTGGAAGTAAGCATTCTGAAAGGTTAGAACTATTATATCTCCTCCTCAACTCTGTCTGTTTCTGAACAGGTACGCGTCCAACAAGCACTAGGACCCAAGGAAGCGCAGCCAGAGGGCGCTGTGCCGGGGACTGTTGGCATTATGGCGCGTTCCAGGCAACCCGTAACTCGTATTTTTCTGACCTTCTACACGTAAAAATGCACTGGAATGGCAGTCAAACCCTTAACTTCCCACCCGTGAACTCGTACCAGATCGATGTACTCCCAGTTGCGCTCTCTGACGTCACACAGCCCTTTAAGCAAGATGGCAGCCCCCATGGGTATGGCGACAAAGATAACTTTAGCGCAACGTAAAGTAAATTTGTACGTTGTAATCAAAATAATACAAACGATTATGCACTACAATCTGCTATGTGTATGTAATGATGCCCAAATATGTTGACAAGAGATAGCTAGTGCTAGCTAACATTAAGGTAAACCTGAACGTGACCATGCAAACGGCGAAAAGTCGATGTCAATAAATAAAATGTAACGTACGATTTCTTAGCATAGCGAAATTAGGCATACAATGTTTAGCTTGCCAGCTCTGACAATGTGCCAAATCTCAAGCTTTTACCATATCGGCTTGTTTACATTTATCCAGAATGCCACGCATTCAGACAGTTTGCCTGGAACGCTATGAAGTCGTGAGTCGTGACTTGAAGTCGTAATTTACGGGCTCAAAATCCTATCTGGAACGCGGCATTAGTCCCGTTCTGAACGCGCACGTTTTGAACGGGCGCTGCACTAGTTAAGTGGAGTCCAGACAAGTGTGTGTGTGCATGTGTGTGTGTGTGTGTGTGGCCGTTGAGCTGAGAGAGGGAGTCATGCAGATTCAGAAATTCCCCAGAGTGACAGTGACAGGCTACGCTGATACTCCCAACAGCTCTTTATCTCCCATCACAGTCAGGTGGCTCTGGGGTCTCGGGTCCCGCCCCCCTAATCCATCACTGTCCCGTGTCTGTCTGTCTGTCTGTCTGTCTGTCTGCCTGTCTGCCTGTCTGTCTGTCTGTCTGTCTGTCTGTCTGTCTGTCTGCCTGCCTGTCTGTCTGTGAGGGCTGACCCGCTACCTACTCCTCCCACTTCCTCCCCTTTCAGACGCAGCCCACCCCCCCGTCATCGACCCTGCCACACACACGCACACGCGCACACACACACACGTACACACAGTCAGGCACACAGAGACATACACACACAGACAGGACCACACACACACGCACGACCACATTCAGCGCACAGCTACTAAAGCAACACTGACCCACCCAGATGCGCACACACACACACACACTTCTGTCCCCCCTCCATCACTCCCTCATACATCAGTGTCCCCTCACATCCACCCCCCTGTCTTAGGGCCTGGTACTCAAACCGCACCTCCAAACTAGTCACATTCTCCCACTCCGCCACTTAGTAAGGGCAGAGATTTTAAGGGGGGGGTTAGACACCCCCCCCTCTGCCCCTTTCTGATGTGTGGGCTAGGCACGGTAGTCTATTAGCCCTGTTTGAGTGGCGCTAGCTAACTGGCTGGCTGTTGTGGGCTGTTGTGCCCCCACGCTCGAGCCAGTCTCAGTCACGTTCCCAGTGCCACTCAGCACGTCACCCTTGAGGTTGGGCCAGGCGTCTCCTTCCGCAGCAGGTGTGGACAGTTTCTATCAGGCCAGCTGAAGCCAATCACCACCTGGGCTCAGCTCTACTTAAGGCTGCGGAAGACAGACGTCGGGCGCTTGAACGTTGACAACTGTTGGTCAGTGGTAGTCTGCTGTAGAGCCTCCTAGAGAATTGTTTGCTCACCTTTTTGAATTTCCTAACCCTGTCTTCTCCTCCATTCCTCCTAGGCTCCCTCCCGTGTAAGACCAGTGTCTCCCAGCTACCCCCGCGCCCTCCACCGAACTCCCCTCCCAAGCTCCTACTCCTCCGCTCCTCCCAACTCCCCTCCCAAGCTCCTACTCCTCCGCTCCTCCCAACCCCCCTCCCAAGCTCCTACTCCTCCACTCCTCCCAACTCCCCTCCCAAGCTCCTACTTCTCCGCTCCTCTCAACCCCCCTCCCAAGCTCCTACTCCTCCGCTCCTCCCAACCCCCCTCCCAAGCTCCTACTCCTCCGCTCCTCCCAACCCCCCTCCCAAGCTCCTACTCCTCCGCTCCTCCCAACCCCCCTCCCAAGCTCCTACTCCTCCGCTCCTCCCAACTCCCCTCCCAAGCTCCTACTCCTCCGCTCCTCCCAACCTTCCTCTTGTTCTACCCCTGGACCCCCCGTGCTTCCCAACCCCGGATCCCCTCGGACGGACCTTTTGACAACGCACACACACACACACACATTAGGCCAGCTAAGTTTTATTGTTTCATTAAACTTTTGAAACCTGTTCGGTTCTCCGTCTCTGCTTCTGGGGTCCCAGGTACATTTGGCTACTCTGCACCATAGGGTCGTAACAAACAAGACATCAATCCTCTGCTGGAACACTCTTCCTGTGTTTACGCCCTGTCGTTTCACTGAGGGTACACTCTGTTTCCTCTCCCTTTCATCCCTCTCTACCTTCATCCCTCCCTCCCTCTCTCCCCTCCTTCCTTCACCCCCTCCCATATTCCCTCTCTCCCTTCATCCGTCCCTCTCTCCCCCCCCCTCCCTCCCTCTCCCTCTCTTCTTCCCTCTCTCTCTCTCGGAGGTGTGGGAGATAGACGCTGGCAGGGAGGCAGGTGCTTCGTGTCAGACAGACACGATGGGGAATAAATATTTCAGAGCTTTTAGATCGCTGGCTGCCAGACGCAGACAAGGTGTTAAACAACAATAGCAGACCGAGGGAGAGAGAGGGATAGAGAGAGAGAGACAAACAGATACAGAGCATCAGCACCCTGTTAGCATTGTTTAACAGACAACGCTAAGCACGGCTGGTGCCTTGATACTAAGCGGCCACTCGGCTTCACTGCTACACAGTCTAGCATTTGTTTGTTTCAGCCACAGAGTGACGTTGCGGTTTACAACTATGTTTGGAAATTCAGGTTTAAGAAATATATGTAAAAGTCAAGGTGACAAGGAACGCTACTGTATTCTCTGTCATTCACTAAGCACGTCTGTGGCTGTTATGAACATCCATCATGCTTCCATAATTCTGTTCAATTTACAGCAGTCACCCCAACATGATTACCCACAAGAGACATGTGTTGACCACAGTAATGGGGACGCCTCCGTTGATGTGACCATGCGTGTTCCATGTGAGGAGTGTCTGTCTCTCTGACTGTCTGTCTGACTGTCTGTCTGTCTGTCTGTCTGTCTGTCTGTCAAGATAGCACTTGAACGTACATCTTTAACCAACTGTCTTCGTACCTCCACCAGAACGACCTCCTAGATCCCCTACCAGTCCGGGTTCAAGGCTGGCCACTCGACAGAAACCGCCCTCCTTGCAGTGACGGAGTCACTCCATGCCGCGAGAGCGAACTCTCTCTCTGTCCTGATAGTCCTAGACCTGTCAGCAGCATTTGATACGGTAGACCACCAGATCCTCCTCTCCACCCTCGAGGAGAAAGGCATCGCTGGCTCTGCACACTCCCTGTTTGCATCCTACCTGACGGGCCGCTCCTACCAGGTGACATGGAGAGGGTTCATGTTGGAACCACGTAGTCTGACTATGGGGGTTCCACAAGTGTCTGTCCTGGGTCCTCTCCTGTTTTCCCTCTACACTACATCTATGGGCTCTGTCATTCGCTCACATGGCTTCTCCTATCACTGCTATGCCGATGACACCCAACTGGTCGTGTCATTTCCCCCTTCTGATACACAAGTGGAGACACGCATAGCTGGGTGCTTGGCTGACATCTCGGAGTGGTCCTGACCTGGTCATCTCCAGCCTGGACTACTGCAACTCCCTCCTCGCTGGGGTGCCGGCGTCAGCCATTAAACCTCTGGAACTTGTCCAGAAAGCTGCTGCTCGCCTGGTGTTCAACCACCCCAAATTCTCCCACACAACTTCCCTCCTCCGTTCCCTACACTGGCTCCCTGTAGCAGCTCGCATCCAGTTTAAAACTCTGGCGCTAAACTACAGGGCAATGAAAGGAACAGCCCCCTCCTACCTCCAGGCCATGGTCAAACCCTACACCCCCTCCTGACCGCTACGCTCTGCTACCTCAGGGCGACTGACACGGTCATGGCTCTTCTCTGTCCTGGCCCCGCAGTGGTGGAATGAGCTGCCCACTGACGTCAGGACAGCAGAGTCACTGCCCATCTTTCGTCACAGGCTCAAAACTCATCTCTTCAAGAAGTACTACAACAATCCTCCCGCCTAAGCACTTATTGTATTTTATTGTATTATATTATATTGCACTCTACTTTAGATTGCTATTCTTGCACTTTGCCTTCAGCACTAGATTATGCTCTTAGTCACTTGTTTTAGAGAGAAGATGCACTTGTGAGTTCTGGCAAGTAGTAGTACATTGGCTCTTCCTATGTTAAATGCAATTATTGTTAGTCGCTTTGGATAAAAGCGTCTGCTAAATGACTGTAATGTGTGTCCGTGTGTGTGTGTGTGTGTGTGTGTGTGTGTGTGTGTGCGCATTGCTAGGGCCTTGTTACGGGAAGGTGAGGCTATAATGAGCGGGGAGCGTGAGCACCCGGCACACCTCCGCTGCAGTGCCCCGACTGGCCTGCAAGGGTCAGAGGTCAGCGCTGTGTCTGGTCTAAATCAGGACGCTGATTGGTTGAGTGGCGTGTATGGTGGCCATGCCGGGGGACCCAGCTGTCTCTCTTCTCCTCTCCCTCTCCCCTTCTCCTCCTCTCCTCTCCTCTCCTCTCCTCTCCTCTCCTCTCCTCTCCTCTCCTCTCCTCTCCTCTCCTCTCCTCTCCTCTCTTCTCTTCTCTTCTCTTCTCCTCCCTTCCTCTCCTCTCCCTCTTTTCTCTTCTCCTCCTCTCCTCTATTCTTCTCATCTCCTCCTCTCTCTCCTCCCAAGATGACCTTTGCCCTCTTCGAGTGTACAGGGCGGAAAAACATGCACGGTTTCACACAGATAACGCACGAACACACCAGATACACACACACACACACACACACACACACACACACACGTGGCTGGAATGTCATATGACCTTACAATCCAGCGTGCAGTAATGGCAGCCGTCGTGGTCAGGGCTATTTTATGTTCCTCCTCCTGCTACACACATACAGCTTTCCTAGACCACCACAGAGCTCTTCTGAGTATCAGCGGTCAGAACTCATAATTAAATACTAGTTTTTCACCTGAATTGCTTTTCCGCAGTCTCCTCAACAGTGCACAACCCCAAACTTGCAGCAACAAAGATAATGTGCAAACATTCAACATGTGCAACTCAACACTGGCATTCCACGGGAGAGAGAATGTCTGCATGTTGACTATACTGTAGCAGCTACTGTATGAGGAGCCAAGCACACTGTATGGAGAGGCGTTCCCCCTTCCAAAGCAACTCTTTCACAATTATAAACCGTCATGGATATCCTAGCTTTTGTCCACCCTGGTGATCCCTGTGTGTTTGCTGCGTCGTCTGATTCTGGAGTGTGTGAACAGTGGTGCCTGTGTGTGCCGTCTACCGGTGTTGGTTTGGGGAGTGTCACACAGGTAGGTCTGCACACAGGCTGTGATTATGGAAGTCCGGAAGGTTTTGTTGTTGTTTTTTTCACGTGAAAAGGCAATGCTCCTCTTGGCCGCTCAGGAAAGATTTTTTTTTTCTCCTTGCGTTATGACGTCACACACTGTCCTTCACACATGCACGTGCGCGCACACACACACACACTGTCCTTCACACATGCACGCGCGCGCACACACACACACACTGTCCTTCACACATGCACGCGTGCGCACACACACACTGTCAACTCCCACACGCAAGATTTTTTTTTTCTCCTTGCGTTATGACATCACACACTGTCCTTCACACATGCACGCGCGCGCACACACACACACTGTCCTTCACACATGCACGCGCGCGCACACACACACTGTCCTTCACACATGCACGCGCGCGCACACACACACACTGTCAACTCCCACATGCAACAAATTGCAGGGCCCAGCTTGTCCTTCGCATCCTAAAAAACACTGGTGGATGAGCTTGGAAGACAAAGTGAGTTTGTTAGGGACAGGGTTGAGGACTCTGCAGTGTTAAGCCAGACTAATACATTATGATGTCTCTATTGACATGGGGGGAACCGTAGCCCAACACCCCCCATTCCACCCAGATATTACTACAATACAGTGGTATAAAACTCCAGCGACACCGAGGATGAGGAGGCGGCTTGATGACTCCAGAGGAACGGTCTTTTTGGTTTCCTAACATCTCCTCTCCACCCAGAAGGTTCTGCAAAAGTCTGTACAGAGGAAAGACCAGTACAATCCAGTAAGATACGCTTCAGGATCAGCAATATGTGACCCTGCTGGGCAGCCCTGTAGGTAGAACCACGTCTGCTTCGCTTCAGATTTTTTTTGCCGCTAAAAAGGTCGATTCAGATTTTTTGGGGGGATTTTTTTTTTTGTTTGTTTTTGAAACACACAAAAAAGCTTCTATGCCTGTTGGTGATAGTGCATAGGTTCCTGTAGAGAAAAATACTATTGTGTCCCCAGAGTACGACCGTTGGCTCACCAAAACACCATCCAGATTCATTTGGCATAGTAAGAAAAAAAAGAAATGACCTTCGGCTCCTAAGAAAAGCATTTCACACCCTCCCATCTCTTCATTGTCAACACAATAGAACTAAACACGAATATCCCATTGTTTACACAATGTATGATCAATGAGCGGAGTACAAACAAGAAACGAATAAAAAGATACTAAAGCTCTAAGCGACCCGGTGACATTTTTTTTTTTTTCATTAAATCACAGTAATATTCTGATCTAGAAAATGAGGGTGGGGTTAACAGTGGCGACAGAAAAATCAGATCAAATCGGATCACCGAGGGAAAATTGTTTGTTTACTTTGTTTGTTTGCGTTTTTTTCAGTCCGGGGATGTGTACCGCGGGAGGGCGTGGCCAAACCTCACAAATTGGAGGGGAGTTTGGAGCGGACGGGTTCGAGTTCGGACGGCTGGTTGTTCCCCGATCCTCTCCTGGGGGGCAGCGCCGGGGAGGGGATGGGGGGCTGAGTGTGCCCCGGGCGGAGCCCCGGGTGCCCGGGGGACACGCGGTGGACGGGCGGAGTCACGCGCCCGGCCGGCGAGCCGCAGGGCCTGGGCGCCAGCGTGGGCGAGGAGAAGGGGGAGGGTACGTAGCCGGGCTCCGTGGCGGAGAGGGGGCAAGGCGGGGAGGAGCGTCCGGCGGGGAGGGCGGTCGGCGCCGCCTCCTGGAGCAGGGACGGGTGCGAGCTGGAGAGCAGCCTCATGTCCTCTGAGAAGCGACCCAGCGGGGGGTCCGTGCCCCCGGCCGCAGGCTGGCCGGGGAGATGGGAGGCGGGGAGGTGGGAGGTCAGGGAGGTCAGGATCAGGGAGCTGTGGGAGCCCGAGGCGCTGCCGGGGTCGCTGTAGTGGAAAGTTCTGGCGGCCACGGGGCTCTGGACAGTGGGGCTGGGGCCCAGCGGGGTGTAGCAGGGCGAGGCGCCGGCCGAGCCGTACTGGGCCAGCGAGGCCAGGGCTGACCGCTCCAGGGACAGCTGGGACGGGAGGCCGGACTGGAGGCCTAGCAGGCTGAACCGGGCCATGGAAGACGGAGAGCCTTCGGCAGGCTGGGAGGACTGGGAGGCCAGGGGGAGCGGGCTGCGGTTAGGGGACGGCGAGCCAGAAGGTGGGGAGTGGAAGAGGTTGAGGCCGCTGGGAGTCCTGCCCCCACCGGCGAACTGCTGCAGGGGGGCGATTAGGAGGGGCTTGGGGGGCGGCTGGCTGTGGAGCAGATGGCCGGCCAGGGGACTGCCGGAGCCACACGCCCCCAGCCCCCCCCCTGCCCCCGCCGCTCCACCTGCAGCCCCTCCTACATCCCCGCCGCCAGCCCCTCCCATAGCTCTGCCCATAGCTCCTCCACCCACCGGCCCGCCAGGAGCCCCTCCCACCGGCCCGCCGGCAGCCCCCGCTATGTGCCCGCTGATCGCCCCGCCCACCACCCCGGCATCGGCCCCTCCCACATGCCCACCCGTCGCCCCTGAGTAGCCCTCGGTCGCCCAATCTGTCGCCCCATCTCCTCCTCCTCCTCCGGTCACCCCCTCAGACGCCCCTCCTACCGCCCCTCCTCCCAAGGACCACCCCCCGGCCCCGGCTCCGCCCCCTGGGACCCCCTGCGGCTGGAAGAGGTTGTAGAGGGGCGGGGTCCCGCACGGCGGGGGCTGGGCGTGGAGCTGGGCCGTGCTGAGGGAGGGGGAGCCGGGGGGGGAGGAGGAGGAGGAGAGGGTGGGTCCAAAGGGGAAGGCGGAGGCCCCGGCAGAGGAGGCCCCGCTATACCCGGGACGGGCCCCTCCTCCGACAGAGGCGTGCCGCTGGCCGGAGCCAAAGCTCGCCAGCCCCGCGCCCGAGGTCATGTGATGGGCCCTGAAGGAGGCCAGCATCGACGTGTCCGCCTCGGAGCGCAGCTTGGCGGGCGAGCCGGCGGGCGAGCCACCCGCGGAGGTCGAGGACGCCGCCGCCTCCGCCGCCGCGTGGTGGAACTTCTTCAGCCTGGCGGGCGGCGGCGGGTCCTTCACGCCCAGGAGGGAGACCGGCGGCGGGCGGAAGAGCGCGGCGGGGAGGTGGGGGTGGTGGGTCAAGGCGATGGCGACCGAGGTGGTGGCGGCCGCCGCCTGGAGCGGCGCCTGGATGAGCGGCGCCCAGATGACGGGGGTGGGGGAGGGTGGCGCCGGGGGCGGGGCGTTCTGGAGGAGGTGGGCGCAGGTGGCCATGTCGCGGTCGTGCTGGACGATCTGCTGGATGATCTCGTTCTCCTGGTAGTTGAGCACGCCGGAGCTGAGGTCGTGCTGGACCTTGTGCTGCAGGATGGAGCTCTTCTTGCCTAGGAGGATCGGATGCACGCAAGCAGGCGCGCACACACACACACCACACACACACATACACACACACCACACACACGCACACACGCAGAATGTTAGTCTGGAGGGCCTGAGAAGTAGTCTGCACAAACAAAAAAATGTCTGTGTGTCCACATGGACAGACTTCTATTAACCCAGTGGATTTCCACCTTATCGGCGCGACCCTCATCTAAGTACCAGAAAGAGAAAAAATACCCCGAACAGCTGACCCCTCGGAGCCCAATAACAGCTCCGCGTCGCGACATGTGACTTGTCTTATGCTGCGAACAAGTGGCACATTTAGCCAACAGAAAGGCTGGCATGTGAGCGGCGTACGAGCCCTGAGGTTTGAGCTGCTGCTGAATATGAAAGCGGCTGTGATCAGCCCGTTCTCCCAGCATGCCCTCTGATTCCCGCTCCGCTCGGCCAGAACACGGCAGGTGAACCAACGGACGGCAGCCGGCATGAAGGACAGCTTGTGAAGAGAGAGAGAGAGAGGGAGGGAGAGGATGAAACACTGGAGTCTGGAGGGAGGGAGGAAGGGAGGGAGAGGGTGAAGAAGGAGGAAGAGAGAGAGAGGGAGGGAGGGAGGGGGGGACTGTACCAAAGGAGAAAAACAGAGAGAGGTAGAAGGCATGATAGCTCCGGTCGGCAGTGTGTGTGTGTGTGTGCGTGTGTGTGCATGTGTTTGCATGTGTGTGTGCGTGTGCGTTTATGTGTGTGTGTGTGTGTGTGTGTGTGTTTGACTAGCTCTCACTGCCTAGTGGTAGATCAGCAGAGAGAGAGAGGGAAGGCAGGGTTAACACGGGGGCTCCAGCAGGACCCCAACCGTGAGAGAGACACGGGGCCCCACCCGTGAGAGAGACGCAGGGGCCGAGCCAGTGTGAGAGACACGGGGCCCCGCCGGTGAGAGAGACACGGGGACCCACCGGTGAGAGAGACACGGGGCCCCACCGGTGAGAGAGACAAGGGGCCCCGCCGGTGAGAGAGACGCAGAGGCCCCACCAGTGAGAGAGACGCAGGGGCCGAGTCAGGGTGAGAGAGACGCAGGGGCCGAGCCAGGGTGAGAGAGACGCAGGGCCCCACCGGTGAGAGAGACGCAGGGGCCTAGCCAGGGTGAGAGAGACGCAGGGGCCCACCGGTGAGAGAGACAAAGGGCCCCACCGGTAAGAGAGACGCAGGGGCCAAGCCAGGGTGAGAGAGACGCAGGGGCCAAGCCAGTGAGAGAGACGCAGGGGCCGAGCCAGTGAGAGAGAAGCAGGGGCCGAGCCAGGGTGAGAGAGACGCAGGGCCCCACCGGTGAGAGAGACGCAGGGGCCAAGCCAGGGTGAGAGAGACGCAGGGGCCGAGCCAGTGAGAGAGACGCAGGGGCCGAGCCAGTGACAGAGACGCAGGGGCCGAGCCAGGGTGAGAGAGACGCAGGGGCCGAGCCAGGGTGAGAGAGACGCAGGGGCCGAGCCAGGGTGAGAGAGATGGCCCCTGGGACCAGCCCATGCACGCATCACGCATCCGGGGCCCGGCGGTGTGTCAGGTAAACTAACGAACAGCTTTTCCTTCGATGAAATAAACTCACCCCCCGACCCAATAGCTCATCAATCCTTTCCAGGCGAACGTCTTAGCAGTGACGGGGTTAATATGCACCACTGTTGTCCCGGTAATTAATTGCCCGCCAAACGGCGTCAGTGAACAGTGGATGTCACCTTAGCGGCTCTCTGGCCCGA
>NC_140237.1:27926842-27954342 GCF_949987555.1 Borostomias antarcticus
TCTCTCTCTCTCTCTCTCTCTCTCTGTGTTAGATGACAGGGTCTTGCTTCTATCCAGTGCAGCCAGATCCACAGCCAGAGCCTCTTGTCTCTGGACATGGTTACTGTAATGAAAAACAACATGGGCAGCAGGGACTTGCTGAGCATCTGTGTGTGTGTGTGTGTGTGTGTGTGTGTGTGTGCGCGTGTGTGTGTGTGTGTGCATACAGTATGTGCGTGTATGTGTGTGTGTTTCGGTGTGTGTGTCTGTGTGTGTGCTTCTGGGTCATCCCTGGTTCTGCCTGCGTTTTGTGTGTGTGTGTGTGTGTGTGGCTGGGGTTACTGCAGTTCCTGTTCCCAGTAATCCCCTGAGAAGCAAAGTCTCGGGGGGGGGGGGGGGGGGAGAGGGAGGGGGGGAGAGGGAGAGGGGGAGAGAGAGAGAGAGGGGGGGGGGGAGAGAGAGAGAGAGGGAGGTGAGAGAGAAGGGGGGGAAGAGAGAGAGAGAGAGAGAGAGGGAGGGATGTGAGAGAGAGAGTGAGAAAGAGAGAGGGAGGTGAGAGAGCGAGAGAGAGAGAGAGAGAGAGAGAGAGGGAGGTGAGAGAGAGAGAGAGAGAGAGAGAGAGACTCTCAGACATATCCTTATCCTCCTGTCTGAACGAGGGACGAGGGGAGCCGAGCCCAGACGCTGAGTGCCGCCATCTGAACGTCTGAGTGCCAGCTAAACCCTGGCACCCCCAGCTGAACACCCCCGGCTGAACACCCCCGGCTGAACACCCCCGGCTGCACGCTTAACTATAGCAGATTAGTGCCAGCTAGTGAACGGTGTGGGGGGGGGGGGTGGAGAGCCAAAGCCTGAGTGTGATATGGGGACGTGTTTCTGAGTGGAAATTATAGTACTGTAGCTACCATCGTCAAAGTTGTGTTCTTTCAGCTACAGTATGCACAATGTTAGTAAACCGTTCTAATGT
Organism: Borostomias antarcticus; assembly: GCF_949987555.1. NCBI lineage: Eukaryota > Metazoa > Chordata > Actinopteri > Stomiiformes > Stomiidae > Borostomias > Borostomias antarcticus. The sequence goes on from NC_140237.1 coordinate 27,927,789, forward strand.
TTTAAGACAGCACTATTTAAAGGGGAACGCCGCTGTCATAGCAAGTTTAGCTCAAATGTCGCTTTGTCCTCAATGAAACCGATCGGTACACACCAACATTTAACCGATCCGTGCAGAAGTAAGCTAGCTCCTTTTTCCTCTGTGCGCGCACCCCCTTTATAATGGAGGTCTATGGGCCTCTGCTAAAAACTATGATTAACATGCATTTTCAAGGCAGGAAGCGCAGGGTGTGATCTTACTGGTGTCATTATGCTGCCATGTGAAATATATCACATTCTCCAACCGAATATAGAAACAAAAGCTCCATTTGAGCCAGAACTATTTCGCAGAACGCACTACACCATACCTTTCGCACATAAACTTCCGCCGCACGGTAAAGCTAGACGATTGTTTACATCCTCCTAGCCATGCCTAATACGTCAACACATGGGGATGGTGATTCATTTCACAAGACAACATTCTACTGAGACCGGTAAGGGGCTTCCTGGCGCTTCCTGCCTTGAAAATGCATACTTATCATAGTTTTTAGCAGAGGCCCATAGACCTCCTTTATAAAGGGGGTGCGCGCACAGAGGAAAAAGGAGCTAGCTTACTACTGCACGGATCGGTTAAATGTTGGTGTGTACGGATCAGTTTCATTGAGGACAGAGCGACATTTGAGCTAAACTTACTATGACAGCGGCGTTCCCCTTTAAAAAAAAAAAACAAGAATACCCCCGAGGCCATCATTCAGATTCACTAAATATGCTCAACAGATTTATCTTACAGCCTACGTGGCTGACAGAAAAAAACAAAGTCTAAGCCCTGTGGTGTGAGCCTGTCAAACTGGTGTGAGCTCCTGCTCCTGTCTGCTTACTCCCTAACCCCCCCCCCCTGCTCATTCCCCCCCACTCCCCACCCCCCCCAACCCACTCCGGGTGACCGTAGTAAAGCTTTGCGTTGACGTTACATATTATACACCCTCTTCAGAATCATTTCCTCTGGGCCTCATCTCAATACTTCTGCAAATGCAGCGTGAAATCACCCAAATAGGCTCACACGGTCCGCCCTGTGTGTGTGTGTGTGTCTTGTAGTGGTGTGTGTGTGTGTGTGTGTGTCTTGTAGTGGTGTGTTTGTGTGTGTGTGTGTGTGTGTGTCTTGTAGTGGTGTGTTTGTGTGTGTGTGTGTGTGTGTGTGTCTTGTAGTGGTGTGTTTGTGTGTGTGTGTGTCTTGTAGTGGTGTGTTTGTGTGTGTGTGTGTGTGTGTGTGTGTGTGTGTGTGTGTGTGTGTCTTGTAGTGGTGTGTGTGTGTGTGTGTCTTGTAGTGGTGTGTGTGTGTGTGTGTGTTTAGTCCCACGGGCTATTCCCTGCGCTCCCATTGGGAATCGCGTACAGAGGATTCCGTGGAGGAAAGGGGGGGAATTGATTTCGCCGCCGCATCAAAGCGCATACGGACGGCGTCGGTGCCGCCTTCTGGAGTACGCGCTCGCTTAGAGCCATTGCTATTCAAAATGGATGCCAGCTGAGAAACGTGGCGTGGTGGGACGTATCGTATGACCTTGGTTAGAGCGCGCAGGACGTGCTGGGCGTTGAAGGACGCTCGGACCTGCGAGCAGGGGAGAAGCCGGCTCCCTAGAGCCTAGACGCAAGCGCTCAGACAGGTGACGGACGTGTGTTTGTAGCATGTGCGTGTGTGTGTGTGTGTGTGTGTGAGAGCGTGTGTGTGTGTGTGATTTTGTGTGTGTGTGTCTATGTACAGTATGTGCGTGTGTGTGCGTGCGAGAGTGTGTGTGTCTGTGCGTGTGTGGGTGAGAGAGCGTGTGTGTGTGTGTGTGTGTGTGTGTGTGTGTGAGATTGTGTGTGTGTGTGTGTGTGTGTGTGTGTGCGTGCGTGTGTGTGTGTGAGAGATAGTGTGTGTGTGTGTGCGTGAGTACTGTACAGTATGTGCGCGTGAGTGCGCGTGTGCCTCTGTGTGTGCGTGCCTGTGTGTGTGTGTGTGTGTGTGCGTGTGTGTGTGTGTGTGTGTGTATGCGTGTGTGTGTGTGGCAGACCCTCCTTACTTGGTGAGGTATTTGTGTCCTGAGGGCTGATCTGGGGAGGCTCACCTGGACTCTGAGCTCTCATGTCAGCTTTCATCTCCATCCCGACACACACACACACACACACACACACACACACACACACACACACACACACACACACACACACACACACGCATACACCTAACCTTTCAAACATCCACACTGAGCAGCCTGATTCTCTATGACACACCACACTCTCTCTCCTCTCAGCATTAGCATAGGAAGACACACACACACACACACGTGCGTGCACACGCCACACGCACACAATCTGGTTACCAAGCACAGAAGGAGGTCAGGCGGTCTGTGGTGGTAGCTGGTCTCCACGCCATTTCTCATCCCCTCGTCTCCCTGCATCTGCACAAATAAGCTGTAATAGAGCGAGCTTGTGCGTACACACACTGTACAGGACACCAGCCCCAAACCACACGACCTTCAGCGAAAGGTCAACCACACTGGATAAGTGGTCACTAGTCTCGCATAGCCAGACCCATCTCCACACGTCCTTTACGCTGTGCCGGCGCTGGAGAAAGGCTACTGGGAGATGGGAGGGGGAAAAAACGCTATATTTCTTTAAACCAATCACACTCGTCTTCAGCAGAGTGTGGTTGTTGTTTCACCTAGTTTGGATTGGCCGACTACTTGAATCGGCGCCACTGATTGGGCGGTAATAAACGAATGGCAAGGCTTATCTCCAAAACCTACATCCGTAGAGTCAGACTAAGCGGTTACTGTGCATAGAACTGGACTTTCTCTATTTTATCTCTAACCCTTATTTTCCAGGGGCCTCATTTATAAACGTTGCGTAAGTACAAAAGCGTGCGTAACCCATGCTGAGCAACTTTCTACGCAACTTTCGGTATTTATAAAAAACGAGCTGAGCGATAAGTTGGCGGAAGGTGTGCGTAACTCTACGCACACTTCGACCCTCCTTTAACTACGATAAGCACGTTTCTGGAGAAAGGGAAAAACGCGACTCCGATGGCAGAGGGATGAAACTCGGGAAAGTCTGCGAAACACATGACATATTGAATAATAAATACATCGGTCGCTGCAAGAAACCCTCCAATGTGTCACACAGTTTAAACGGAATCAATCGCCACCATAGCCTAATTACGAAATAATGTCGGCATTGCTTTGGATGTGTCTGTGAATTGACCCATTTGTGTCATAATATAATGTTATGTTGTAGGCCTATTCATTTATAGGCTATCTGTCACGATGCTAACTTAAAAGTACTGAGTTTAAGTACAGGACGCTGAGTATAGGAGCCAAAAACAAACTTGCTTTAATCCAAAAGAAGGTCCCACAAAGGGTAACAAAGGTACAGGCGTATCCTAGAAACATATGAGGCTCGAATGCATGGCAAAACACAGACACGTCTTAAATACAGATACAGGTGCATGTAATCAGCAACCAAACAGGTGAACCCACTTAGGGTGAGCCAAGCCCGAATCAGTCCACAAAATCCAAGTACGGTGCACTCTGCCGCCATCTGCTGGACATCTTGGGACACTATGGCGCAGTGCTGACACTATCCCGAGAAGCATCACAGGCAGTAGCCTATGAATAAAAGCCACATTACGTTGATAACACAACACGACACGAGCCTATAGGCTTATCATAGTAATGATTCCGTATATCGATAGCCTACAACTATAAGGCCTATACCGCACCAAACAAATGTTGCATTCGGCGTTGAAGTATATTTATTCAGTAAATCATTTATTTTGTTAATTATTCGTATCTTTAATTATCCACCTATTCATTCGTTAATGTATTTATGTATTTATAGCCTATATTTGATTAGGCTTTTATGTAAACCCGAATGACCACTGAGGCAAGCCGCAATTACAATGATGTTGAGCGGTGAATGGAAATGTCCTTTTTGAGGCAACTGTAGGCTACATTAGGCTATATTGTACATCATCATATATCCTCATATTGTCTTATGATTGTCATGTAGCAGGCATACGAGGAATGTGGGCCTAAAAACGCATGTCATCCCAATGCTCATATGCTGCTTTGGTAGAATTAGCTGTGCGCAAAACAGCGCATGGAGGTGATGCGTCTCCAAGTTGTAAGAACACAAGGGAGCAAGTTAGATTATTAATTTGCTGAATCGTCATGTGTGTAGCTATAATTACGCTTTATAGAATCACATGAAACTCATCCATGGACCCCATATATTTACAAGACCTCGATACAGGCACTGATATAGCTGGATTATAGTAGGCCATGACGCACGGGGCCTTGGATATGCCGGTACTTGGAACAGATGTTCTAATATGTGCTTGGCTATCCCGCAACATCCATTAGAACACGCAGCTTCTATATGCCTACAGAATGTTTTGAGAAAGTATGTGAAATGCATGATATCCCGGAAAATACACAAATTGGCTGCTGCAAAGAACCCTCAGATCTGTCGTACAGTTAAATTGGGGATACTTGCCTTAAGTAGTCACTATAGGCCTACATGTTTGCATTGTTATGGATGTCATTGTAAATTGCCCCGTTATACGTTGATAAGTTAGGCATTTTATTCATGGGCCACCCTGTGAAGCATTAGATTACGTGCAATATAGATCCAAACCCCATTAGCCATGCAACAACACTATAGGCTTATAATGATTATCAGTTTGGATATAAGCAGCCACCTAATAAGGCCTACCGCACTTAACGAATGCCAATATAACCTGCATGATAGATAATTCATTATAATCTAAATGGGACCACTCAGGCCTAACAGGTGCTCTTATCAGTCGTGCACATGTGAAATCATCGTTCCGAAAAGATCCTTTTGCGGCGTCTCTACCTCGTTGACCAATACCTCCACCTTGCATCGGTAAAATGTATCTTTCTCTTTCTGCCTTTTGCACTCGGCTCCATTGTCGTTGCATATGTATAGGCGTATCACTGACCATTTATAGGCAATTGTGGGCGTTAATTGGGGTGTGATCAGAACGCGCGTTCACGTGCGCCAAGTTAAGTGTTGATTGTGATTTATAAAGGGCAGCTGGCGTAGGCGTGCCTGAGTGAACATGGGTTGTGATACGCAGCGTTTTATAAATCGGAGATTTTTTGTGCGTATATTTTAGTACTCACTTAGCTAAGCTAACTTAGTTACGTGGATTCTACGCAATGTTTATAAATGAGGCCCCAGGTCCTGTTCTCTCACAGGAAATGGCAGTTTAAAGGGGCGCTCCAAGACAAGCCGAGTGCTCAGAACCTCAGAGTGTCCCTTTAAGAGCTGAGGGGATTCCCTGTAGACCTACACTGTACTGCAGCCAATGCCTGGTTCTAATCCAGGTGCTATAACCCTGGTGCCTGCCTAGCCTCGAACAGCTGTTTGGCCAGGCACAGCTCTCCCAGAGAGGGAGACAGAAAGAAAACAATTATGATTATGATTATGATTATGATTATGATTATGATTATGATTATGATTATGATTATTATTATTATTAATATTATTTTCACAATAACACATTGCATTTATATAGATCCTTTTAAGATTCACAAATAGACAGGCAGGAAGGGAGAGAGAGAGAGAGCGAGAGAGAGAGAGAGAGAGAAAAGAGAAAGAATGGACCAGCCTGAACCCAAATCACGCTTTGAGATAACACCGGATTTCCCACTGCACAGTTCTCTCTCTCTTTCTCTCTCCTTCTCCTTCTCTCTCTCTCTCCCTCTCTCTCTCTCTCTCCCTCTCTCTCTCTCTCTCTTCTTCCTCTCCACCCTCAGACCCCTTTAAGGCGTGAGTGAACCATCTCAGCCTCCCAATCACACCGCAGCTCTTTGATAAGCTTCCCCGATGAACATCTCCTTCTACAGACACACACACACACACACACACACACACACACACACAGACAGGGCCCTCTCTCCCTCTCCTTCACACCCCCAGTCACTCAGCCGGCAATTACCGCCAGCCTACAAAGGCTGACTGCTCAATAACCTGAGCTCCAGAATGGCACGCAGGCCGGCGCTAGATGCTGTCCAGATTACGCAGAGCTGAAGAGGGACCTGCTCTGGACAGGGAGGGGTCTGAGAGAGAGGGTTTTGTGTGTGTGTGTGTGAGAGAGAGAGAGGAAGAGAGTGTGTGTGAGTGTGTACGTGTGTGAGAGAGAGAGAGAGTGTGTGTGTGTGTGTGTGTGTGTGTGTGTGTGTGTGTGTGTGCGCGGGTGTGTGCATGTGTGAGAGAAAGAGAGTGCGTGTGTGAGTGTGTGCGTGTGTGAGAGAGAGAGTGTGTGTGTGTGTGTGTGTGTGTGTGTGTGTGTGTGTGTGCGTGTGTATGAGACAGAGAGCCCCCCCGGTTGGCTGTGTGCCGGGCGTACCGCCACCAGAATGCATTACACACGAGTCCCACGTCTGAGTCTCTTCAGAGAGAGCGGAGCCACCAGTTATCCGACTGGGAACCGGGTTCTAAGATGGTGCATGTGTGAATAATTCACTTCTGATGAGAAATGTTGTTTGTGCACAGGGACCTTAACAAGCCTACAGTCCACACATGAAGAGTCTGTATTCACTTTACTTCCCATATCGTGTGTGTGTGTGTGTGTGTGTGTGTGCACGTGCGTGTGTGCACGTGTGTGCATGTGCGCAGCACGTGTGCGGGTGTTTGTGTTTGTGTGTGTGTGTGTGTGTGTATGAGGTGGTCACTGTGACTGATTGACATTCTGCTTGCTGAGACGCATTCCTGCTCAATGTCTCCTCCTGTGTGTGTGTGTGTGTGTGTGTGTGTGTGTGTGTGTGTGTGTGTGTATGTGTGTGTGTCATGTTCATTTCATGTTGGGGGTAACAGACCACAGCTTTCTCTGTGGCTGGATGCTCGGTTTATCCTACCTCCTCAGAGCAGCTATGACGCCAGGAATAGCTCACGCATAATGCCGGCAAAGCCTCACGCCTTAGCACGTGTGTGTGTGTGTGTGTGTGTGTCTGTGTGTGTGTGCGCGTGTGTGTACGTGTGTGTGTGTGTGGGGGGGGGATGTGGCAGGAGGATGAGTCGAAGAAAGCTGGTGCCCCATTGTGTGTAACGTTGATTAAACTTGGCATGGGCGGAGATAGATTGCTCGCCATCTTTCCATTATTTTCCCAGAAGCCCCTGGGAGAGGGCACCGTGCTGGCCCAGAGCAGGAGGTATGTGCGTGTGCGTGTGTGTGTGTGTATGTGTGCATGCCTGTGTGTGTGAGTGTGCGTGCTTGTGTGTGTGTGCGTGCTTGTGTGTATGTGTGTGTGTGCGCGCGTATGTGTCTGAGTGTGTGTGTGTGTGACATTCTAATTAAACTTCTACGGGCAGGTTGTGTGCTGTTCAATGCTTCACCAATGTTCTTCATCTCCTACACAGTGGCGTCTGAATGATACACTGTCAGCACGGACAAATGAACTGGTCTTTGGTTAGAGCCCTCTGGTTAAACTGGCCAACGACGTGTGTCACATTAAACCCTTTCCTCTTTAAAGAGTGTGTTCTGGTTCTACTCAAGATATTCCTTTGTGTGGTTGAGTTGGAAGCGTTTTATCTTCAATGGCCTTTTGAGGTATTTTTTGGTGACATAATGCACGTGTCACAGTGTTCTCCTCTCCGCTGGCCTGGTCTCATGTTTAGATGCAGCTCGTGTGTGAAATAGGAGGAGTCAACGTGATGCATAAAACATGGACACAACAAACACTGTAGAATTATGAGCAGATGGATGAACGCTGCTCCGTAAACGAGCGGAAACCGCACGTGCGTGCGTGTGTGTGTGTGTGTGTGCGCGGGTGTGTGTGTGTTTGTGTGCACACACATACAGTATGCCCAGTGTTCTCAAATACACCTGACACCTCTGATGTTGTTGTCAATTAAAATCTTAGATAGGTGTTTCGATTACAGCTTAGAGAAAGCCTTTCTAGACAAGGTGCTGAAATACCAACACCTGGAGCAAAGTCTTTCACAACTAGGCTACAAGTGTAGACTTTTCGTTTTTATATTTGTCAGCCTGGGTCATGAGCACAGGTTGTTGTGAGGGGCCTGCAGATGGCTGACCTCCCTAGGAGAAGGGTCAAGCGGTTAGCCAGGTACTGCTCAATTTCAGACATTACTGGGAGCCGCTCAAAATGGAGGAGGTGTTGTTTTCTGTACCCATGAAGTAGACTGCTGTGTGTTTCTGACCTGTCATTGTCATCATATTGTGTGCAAGGTAAGTACTGTAACAATCTGATCGCCAACTACGGTAGGTACTTATGTAAATGACTGACTCATAATATTTGACGGCATTGTTAGTGTTTACTGTATGTCCTTTGTATTTATATTGATGTAGACATAATAAATTATTATGTGTGTGTATTTTGTCTGCAAACCCTGTACCTGTGTGTGTGTGTGTGTGTGTGTGTGTGTGTGTGTGTGGGTGCGTGTGTGTGTGTGTGTGTGTGTGTGGGTGTGTGTGGAATAACATGCGTGACCTCTAATGATGCTCATTTTTGCTCTTGCGTTTTTCCAGGCCACCATTATAATATTAAAGCTGAAAAGGATTATGCTTCCAAGCATAACGTGTGTGTGTGTGTATGTGTTTATCTACATGTCTTTGTGTGTGTGTGTGTGTGTGTGTGTTTTCTCCATACACAAGTGCTTGCCCGTGTGTGTGACCTTATTCCCAGTGTGTGTGTCTCTGGACCTGGGCCCATAGTGACCAAGCAGCTCAGAGTAGAAAACCGGCCTTCACCACTCAACCTCTCAGAGTGGTGCAGAACTGTTCCTACTGTTACGCACTGGAGTACAGTAAGATTATGATATCAACATTTCTGGACATGACACTGTACCAGCAATATCATGATATTCAACATGAAAGTGTTTGTATCTCAGGGTGGATCTTAGAGAGAGATCTCATAACTGGTCCGGAGTTGAGATTTAGAGAGGAGGGATGTGTTACAAACATTTGAGAAAGAATAATTAACAGGTTACTATGATAATTCAATTTTACTTTAATAATTAGAACAAGAGATACCTAATGTCCTACAAAACAGATTATAATGCTACAGTATGTTGATAGGTCTGTAGTTGGTTATTCAGTGTTGCTCAAATGTATCGGTCTTGTTTTTTGGAAATGTGGAAAGCACTCACTGTTTTCTACTCGAAGAACTACAAAACGCCATCTTCTGATGAAGAACTACAAAACGCCATCTTCTGATGTCGTAGAAACACAGTGAGATCAACTCATCGCTGAGAAGAGTAGGGGAGAGAGACGCACTGATAACTATGTTTTTTTCCAGTCCTACTCGCGGTGGGCAACTATGGTCACAGTCATACTGCTGCTGCCTGTCTTGGCCAGGACCCTCTTGTAAAATATATTTTTAATTTTATTTTTCCTGGTGAAATAAAGGTGAAATAAAAAATAATCAAAATAAAAATACTTTCAGTTTTGATTCTTGGAAGTGTTTTGTGAGGCACCCCGGGCTGAAGCATGTCTCTCTTACCCCCGAAGTAAGACCCATCGGACAGTTTGGTCTCCTTGTTGCCCTTGGTGAGGACGCTGACCACGCCGTGCTGGATGAAGTACATCTTCTTGCCGATAGTCCCCTCGCGGATGATGTAGTCGGTCGGCTGGAAGACCTCGAAGCGCAGCTTGGTGAGCATGGAGGTGACGAAGTTGGGGTCGGCGTTGGCGAACAGCGGCATGGACGCCACCAGCTTCCGACAGTTGAAGTTGATGATTTCCTGCAAGCGCAGTGAGAGAGAGTGAGAGAGAGAGAGAGGAGAGAGAGAGGAAGGGGGGGGGGCGGAGATAAGGGGGGAAGAGAGTGGGAGGAGGGAGAGAGAGAGAAGAGAGAGGGGAGGAAGAGAGAGAAAGAGAGAGGGGGGAGAGAGAGGGGGGAAAAGAGAGAGGGGAGGGAGAGAGAGAGGGTAGGGAAGACAGGGAGAGATAGGAAACAGAGTCAAATAAACAGGAAGTTTAGAACAAATGCTAGAGGATTAGACGACATTGCGGCTTGCACAGACACACACACACACACACACCTCTCGGAGCGGCTCGTTGAGTTCTCCCAGGATGCTTTCCTCATCAAACATCTTCCCCTGGTAGCGGTGCTCGTAGTAGTCGTGGATCCTCTGTCGCATGTCCGCAGGCAGCTTGTGGAAGGACATGTACTGCTCCACCTGCTTGTACTGTGGGACGCACAGGGAGACAAAACAAGGTCACACCAAGGTCAACTCTGGATCACTGAGTGAAGCTAACTGACCCTGGGGTTGGGAGGCTAGACAACATGAGACAGCAGGTCTGCTGTTAAAGTCCTACCCATGGTCACCCACAGAGAAGAGTAGCAGGATGTAGATGTTTACTCTCACTGCTAATCTACACCTGTTCATAGATACTGTACATGTTTCTCTATTCACTGGAAGCACAAGCAGGTGATGGCAATATACAGTAATTGAAGTGTGTGAGTACGTACACTGAGTGGGAGGATTATGCTTTTTCATTGGTTCTGTTAAAAAGAAGACAATGATAGGACTGGAGAGAGACGTTCCCACGGGAACCCCCAGGTGTGGAGAGGAAACACAGGCAGTAACACGTTGAGATAATCACTAATCAGAGACACCCATATGGCATGGGGGGGAGTGTGTATGTGTGTGTGTGTGGGAGGGGGGGAATAATTGTAAAGGGAATAATAACAGGCATGATTGGAGGAGTTCCTACAGTGCAATGCTGAGTGGATGCACCATTCAGAAGAGGAGCACAAAAACTGAAAATGACTGAATCTGGATTCACTCGTGTTCACACACTACACTACACTTGACTCATTCTGATTCAGAATCCGAACCACTCAGACTGAATCACTCAGACTGAATCGCTGTAATGCTGAGGTGAACGGTGGTGTAGTGGGGGAGGAAGACATGAAGGAAGATGAGAGGAAGGGAGGAGGAGGAGAAGGAGAAGAAGAAGAATGGGATAGAGAAGAAGAAGAGAGCAGATTCACTAATGGGAGCTGTGATGAGGGAGAGAATTCTGATCACGCTTCCAAATCCACTGTCTGTAAACAGAGCGAGAGAGAGGAGGGAGAGAGAGAGGAGGAAGAGAGAGGAGGAAGAGAGAGAGGGGAGGGAGAGAGAGGAGGAAGAGAGAGAGAGGAGGAAGAGAGAGAGGAGGAAGAGAGAGAGGAGGAAGAGAGAGAGGGGAGGGAGAGAGAGGAGGGAAAGAAGAGAGGGAGACAGATGAGGGAGAGAAAGGGAGAAAGGGAACAGGGCAAACAATGGAACAACAGAGCAACCAGCTAAAGGACAAATTGTCAATACAAGATGCTAGTGGTGTTTGGTTTGAAAATGCAGACATAAATAAAGAATTCAAATGTGTGTGGCTGTAGACACAAGATGAGGTGTGTGTGTGTGTGTGTGTGTGTGTGTGTGTGTGTGTGTGTGTGTGTGTGTGTGTGAGTGTGTGTGTGTGTGTGTGTGTGTGTGTGTGTGTGAAAGTTGGTGTGTGTATGCATGTGTGTGAGTGTGTGTGTGTGTGAGTGTGTGAGTGTGTGTGTGAGTGTGTGTGTGTGTGTGTGAAAGTTGATGTGTGTGCGTTTGTGTATGTGCGAGTGTGCACATGTGTGTGTGTTTGATTCCACCAAACTGATCAAAGTCCACAGATGGCAACATGAACACACGCAGAGCACAGCTGACCTTTCAAACACACAGAACGCTGCATCCCGCTACGCTCAGGCAGAATACTAAGTCAGACGCTCACTGTTCAACGCAGGTTAGACTTTGATCTCCACGACAAACCGCATAGCCTACATACAGTACATTCTACAATGACCTGGGATATGTCTCTCGACCTTCACAGAGAGAGGGGATCGACTACCCTGAATCTAACAGGGATTATCAACGGCAATTATATATTAACAGAACACAGTGAAGGACGATGGATGGGCCATACGTGAAGAGACTGTAGCATCCACACACACACACACACACACACACACACACACACACACACACACACACACACTCAAACAGTATGCATGCATACACGTACACACACACACACACACACAAACATACAAGCTACAGCTATAGAGCTAGTCACACACTCACACCACCCCGTCCTCCCCTCTCCCTCCTCCCTCCCTCCATCCTCTCCCTCCCCCCTCTACAGCTCTTTCTCCCTCCCTCCCCTCCCTCCTTCCTCACCCTTTCTCTCCTCCCTCCTCTCCTTCGTCTCCTTCTCTCTCTACAACCCCCCCTCTCTCTCCTCTCCCCTCTCCCTCTCTCTCTACGGCTCTCCCTCGCCTCCTCCTCTCCTCCTTCCTTTCTCTTCCTATCTCTCCTCCCCCCTCCCTCCAGACCGACCTGCGACCCCCAGGGAGAGCTTTCTAATGAGACTGGGAACCTCCTGGCTCCCCAAACAGCAGGACCCTGTGATGAGCTGTCCGCAGCAGTGCTGGAGGGGAAGGCAGGTCCGCACACACTCCAACACACACACACACACACACACTCACACACACACACACCTGTTCACACGCTCTACGTGAGACCCTTTCACAGCTGACACACGTTCACATCAAGAGGAGGAGAGGGAAGAGAGCAAGGAAGGAGAGGAGAGAGAGAGGAGAGAGAGGAGAGGAGGGAGAAGAGAGAGGGGAGGAGAGGAGGGAGGAGAGATAGGGGAGGAGAGGAGGGAGGAGAGAGAGGGAGGCGAGAGAGGGGAGGAGAGGAGGGAGGAGAGGAGGGAGGAGAGAGAGGAGAGGAGGGAGGAGAGAGAGGGGAGGAGAGGAGGGAGGAGAGAGAGGGAGGAGAGGGAGGGGAGGAGAGGAGGGAGGAGAGAGAGGAGAGGAGGGAGGAGAGAGAGGGAGGAGAGAGAGGACAGGAGGGAGGAGAGAGAGGACAGGAGGGAGGAGAGAGGGGAGAGGAGGGAGGAGAGAGAGGGGAGGAGAGGAGGGAGGAGAGGGAGGGGAGGAGAGGAGGGAGAAGGGAGGAGAGAGGAAGGGAAGGAGGGAGGTTAGCCAAGTAATGAAATAAGACAAAGCCTGGTGGACCAGCAGCAACTCCTCATCCCTCTCTCTTCCTCTCCATCTTCTAGTCTCTCGATCGCTCTCCAACTGAGATAACTTGCTCATGCGTGTGTGTGTGTGTGTGTGACGCGTACACTCTCTCCTTCACTCTGTCTCTCTCTTTCCCTCCATCTCACTCGTTCTCTCTCTCTCTGTTTCTGTCTGCGTAGTGCTCCTCCCCACCCTCATCCCCTTCGTCACGCTCTTGCTCTCTGAAAACAGTCTAGTATAGTATAGTGTGGTCTGGTATAGTATAGTGTGGTCTGGTATAGTATAGTGTGGTATTGCATAGTGTGGTCTGGTATAGTATAGTGTGGTCTGGTATAGTATAGTGTGGTCTGGTATAGTATAGTATGGTCTGGTATAGTATAATGTGGTCTGGTATAGTATAGTGTGGTCTGGTATAGTATAGTGTGGTCTGGTATAGTATAATGTGGTCTGGTATAGTATAGTGCGGTCTGGTATAGTATAGTGTGGTCTGGTATAGTATAGTATGGTCTGGTATAGTATAGTATGGTCTGGTATAGTATATTATGGTCTGGTATAGTATATTATGGGCCGGTCTGGTATAGTACAGTATGGTCTGGTTTAGTATATTATGGTCTGGTATAGTATAGTATGTTCTGGTATAGTACAGTATGGTCTGGCAGTGGCGATTTTACATTAGGGGCAGGTGGGGCAGTGCCCCACCAGGTGGCGCTGTTGTGCAAGATGCATCTTAGCCTACAACTGTGTTTCGGAAAAATCTAATTTATAATTAATACAAAATAGTGATTCAGTGGTGAAAATAGCATGTATAAATATAATAAACCTGACTGACACTATGTATAGTGCTGTTTTGCAGTAATTCCCTTTGTATGAGTGTGCCACAGACTGCTCTGACTCGGCAGAGGGGCACCGAAGCGTTCTCCCCTACTGTTGCTATAGCGACAATGTGAGCGTGGTCGGGAGTAATGTGAAAAAATATCACGCAGATTTAATTGGGTGGAGGGGCAGAAAAGTCTCTTCCCCTACGAAATCTACCTGGCAACAGGTTTAGCCAGGGAATAATAAAACAACGTTGATCAAAGTTGAACTACTGGGTCATTGTCGATGTCGATCTACGTTAGCCAATGCTGCTAGCTAAAGTTTTGTAGAGATTAAAAGTGTTTTCAGGTGCAACAATGAATAGTGTAGATTATTTGTTGAATGTGCGGTTTAGTACATTGAAACTTGAAGAGAAACTGGAAATAAAACGTTTAGGGCCACACCGACCAGAAGAATTGGTGCTGCTTCAGGCTGGAGATAAGGTAACCCGTACCTTCAAACAGGAATGGTTTGAGAAAAATAAGTGGCTAACTGCTAGCACCTCGAAAAGTGCGCTGTTCTGTTTCCCTTGTATTCTTTTTGGTGGAGACTCTGTTTGGGCATCGTCTGGATTCAAAGACATCTGTCAGAAAGAACAGCGAAGCATGAAAGCTCTGCGTCCTATCTGAACTGTGCCATGAAGCTGGGTTTACTGGGGCAGCTCAACGTCCAGGCACAACTACTGTAGATGATGCGTTTCGCCGTTCCATCGCGGAGCACAACAAACAGACCGAGGAGAATCGGTAAAGTGCACTTTTATTAAACTGTGTGGGAAGTGTGAAATGGGTTTGCGTGGTCACGACGAGTCAGCGAACTCACTGAACCCAGGCATTTTTCGGTGCATTTTTGAGACGATGTGTGAGGGGGACTAATGTGGACAGTGCGCCTTCACTCTAGTAGACTATTTGGGAGTGATATACAGTAAGTGAAGTACTAATAGGTTATGCGTAGTGCCCAGGTCTGATGGGTGCACACTTGTCACTTTCAGAACCCTGGACCGGGCATGCGCTCTCTTATGGGTCTAATTAGCCTACTCTGCGTGTGTTAATGTGTCGTTATCTTTGTGTGTTGTAGCCTCTGCTCTGATGTACCTACCGTAGACTAATTGGCTACCTTCAGTGCTTGTGATGGTGACATAATATAAAACTGCCCCTCCAGAAATGCCATGCTAAAATCGCCACTGTGGTCTGGTATAGTATAGTGTTGTCTGGTATAGTATATTATGGTCTGGTATAGTACAGTATGGTCTGGTATAGTATAGTGTGGTCTGGTATAGTATAGTATGTTCTGGTATAGTACAGTATGGTCTGGTATAGTATATTATGGGCAGGTATACAGTAGTATAGTGTGGTCTGGTATAGCATAGTGTGGTCTGGTATAGTATAGTTTGGTCTGGTATAGTATAGTGTGGTCTGGTATAGTATAGTGTGGTCTGGTATAGTACAGTATGGTCTGGTATAGTATAGCAGTGGTCCCCAAACTAAGGCCCGTGGGCCGGATACGGCCCGCCTCCACATTTGGCCCGGCCCCCTGAACAATACCAGAGACGCATTATGATTTTTTTTTCAGTCTGGCCACGCGAATCCTAGACTAGCCCTGTCAAATAGAACGGAATAATTGCGAAAAGGTTCGGTAAGAGAAAAGTTGATTCAGAATGCAGGGTATTTAACCTGCAGTGGTCAAACCAGTATCTTTTTGTTCAATGCAAAGAAAAGGCTGTCTGTCTCATCTGTCAAGAGGCGGTGGCGGTATTCAAAGAATAAAATCTGCGCCGACACTATGAATCCCGTCACAAAGACAAGTATGATAACTTGCAAGGCCAAATGCGAGCAGACAAACTCTCAAAGCTAAAAAGTGGACTGTTAGCTCAGCAGAATACATTTGTACGCCAAGCTCAGCTGAAGCAGTCATCCGTTCGGGCTGCTTTCGGGTTGCTCAACTGATGGCAAGCAGCGGTAAACCTTTCACTGATGGAGAGTTTTTCAAGAAATGTTTGAATGCTGTCGCGGAAGAGGTGTGTCCCGAGAAGAAAGATGTCTTTAATGCCGTGAGTCTGTCGGCGAGTACAATCACCAGACGCACTGTACTGACCCCGGCCCCCATCAGAGAAGGGAAAAGTTATGTGGCCCTCACAGGAAAAAGTTTGGGGACCCCTGTAGTATAGTATAGTCTGGTATAGTATACCAGTTTCACATGCTGTCTTGCAGACTGCATTCTTCAAAGGAGAACACAAAGCTAAGCACAGGGAGCTCCCTGAAAAAGTGTCTAGAAAGCGAAACGACAAGAAATGGAGAGAATAAGAGAGAATAAATACTCTTCCCCCAGGCGTCTTCTGAGCCCCTGCCACCGTCTGAACGTTTGATTCCATCTCTTATCAAGAAGTCTATTCAGAAATCCCTCGGCACACATTTTAACATTTATTTGATGATGAACCACAATCAACCCAGAAAAAGCAAATGGAGCCATTGTTCCTCTCTGTGAAATGAGCTCTTTCAGAAAAACGCCTCGCTCCACTCTCGACTCCAACCTTATTGGCTGGAGAAATCCCCCCCCCCTGGCGGCATGTGACCTGAACAAGCCCGGCAGGCATGGTCCACAGTGTAAACCTGATACCATCATACATTCATTATCAACTTCTGTTGGCATTTGATTAAGCTGTCAACTACCCTGCGTTCAGCTGGGAATCGCTCAAGCATGGTAAACATGTTGCTCTTGGGATGGAAACAGTGGCAGCCGTATTCAGGGGATGAGGTGCTGTCTGAGGAACTGGCTATTCCATCAACGGTGTTGAATATGAGAATGTTGTAGTACAACCCTGAACACAATATTGATTTAAGGTTCGAAGGGTTTGAAAGTAATAGAGGTGTTTTGACTCAAGTGGCACATTGATCTCACTGCACTGGGTAAGATGCATCGAGTGCACCCCATGTACAGTATTTGACATTCACACTCGGGTGGCTTTCTTTAGATAACAGATGGCAATTTCACTGGTTTCAGTTGATTTCCCTTATTGTTTGAAACAATTTTTTGTTCCTTATTTATCTAATTACCCATTAAGAAGCTCAGACCAGTCCCTCTATACTGTTCCCTTTGTCGCCAAGGAAGTTGGCAAAAAAGCCTTTTAGTCCCCTTCCGACTGGAATACTCTACCTGTCAATATCCGTTTGTTGTCCTCGCTCCGTACGTATAAAAATACCTTGTTTACTCATTTAAAACCTGATTGTCAATGTTTTCAGTTATAATGCAATGTGCTGTGTCACTCCCCATTCTTTTATTTTCTTTAAGTTTTAGACTGATCCTCTTTCTTCTTTCTTCTGTTATTCTTTTATGTTGAGACTAAGGTTGTTAATTGTTGTCCTTGTCACGTGTTGTTTCTGTTTTGTCAGTGTTGTACATTGGATTGTCCTGTTTGTGTTGTATTGTGTATTAGGGTGGGACCCCCTCGCAAACCAGATGTTACATCACAAGGGGTTTATCCCACACTAATAAAGAATTTCATATATACATCATTTGCCTATAGTATCTGACCCAGGTCTGATACATGTGTGGCCCACAGTCTGTTTGAGAGAGTGTGATCCACATCATCAGGCGAAAAACACGCCTCTCCGGCTGCTGGATCTCTCACTCCGGGGCCGTTCACCAGAACATGACACAGCGATTTTGTTTAACCACACAAATTTACACATCTGACAATTGTCCTCCCGACCTTTCGGGCTCCCCAGGAAAAACACAGAGGCCGTCACACCGACCGTCCATTCATCCACCAGCTTTGTAATAGGCCACAATGTGATTCCTCCCCCTCAGCATGAAAGGGCATTAGCCCTCAGAGTGAACAAGCAGCAGCTTTGAAGATAATGCGCGCCTGCTTGTCTGTTGTGCATATGAGAGGCCTGCCACCGCCCCTTGCTCAGAGGACACGTCTCATCTATTAATCAGGGCTGACAGATCCCATGGGAGGAGCCAGAGATTGGGGGGACGAATCGCAGAGGGACAGGTCTCTCCCGACGATGTGATTCGCTGAAAAGTCATCCCCCGGTGGCAGGAAATTAAGTAATTCCCGTCCAGCCACGAGGAAGCCCGCCCCTTCCTGTCTAAATGGCATGGCCGGACTCAGGTCCTGAATTTGCTGTAACAAAATTGGTCAAATCGCATCAAAGTTTAATGCAATATTGTGTTTGGGAGAAAGATATTGATCCCATCAAACATGATTTCCCTCGGACTAAGGCTATGTAGACAACAACCAAAAAAGATGATATTTCAAACTTGATTTGATTTTAAGTGTTTTCCACTCTATTATAAGTATTACGGTATCATTTGCTCCAGCTAATTTGTGCCCTTGGTGTGGTGCACAAAGAAAGAGAGCTACTGTACATAGAACCGTTTGTAGCAATGAACGAACTCCCTGGAAAAAGGTACAGTAGATACTGTAGAACCCTTTCCAGTTGTGCTGTTTGGAACCCTAAATTGTTCTTTCGGACCTGAGAACCTGGGTATTTAGGAACCGTACGGACCTGGTGGTATCTGGAACCTGTATTGAGATTTTTTTTTGCACCTTTTCTTTTAGAGTGTGTTCCCAACAACCTCGTCCCAGCAGGAACCAGCACCTTATCTTATCACCCCCCAGTCCCTCTCCCCCTCCCTCCATCCATCCCTCTATCCCTCTCCCCCTCCCTCCATCCATCCCTCTATCCCTCTCCCCCTCCCTCTATACATCCCTCTATCCCTCTCCCCCTCCCTCCATCTATCCCTCTCCCCCTCTATCCCTCTCCCCCTCCCTCCATCTATCCCTCTATCCCAGCCCTCTCTCTCCATATGACCCTACTCTACTCTACTGAACACTTCTCGTTCTGTTACCCATTTCTCTTCTTTTCATCTCTCCTATCTTTCCTTCCCTTTCTCCTTTTCTGACTTTCTTCCCTTCTCTCTCTCTCTCTCTCTCTCTCTCTCTCTCTCTCTCCTACTGTACTCCATGATCCCTTGGTTTCTATTCTGCTCCCCAATCCTCTTCTCTCTCTCCCTCCTCTCTTCTCTCTCCCTCCCTCACCCCCGACTCCCTCCCTCTACCCGCGGATGCACATTTTATAACCAAATAAAAGATGAATAATTTATTTCCCAAAAGAGATGTCAGCCACTTAATTATAATTTCCAAACATTTTTCTACCGTTCTCTGGCTCTCTCTCCCTATCTCTCTCCCCTCTCTCTCTCTCTCTCTCTCTCTCTCTCTCTCTCTCTCTCTCTCTCTCCCTCTCTCTCTCTCTCTCTCTCTCTCTCTGTCTCTCTAACATCCCTTCTCCTCTACATGAGTGAGGTTTGAGCTACATATGCTGTTAATTGAAGCCTTGAACATTTACACCTGACATTCTGAGATTTGGTAAATTCAGAATTTAACAAAACATTTTCATAATACCAACTGGTCCTAGTCCCTGGTATCAACTGGGCTGGATGTTCTGTGTGTGTGCGTGTGTGTGTGTGTGCGTGTGTGTGTGTGTGCGTGTGCGTGTGTGTGTGAGTGTGTGTGTGTGTATGCGTGTGTGTGTGTGTGTGTGTGTGTGTGTGCGCTAGTCAAACTGCATGTGCATGTGTGTTCACCTCATCATGTGCAGGTACTGTAGGCTGGGAGGCAGTGAAACCCTAGCATATACATAATGAGTAAATATACATAAAACATAATAAGTAACTCTGGAACAGCCAAGGGAGAGGGGTAACCAGCTCTGCTAGAGTGACCGCAGCCGACCCCCCTGTCTCTGGATCCTGACCAATAAGGGTCTGCCTCCTCCTCAGAACTGCCAATCACTTCAAACAGGCGGTACCAGCTGCTGTCCTAGCCATGTGATTGGCTGGTCTCAGAACGGAAACCTTTGCATCTTACAAATCTAACCAATGAAAAACCCCACAACAACGAATAAACAAAACAATACCCAGCATGCAGTTCTTATTACAGTAAAACTGTGGGGGCGTGGTTATAGCTCTGAACTAGGCACACGTCTTTTTGTGAGCTCCTGGCAATTCTTCTTTAAATTACTGTACATTATCCTTTAGAAGTACGGACATGGGCACAAATCGTTTGCAATAACTGTAATAACTGTAATAGCCGTGTTCACTATCGTTAATATGCCGTCGAAAAAAGAAAAAAACAAGATTATGTCGAGCTTGGACAACGAGTTGGATGCTAGCAGCAGCGGCAGCCATGTTAGCTCAACAGTCAACGTTATCCCTTCCGCCCAGTCAGACATGGGGGTTGCTGAAACGGCTCAAAACTTGGAGGTTATTCAAAAACTGGACATGATGAGGAGTGACTTTTCCACTAAGATTGAGGGAGTTGAGGAGCAGTTCAAGATGTTCAAAGAGATGTGCGTGACTTCTCGATGCGAATGAATGAGGCAGAAGCAATGTCGAGGACACGATTAACTCTGAGAAAGGCAAGACTGAAGCGCTAGTCAAACAAGTGGCTCTCCTCACTAGCAAGATCGACAAGCTCAAAAACCGCAGAGATCCAACCTGAGACTGGTTAACTTGCCCGAAAAAGTGGAAAAAAACGACGCAATCGCTTTCCTTGAAATGGCTACCTGAAGCTCTGGGACCTGAAACCTTCCCTACACCACCTGTCATCGAGAGGGCACACAGGCTCCCTGGTCGGGCACAATCCGCACGAACCCCTCCACCGAGAGTCCTCATTATAAAGTTTTTGAACTTCCAAGATAAAGTTCGAGTAATGAGAGCAGCCAGAACCAAAGGCAAGGTACTTTGCGGAGAACAAGAGGTCATGTTCTTCCCAGACACATCAGCGGAACTGCACAGGCAGAGGAGGTGATTCGACGGGGTGAAACAACAACTGAGGTCCCTGAACATTCGCTATAGCATAGTGTACCCAGCTAAGCTCCAACTGACGATAGACGGACAATCACGGGAATTTGAATCCCCTGCAAAAGCTGAGAAGTTTGTTCAGGACATACAACGCGCGGATGACGCACAGAAGAGTTAAATGGAAACTGCTGAGTTTAGTTATACTCTAGCTAAGCGTTTTGTAAGTACTGTCATTATTGGACCAGTCGACAAAAAGCTGAGCCTACAAATGCAAAGGGTACCGTTTTTACACCTTTATTGGTGCTTTCCTATTTTTTATACTGATTTATCAGTTTGGAATGCTAGTTTGGAATGTGTTGGACACTACTAGCATTACTTTAACAGAGAGGTGCTTGTCAACGGTCAACCTAATAGCTTATAATGTACCCTACTCTGTGGATAGTGGACAGGCACAAATACGGCTGGTGTCCCTGGTGTGGACCCATACTACAGGAGACTTGGCTACTTCTTAAATGCATGTCCGTTCATTTTTTATTTTTTATTTTTGCTAGGAGACACAAAAGTCTGTTTTTTGGTTAGTTTAGCTTAGTGTATTATTATTTTTACACTGATAGCTTGGTTTAGTAAGACTGCTCCCTTGCGTGCACTGGATCAGTTTGTGCACCTATCTACACCCCAAGGTAAGGGGGAGGGTGGGATGGTACAAGAGGCTGTCCTGTTCTGGATGACAACTCTGGGGATTTTTTGGGGGCAGAAATTCGTTTTTTTGTATGTTTGTTTGTATTTCTCACAATTTGACTATGTAAGACAGTACACGTTCAAAGTAACTCCCACACAAAGTAACAGGTTGATTTACAATATAGGGCTGGTAATAGGCTATACTATGGTTTCATAATAAGTTATGAGTACTTTAAATAAGAAACTAAAATTCACTTCTTGGAATGTAAGGGGGATGGTTAAAATGACTAAGCTGAAACAGGTTATTACTAGGCTTAAGCAACGTGATGCATCTATTGTTTTTATTCAAGAGACTGATTTACTTAGAGACGAGTTATTGAAGGTATGGAGGAGATGGCCGGGTCAGGTACTGGCATCATGTTTTTCTTCTCACTCTAGGGGGGTTATGTTGTTGATTCATAAGTCTGTGTCATTCCAAGTGAGTAATATCATGTCAGATACAGCAGGGAGATATTTGGTGGTACAGGGCACTCTTCTGAGGGAAAACATCAATTTGGTGAATGTCTACAGTCCTAATGATGACAGTCCCTAATTTTTTGAGAATCTGTTTTTACTGGTTGCCTCCCTTCCCGGTAGTGTAATGATAGCAGGCGATTTTAACTGCACTTTAGATCCGATGCTTGATCGTTCGTCAGGTTTGGACACCTCTCAATCTCAAAGTAGAAAGAAAATTAAACAGTTCATAAATGACCTGAACCTGTGTGACCCATGGAGAATGCTAAACCCAACTAATAGGGAATACTCATGTTATTCATCATCATTTAAAACCTATTCTCGTATACTGTAGATTATTTTTTAATTTCCACTTCTCTGTTACCAAATATAGATAGCTGCAAATATGATAGTATTGTTCTGTCAGATCACTCCCCTACCTCACTATTCTACATCACGATTCACAGTTAATTAAAAGTTCATCTAGATGGCGCTTACACCCCAAATGGTAACAACATTCTGACTTCATAAACTTTGTGGGGGAGCATATTGATATATATTTTGAAATGAACACAGTTCAGACGTCCGCGGTCATTAGGTGGGAGGCGTTTAAAGCATATATTAGAGGAAATATGATTAGTTTCACTAGTTCTAAATCTAATAAATTTAAACAGAAAATGAACAAGTTGGATTCAGAAATCAGGGACTTGGAGAGAGTGGCAAGTCTTGACAATTCAGTGCAGACAAAACAAAAAGTATTTGCCCTCAAAGCTGAATATGAGGAGCTTTCCACTAAAATCTGAAAACAGTTTAACAAGTCTTAAGCAAAAGTTTTATGATCAGGGTGAAAAACCAGGTAAATTGCTCGCCTGGCAAATTAAGAAACTGAATTCAGAAAGAGCCATTAATGCAATTAAGGATGAATGGGGGCAAATAACTATAGATCCATTGGAAATTAACCTTGCTTTTGTTTCGTTCTATGAGGCCCTGTATCAGTCAGATTATCCAGTGGACTCATTGGACCAGAACCTTTTTCTGGATAAATTAGACATTCCTCAAATCTCTGAAGATGTAATGGTGGAGCTGGATAGGAAATTGGACTCTGGAGATGTTTCTAATGCCATCCTTAACATGAAAGGCAGTAAAGCGTCAGGACCTGATGGGCTCCCAATAGATATTTATAAACTATTTAGAGAAAAGCTAGTTGCCCCATTGTTGGATATGTATGAGGAATCCTTAGAACAGGGTCGCCTTCCCCCTTCATTGCAAAGTGCCCTGATCAGTCTAATTTTAAAGCCAGGTAAACCGCCAACAGAATGTAGCTCCTACAGACCGATCTCACTTTTGAACCCTGATGCGAAGATCATAGCTAAAGCCTTGGCTATGAGACTTGAGAGGGTCCTGCCACCCATTATTCACTCAGATCAAAACGGCTTCATTAAAAACCGTCAGGGGTTCCATAATGTGAGGAGGATACTCAATATAGTACATGTATGTGAAGGGTCCCCTGATATGGCCATTGTGTCACTTGATGCAGAGAAGGCGCTCGACAGAGTCGAATGGCCCTATCTGTTAAGCGTGCTTAAGCGTTTTGGGTTTGGTGATTACTTTTGTAGATGGGTTGAAATTCTGTTTCTTGATTCGTTTGCAGAAGTTTCTACAAATAATTTGATTTCACGACCATTTAGGCTCTTTTGCGGCACGAGACAAGGTTCACCAATTTCTCCTTTACTTTTTATATTAGCCATGGAACTGTTAGCAATAGCAATAAGATCACACCCTTTAAAGGAGTAGTAAAGGGAAAATGCATGTTTAGCCCTGTTTTAAGGTTACTTATGATCATATACAATGGTTCAGATCAAAACATTGACAAAACTAGCACTTTTGAGAAAGTATGATAATTGCTCTACCACCGTTTTGGTCATACAATGGATGTGGGTGGGCACCTTGAAAAATCTTTCAAAAACATGTTAAACTCTTGATTTCTGATTGGGCTAATCACTCCTCCCCTGCTCCGCCCGTGTTCTGTCGATGTCGTCTCCGTTGTCGTCATTGCTCTCTGTTCCGGGGGTATTGCTGCATTCTTCTGGTATTTCACTATGCGTCGGCTAGTGGAAGCCGGGGAATTACACTAGCTTAGTCTCTGTGGCACTCCGTGGTGATCGTGGGCTGAAACATCTCCGAAGGGCCATCCAGCGGTCCCTACGGTCACCATGGAGGCAGAGACACTAGGCTGTATCTCCTCGGGCTCCACGAAGCGCTGGCCGGTGGAGGCCAGGGACTATAATGTACAGCAGTCCCCCTGTGGCGCTCTTTGACAGTCTTAGTGGGCTGAGTTACCTCCGAGCGTCTTCCCGATCGCGGCCCACTCTGATCGTCATAGAGGCAGGGGGCTAGATGCCGTTCCCTCTTCCAGCCCGGCACTCTGGGCCAAGCGCCCCAGAGGGGGGGAACATCTAGATTGTCGCTTTCCACATGCGTGGAAGGCAGGGGGCCCCCCGAACAGATCACACCACCAAAATTCATATGCATAAAAAATTAATATGCTGTATATATATGTTGCATGCTAATAAATGGGTCAATTTTGACTAAAGTCATCTCGACTGAATTATAGTCTGGCATGAAGTACATAAATATCTGGACGATATCCCAGGGTTGTCATGTTTTTCACCAATTTGGGGCATTGGTCACTTCAGCCCAGCTAAAAATGATATGGGATTTATATGGTGGAGTAAAGGCATAGCTACACTACAGGATCTCTATGAGGATAAAAATGTAGTCATTTGATGAGCTGAAAGCGAAGTTTGACTTGCCATAGATACTTTAAGTTACTTAATACTTTAAGTATTTACAGCTTAGAAGTTTTATTCGGGCACGTTTGCAGAATTCAGTGCAACGACCTCCAATGTCAACACTAGAGATATTTTTCTCAGAAAGTAGTTGTTTCGGCAAAGGCCAGGTTTCTCAATTATACAATATAATGGTGGAAAACCATAAGGACAACTCTGACAGGAGGAGACAGGAGTGGATACGAGACTTACAAGAGGACATTTTAGAGGATGAATGGGGTTTAATATGTTCAAAGGCACAAACACAGACCATTAACACTCGACTGATATTAATACAATACAATTGGATAATGTATCTAATCTACATCAGTCCAGTGCAATTGAATACATTTGATCCTAATATTCCTGACTGTTGTTATAAATGCAATACTCATCAAGGTACTTTGTATCACTGTTTGTGGGACTGTGGGGAGATTAAGTTCGGTGATACGCTATATCTCTCAAATTACCTCTTCTCCAATACCTCTAAGTCCTAAACTATGTATTCTAAGTGTCTATCCTGCAAACTGTTCTCTGTCTGCTAGAGAAAGAAAAATGGTTGACCTATGTCTATTACAAGCCAGGCGATCAATTGCCCTGTGTTGGAAGAATGTTAGTGGCCCCTCTCTTGGCTTCTGGTTGAGACACTTAACATCAAGTTTGGCTCTTGAGAAGCTCACTTATATAGTTAAGAAGAAGACTTCTGAGTTTTACAGCATTTGGGAGATGTTTTTGGAATTTGTTAAGAATGGTGACATTGAGGAGGCATTGGATGTGTGAAGTTCTATGGTGTAATAACTAGTACCGTGAGGAATGTATTGTACTGTTTTATGTTTATGATTGAATTTATATTTTATTTGTAATTTATATTATTTATTTTTTTCATTAAGTTGACCTTTCCATGTATATCGTTTGCCTGGCTAACTTGATTACTACATATTATTGTTGATCTCATTACTTTCAAGTAAGATTTTGTATTATTTTTATTATTATTTATATACTGCCATATGTTATATTTTGGGGAGGGTTTAATTTGTATACAGTGTGTTTAAAAAATCAATAAATATATGTTTAAAAAAAAAAAGTGTGGGAAGTTATCACCTCGGGGGCCATTTTAAGAGCATTGATGCAGCAGTCAGCTGAGCGCTCCCCTTGATGAGAGGGAATAAAGGAGAATCTAGCACCCTTCAGATTAACACCCTCATCCAGGCCCCCGGCTAATGAGAAGAGCTCCCAACGTCGGGCGGAGTCGGCCTAAAACCCATCCACTCATCCTCAGCAGAGCTACCGTTCTTCTCTGCATGATTATATTGGACACTCTCAACTTCCCCTCTCCAACCCCCTCCTCCTCCTCCACCCCCGAGGGAAGTCTCTCGCCGTCTGTCTCTCCTCCTCCTCCTCCTCCTCCCCCACCACAGTGAAGTCTCTCTCCTCCTCTCTTCTCCTCCCCCTCCTCCTCCCCCTACTCCTCCTCCAGCACGGAGTGGCGTCTCTCTATCCCTTAAAAAGAGAAGGCCACGAACCAAACTGCTGAATTGCGAACATGGAGAATTATGATAAGGGTTTCATTGAAAGGTTTATGATTGGGGACTTGGAGAAGAAGAAAGAGGTTGGGTTGGGGGGGGGCGACAAAAGGGCCTGGGGAGCATCATCGCCCCGGGATAACCAGCTTAGGGGAGGAGCATTAATCATTTCCCAAAGAGCCCTTGCATAATTGCCGAGAGTTAATTAGAGATTTAGCCAGGGAGGAGCTGCGGTGTGTGTGTGTGTGTGTGTGTGTGTGTGTGCGCGCGTGTGTACCACTGCCATTTGCTTTCTAAAGTCATTTGTGGTCTGACATGTC
>NC_140237.1:27959342-27981842 GCF_949987555.1 Borostomias antarcticus
ATGAAGGATGGGTCATGACCGAAAGAACGAGATCACGGATACAAGCGGCCGAAATGAGTTTTCTCCGGAGGGTGGCTGGGGTCTCCCTGAGGGATCGGATGAGAAGTTCAGTCATCCGGGAGAGATTCGGAGTAGAGCCGCTGCTCCTTTGCGTCGAAAGGAGCCAGTTGAGGTGGTTCGGGCATCTAGTGAGGATGGCTCCTGGGCGCCTCCCTAGGGAGGTGTTCCAGGCGTGTCCTGCTGGGAGGAGGCCGCGGGGTAGACCCAGGACTAGGTGGCGGGACTCCGCACTGGCCTGTTAGTTTGAGCGTGTGGTCAAAAAGCTGTTCCGCACCCCGTCTCACTAGGATTCCCCCCCAGGGGCGTTCCATTACCCCAATTAAATAGATAGCTATAGATACAGCCCCCAGGGGGGAGGGGCCTCCAGGTAGGTATAGAATAGAATAAACCATGGCAAATCATACTGCATGCAAACATAGCAATATACTGCAGCAAATTATACCAAAACTTCAATTATTATATTCTGACCTCATAATTCCATATACCATATTTCTATTTTCCTTATACATTCTCTTTAATCAAGTCAAATCAATATGAAGTTAATTCTGGCTCCAACAGAGAGACTCTGACTGTTTTGCAGCCAAGTTAAGTAAAATGTCTCCCGCATGTCACCTCCACCAGATGGCTTCTCATCTCACACACATCTCTCACTTTCTCCATCGCTGCATCTCACCATCTCTCTGTACAGTGCAAGCCAGGGCCCGTTCAGTAGCTAATAATAATAATTCAGGACCTCGAGGGTCTTTTATTCGCCACACGGTAGTGACACACACAAATAAATGAACAAATGAATGAGCGGCGACAACCACACACAACACACACGCACACACATGCATCTGCCGTCGCCGGTGGAAATTGTCCAGTGCATTTGTCCCATCCAAGCTGTCCTCCTCCAGGGGCAGCCAGGAGCAGTGGGAAGCCATCGTTCATGGCGCCCGGGGACCAAGTCCAAGTGCTCAGTCCAGGTCCTGGTCAGGGACCAGGCTGAAGAGCATCTGTTCTTCTGCATGTTTTTCGTATTGGGTTCTTTTGGGAGAAAACCCTTGCGAACACGGGGAGAACATGCAAACTCCACACAGAAAGGCCCAGACCTTCTTGCCATGAGGCGACAGTACGGGGTACTGCGCCACCGTGCCACACGTGAGTGATTTTTGGGGTTCAGTGTCTTGCTCAAGGGCAACTCGGCACACGTGGGCGCTGGGATCAATGCGAGGACCTTGCAATCCCCAGCCGGTCTACCTCCCAAGCTACGTGCCACTAGCTAGTTAGCTTCATGGCTCATTACCGGCTAATGAACTGCTAAGACGTGAGGCCCTTGGTCTCATCTGACCCTGTGGGATGGGACGCTAATACCCAAGGGCTCTGAGTGTGTGTGTGTGTGTGTGTGTGTGTGTGGGTGTGGGTGTGGGTGTGTGTAGTGTATGTGAACAGGCTGTGTGTGAGTAAACGTGGGCTCACTCTTCCCAGGTTGGCCCAGAGCAGAGCAGAAGAGCTCCATACACAGAGTGGAGCTCAGAACAGAGGCCAGGAGATACCTGATCAAAAGCCAGGAGAGACCAGATCAGAGGCAAGGAGACTACAAAACAAACCACCTTCAAATGGACGAGAAAACTGTATTAAATCCATCCAAAATCCATCCCCAAATCCACAAGCCTACCAAAGTCACAGCTATAGGGAGTCATCATCACTACAGTAGCAAACCGACACCGATGGCAGTGAATGGTGGGGCGGGAAGCCCTGTGTGATGACTAAGAGAGTTTGGCCGTTGGCTGCTGTGGCCCCCTGTGAACTGTGTCTGTGGCCGGGCCCCGGACACAGAGCTGAGCTCTCCCACAGGGGGGCCACTGGTTCCAACCACTCAACTACACTACCACCCAGGGCTGGGTGAGGATTGTCCAACGCCTCTTTTTGTGTGTGTGTGTGTGTGTGTGTGTGTGTGTGTGTGTGTGTGTGTGTTTGTGTGTGCGTGCGTGCATGCGTGTGTGTACATGTCTGTGTGCGTGCGTGCATGCCTGTGTGGATTATGTTATTTTAATCTAAAAGGAACCAAATCCCTTCGTCACACAACACACACACACACACACACACACACACACTGAGCTAAATGGGCCAATCTGTCTGTCACTGGACGGTTATGGAATGAACAAACCTGGCAACCGCTTTAAGGATGGATCAGTATTTGTACTGCAGCCCTTGTATTTGAGCCAGGCAGTCAAGCCAGCTACAGCTAGCTACAGTAGCATGCAGACTGTGTTTGAGCCAGGCAGCCGAGCCAGCTACAGCTAGCTACAGTAGCATGCAGACTGTGCCCGTAATCACTGAAGCATACAGAGAGAGAGTGAAATAGGAAAACCCACGCTCTTAAATATTAATTGGAATCTATCTTCGGTGCTTGTGCTTCTCCAAGCAGCTATGTGGAGAAGGCTGGGAGTGTGTGTGTGTGTGTGTGTGTGTGTGTGTGTGTGTGTGTTTGTGTTTGGGTGTGTGTGTGCCTGTGTGTGCTTTAATGGGTGTGTGTGTATGTGCATGTGTGCATGTATGCGTTTGTGTGTGTGGGAGCATTTGCATCTGTGTGTGCTTGCGTGAGTGTGTGTGTGTGTGTGTGTGTGTGTGTGTGTGTGTGTGTGTGTGTGTGTGTGTGTGTGTGTGTGAGTTTCAGCGTACGTCATGTGTGTGTGTATGTTTTTCGAGGGCTTCTGGGCACAAGGGAGTTGGTTGGTTGACTGATTGATTGATTGGAGTGTCTCGGGGCAGTGCGCGGGGCATAGGGCAGGGGGTCGGGAATGCCGCTGGTTAGCGTTGTTTGTTTGTTTATTGTGCGTTCTCATTAGCAGAGAGGCTAGACTGCTTGGCAGCCGTGCAACTGGAAAGCAGAGCAGCAGACAAGACGAGGACGGGGGCGTAGAAAGAGAGGAGCTCTGATCTGGGGGTCTAGAGAGAGAGAGGAGAGATGAGCTGGGGGTCTAGAGAGAGAGAGAGGGAGGAGGGATGAGCTGGGGGTCTAGAGAGAGAGAGAGAGGAGGGATGAGCTGGGGGTCTAGAGAGAGAGAGGAGAGATGAGCTGGAGGTCTAGAGAGAGGGAGGAGGGATGAGCTGGAGGTCTAGAGAGAGAGAGAGAGGAGGGATGAGCTGGGGGTCTAGAGAGAGAGAGGGAGGAGGGATGAGCTGGGGGTCTAGAGAGAGAGAAGAGGGATGAGCTGGGGGTCTAGAGAGAGAGAGGAGGGATGAGCTGGGGGTCTAGAGAGAGAGAAGAGAGATGAGCTGGGGGTCTAGAGAGAGAGAGAGAGAGAGGAGGGATGAGCTGGGGGTCTAGAGAGAGAGAGAGAGGTGGGATGAGCTGGGCGTCTAGAGAGAGAGAAGAGGGATGAGCTGGGGGTCTAGAGAGAGAGAGAGAGAGGAGGGATGAGCTGGGGGTCTAGAGAGAGAGAGAGAGAGGAGGGATGAGCTGGGGGTCTAGAGAGAGAGAGAGAGGGAGGAGGGATGAGCTGGGGGTCTAGAGAGAGAGAGAGAGGAGGGATGAGCTGGGGGTCTAGAGAGAGAGAGAGAGAGAGAGGAGGGATGAGCTGGGGGTCTAGAGAGAGAGAGAGGGAGGAGGGATGAGCTGGAGGTCTAGAGAGAGAGAGCACTGGGACTGTACCCTCCCTCTTCCAGTTAGACAGCAACTCAACGACCCCGGCATCAGTCATGCAGCCACTGCCACACCGCTGCCGTTTCAATTCTCTGCTATTTCTCATTTGTTTTGTTCTCATATTTTACACACTGGTCTCGTTGCTCGTCCCTGCTGACCCGCTCGCGTGTGTGGCGTGTCTAGTTGAACACACGTGAACAGACAGGCTAATGTCTCTGGAGGGAGACTGGCAACACTCTGCTGAACCTCTCCGCTCTCTCTCTCCCTTTCTTTCATTACCCTGCTCTCCACCTTCTATTCCTCTCTCTACATCTCCCCTCCCACCCTCTCTCTCTCTCTCTCTCTCTTCCTCCTACTCTCCCCATCGCCACCTCAAGGCAGAGGTCTCTGTTAGGCCTCTCCCTCTATCTGTTCCTCTCTGCATTGTCTCTCCCTCTCTCCCTCCCTCTCTCTCTCTCTCCCTCTCTCTCACGCTCTCTCCATCCCTCTCTCTCCCTCCCTCCCTCTACCCCTCCTTCTCTCTCTCGCCCTCCATCCCTCTCTCTCTCTCTCTCACCCCCGGCGGTGGGGGCCGTGCGGCCTCCTTGAATCTAGTCTAATTATCACCCACGCCAGGACCATGTAGCGGCGAGCACCGCGGAGCCCAGGGAGCAGGACTAGAGGGGACCGGGGCCTCCATCACCAGCTGCCGGGGGCCTCCCGCTTCCCCACACCAGGGAGCCGGGGACCGGGGGGGGGGGGGGGGGGCAGCCGGGAGCAGCGACCGGCGTCTCTCTACCGCACCCACGCAAACCCGGAGCCCTCAGCCTCAGAGACAGACCAGAAGCTCGTAGTGGAGCGGGGGAGGGGGTGGGGGGGGCAGGCTTTTATGTCCTTGCCCACCTCCCTCTCCCTTAACTTCCAAGACCACTGTTTTGAATAAGAATTTGTGCCTGATGAAATTAAGGTGAAATAAAGAATAAAATAAATAAAAAGGGTGTGTGTGTGTGTGTGTGTGTGGTGGGTGGTGGGCAGCTCTCTCATTGTGTCCTAGTTTCTGGTTGATAGTGAGCTGAGGACAGAGGCAGGGGCGTTTACTGTGGAGTTTATTCGTTTTTGAACTAAAAACCCCTCCGTCCGGGTGAGACAGACTTACGCCTCAGACAGAAAACTAGCATTCCCCATCAACGGGGCGTTCCAGTAGCAGCCAGGGATCAACACATCGCCTACTAGCACTCACGCAGGCAGAAACCCCCAGAAAAACAATGCTAGTCATACTAATGAGCATCTCCTGGGTCACTGCAACACCCACTGTCATTAGTCCTATCCTTGGTGGTCATCGACTCTCTTTCTCTTGCTGCCAAGACAATGATGATAATTGCTTTTCCTTAATTTACGTGTCAAGCTGCCCGACTCACACGAGCTCCGAAGGACACTGGAGTTAAGTGGGAGTGGCCCTCCCACTTCAGCCCCCCCCCCTCCCCCCCCAACCGCACTGACTCACCTTCTCCTGGTACTGTCGGCGGGAGGAGTCCAGCGATTGGATGAGAGCCGTGGCGTGCCCCACGAACATGGCGTAGCAGGTGGCGCCCACGATCATGCTGAGGATGGTCAGCCACACATCCGTCATGCCCACCGGAGGGTACATGCCGTAGCCGATACACAGCATGTGACTCATGGCTTTGAAAAGGGCGTACGAGTACTGCTGTCCCCAGGTGTCATTCTGAGATAGAAGGAGAGAGAGAGGAGGGGTGTGGGGGGGTGGGGGGGCAGTTAGGGAAGTGGACAGAGGGACATGATGACTGCTTTTGCGCTCTCTCTCTCTCTCTCTCTCTCTCTCTCTCTCTCTCTCTCTCTCTCACACACTCACACATGTGCCAAGCATGTGCAGGTAGGTGGGGGGGCGGCACCGGAGAAAAGGTCAGCGAACACTCGACCACAGTGCTGTTCTATACACATACACACACACACACACACACACACACACACATACACACACACACACACACGAAAGAGAGGAGAGAGCGCAGACGTCCCCCTCCTAAGTGTCTACAGGGACCTGATCACTGAGGTGTGACCGTACTGTAAACAGGCCTTCTCACACTCTCTGTAGATACTGTACAACACAACACAGTTGGCTGGATCCCTCTGCGCACATCGAGGACAAGAAAGGACCCTGAGAGAGAAATGAAGAAATAAAGAATGGATGGATGACTGAATGGATGTGTATTGCTTGGCCCGCCAGGCAAAAAAGTAGGGCGGCTATTTAGAAAAATGTGATTTTTTGGGGCGGGTTTTCTCGTTTGTGGATAGATTGCCCCTTCCCTTTAGATCCCTGTGGTCGTCCACAAGCCAAATCAATATCAGACCTCTCCTGGGGTGACTTGTCCAAATTGCTTTCAAACTCATTTCCACTGGGTGGGGGTGTGGAGGGGGGGGGGGTGAAGAGATAGCAATGTTATTAGTGTCTCCTAAAGAAGGTAAGGAATGATGACCCAGTAAGATTGACAGCTATACTGTGAGAGATAAACACGAGAGCCGTGGTCTGATGGACTGTAGTCGGGAGTGAGCCAGCCGCCCCCGGCTGGGACCATGATGCTGCTAAACATCCTCTTTGGTGTATCTGCCGGTGTATAAAGCAATAAAAACCAAGTACTGTACCTACCATGACTGTCAGGCTGTATCTCTGCCTGTCTGCCGGTCTGTCTGTCTACTGTACCTGTTATGTTATGGTATTTTTATTTATAATGCGCCCCCCAACCAACTGTTACATCAGCCCGGGGCGCAGCCCGGGTACAAAAAGAGACAAACAAAAACAAAGGACTGCAGAGACACAAAATGAAACTACATTTAAGACACAAGACAAGGACATAAATTATAGATCGTCTGTGACAAAGAGGTTTGTTTTAAGCTGTGCTCTAAAAGAGTCCAGGGTGTCTGTCTCTTTCTGTCTGCCTGTCTGTCTGTTTGTTAGCCTGTCTGCCTGCCTGTCTGTCTCTCTGTCTGTATCTCTACCTCTCTGCCTGTCTGTCTGTCTTTCTACCTGTCTCTCTGCTTGTCTTTCTGCCTGACTGACTCTCTGCTCCCAATGCTGTGGCTCATTAGAGGAGAGAGATTTTAGTAAGGCACACTGACGAGCATTCCTCTTAGTAATGCAATTAATTAGCCAATGTTTACAGAGCAAAATAAAGCTGCATTTTGATGGTGATGAGAGGCTGCGTTTCTTGGGATCTGAAGTTAGTCCCCTGTGTTGTAAGCCTTTGTCCACCAAGTGGCTCTCCAAGAGTCTATTAAGGCCTATAAGGCTCAATAATAAGCCTGAGTCTTTTATTATCTGCAAATGCTGTCAAATATGTGGAGTGCACTTGGCCCCAGACCAATGAAACCGGGGGAAGAGTGTCAATAGAGAACACCCTGAGGGAAATCAAACGCACCTGAAATACCTGCCAGTATTTTGTTACTCAAGTAAAAATAAAAAAGTAGCTGATTAAAAAGTATTCAAGCAAAAGTATTCTGCCCAAAAAAAATACTGTATGTACTGTATAACTTTGGTTGTTTTTTTTCCCCCCTCTCATGTGATGTAGAATGAAGGACATGGTTTCAGGCACATCTCTTTGGCTGAGCAGACAGGATGCCATGCCAAACGGTCTTGATGCTACTGTATCACTTCATGCTGTCTTTAAAGGTGTCATTAGAATTTTATGTGATTGTGTGTGTGTTTGAGAGAGAGACACAGTGTGTGTGTGTGTGTGTGTGTGTGTGTGTGTGTGTGTGTGTGTGTGTGTGTGTGTGTGTGTGTGTGTATGCTAGGAACGGAGTATTCAAAGATCCAGGATTAATCCTCTTTGAGGCTGAGAGCTGCCGTGAGCTCGACTACAAATCCTCATAATAATGAATCAGCTCTCTCTCTCTCTCCCTCCCTCCCTCCCTCCCTCCCTCCCTCCTTCTCTCTCTCTCTTTCTCTCAC
This sequence comes from Borostomias antarcticus, assembly GCF_949987555.1. Lineage (NCBI taxonomy): Eukaryota > Metazoa > Chordata > Actinopteri > Stomiiformes > Stomiidae > Borostomias > Borostomias antarcticus. The sequence goes on from NC_140237.1 coordinate 27,966,977, forward strand.
TATCTATATATCTATCTTTCCCTCTCTCTCTCCTTCTCTCTATATCTCCCTATTTCTTTCTATCAAATTCAAATAAGCTTTATTGGCATGACAGATGAAACAATCCACGTTGGCAAAGCAGCACAGAGAATCATCAACATTGATAAACAAGAAATGAACATACTGTGCAATAATATACAAATATCAACAATACAATCAAAACCATATAGCCACAATTTAATGTATATAATATCATAACATGGGGAATTGGTAATATGTTTAACAGATGATGTCACTCAGAAATGTTCGGTACAGAATTAGTTTCTCTCAATGTATGACAACAGTCAACGTCTTTTCTTTTACAGCTAATACTGCACACCGACTTTTCTCTCCACATGACAGTTTCTGAGGATCAGGAAGATTAATAAACTCAGTTTTTTTTTTTGAGAGAGAGAGAAAGTCTCTCAAATCTTCATATTTCTCAGAGTTTAATAAGTGAACACAGCCTGGCCTCCCTGGGTAGCCAGTCCTACCTGTGACAGCCTGTTTCTGTGACCAGGCTGTGTCCACTCAGTCTGGACATTGTCAACGCGTTGTACTGTTTTCTATCAGTCACAGCAGTCAGGTACTGTATCCTCCTCCACTGTGTACTCTCTGTTTAGGGTCAAATAGAATTCTAATTTACTTTGTGAATTGGTGGTTTCGTTCGAATATTTGATATCATTTTCTTTTTGTTTTGAGATGATTTGGCTGAGCCAGACTGGTGTTTGTGGGCCGAGCTTTAGGACCAGCTGGCAGAGGGGACTCTTATCTGTGTTCAACTCTTGGCACTGAAGGGCTTTCTAGTGGTAGGAGTGGAGGTCACTTGATTGGAGATGTTTGTAGAATTTGATGGCTATCTTTTGAATTTTTATTGTTAAAATTGGTCTATCTCTATATATTTCCTATATCTACTTCTCTATCCATCCATCCATCCATCCATCCATCCATCCATCCATCCATCCATCCATCCATCCATCCATCCATCCATCCATCCATCCATCCATCCATCCATCTATCTATCTATCTATCTATCTATCTATCTAACTGGCTGTCTGGCTGTCTCTGTAGGTGTGTTTCCATTACACTTTTTCGCCGTAATTCTCGTAGTCTAGTATCGCGACGCCACACAATTCACGCAAAGCGCAATCAGGAAATAAACAAACCGTTCCCGAGATAGGTGTCCTACCTGTATTCTACCTGTCGCTCCAATGGTAAATAACGGCTGACGGACATTTAGGACATTTTCTATGACATAGCACGGATATCGACTAGATGAGAAGGTAAGGAAGTGTTTGTGAATCTGTTAACATGATATATTTTTGTAGAAACAAAAAGAATAAAGGCCTAGTGTCGCTATAAAGTCGGGTGTTTCAGGAAGAATATTATATGTTGTTATTAATAATTCATTGCTACCTCTTCCTCTTCTTCTCCTACTGTATGTCATGTCCAGTGACGTGTGGCCTAAATTCGAAATAAGTGTTTCCATTACACTGCAATATACTTTTATATCAACACGTCTGAAAAAACACCTCATGAGAGCATAAAAACCTTTTATCGACACTTGAGAGGTTTTTCGAAATGTAGGTGTTTCCATTACCGGTGTTTTATTGCGATATTTGGGTTTTGCGCATTTCTAGTGGTAATGGAAACGCACCTTCTCTCTCTCTCTCTCTGGTCATTTTTAAGAAGCAGCAAAAGACGCTCCTGTTTAGACGTTTGTTGAATCAATTTGACTGTATGTTTATGACTGTTGTCCTGTTTCCTGTGTTTAATTTTGTTTATTCCTTGTATGCATTTTAACTTCTGTGAAGCACTTTGTGAGTCCTCTCTGTGAGAAGTGCTATTATCAATAAAATGTAGCCTACTGGCCAACCCAACTCAAGCCGCTACGGCTGGTTCAGGGTCATGCCTCAGATTCTGAACAGTCCACTTATACAACCGGCAGAGAGAACTCAATAAGCCAGGACCGGGTGTTGATTACCAGACAGGGCTTTCCAGCAGCTCTCCCTGGGCCTAGCCCACCTGACCGTGACACAGCGCCAGGCTCCGCTGTGTGAAATTAGCACAAGGCAATTAGCGCTCACTTGAAAATTGTCAGTACTTGACCAATATTGGATAAGGGGATGGTGTGACTTGCATGTGTGTGTGTGTGTGTGTGTGTGCGTGCGCGCGTGTGTGTGTAGGAAGCGGTGTCTTTCTGTCGCTGTCTGAAACTATTTCAGTTTATCCGAGGCCCCAATGCTTCTCACCTTCAGAATATGAATGACCTGAGCAGTGAAATAGAGCTCTAAACAGACAGGAAAAAGGCAGCAAACTGAAACTGTGGGTGAAATTGATGTAAGACGAAGAAAAAAAGGAAACTAAAAACATTTTGATTTAGGCGGGAGGAATGGGAACTGCCCGATATGGCAACCCTTTCCCATAATGCTCGTGGGCTTGGCACCTGTACAGTACGTAATTACAGCACTGGGGGAGATGAGATAACGCAGTGGAAGGAGAATAATGCATTCAGACAGACATACAGAGGGAGAGAGAAAGAGAGAGAGCCAGACTTACCACCATCTTGTTTTTGGACACCCAGCAGTCGGCGGGAAAGTCCTGCAGCATGGGGACCAGGAACTGTAGACAGCCGTCCCAGTGACACAGCAGCAGCATCATTCCGATCAGGTTGACGATCCTCACCATGGCGCTGGCCAGGTCATAGGTCATGTGGAAGATCTGGAAGAGAACCATATGACTTTTGTATTGTAATTTGTTGGACAAAAAAGAAACATTTGACTATGCTCTTCTATTCGTCAACAGATGAGTTAGTATAGTATGCATACTCAGAGGCAGTAGGCTTTAATATTAGGCTATATAGCTAAACATGCATAATTCACTTTTGTCAATTATTTTGGCTGCCAAAAACATCAATATCAAAATATCAAGATATAACTAAAGAGCTAAATCATATTTTAACAGTAATAGTGTGGAAGATACACATTTCAATGACAAGAACACCAATCAATGTATCAAAATTAGCTACAGAACTCCAGATACAGACAGTTAGCTAAAGAACTACAGATACACAGAGTTAGCTACAGAACTACAGGTACAAAATTTGCTACAGAACTACAGATGCAGTTAGCTACAGAACTGCAGATACAGGTAGAGATAGCTACAGGACTACATATACAGAGTTAGCTACAGAACTACAGATACAGGTAGATATAGCTACAGAACTACAGATGCAGAGTTAGCTACATAACTACAGATACAGGTAGAGTTAGCTACAGATACAGGTAGAGTTATTATACTGTAGCTACAGATAGCCTAGACAGAGTTAGTAACATAGCTTAACTGTAGTCAGAGGGGTAGGCCTAGAGGACGAACACATAATATCATTGAGAGAAAGAAGTGCAAGGCACTCAGAAATTCATGAAAAAGCCTGTAGCTTATATCGTTTAGAAAAAGCTGTTAGACCAAAATACACAGGGAACTGTTTTAAACGTTTTAATGGATTTCGGAGTGCCTTGAACTACTTTTCCCTCAATGACTAAGGCCAATAGCCTATATCCAAAGAACACCCACAAAAGTGCCTCTTGTCTAACGTTAGAAACTAAGTAGCACTCTAGCCCCCTCTTTCATTTCTCTGAAAGTCATGTATTGGTGTTGATTATTTAGGACACGTGTTCTGACTGACCAAACCCTTTAACTACCACAGCTCACAAAGAAACAAGAATTTCCCTGAAGACCTCTCTCTCTCACTTAGTTCCCTGACCTCTGTATCTCTCTGCTCTAAGGTCAAGGTCAAATGATGGATTGCGGTATTACTGTTGCAACTGCAACTCCACTGGGTCAGTCCTTGTTTAATGTGAGCTTCGTTCTAGGCTGGAATTGTCTCAATCTACAATATAGGAGCCTCAATGGAACCATTGTGGTGTGTTATGTAACAGCCGTTGTCTAAGCAAATGTTTCAGTCATACTTCAATATTCTACAGACCTGGCTTATGGCAAACAAATTAATACTCAATATAAACTAATCTCATACTATGATTTCACCAAATCCTAAGGTTCAACATTTGGTATTACCTGTCTTGATGGAACACCTCTGCTGAAAGTGGTTAAGAAAGTGCTTTTTCTTTTGGGGCTCTCTACAGATCCAGAAACTGTTTTTCCTTTTCTGTTAGAAAGAAACTAGTGTTTCAACTTATCTTACCCATATTCGATTACACCGAATCATCAGTTTGCCTCTAAAAGGACTCTACTTCCTCTCAATACTGTTTACAATAGATTATGCAGATTACATTACATTACAGTCATTTAGCAGACGCTTTTATCCAAAGCGATCCAAAGCGGCAGATGTGTCCTTGTATGTTCTTTCACAACTCATCATTGCACAATATATGAATCCCTTAACTGTCTTTCTCCTACATCAAGAAGTCATCAACATTGGCTGCAATTTACCTATAAATGTATTCTATTAGTACTCTATTTAAAGCAGCGGATTGGACCTTTCTCTTCCACTTACAAAGTAAGACACTCTACGCAATTCTTTTTTTCTGTTCCTGCAGTTTCCAAGTGTATAGTATAGCTAAGGAAGCTTTTATGTTTAAAGCTCTATCTGTTTGGAATTTGCCTGTCAATATTCAATCTGTATCATTTCTTTCCTTGTTCAAAAATGCTTCCTTGTTCCAAAGCAAACATGTTGCTGATGGCCTGGTGTTGACCAGCCAGCACAGAGCAGAGGTGGTAGCATGGGACCTCGTCTTCGGCAATCAGGGTGGGTTAGACTTGACACTGAATCATTCCAATCAACCGCTTAGTTAACCACAGTGATGGTGAAAGCATGGGCGGCTTGGCCAGGCTCTGGTTTCCCCAGAGTGTTTGTGTGTGTGTGTGTGTGTGTGTGTGTGTGTGTGTGTGTGTGTGTGTGTGTGTGTGTGTGTGTGAGCGTGTGTGTGTTTGGATATGTGTGTTTGGATGTGTGTGTGTGTGTGCGCGCGCGCGTGCGTGTGTGTTTGTGTGTGCATGTGTGTGTGTGTGTGTGTGTGTGTGTGTGTGTGTGTGCATGTGAATTTGTGTGTGTGTGTGTGTGTGTTTGTGTGTTGACATTGGTGGTGGGGTTTGTTAATCCTAATGATAACTGTAGTAACAAGGAGCTCGAAGATGTCTTGTTGTGGATTTTAATGGCATCGACACTTTAAAGCCACTTAATCCCATCCAGGGCCACGGTGAGCCGTGCTAACCGCTGGTCTCCTTATTAACAGCCACTCAGACAGCGGTGTTTAAGAGCTCAGGCCTTTCAGAGGGATGTTACATCTGGCCCCCTGGTGTCTATGGGGAGATGAAGAGGAGAAGAGAAGGCCCAACAAAACACCACACATACACACACACACACACACACACGCACACATACATGCATGCATAGACACACACGTACAGTATATAGACACCCACACTGGACTTGCTCCTAAAGCACAGTTGCTCTCTCTCTCTCTCTCTCTCTCTCTCTCTCTCTCTCTCTCTCTATCTATCTATCTATCTATCTATCTATCTATCTATCTATCTATCTATCTATCTATCTATCTATCTATCTATTATTTCTCTCCATCTCTTTCTCTCCCTCGTTCAAAAGCATTTCACCCCGGGCCCATTTACGTCATCTGAGCCAAGTCGTTCACCTTTCCCACTCAATCTACCCATCCATTCGTACAGCCTGTACCCATCCGCTCCACCTCTCCGCTCCAAAGCTCATCTACCCTTCTCCTGCTCCACCTCTCCGCTCCGCAGCTGCGCTCAATAACGCCGGCCGCAATGTTTGTTTTTAAAGAGCCCCATTCAACCCCCTCAGACACAACAACACGTTCGTTATCTAATATGAGGCAATGGCTCGAGATGTAGATTTTTCCAGCTGGAACTAAATGGCATTCCATAATACTAAAGAGCTGTAAAAAATCACTCGGTGGCAAAATGAATAAATCATGAAGTAGCCTAGCTCGTACCGTCTCATGCAACATTCGCATTGATACTTCTCACCCTCAATTTGTGAAATTGCATTTCCGAGGCAGCAGAGGATGAGCATTATCTTACAGTGGTAGCTGTGCATCGCAGTGCAAGCGATGGCCTGATTGGTACAGTAATGCCTTCAGATGTTCCAATTTACCCCTGATTAAAAATGGATCGAGGTATAAAATATACAGCGCTTGGGCTTACAGTGTGCCACATTTGAATAAATTATACGTTTACATTCCCGGTTACCAATTTGCTGCACTGTGTACAGTATAACCCTACTAACACAGTACGTAAAACTGACGGGACACATTGGTGTAATTGTGGTAATTTTGCGACGTCACCAGCAGCGGACCTAGCTGACACCTAGCTGACACTTGCCTTTTCAGTCGCAAAATAACCAAAATAGCCGTCCTCAAGGACACTGTAAGGGAACGTAGCCGCCACTGCTGCTTAAATCCGTAACTACGATGTAATTAAATAACGTGACAATGTGGTTAGATCACAGTCCCAATCTGACTTTATTGGAAATGTGTCACAGTGGGCAGAACATTTGTAAATTACTTAGGTTTTAAAATAAATTTTGAAGTCATACAGTTACAGAATTGTAATAATGAGGAGAAATCCTGCATGTCTGTTTTGTGTGTAATTTCTCATTTACAGTTAATATTAACACTAAAGATTTGCAGTCTAGGCCTAATAAAAATAATGATAAAAAATATGCCTATGAATAAAGTCCTAATTTTGCAACCTAAATGTGAGCAATGAACGCTGAGCATTGAACGTAGAATGCAAGGCATTGGGCTACTTTACAATTGAAGAACTAGACAAACAAGTTACACACTCTGTGCCAGTAGGTGGCGGTATGCACATTAAAGTTGTTTGCGATCCGCCACTAAACCCAGCGAAGGAGAAGAAGAACGAGAACGGTAAACTTCCGCCGTTTGAAACAGAAGTGATTGAGAAAGACCAACATGCTGTCTCCCCGCGACAACACAGATCATGTAAGTATCTAAATTTCAATGTATACATACATACTATGTATTTTGGTATCGTCCCAGATAAAACACCAACGTTATGTGCAAGCTACCCTATTGTAATGATTCTCTATCTGCAGATGCTCTCTTTCCAATGTTAGCTAACTAGCTAGCCAGCTAACGTGATTAGCCTTTTTCTGTACATGGCTAGCTAAGTAGCCTACGTAAAATTACTCTCGCAATTATTGTTAAAACGTTCGCTTTTGTGTAATTGTAGCTTAAATTATAATGTTGGCTTGGCAACTTGAGAATATTTCAGTTGTGTACACTATAACTTTTATGAAGTGTTGTTGTGGGCCATTGTTTCCTAATTACGGGCAATGGTGGCTAGCAGGCTCGCGCGAGCTCCTGCACGTTCGTACTGTTTCATCGCTTGGAATAAAATGTGATAATTAGCTTACTCATTGATTTCGCATTAACCCACGACACCGTTAGTATGTGTTTGTTTTTAGGCATTCATTTTTCCGATTTTAACGTTAACAGAATACAAGAAGCCCCAACAACGGAGCTAGGCTAGCTAGCAGGATTTGTTATAGCAGCCATCTTGGCTTTTGGCACGTGGTCCTGTGGAGTGTGCATGTCAGCCAACGAGAGGGTCACCCACCCACTCTCTCTCTCTCTCTCCCTCTCTCCCCTCCCATGCTCTCAGTTGCCAACCTCCCAGTTCTTGTTTGAACTGAGCAAGAAGCAGGTGAGCGGGGCAGGAAGAGGCGCTAAGACGGGACAGGCGTGGCCAGGGGCAGTCCTGGGACAGCACCACAGGCTCTGTGAGTCTTGTTCAGTTGAATGCCCTCATGAGTATTAACAGAAGAGCACCATATACATATGCACACATACACTCTAACATGTCGCTCTCTCCTCAGCTCAGCCCAATGGTCTCTGATGGTTCTGTCTGGCCAGCCCTTAGGTGGAGAAACACCTGATCATCAATATAGGCAGGCACACGTAAGTACAAATGCACATACGTTTCCATAGACGGGATAAACAAATGGGGATATTGATATTGAGTTAATGTTAGCGGTAGACATGTGAGATTCATAAGACGCATCACTGACGCCAGTGACGCCACAATATCAGGGAAATTGAGCAATTGCTTCCCTGTAGTGCAAACTTGCAAGATTCGCTCAGTTATTAACCCTTTAAATCAGGGTTGGAGTATTCCAGGTGTGTGGCCATGGCCATGAACACCAGTAGAGGAGGGAACCAAGTGTCTCATTCTCTCTCCACAGTTGTGTGGTTGTAACCCCCCACTAGCTACATATTCATTCAATCTTTATTTAACCTCGTGAATCAATTGAGAGTAAGCTCTCATTTACAATGACGTATAATCACTCTATATTTGAACTTGTACTACAGGTGAGATAATCCTTTTTAATGGTCTCTCTCATTCGCTCTCCTAGCTGTGATGTTAGAGTTGTGCAAGACTTGGGTGTTCTCCTGCTCTGAGTGCCCATTCTCCTATACCTCCCAGATCTACCTCCACAAGCACATCAAGAGGAGCCATGACAACCTCTGTCTGCTGAGGAACACACAGAGCATTATGAAGTAGCCAGTGCCTTGGCGAAGGTGTTTGAGCAGCAGTCATCAATGGATTAACTCCCAAGACACAAGGAAGAGACAGCGCAACACACGCTATGACTCCAGTGACAAAGGTAATATAATAAAGTGCATTCAACAGTCCCAAAAGAGTACTACTTGAGTTGACTAATCTGAGCTAACTTACCTCTACTATATGTTCCAGTGCCCAGGCAGCCGGTCGGCAGAACTCACACCAGACCAGCTATGCCAGGTGCCAGAGCCGGAAGGCCTGCTCTGCCAGTTATCAATGCAGGTATCCATGCATGTTTGTGTTGGTGAAATGTCTATGCATATTTGCACACTTACAGTTAACTCAGGACTTTCGGAAGACTCATGTACTCAGTTCACTAATTCGCTCATCTCACATCTCACTACTCGGCAGTAGATGTTCATCGCCCGGGTCCTTTGAGCCAAGGCGCTGTGAGCCCAGGCCCTTCAGACGTCCAGGCACGAGCAGCATGCATCAGCGATTAGCACCCCGGCCAGACCAGGTCAGGGTCTGACATGTCTCATGTCGAGTTGATTCTTCCCCTTATGCCAGTATCACTACGCCGCCAGCACCATAGTTTCCTGCTCATCCCTTTATCCTCTGGTTTTCAGGTAGTTCTCTGATGCCATCGCCTGTGAGACCAACAGCTCCAGCAGTGTTGCCATCAAGCTCTGCAGATGCTGGTATGCTGAATTTTGTGAACTACTTCATGCTGCATGTAGGGATATACTTTGAGCTGAATATCCATTATGGGACCGTACAATTACTTATAGCCACATCTGTGTTTAATATCCAGACTTCCAGCAGTTCTCCAGCGTCATGCAGAGTCTGAGGGAGGGTTATGGCCTGTAAGCCAAGCACCACTGTGACGGAGGTGTCTGCCCAGCTGCAGGAGACGCTGAAACATGCCCCTGCTCGATTCAAAAAGGTATGTGATGTCAGGCAGTTAATTTTCTCGTATCCAGTGACATGGCACGCTTCCAATGAACGTATGCGACTTGCTTTTACAGCCATTTCATTATGTCCTTAGGCATCTGCTCCAGCCCAGCTGACCTCCCCAGCCCAGCCCCTGACCGCAGCTCCAGCCCTGACCACAGCTCCAGCCCTGACCGCAGCTCCAGCCCTGACCACAGCTCCAGCCCTGACCACAGCTCCAGCCCTGACCGCAGCTCCAGCCCTGACCACAGCTCCAGCCCTGACCACAGCTCCAGCCCTGACCACAGCTCCAGCCCTGACCACAGCTCCAGCCCTGACCGCAGCTCCAGCCGTGACCGTAGCCCGTCTGACTACAGCACGTCTGACCACAGTGGAGTATTCAGATGAGGATGACCTTTTCTGCCCAGACCCTCGATTCAGATGTGGGACCCCCAGCCCGTCTCCCTAAACCTGCCTTTCCAGCCTGCCAGGATGGATGCCTTTTTTAAAAATAGTTTTTGTAAATTTTAACCTTTTTTTATGGGATACAACGGTCTGTTCCCGGCCTGCCTGCCACAGAATGCGCACTGTTTCATTTTTGTTTTTAGAACTTTTGCAATTGTCAGATAATGGGTTGCTAGCCAGAGCTTGTACATGCTTTTTTTTGCTTTTCTGGCTATGCGTAATGTGACAGACCGTAAACCTCATCCTTGTAAATATGTATACTTTTAATTTGTAATGTACTTTGTGTAATAAAATGTTCTTAACTGTTAATGGTGTTCAGTCTTATATTGGTTTGTATCATAATGCTTGCTGCTATATCCCCATATAGCATTAATTCGTTTTTGTACTGGTAAATGCTAAATATAGCCAGTGGTACTGCAAATGCTAAATATAGCCAGTGGTCAGGGTTTAGTAAGTAAGTGACCATATTTGCACCGTGCGAAAAAGACGTGCAGACCAAGTCATATAAATACCTGTAAATCTAGTGTCAGCCAGGTGAGTTTATGACGGAGGTTCCTGCCCACGTTTTTTGCACGCGGCCGCACCGTATTTGCACCGTGCGAAAAAGACGTGCAGACCAAGTCATATAAATACCTGTTAATCTAGTGTCAGCCAGGTGAGTTTATGACGGAGGTTCCTGCCCACGTGATCACGTGCGTTCTTTGCACGCGGCCGCAACTTCGGAATGACGTGTCGTTCTTACGTAGCGTCTACTAAACGGCAGATCTCGCGTTTCCGTAAATGGCCGCGTAATTTCCGCACGCGGCGCGCACGAATCGTCACCTATAGCGGCCGTATGTCGAACGTTCGCGCAACCTGCGTGTGTTAGTAGGGAATTAACATGGTAATATTGCACTATTAGCCCTCCAGCTATCTACACTGGACACAGTAAACATCCGTCAAGCCATTAAAATATCGATGTAAAGTAAAAATAAATAAATAGAATGAGTGTTTCATCTGCTGGGTAAGTTGCCTGGGAGAAACGTATATGAGATAAACCTCCAACCCCGGTCACAAATCACTCCCCTCCGGCAGGAGGCTGCGGTCCATCAGGACCAAGACCTCACGCAACAAAAGCAGCTTCTTCCCCACATCCATCAATAAGGCTCGTGTCCCTTTTTCTGATTCTGATTTCAAACTGAACGCTATCATAGACCTCCTGAAGTTATATATCCATGTAGGCAACTTCTCTGTAACATTTTGTGCACTCTACTGTTAGTTATGTCTCTCTTATGAAGTATCTAGCCCATGTTTACTGCTCTATATATGTTTTTAGCCAGTAGACACACATTTTCCAGGAGCTTGCTTTATCGTCTCGTTGAGAGAGGTCTTGGAATACTTTTTACAGCTCACTTTTCTGGCTCCCGGGTGAAACTGTTTTTTGCTTCCCTCTCGAATATGTAGGGGTGGGACCCATGCCCACCCCCATTGCTCTCTGTAAAGCACATTGTGTGGCATGAAATGCGCAATATAAATAAAGCTTGATTTGATTTGATTTGATATGGCCTTGAAAGACGTCCCTCTCTCTGAGGAAGACGAGTCTCCTGTGAACCTAACCAAACTAATGCCATGCTAATCTCCCCGTAGCTCTGAAGCGGCTTTAAAACACTGCCTTTCACTTTTGGAAGTGATTCCCTAGATCTCCCTTCTCAGCCCTACCCTAAATTCAAATGAATTTCTACAGAGCCAGAGCCCAGTGCCATTCATTTCCCCAATACTGCTCCAGATAAATTGGAAAGAATCTGTTCTGACAAAGGGTTATTATGGGGTCATTATTTTAGAGCTGAGAAATGAGGGCTCTCATGCATCTGTCTCTCTCTCTCTCTCTCTCTCTCTCTCTCTCTCGCTCTCTGTCTACCCTGACCCCCCTCTCCCTCTCTCTGCCCTGCCCTGCCACTCTCTTTCTCTCTCTTTCTCTCTCTCTCTCTCTCTCTCTTTCTCTCTTTCTTTCTCTCTCTCTGTCCTCTCTCTCCTTACAAATGCTGAAATGCAGTGGGATAGTTTGACTAATCTCACTTTAAAACAGATGACACACACACACACACATACACGCACACACGCACACACACACGCACACACACACACACACACACACACACACACACACACACACACACACACACACACACATGCAGAGCACACCGCATTGCATTAAGGATGATGCATTGCCAGCCTCCTTCTTTTAATTGATAGGGACATACAATGATCCTGACAGCATCACTAGCAAAGTAAACAACAGGCCAGTGATTGATGAGGGCGCAGACACACTCCACAAAGGTAGCTTTAGGGCAGGGGCTCCCACAGTGACGACCATGATAACCTCAGCACTGCTATAACAGTGTGTGCGTGTGTGTGTGTGTGTGTGTGTGAGAGAGAGAGAGAGAGAGAGAGAGAGAGAGACAGAGAGAGAGAGGCCTGTGTTAGGGTGCTTCTTCTTAAATGCGGTTTATTCACCCACATAGAGCTAACAGATATAAAGCTATTAGCTGGAGAGCTGGAGATATAAATTGGTCGACCTGTTCTGGAAGTGTGAGCTAATGCTCCCAGCATTCTATCTTTATACTAATATTTGGAACCCTGCACAGCGCTGCATGAAAATTCATGATTTGTTTTACATTTGGCCTTGAACTGAAAAAAGCAAATAATTCTGGCACACTTCTAAGGAGAAGAAGATAGGAGAAGAGAGAGATCCGTACGTTTGAGCAATGGGGAGGCTGCGGCAGGAAGTTATCTAGGACAGACAGGAAGTCGGGGGAGGCAGCTGTCGAATCCTCCCAGACAGATGGAGGGAGAAGAGTGTGGTCCAGGTGAGAGGATAGCAGCATATGTCCCCGGGTGCCCGCAGAGGCCGGCCAGACAACCTGCGCAGCGCTAGACTCGGGCATCTGCCGTTGGTTGTCCACCTCGCTAATGATGATGAATGTTTGCCGCCATGTGTCTCCGGCAGATCCGAGAAAAAAAATCATTCACTCACATAGTTTTTTTTTGCTCGCGCCACTTTCACACTGCCTACCTACAGTAGCACCCACACCCCCCCTAGTTTACAATTTTAGTTCAGCCCACAGGACTCCTCAGTGTCTCGCACATTGGGGTCAACATGAGCTATACTAAACGCCAAGGAGGCGGGGGTGGGGATAAAAAAGGCTTGACAAAATGTCAGTGGCTCACTCTCTCTCTCTCTCTCACACACACACACACACACAGACATACACGTACACACACACACACACGCACACACACTCACTCACAGTAATGTTGGCCGAGGGAATATTGGAGATTAAGAAGTGGGGGGGTGAGGGCGGGCCACAGGGGGGCCCTACTCCATCGTCCGTCTAAACAGAACTGGAGGGTGAGTAGCCAGACACCCCCTGGCTCCCAGCAAGTGGGCCCTCCTAGCGCTATCGATGTGAGCGGGATTACACGTTTTGATGTAATACTCCTTTAAAGGCCCCCCGCTGTGGGTATTAATATCATCACACAAGGCACATTCAGAGCGTTGAGGACCTGTCAGTGTTGCTGGCAAGCCTCATTGTGCGCTCAATAATACCCTATTAAACCCTTTCTTCTCGGCACTCTTATCTCTGAGAGAGCAGCTCTCCTCCAAGGTAGCGGGTCGCCCGCCAGGGGTCTGATTGGTCGGTTTTTACTCTTATTTATATAATTTGGGACGGTTTATTGGTTGGAAATGAAAGGCGGTGGCACACTTGGTCACTGCCCCCGCGGGGTCTAAGCAGCTAGCATGTGACTGCCGCTTATCGAAGCACCTTGGGATTAAGTCTGTGGCACATCGGCACACACCCCCACCCCCGCACCCCCCAAAATAACCCCCAGCCCTACTCCATACCCGCACCCACTCAGCCGGTCGCCCGGCATAACCATACATCTCCACAATCACAGATATCAATATTAATGGACCCCTTTCTGGGACACCGATAAACAAACACAGATGGCTCTGGCTCAGTGGCTCCCAACGGCCAGATCAAAATGCTCTATAATACTTCTGCCGTGTCGCAATTATCCAGTCCGCTAATGTTCTTCTCACTGGCTCCTCACAGGAAGACCATTCAGCGAAGCTCACGCTGATGCTGTGTAGTCTAGAGGCTAGGTGGCTAGCTAGCCCGCTTTGGGCTTTTCTGGCTAGTCTGCTCATTAGGACCCTTAACGACAGTATAGCCTTCAAAATGCCTCAGCATCTGTGCTAACAGCACTGTTTAGGTGGCAGAGATGCTGCACAAATCTGGCATATGGGTGTGGGGGAGGATGTGTGTGTGTGTGCGTGTTTGTATGTGTGTGTGTGTGTGTGTGTGTGTGTGTGTGTGTGCAGCTCCTCTCAGGGCTTAGTCATTAGTGCATTTGGTTTGAGTTTGATAACATGCTGACTAATTTCATTCAAGTCACTGGTTTTGATGACGACGGGACACAAGTCCAATGTCTTATTTTTGTCCGAATGAAATACGACGACGAGAGCAGAGAGCCCTGGCTGTCAGGGCGGGAGGTACAGGAGAGACGCTGCAGAGTCCTCCTTCTCCTCCTCCTCCTCCTCCTCTTCCTCCCCTGCCCCCCCCACCCCTCTGTCTATGATGGATATCTGCACACCACTTCGAATGCCGCTATCTGTGACAGTGTTATCACTGGCATGTGGACCTCCCCCCCCCCCCCCCCCCCCCAATCTCTCTTGCGCACACACACACACGCATGCGTACACACACAGAACGCACACACACAGAACACACACACACAAGGAACACACATACACAGAACACACACACACACACACCCCTGTTTGTAGAGTGTTGCAATACAGCATCCTGGTGGGTGTTCCCTCCATCTG
>NC_140237.1:27986842-27989342 GCF_949987555.1 Borostomias antarcticus
GTGGTCCCAGCTGCCTTGAGATCATTGACAAGAACCTCCCGTGTAGTTCTCACTGATCACTGGAACTCCATGAGGCAAGATCTTGCGTAGAGCCCCAGACTGAGGGAGATTGACAGTTATTTTGTGTTTCTTCCATTTGCAAATAATTGCACCAACTGTTGTCACCCTCTCACCAAGCTGCTTGGTGATGGTCTTGTAGTCCATTCCAGCCTTGTGCAGGTCTACAATCTTGTCCCTGACGTCCTTGGACTGCTCTTTGGTCTTGGCCATGGTGGAGAGGTTGGAATCTGATTGATTGATCGCTTCTGTGGACAGGTGTCTTTTATATAGGTACCGAGCTGAGATTAGGAGCACTCTCTTCAAGGGAGAGGACTAATTTGTGTGCCTCATGGACATAACCAGTCTGTGGGAGCCAGAAATATTGCTGGTTGATAGGAGATCAAATACTTATTTCACTCGATCAAATGCAAATCAATTAATTTTTTTATGAGTTTTTCTGGATTTTTTTTGTTGCTATTCTGTCTCTCACTGTTAAAATAAACCTACCATTAAAATTATAGACCAATCATTTCTTTGTCAGTGGGCAAATGTACAAAATCAGCAGGGGATCAAATAATTATTTCCCTCACTGTAGAAGTCAAGTAATACTGATGCATATTTGTTTGTTGCTTCTCAACTTCAGCGTTTTTAATGAATGTATGTATCTACAGGAGCTTGTGTGCCTGCAAAGTAAATCACCTCAATGAGGACATTAAAGTTTCATCTAAAATCGAATCTAATATGAATTACCCACCTCGTACTGAGAGCAACAAATTAGTTCCTCTGACTGCAATTCACTGCTGTTGTTACACAACACAAGATTAGTACTATTCATCTCCTCCGGGCTGAAGCGCTACGTCTGACAACCGACTGTGGTTTTGCAGTGTGTGCAGTTCATCCTGAACCAACAGTATATCCCTCCCACACAAACCGGCACTGCTGACTCCACTACTATCATCACGTTTTCACATCCATTGCTCCATTGAAGGCTTTATACTGTGAATCCCACCTCCACAACTCCAGTGAAAGACTCAGATACTGTGTGTATTACAAATGAAAAATGTATTAGCACAATTATTATAGTGAACAAAATTAGCACGGTTTTCAGTATAATTGCAGTATTATAAAATGTGCTGAAAATTTTCACATTTCCACAAATAAAATTAGCAGTACTGTGCAATTTTTTTCATAAACATTCAAATAATGTGTCTTGGAGACTGTTGCTAATTTTGGTTGATGCTGGACCGTATTTACAGTTAGGGTTAGGGTTTTTTAAAGCATGGAAATCGAACATGGTTTCAATGATAATTTTATTGTGACAAATATAACCAAATCAAATTTTATCATGGTTTGTCATTATACCGGTTATCGTTACATCCCTAGTGTATATATCTATGGAATAAAACATTGTTGACTCCACCCACCCCTGCTGCCCCGTTAGACAAGCATGTGTTCATTTTTAACCCTGGTGACTCATGCGTCTGTCATAACATTGTGTTCCAGGAGACTAGACTAGAGTACTACTGTACTCAAGCTTTCATGAAGAAGGAGCAATGGCCTAAACACACACACACAAACATACAGTACACACACACAAACACAGACGCACGTACAAACTGTACGCACACACACACACACACACACACACACACACACACGTGGGCCAACCCCCCCCCCCCCCCCCCTCTCCCCCCCATCCATGTACTCTGATGTGAAGCCTATTTGGCTTGCGCTGTAAATCACAGCTTCTGCTTAGGACTTGCAGGACCTCCCATTTGAAAGGTCAATGAGGGTTAACCGTTGATTACAAAGTGTGGCGCGACCTCCTCCATCTCCCCTGTCTGGGGGGCCTTTGTTATAAATTGCTCTCTCTGGCCGCTTTGTAATTGAGTCCAGATTGGTTCTGTTGTATAAAGGATGATATATACCTGACGCTGTATAGATCTGCTCTTGTGGTCCCCCAAATGATTTAACCACTCAAGTTACGCTGGCCTATAAAAATCCATCACGTGGGAAAAAACAATTTAAAGCGGAGGAGACCAAAAGAAATGGAAAGGATAGTATTCACAATGTTGATGTAGCAGCTCTCTCTCTCTCTCTCTCTCTGTCTCTCTCCCTCTGTCTCCCTCTCTCTCTCTCTCTCTCTCTCTCTCTCTCTCTCTCTCGTTGCCTGTGAGGGAGCAGTGTTGTCAGTGGACACATTACATTACTCTGAATAAACACTAATTACAGGGAAATTACACACACGTCCGTCTAAGATGCTTGAGCTGTATTGTGTGAGGATTAGGGTTTTACAAACACAATATACACACATGCGCACAGGCCCGCACACACACACACACACACACACACACACACACACACACACACACACACACACACACACACACACACTCACACACACACAGGCACACACCCACTCTCTCTCACACAAACACCCTCTGTCACTCACACACACACA
>NC_140237.1:27994342-28409342 GCF_949987555.1 Borostomias antarcticus
ACATAGAACCCTTTTCATGTCAGTATGCTGTTGTATGGAATGGTTCTGAGAGTTCTGTCTAGAGCCTTATGGATCTGAAAAGGGTTCTGTCTGGATGTGGGGTATCTAATTCACTGTTCTGTGTGTTCTGATACAGTATGTAACCCACAAACCTGAAATGACATTTCTGTCATGATACTGTGTGGTTCTGTTCTGTATGTGTAAATGGTGAGTAAAATGGGAGTTGGGGTTGATAGCTCTTCTTTCAGATCAGAATTGCCGAAGGTAATAAATATGAGATATAAATCCAGGCCAGCTAAATTAGCTCTTATTCACTTATGAATAATCATATTCCTGTATTTGACCCTAGATCACAAATCATTGATTCTTGCATCAATTCAATTTATCTGGGAATATAATATCATCTGTGTTTCTGAGACTACAGGTATATAAACACATGAAAACACAGAGAGAGACTACTGGATCTTCCCTAAACATAGGACCAAGCACAGGCCTACGAGCTACTCCTAAATAATTCTGAAATCTAAATTCTAAATCTTTGCTCATCATTAAAACCCCCATTTAAGTTTTCCCTATGAATAATGTATAGCTAATCAGTACAGCTGCTTCACAGAGTCAACACTTCAAATGAGGAGAGCTAGGGAGAATGATTTGGAGAGAGGGAGAGAGAAAGAGAGGAGAGAGGGAGAGAGGAGAGGAGATGAGAGAGGGAGAGAGAATGAGAGGATAGAGGGAGAGAGAAGAAAGAGAGAGAAGGAGAGGGAGAGAGAATGAGAGAAGGGGAGAGGGGAGAGAGAAGGAGAGAAGGGGAGAGAGAAAGAGAGAAGGGGAGAAGGAGAGAGAGAAAGAGAGAAGGGGAGAGGGAGAGAGGAAAGAGGGAGAGAAGGAGAGAGAGAAAGAGAAGGAGAGAGGGAGAGAAAAGGAGAGGAGATAAGGAGAGAGAAAGAGAAGGAGAGAGGGAGAGAAGGAGAGGAGAGAAGGAGAGAGAGTGAGAAGGAGAGAGGGAGAGAGAAAGAGAGGAGAGAAAGAGAGAGGGAGTGATGCCCCCACCCTCACATTCTTTTTTTTTCTGGAGAGGTGCTGCTGGCGCCACCGGTGGCGAGGCACCCTGTCCCTGTCCTTGTCCCCGCGGGACGCAGACTCCTTCACAGCCCCACTAGCTCTCTGCTCAGGGGAGACAACACTCCGCAGTCAGCAGCTACGTCTGCCCTCCAAAGAATAAAACATAAGGGCTGGTGGCCGGCACACACACACACACACACACACACACACACACACACACACAGACACACAGACACACAATCAGAAACACACAGATACACACTCACACACAATCAGAAACACACCTAGACGCATTCAGAAACCCACACACACGCAACCAGAAACCCACTCACACACACACACACACACACACACACACACACACACACACACACACACACACACACACACACACACACACACACACACCATGAGAAACCCACACAAAGTGTATGCACACCCACACACACTCATTCCAGAGGCGAGCACAGGAGACAGGCAGCTGTCCAGCCCTTCTCTTATCCCCCAGCATGCATCAGCAGCTCCACTGCTTCCTGGCAGTAGTCTGGGCTCTAATTGCATCCCTGTTCTATCATGAGGCCTCGTTATCTCCCTAAAGGCCCCTGGTGTCATGTCTGGGGGTCCCCTATCAGCTAGCCAGTGAGTGTGAGAAAGAGAACACTGCCCAGTGCCCCCATTAGACACACACACACACACACGCACACGCTCTCCCGCAGACACACACACACACACACACACATACACACTCACGCGCACAAGCACACACTCTCCCGCATGCACACACGCACACACACACTCTCTGTCACACACACACAGGCACACACACACGCACACCACAATCAGCCAGTTGGAGAGAAGCGAGTGAGCAGCTGTCCCCTATACCAGATGAAGAGAGCTAACCTAATGTACTGGCTGTATTGGCAGCCCCTCCCCCCCCAACCCTCCCCTGATCACACTGTACAGTGCCCCCCCCCCCCCCCAACCCCTCCACCCCAGCCCTGTCCATTATCCATCCAACCCAGGTGATGTAATCAACAAATGGAGCAGCCAGAATGAAAGGCTTTCCATCCATCTCTGAGATGTTGATCCGGGGTCAGGCACAGAAAGAGTGTGTGTGTGTGTGTGTGTGTGTGTGTGTGTGTGTGTGTGTGTGTGTGTGTGTGTGTGTGTGTGTGTGTGTGTGAGAGAGAGAGAGAGAGAGAGAGAGAGAGAGAGGGGGGGGTGGGGATAGAAAGAGAAAAGAGGGTGGCGAGGGAGAGAGAGGGTGAGAAAAGAAAAAAGGACAGTGACAGAAAAGCAGAGGGTGTGAAACAAATGATTGGGAGAGAGAGAAGGATGTTGAGGGGTGAGAAGGAGAGGCAGAGAGGAGGATGGAGAGAGGAGCAGGGGACTATCCGTCTCCTCCTACGTCTCCTCAGTGGATAACTGAGCGGTTCATCTCTCCTCTCACACCGAGCCCTGTGCTCCAAAAAAAAATCGCTAGGCACATTTTCACAACATCCCAACTCCCAAAAAAAGACATTGGGAAAAAAAGAGGTTGGGGAAAAAAATATGCCAGAATTAATGTTGCTTAAAATTTATTTTTCTGGTCTGGTTTTCGCTGGTCCACGTGGGAAGGCAAAAGCAGAGGCTTATCTGACGGTTGACCCCAGGACCGTGTTTACCTTGTTTATTTGTTATGTCTATCACTTCCAGTCTATGTGCTAAACAACGGCAGGGAGCTGATTCAGACGCACCACCGCCCCCCCGTCGTCCTCCTCCTACTTCCTACGCCCCGACGGCAGTTGCTAACAAAAGCTCTGGAGACAAGTCAAAACAGCGACAGAATTTACCTGAACAACAAGCGACGGAAGAGAGAGAGAGAGGATGTCCTGTGGTCTTTAGAGACGGCCAAGAAAAATGAGGAGTCTCCCTAAAGAAGGGGGGGGGGGGGGGGGGGGGGGTGAACGATGCTGCGCCTCCTGCCGCTGGATGGCTCTTCATCCCGCCATCTGTCCGGGTCTCACCAGGCGCCCAGCGTGCGGTGCGGGAGTGGGGCCAAACACATTGATCCGGGGAAGCTCTTCACAGACAGACAGAGCCCTGTATTGTGTGTGCCGCTGGCCCCCCCGGGCCCTCCGCCAGGACCCCCCCCCCCCCTCCCCCCCGTTTCCTCGATGGCTCGGCCCTCACCACACACACCGTCGGCCTGGCCGTGATGACTCTCTCCGCTCTCCCTTATGCAAAGAAAATACATTCCCCAATGTATTAACTGTCAATATATTATAGTATGTAAAATATTTATGTAATAAATATACAGAATAATATATGATACATACATAATATATTGAATAATACATAAGGAATTTACGCTTTTCATATATTGCAGTATATTGGAAAATATAACCACTAGTTTGCTATACTGTATATGGAAATGTGTTGTTCGACATATTACATTATATTTTCCAATGTATCGCAATATATTTTTGTTTCATAAGGGCCGCCTGCCTCCAAAATAACATACATTTCACATTTCAAAACGTGAAGGAGACTTTGTATTTCCTCTACACACAGCAAGTCTTATGTCTTCGAGACAACAAAATGGGTCAGCATGTCTCCTTCGCCAGGGGAGAGGCGAATGTTCGGGATGTCCACCTGGGACTCAAATATTGCCACTGAGAGGAAGATATGACTTATGACACACTTCATCTGTTTTTCCCTGCTTGGCAAGTTAATGATTTTTTCCATTGATACAGATTACTCTCACTGAGATAGAACAAAGTAAATATCTATATATTTAGAGAGAGTGACGTGCCCAGTGGGAGTCACAGCACCTAGGAGAGGACTGGTGGATATGGAAACATCTCTCACCATTGTTTGCCTGGATAAAGAGGTACTGTATTATACTCTAGCTACTGCAACCTCCATATCCTTCAGGAGAGAATGAGTGTGTGTGTGTGTGTGTGTGTGTGTGTGTGTGTGTGTGTGTGTGTGTGTGTGTGTGTGTGTGTGTGTGTGTGCGTGTGCGTGTGTGTGTGAGTAGAGAGCGATCATGCAGGGTTATAACTGAAGGCCGACATCCCACACAATAGGAGAATGTGTCACCACCATAAGTGTAATTATCTCTTCAAATGACAGTCACTACAAGGCAAGCTGCAGATGAACACAGTTTAGCGCTGAGGGGCGAAACATGAGATTAACAAATCAGATTTGTTTAATCCATGTTCACCTCAGGAAAGGTCTCATTTTCACAAGTCTGCTGCTGTCGTATCACCAGATTAAGAGCATCACAAAAAACAGCTGTAAAACCAATCCTAAATGTAATCCAAATAGGAAGGAAAATCCCCTTTTTAATGTTTTATTTGTATTTCCATGCAGTAACTCCACAGGGAGTGTTGCCGTTTTATCCCATGTCCACCTGCAGTACCCAGGGTCTGGTGTAACAGTCTGCAGAGGGCGTGCAGAGCTCGAGGTCACCTGGATGTCACACCAGAGGCACTCGGCCCGAGGCTTCAGGCTACACTGTGAGGTGATGAATGGATGGGGGTGTGGGGGGGTGGGTGAAGTGGGAGTAACTCCCCCCTCCCTGAAACGTTGAGATAGTAAGTGAAACTGACATATTTGCCACTGGTGCGAGGGACAATAATCAGAAACGTCTAGCGGCAAGAAAAACACATTTGATACCGAAAAGTGTTAAAAGAGAGAGGAGGGGGGTGTGGAAATAAGTGGAGCGTGGATGCTGGACTACAGCCGGGGTGGTGTTTCCACCTGGAGAGATTATAAATTGATGTTGCAGAAGGGAAAGGGCACGGATACGAGGGAGCGTTTGCCGGATGACAAAAAAAAGAGTACACATCAAAAATCCTTGCAGGATGAGATATCGTACACTGGCCTTTGCACCCTTACCAGGAAATAACCCAAAAACCCTCTCTTTCCCATTTAGAAAATGTACATTTCCTATCAATCAATATAATCTAGAACCCTGGCAGATTACCATACCTCAGCCAAGGTTAAAGACAGCTCTGTGACGGACAGAGCAGAATTATCAGGGGGAAAAACGCACTGACACATAAAAATACATCTATTCGCATGTTGCGTGCCCTGGTTTTAGCACTCCCACACAAGTGTGTAGAGGTCACACGGTACGTTTCAATCTCTCTGCCGGCCTCGCCCTCAGCCCACGCTCACCCTCGGCCCTCCCTATAGCCCAAGCTTCCCTCCATTAAATAAATTGTGTTGTAGTAATCTCTGGTGATGTATGGCGGTAATATTGATGGACGGGCATGGCGGCCTGCTGTGATTACCCCGCTGCCAGGGCCAGGCTAGGGGACACGCTAATCCTGCTCTTTACCTCTGCTAAATTAAAAGCTGACTCATTTAACGGAGACCAACGACTCTGGTGGCTACAGGGAAGATGAGGCCTGGTCCCTACTATGCCTGGTCTCTGCTATGGCCTGGTCCCTGCTATGGCCTGGTCCCTGCTATGGCCTGGTCTCTGCTACGGCCTGGTCCCTGCTATGGCCTGGTCTCTGCTACGGCCTGGTCCCTGCTATGGCCTGGTCTCTGCTATGGCCTGGTCTCTGCTATGGCCTGGTCCCTGCTATGGCCTGGTCTCTGCTATGGCCTGGTCTCTGCTATGGCCTGGTCCTGGTCACAGAGCCAGCCAGGTCAACAAGTCTGCCTATAGGCAGAGGGGCACTGTGAGCAACAGTTTCCCTGGGTAGTCTGTTATCTGAGGTCAGGTTTTTTGAGAGGAAGATTCATAACAGTCTTACAGTGTGCTCTGTCTTCAAAAGCTGCTCCACCTCTCGTCATGTATTCCACCAGAATGGTAACAGAAGAGAGACAGTTTGGGAAGATGTCTTGTCAGAGAGGGTCTTTTTCATACTGGGGGGACTGGGTGTCTTTGGGAGATGGCGCTGGTTATGCAGAAGCGATGAAATGAAAATGATTGACAAACACAGCAGGCCAGTCTAGGCAACACTGTTTCCAGGAGAACCTGGCTTTTACAAAACAAAAACGCTGCACTGTTAAATGTATTTTCTATTCTCCCTCCTCCGTGGGGATGTGGGGAAATCAAGTATAACTACAGATCTGTCCTTTGGGGCGCTGAATTGCTAGATAATTAAAAGGCACTTGAAGAATTGAGGCTGGTGTTCGCTGCCCATGCTGCATCACCTGTCATTAACCTTGTCCAGATTAAGCGCATACAAATCACACATCAGTCACCACTGGCCCTGGCTGACTGACTGACTGACTGACTGACTGACTGACTGACTGACTGGCTGACTGGCTGACTGACTGACTGACTGACTGACTGACTGACTGGTTGGCTGGCTGACTGGCTGGTTGGTTGGCTGGCTGACTGACTGACTGACTGACTGACTGACTGGCTGGCCGGCCGACTGACTGACTGACTGGCTGGTTGGCTGGCTGGCTGGCTGGCTGGCTGACTGACTGACTGACTGACTGGTTGGCTGACTGGCTGGTTGGCTGGCTGGCTGACTGACTGACTGACTGACTGACTGACTGACTGGCTGGTTGGCTGGCTGGCTGGCTGGCTGGCTGGCTGACTGGCTGGTTGGCTGGCTGGCTGGCCGGCTTGCTGACTGGTTGACTGACTGACTGGCTGGTTGGCTGGCTGGCTGGCTGGCTGGCTGGTTGGCTGGCTGGCTGGCTGGCTGGCTGGCTGGCTGACTGGCTGGTTGGTTGGCTGGCTGGCTGGTTGGCTGGCTGGCTGGCTGACTGGTTGGCTGGCTGACTGATTAACCACTCCTTCCCCTCATCCACAGAATGAGGCTGTACGCTTTTGGATCTGGGAATGAGCCTATAGATTGGATTATGATGCCATTTTTAATCCAAGCTCATTTCCTTCTGAATATCTGCTCCTCTCTCCTCCAAGTTATACAATACTCGACAAGAGGAAATAACTCAGAATTACCACGACTGTGTGACTCCTAGTGACACTTTAATTTCTACTCATAATGTCAATATTAAACACCAAGGCTTTGATGCAGACGGGGAGAAAATAACTCTTGATCAAAGAGGCGCTTCTCTAGCCATGCCCATTAAACGGTCCTCCTTCATCTCCTTGTGTACTTTAATTTTATACATATTGTCCTTAATTTCTGCCTCTGATTTTAATCATAAGATTCCAAATGGCTCCACATTCTGTTTACCCCTCCGCTAAAAAACACGGCCACTGTCAAATCTTCACTGACGTACTGGAAAGAACACGGCTTTGAACTATGCACTCACAGGTTGGATTTGAAGTGGTCTATAAACAACAAAAAACATACATTTCATCCATTTCATCACATAAAATAATGTGTTGGATGTAAGGATTTCAATGTTAATGTGAACAAAATCTGGAAAAAAAAGAATGCAGCTGAGGCTAAACTCTATCTACACGAGTTGTTAATTTCCTACAGCCCTGTGTGACAGTCGAGGGAATAAACACCAAGGCCCAAATCCACAAAGAATGGATTGCTCCTGCTTCTGTAATAGCTCAATGTTTTGGACAGCAATTGCAACAGCAATCTGCTCCAGTTTAGCATGATATCCACAAAAGATTTTGCTCTAACGATATGCCCGGGCAAACACGCCCACAAATTTGCCACCTGTGTGCAATTTACACCCATGGTTGCAATTAGTCATGTGGTTTTTCTCCATATTTCAGGACACAGCTTGGTTCACAAAGAAAATGACAGACCACACTTTTTTTGCAGAAAATATCAGTTCTGTTTGTTGCTGTGCTTCACAGCTGGCTGAACTTAAATCCCCATCTTTGTATGTTTCGCCCATAATATCCTCCAATATCAATTCAATATCATTCAAACCTCACAAGTTCTGAGGAGAGACAGAAGGAGAGAGTACGTGCTGACTGCTGCAGTTCATACCAGATTTTCAAAAGCGGTATTTGCACGTCTCTAACCGCGTGTGGCAGTTAGCTCCTAGTCTTTGTGAATCAGACCCAAGGTTTATTTGGGGAAATTTTGCATAGAATTACCTAATTTGCATACACTCAAATGAGACTGGCGCTGCCGTGAAGCTATTTGCTCATTGGTGCAATTTGCAATACTTTTCACCCGTTGCGTGTGCTTTGTAGATTGCATGCTATTTTTTTTGTCTCATTTGCAAGGGGTTTGCCGCCGCAAAAGCCACACAATCCTTTTGTGAATTTGGCCCTAAGGGTGTTCTGTGGTGAGAGTGAGAGTTTCAGATGAGAGGAATCCCACTTCCACATTTACTCATCAGAAGCAAGCTTAGACAGCTGCACTCATTAGTTGAGCATTGTACTTCAGTGGGACAACTTGAACATGCCAATCCCTTCAGCACTGCGACCAGATTAAGGCTCGAACAAACGGGAGAAGAAGGAAATTAATGATACTTGGCTAATTCTACTGCCATGAGTCAGGAGCGACCGAGCTAGGCTTCTTGTTGGTCAAGTGAAAGCAATGTCCCAGATAAACAAGAGAGAGAGGAAGACAACCACTTTTAAAAGCAAGTAGCCTAAAACTGCTCTTGCTTCTCATACAATGTTTTCAAGGACAATTTTAGTAGGGGATGATAAACTGTAAAACTATCCCAACACATCGTGGATTTATGAAGGTGAGTGGTTGATCTGATTCTCGTGCCACTTGGCATGGCAAGTGAGCAGTGGTACTTGTTGTTGTTCCAGAACCGAGAAGTCCGAGACCAATGACAAGTGGACGCAAGAGAGAGGACACGACAGAAATGGCCGACTATCACGTGTGACTTGCTTGCTCCTTCATGGAAGAAAGATAGGAGATGAGAGAGGCTATTACGCGTAAAGGAGACAAAAAAGTGACTTGGGTATAGATGAGGAAGAGGAGGAGGAGGGACAAACTAAGGACAGGGGACAGTGGGAAAGGAGATGATGGCCACTGTGGTAGGAGAGAGGTAACAGATAATTGATTGCAGCATATGTGTTCCAGCTGCATACCAATAATCCTCCCTGAAAATTTCATCATCTACTGTCACTGTTATCACACCTGTCAGTGCAGTCAGAAAACTGATAAGAAGGGATAGGGATGCTGCAGGATGTCCTTCATTTGAGTTCTCATAAGACAGAATGTAGTAGCTTTAATGTTCCCAACTTACTACAGATTTGTCTTCTGCACGCACACATGCAAACTTCTCACACATGCACACAAACTCTCTTTGTCCCTCTCTCTCTTACACACACATACACACACACACACACACACACACACTTACACAAACACTTCATTCAAAGGTAATGGCGTCTCATTTATTTTCCTGGCAGCACAAGCCCAGTAATCCAGGCATCAACAATATGTGCACCATTCCTTGATACAAGGGTGTGTGTCTGTGTGTGTGTGCGTGTGTGCGCGCGTTTTTGTGTGTGTGCACGTGCATGTCTCTGTGTGCTTGACTCACAAGACCAATGGCTAAACAAGTCAATAAATCAGTGGGTTTTTCCATTGTGAGTACCTTGCCTTTTGCTGAGCCCATCTCTATCCCTAGGCCTCATTGCGGCCAGCTCTCTCTTCCTCTGCTGAGCCCAGCCGATAGCCTGCACACGCTGGACACACTCGCACCTCCCAGCCCTCTCAGCCCGGCACACCTGCTCCTGCTCTCCGAGATTCACTAGGAGCCGGGCTTATGTGACAGGCGGCTGTGATATCACTGTATCAATGTAGACAAACAGGCTAGACTAGATGATATTCCTGTCAAGGACGGGGAATATCTGTCTGGCAATTAAGGTCCCACTATTGTCCTTCCTAAAGCAATAACACAGCTCTGGCTTTGGGTAATAGCAAAATACATTTGTAATAAATAGATAATATACCTGGATCACTGCATGTAATGATTACTAAAATTGTGTTTTAATCTAAATAGAATTAAAAAATAACATATGGCTAAATAAAAAAAGGTTTAATGTGTGTCTTTAAATAAGGTTTAAATAAAACATATAATCCCTCAAAATCTCTAGTTTAAGAGTACTTAGAAGGCTCAATAAATCTATTAATTGTTACTATATTTTATATAAACAAACACTATGATGCTGTATAACTAAACACATTCAGTGTGAATATCTGGATCATTATTTTAGTTTCATTATTGCAGTACAGCAAACTTCACATTTTGTTGTCCATTAAAGTTCTACATCATTGGTACTAGACCTCTATGCTGCATGTAGGCCTGTCTGGTTAATACAGTACCAGTAAAACAACAGATGCAATGCTGGCTAATGGAGGGGGGGGGGGGGGGGTGGCTCTGAAAACTCTTGCAGGGCTATGGCCTACAGGTTGCATATCTGTTCCATGTCTGTTGGTTCACAGCAATGCTTCAGTCATTATCTTGAAATGCCCCCCTGTTACCTGTGGGGTGCTTCTGGACAGATATGGCCAGTAGGCCCTTGAGTGAGCGTCCATAAGGAACACCTCCACACTGCTGAGCAATCCAGAGCCATACTGTGCATCAGATGTGGATGCCCAATGACACACTCAAGGGTAATACTTAATTAATATCATGAGACAGGAGGCTGTAGGAGAGAGTGAGAGAGAGAGAAACACAGACAGAGAGAGAGATACAGAGAGAGAGAGAGAGAGAGAGAGAGAGAGAGAGAGAGAGAGAACTAATGGACTTCCACTGTTAGGTTCAACAGATTCAGTTTGGAGCAAGGAGTAGAATGAGAGGCAGTCAAGTGTAGAGCAGCAGTGCTGGTCATGGTTATTTCAAAATGCCTCCCATTTATATAAAGATAGAACATGCTATTGCTGTCAGTACTGAGAATGGAAGGCCCTGGCTGAAAAAAGGGGAGAAGTTGAAATCGCATTACATATCTGCCCTTGTAAAAGCAATATGTGAATGTTTTACAATGATCAATTCTACGCCCTGAGTACAATCCTTGTCAAATGAAAAATAGAGGGCAAATGAAATAACTGCACTCTCATTGATTACGTGATTTAAGAGGTAATTTATCCTTGATGGGTTGAAAATGAAACGTTAACATGTGTGGCCAGCACCTTCATAAGCCCACTCTGAAGACAGCCCATTCTGAAGACAGTTATCCTTTTCTGATTTATTTTGTTACACTGTTAGCCTAATAGGCATGTATAGCTAAGTGTATTCATTATGTTAATAAATAACTGAAATAAAAAAGAGTATACTCTATAAAGGTTAATATCATTGGAAATGTGTTGGAAATTACATCTGAAAATAGATCTAAATGTTAAAATAATAATAATAATAATAAAAGACTGAGTAGCCTATAACCACGTTCACTTCAATTTAGATCAGAGACAACTGAGTTTTAGCCTACACTCTCGGGAGTGGACTGGACATAGGCTACGGTATGAGTGTGGTGTGCATTACGCATGATCCTGAGATAATGCTAGTAGTCTATAGATAAGAAGAAAAGGAGCGTGTTTGGGTTGTCGGCGAGTGCCTGTTTCACGATCACAGCATGCGGTCACTTCATCAGCGCAGACACTCTAATGCCTGGGTAGCGCGCAATGACTGGTAAATTACCTGAAATCACTGTAAGGATGAATTATCCAAAATCCAGCGGATTTAACCCGCTCTTGTTCCCGCTCCACTGCCTTTTCACTCCCAAACATCCTCAGGGAGAACTTGTTGACCCCCGGTTGAAGCATTGCCCCCAGCTGCCTGTGCATGAATCCTGCCTGGTATAATCTCTCATCGTCCGGCAGAATTTGGTCTATGCCGTCCAACTTTATGAACCCTGGTTGCTGATCGGGGGAACCATGTTGGGCACCGCCAACGCTGGCGCCTTGCGCACCTTGGTCCGGCCCGCCGCCGAGAGCTCCGGGGGGGCTCTCCTCGCTCGGGGTGGCATCTCCCTCGGTGATAAGACGCCTCTCCTCCGCCGAGTCTGAGTCGTGCACATGCCGACTGGTGATGGAGGAGAGGCTGCCTCGAAATCTCCGACAATCTCCGTTTGAGCTGGTCTTCATTGGTCTCCCAATGTCCGTCTCCATGATCACCGAGTCCCCACTTTTGGTCTCCCCGATGCCTTTGCAGCTTCCTCCGGAGGTCGGCGACGGTAAAGGCTTCATCCTGATGCTCTTCCTCCGGGTGTCCTTGTCGCCGTCTTCCCCGTCGCCCATGAAAGAGGCTTTCTGTCCAATATGCTGTGGTAAACTGTACAGCCTTTTACGCATGGAGGAGTGCAACCTGTCCATTATGACATTGAGACGGAATTAACCAATTTCAATACAACAGACGCCCGGAATTGGCTTTGTTGTTGTTAAGAATATTGCCACGAACACCAGAGCCCTATCTGTGAGCGAGAGTGAACAGTCTGGGTCTAATCTGAGACCCTGGAAGCCTTACACAGATACACATGACACAGCCTGCCGCTGTTGCTGTGGTGCGTGTCGAGGAAGACGCTCCTCTCGACCATTACCTGACAGTTTGCATATGCCTTCTCGCGCAGCTCTGACAGTCCGCTGTTTCACCACAACACTCCTGGAGGCTAGTGCGCGCGGCTCCAGCGCTGTGCGCACCAAGTGGCAAAAACACATTGAAGAAGCCACCTTTGTATGACATGTGAGGGACGTGGCGACGAACGGAGAAAAGAGATGGAGAGGTCATGAACAGCCAAGGAGTGCTCTTTCCCCCCACCGAATCCCCGCCAGTTGCCTAATAAACAACAGCCTACAATTCAATCATGCACAAGATCAGCAGCATCCAAGGACCGCTGACATCACTGATGTATCGTCGTCCCATGCATTTTGGCATCAATGTGAATATTCATGATGCTGATCTATTGGGTTGCCATAGGAGCGAAAACTGCAAATAAGCTCAGCCCACCTTGGTTAAAGCTCTCCCCATTCTTTAAATGTTCGTCGCGGTTGGACTGCAAGGCCAGGCACATAGACTACACGTGTCCGAGACAAATAGGCAATTGCCTCTCTCAATTTGTCATTGCATAGGCCTATAGCCTAATTTAGCCAATCAGGTGGTGGGTTATGTGCGGCATCTAGTAGGCTATAGGAATATAATGATAATTGTGCACCCGTTTGCACTAATTCACAAGCATGTTTCTGATTTATCAGTAGACTTTCACAAATCAAACGGGTTTATGTCTTTGGAATTGATTCATTAAAATTAAACGAGCATGGTAAAAAGGTGGATGGACGAAATCCGTTCATTTTTAATTGCAGGGGCTCCAAAGGGTAATTTAGAAAATTCAACAAAGCTGCTGCTCAAAAGGCATGTCACATAATGAGGCTATTCACATCATATTTACAGGCTTGGCTAGCTACACTCAAATATGATCCCATTATCTTTAATTCAGAAGCAGAAAGGCGAAAAGTAAACCTTGATGCTCAGACATTTATCTAATAGCGAGCCTACTTTAGTTGTAAAATAAAAGTAAAGCCAAGTAAAATAGTCATGAATCAAAAGTTCTGATTATCAATTTGCAGCCGAGCCGAGTTAGATCGACATGTAACCATGGATGTATTAATAGAACATGTAACACGCCAGATGCCAACATGAGCTCGCGAGATCTGGATGGTATCACGAGGCTAAGATTGCAGGGTAAAAATGCAAGCGCGCGGCTCCCGCGCTTTAGACTTGGATGCTCTGCTCTCTATGTCATAGGTAGCTAGCAAGCTAAACTGGTGATGGCTCAGAGATCTACGTGGAAGCTTAAACGCTTTGGACGATTTTTACCAGGAAATAAAGCAGACGGTGGTACACCATGGAAGGTAGGCCTAATGACTAATATCGACTAATGTACAGTTACCTCAAGGACTATACTATACTACTATATCAGGCTTGGCCTATTTAGGCTAGCTAGCCCTGGTCCAGGTCGGTGTAAGGGCTAAGTTAGCTATAGCTATTTTTTTCCAACTCATGGTAATGTCTAGCTAACCCTTGATAAATAGCTGGAGCCAACCACGTAGCTAGCAAATGTGACATATCTGGACATTTTTCAATACATATTTTACTTTTATCCAAAGGTTGTGGAGTCTGGTGGAAGTTCAGGTGAATTGGTGCTAACCATTGTGGCGTCCGGACACATGCTGGTCTCTCAGGGTCAAGAGCTCTTGGTAAGGGCCGCCTTAAAGTCGCACTCCGTAGTTTGACGTATTTCCGACGCAAACAAGCTATGAGGGTGGGACATATGTTTAGAGGAATTTGATTGAAACATTGACAAGTGGACGGGTTTTAAGAACTTTAGACAGATTCGATAGAAGGATAGCGTTGATTGACGGGTGGATGTCGTGAGATTATTGGCCTAAAATCTAAGGTACCAGTTGTCATAATTGCACGTGACCTACCGTTTTCCAGGAAGTAAGAAATTATATACTTTGATATAAGATTACAACAAAAGTAGAATTTTGTAATTTGTTTGGCATACATCGTTGAATAGGTGAACACTATGGCCAATTATGTGAACCAAAATGGGACAGAATGCTTTTTTTCATTTCAGTGCGACTTTAAGACACTCAAGGTTGCCTCAGGATGGAGGATTACAAAACAACTACAACAAATAAAATCAAGGACAAGAGATTTTATGTGTTTCATAAGGGAATACCAGACTACCTGGCATTGAAGACCATAGGAAGTCTAAATAAGTGATTATTTCTAAGCAGGTGTGTTGCAGTATGAGAGTGGTGCAGTTATCTGTATGCCTGGGCGCTAGGGATGGGCATTTTCAGTTATTGTAATACTCGAGTACTCTATATTCATAATGAACGAGTACTCGACTACTCGCTGTTCTGTAGCCTACCGTAAAAATAAATCCGGGAGGTCCGTGGCCATCGATGTAGGCCTACAGTAGGCTATGTGCCCGATTAAGTAAACGTGCACGACTCTTTAGAAATTATCCCGACGTATTTCGTTATAGCGAATTTGCATATGAATAAACAACCAACAATTTAAGCCATTCAATCCAATTGCATTTATTAAAGAACAAACGTCACAGCGGACATACTGTGTTCTTTAACTTATCTTTTCCGTTCGTTTGGCGTCGCATCGTCGTGAGCTAGCCGGGCTAGCAAATGATGTGATTCGGGGTTGTTGTCCAGTCGTCTAATTCATTGTTTCGTTGTGCTTTAACCGCATGTGGTTGAGCATTGAGCTGGTTTGCTTATGATAAGCAAGTTTCACATTGCAGATTTTTCACTGCACAGTTTTCCCCTTCTTTATCAAAGTATTTCCAGACTGTACTTTTACGAGCAGCAGACATGTTGCGACTGATGTGAGTAGCCTCACGCAGGTAGCCAAAAGCACAGTGCGCAGGTGCATGAATAACTAAGCTTTTTTTTTTCAAAGTGAAACAATTACTCGCCATGGTTACTCGAGTACTGACATCAACAACGAGTACTCGAGTACTCGAGTACCCATCCCTACTGGGCGCGAGCCAGTCTTGTTCTCAGTAGGCTATCGTAATGTCAGAAGCGTTCTCTAGCTCTGAGTCCGTACCATCAAATGTAACATTATTGAAGAAACATAACTCTAAAAGTTTAATATGGAACTATTTGGGTTTTAAACCATATAAACAAGGAAACACTATAGATGATGGCTGTCCGTTGTGCAGGCAATGCAGCAATGCCGTACCGGCAAAAGGAGGCAACACATCAAACTTAATAAAGCATCTACTATCTCATCATCCAGACCTTGCACTGGAATACATACGAGCTAATGAGGTTAGTATGACTTTATTTGTTATAACTAGCAGTGTTCTTGCCATTAGCTAATATTACAAAATTAATGAATAAACCTCTTAGCTAAAGCGTGTGCTGCTGTTGCTAGCTAGCCAGCCAATGCTAGCCAGCTGGCTAGCTAATGAAGTAACGTTAGTCTACCCGCTGTCATGTTGTCATGCACAGCTGTTGAATTAAATTTGTCGTCCTCTTATTCCAACTCCAAACTCCTTAAAATAATGTGAGCTAGATTATGTAGGCTGAGACAAATCCAATGATAATCCAATGATATCCACCTCTTGACATTTGGTCATTTGATCTGGTTTTGACTTAAAGGACAATGCTCGTTTTTGACAACCTGGACCTTATTTACGACATATTATAAGACGTTTGACTCACCGAGATCACTTTGGTGTAGTTCGGAGGCATGTAGAAGAAATGTAAAATCCAGCGCGAGCCAGTATATCCATGTAATGGCGGTGGTCGGGGCACTTAGAAAGCAGTTTCTAAAAATCTTCTGCCGAGAAACGGTTGTTTTCATCAATCTGTCTTGATGAATCGCTAGTTGTGCTTACATAGAGCATAGGCCTGTTGTGGTTTTCACATGCCATGATCTTTAGAAACGTCTTTCGAAACGAAATAGCTTCCTCACTTGCTCCAGCACGCATTCGCACAGCGCGCAATCGTTGCTCCAGCACGCTGTGCGCATGCGTGCTGGAGCAAGTGAGGAAGCTATTTCGTGTCTAAAGACGTTTCTAAAGATCATATTACAGAGGCATGTGAAAAACAACACAACAGGCCTATGCTCTATGTAAGCACAACTAGCGATTCATAAAGACAGATTGATGAAAACAACCGTTTCGCGGCAGAGAATAGATTTTTAGAAACTGCATTCTAAGTGCCCCGACCACCGGCATTACATGGATATACTGGCTCGAGCTGGATTTTAAATTTCTTCTACATGCCTCCGAACTACACCAAAGTGATCTCGGTGAGTCAAACATCTTATAATATGTCGTAAATAAGGTCCAGGTTGTCAAAAACGAGCATTGTCCTTTAAACGAAAGTGAAAGCTAGATAAAGCATGTTGATGTCACTGCCATCGACCAAAACCCAGTGGCCCTCCGCAGACCTTTACTGGTGGTTGGTGATACTACACTTGTGTGTATACATGGCTGATTCTGTTGTTGTTGTTAGATATGCTTTTTAAATATTGAATATTAATAATTCATAATATGCATAATATCTTACCTGTAGAGTTACAATGTAATGCGTTAAATGCATGTTATTCATGCACCGCTCATATAAAGTGATTACACTGTACTGTAATGTACTGTAAATACATTGCACGTTCATAAAAATAAAAGAAAAATGCTGCGGTATCGTGATACTACTTGGTATCGTGATACTTTGGCTGGTATAGTATTGCAGGTCAAATATTGGTATCGTGACAACACTAGTTTTTTTGTTGCTGTATAACATTAGCTTTTTTCTTTTAAACAATGTAGGTCTGTAAACCTAAAGAATAACAGAGAAATAATATAGCCTACAATTTCCTTAATTATAATGTAGGCTATTTACAAACGGTAAAGTGTAGGCTATATGTAATACGATTATCTTGGTTAACTAGCCGTTTCTGACAATACGATTGGTTGTTGCGGGAGGGATCCCAGCGCGTGTGATGTGTGTGGGCGAGCGAGGAAGAGAGGACGTGAAGGCAGCAAAAAAAGTTTTCTCTCGTCCTGACTCATGAGCTGAGCTCGTTTCCTTGTCAACACAATAATTCCCCAAATGACCAGAAAAAGTAGCTAGATTTGTCGCTAGTAGCTTTTCATGAAATAAGTCACCAGGGGGGTCTGTAAAGTCGCTAAATCTAGCGACAAAGTCGCTAAGTTGGCATCGCTGCGCAATATTGGTCTGGCCTTCGCCCTATTAGTCTGGGGCCTGTCTCTTTCGCAGTTGTTTCGCCGGTCTAGAGGGGAAGCGCCTAGGATGACGCATCGCATAATCTTCTGGTCTGGACCGGAAAAAGAACAATTGATGTATCTATAATTTCGGAGGCTAAGACGCTGCAGTGGCTTCAAATGTGTGATATTAAGTATACGGCACACTTCTTCCATGACTTCTTGAAATATTTCTTCAGGTATGGCCATGTTTTCTTCCATCGATTTCACAATTTTACAATTCTGTGTACCACTCTGCACTTAGATTTATTACTGGGGATGGGTATGATACACACCATTGTCTCCTTTACAGTAAGGTTGGCTGGCCATCCCTGGCAGCTCGGCGAGACTATCATTGGCTCTTGTTCATTTTCAAGGCGTTGACCGGCAAACAGCCACTGTATATAGCTGCCCTGTTGGACAGGAATGCTCCAGCCCATCAAACACGTTCTAGTGACTGGATCACACTTAAAGTTCCACGGACTAGAACAGGACTTGGCAGGACAGCATTTACTTATGCAGCCCCAAAGTCCTGGAATGACATTCAGTCCAAGTTAAAGCTGGAAGTTCTTCCTTCCCTAAAGAAATTTAAATGCCTGATTTCATTTCTTTATGATACATGTTGTAACTGTTTTTAACTAAGTGCACTGTACATTGTCTTGTTGTTTTGTTGTTCTATTTTGTTGTACACTCAGCAGCTCTGCAAATGAGGTGGCCTCACCTCAGATCTCACCTGAGTATAAATAAAGGTTTCAATCAAAAATCAATCAATCAAAAAATAAAGCAAGCGGAAGTAGGAGGCGGGCTCTACCGGCTCGAGCCGGAAGAAGGGGCGGGCTTAACGCAGTGAAGTAAATAGACACCAGGCTCTTCTCCCCGAGGAGAGACTGGTGACTCGAGGCTATTGCCCCATAGAGAGTGATTATGTGGGAAGAGGTACTTGCCTTGACAGACAAACACCTTCAGCCAATCAGCGTTCAGCAAACTTTTGCCAAATCCAGTCGGAAGAACGGCAAAACGTCTTTTCCACCGAGAAACTCTGCTAGTGCATACTCTTGTTCTTGTTCAAGTGTTGTGATTAAGTCTATTTCTGACTGCAATAACTGCACTTATAGCTGTGTTTATTCTTCTACTTGTTGCTTCGGGAGCTGCCATGTTTGTTTAGCGAGCGGCAGGGACACGAACCAATCAGGGGCTGCTTTCCACTGTGGTACCAGTTAGCAGTTACCAGGTAGCAGTTAAAACCCAGTCCCTGATTGGCCCGGTATGCTCTGGATTTTGGGATAATCGCTCTTGAGGAGGCGAAGGCCAGACTGTTCTGCGTTAGTGAAACAGAATGCGAGCTCGCGAGAACGGGATGGTCGTACCAGGCTAGGAGTGAGTAGCCTGGGGAGTGAGTTTCAGTGCCCACCTACAGTACAGTAGGTGCTATCAGGATAGACCAACGTCTCCACTAGACATTTCCATTTATATGGCCAGAGCAGTCACCCAGGAGGGTGTTGCCTACTACTAGCTTGGGCCCTACCAACTCAAGAATCGCCACTGCAATCACTCAAGTTGTAGCATATTGCGAAACACTGATTTGTGCACTTTAATGAAATCCTGATGATCAGTTCTGTTGCTCACAGTCGTCTCCAAGATAAATGTGTCAACGTGTGTATTTTCCCAGTCCTCATGGTTGTTGGTTTGTTTTCCTTAATACAGTTGAGTGACTGCTAAATAAACAGCTAGAGTAACCAGTGCATATACTGTATATAGCTGCCCCATGCCACACGGGGCAGTACACGAGGAAGGGACTACCGCTCAGCTGAGCCTAGGTGCCCACATGCCAGACGACATGCCTATTCAGGTCACAGCACACAAAGTGATTTGACTTGATAGGATAGCACTGACAGATTGGCACCCGTACTGATAGATTAATCTTAATGTTTGCGAGTACTGTCTTTCAATACAAAGAGCTTACAGCAGACAGTACATGATGTTGGCTGAAGGGTAGACCCATCTGGGAAATGTCCTTTAGCACAGCTAAATCACACCTTATTAGAATGCAGCCTCCATGAGGGTGACTGAGGGCAATCACGCCCCTGGTTCTCAGATATGAGGGCTTTTCTCTATGAGGATTATAGAGAAACGGTTCAGTCACTAACCCTAAACAAACCATCAAAATGTCTTGCCAAGCCAGTGGAAAGTGACTCGACAACAATCATGCAGTTTTTGACAGGATTTGCATCTTATGAAGTATCTCAATGGTTTAATCATCTCTGAAAATTTCAGTGGAGAAGGACATTCTTAACAGCAGAGAAGGGCCTTCTTAATCTGTTTTGAAACTTGAAGCACAGCTACTAGGAAAATATTAGGTTTATGTAACCAATGCAGAGACGTTTTGTAATGTGCTGTGAGGTTCATTTCAAGCATATTTACTGCACAAATTGGATACATTGCCACAGTTCCCACAAATGATCCATTGGTTTGGTATTGTTGTGGCAATTTTTTCAAAGTCAAATGTATAGGCCTAACTCATTGCCCTGCCATGCAGTCAGTTTGCTAGTGTAAAAACTAAGGCAAGTGTCCAGGAAGACCTGGAAAAGAGGTGACCAATTTCCAGCCATTGAAAATGCAAAAGTAAAATGTCCTGGAAAATTGTGTATTGTCCTGGAAAATTATTTAATCATTCTCCTATTTTCCTTAAGCTGAGAATGAGCTACTAGGCTATCAGGGCTCCCCAAGATGGATAACATTGCTATCTGAAAGGGCTAAATTATGTTCAGGAATATTCAAATGGTAGTTTATGGACAAGAGTATTTTGATGTAAATTTAGTCATACAAAAAAGGCAGTGACTATTCTTATGGTGTCTTTTTGTATTAATTCAATGTAGTGGCGCACCGCTATAAGAATAGTGGGCATGTCTATTCTAATGGCTGTCATCTATTAACCATCAGTTTCAAACATTTTAGCATACATATTTGGGTTATGGTAGTCTGAATCACCGGATGTAGGTTTTGGAGATAACCCTTGTCACTAGGAGGCAGGAGCATCTTCGTACCCCTATCAATCTCCTATTGCCACTGATTGGGAGATTCAATCCAGACCCCTCCCTTTCTGCTGTGTGTTACTGTTTTCAAAAGTCCTCTTCACTACATGAAACAACAACAACAAGCAACTAGTCTTGCATAGCCAGACCTATCTCCACATTTTGTTTATACTGTGCCAGCATAGCCAAACTTATCTCCACACTTCTTTTATGCTGTGCCAGCGCAGGGGAAATATCTGGCTGGACTCGTTACCATTTGGGGATGGGGATATTTTTTTTTTTAAACCAATCACAATCATCTTCGGCCGAGTAGATGCTTCACGTACTCTTGGAGAATCTCCCATCGCCACCGATTGTCTGACCACATAAATCTGGCAGTAATAGATGAATGATAAGGTTTATCCCCAAAAGCTACATCCGTTGAGTCACACTAGGTCTGGCTATGCGAGACTGGGGTTAAGGTTGGGGTGTGGGTTAGGGCACCGTAAGAATAGTGGGCATGTCTATTCTCATGGTGGTGGTAAGAATAAACTTTGCCCCCCCAAATATGCAAATTTATGCACACACATTTTTGTGCGTGCATGAAGGATGTCCTGGAAAAGGATCTCTAGAAAACAGTGGGAACCCTGTAAGGTCAAACACATTTCTACTGAACTAATAGTGTATTAGATTAAACCAACCACTGCTGCTAACTCATTAACTCATAGTGGTGTCAACTAGGAACCCTACTGCACCAGATATATCTGAATAAAACACCAAATATTTAAATAGATTAGATATAGTTAGGGAGCTTTTTGTGAATCTCTTGTATTCTCTTGTATCTCTCACTGTATTCGGTGAACTAACAATTAGTCAATTGTTTTATTCACTTGCAAAAGTGTTGATTCATGCAAGTCCCTAAGACTTGTTTCAATTATTTTCCTCATGAATACAAAGTCAACAAACTCTAACTCTATCTTGGCTGAATACAAACAGAAAATTGTATTTCTCTTAATTCTAAATCTGAGATTGAGCACCTCTCTAAATCCCTGCTGATTACAGACTGTCCTCAGTGCTGATACAGACTGTCTCAGTGCTGATTACAGACTGTCCTCAGTGCTGATTACAGACTGCTCAGTGCGGATTACAGACTGCTCAGTGCGGATTACAGACTGCTCAATACGGATTATAGACTGCTCAAGGCGGATTACAGACTGTTCTCAGTGCTGATACAGACTGCCTCAGTGCGGATTACAGACTGCTCAGTGCTGATACAGACTGTCCTCAGTGCTGATTACAGTGTCTCAGTGCTGATTACAGATGGTCTCAGTGCTGATTACAGACTGTCTCAGTGATGATTATAGACTGTCTCAATGATGATTACAGACTGTCTCAGTGCTGATTACAGACTGTCCTCAGTGCTGATTACAGTGTCTCAGTGCTGATTACAGATGGTCTCAGTGCTGATTACAGACTGTCTCAGTGATGATTATAGACTGTCTCAATGATGATTACAGACTGTCCTCAGTGCTGATTACAGACTGTCTCAGTGCTGATACAGACTGTCTCAGTGCTGATTACAGACTGTCTCAATGATGATTACAGACTGTCTCAGTGCTGATTACAGACTGTCTCAGTGCTGATACAGACTGTCTCGGTGCCGATTACAGACTGCTCAGTGCTGATACAGACTGTCCTCAGTGCTGATTAAAGACTGCTCAGTGCTGATTACAGACTGATTCAGTGCGGATACAGACTGATTCAGTGCTGATTACAGACTATCCTCAGTGCTGATTACAGACTGTCTCAGTGCTGATACAGACTGATTCAATGCTAATTACAGACTGGTTCAGTGCTGATTACAGGCTTCTCAGTGCTGATACAGACTCCTCAGTGCTGAATACAGACCATGCTCAGTGCTGATACAGACTGTTCTCAGTGCATATTACAGACTGTGCTCAGTGCCTCCATTATATTGGGTTTCTGAGGAAACAGAGCCCCCTGCAGACATGATTGTGTAATTTCAGGACCATATTCATGCCCCTTGGTTGGCAGTTTAAAATAGTCAGACTGATCTGACTTCTGTGTCTCATTTGACACAGGGCCCTAATAACATACTGTATGTACTGTATTTGTTGCTGACCTCTTTTCCTGTGTACGTTAAGGATGGATTATCCTTGCTCGATGCTCCAATGTTCCTCAAAGTACAACAGAAATTACCAGACACACTGTTGTTCAGGATGACTATTAAGGTGAGTTGTTTCAGAGGTTCAGCCAAAGCATAAGCCTATTGATGTTATTCATATTTTTAAAAAGCATTCCAGGTGTATAAATAAAACTAAAGCTAAACTAAACTAAAAATAAAGCTTTTTGCCAATACCTGGACTTTGTTTATGGTTGTGCTGTTTATAATCCACAGATTAAATAATGGCACACGCAGATGTAACAGACCAGGCATACAGAATTAGTGAATCATTAAGATTAGTAAATTATCAAACACCCATCCTGGTGTAGCTTAATGTTACAAAACCAGGTAGTTCTAGAAATGGGCAGTTTCCTCTATTTGGAGCGGCTTGATTTGCTTTAGGCAGATTACGCACTGCCGTTAGCGTGGAGTCATGACAGGGATGGGCATCTGCTGAGACAACAGTGTAATTGGTAATTAAATGGCCTGGATTAAGTGGATCACAGTCCTCCTGACATGAATGTTGATCAGTTTTGGCGCATATCACCAGCTGTGAGCGATGCTCTGTAGTCTGCTATTGGAAGACCTGCTCTGATGTGCTGAACAGTAAGTGGAATATCATGCTTAGTGGTCTGAAGGTCAGGCATACCTCAGGAGATGGGGGATTCTGTGGTTGGTGCTCAATCTGAGTTGTGTGTGTGTGTGTGTGTGTGTGTGTGTGTGTGTGTGTGTGTGTGTGTGTGTGTGTGTGTGTGTGTGCGTGTGTGTGTGTGTGTGTGTGTGTCCGCAGGGGGAGAGCCGTCTGATGAGGATGCAGTTTGGCGGGAGCAGCAGGTCTGAAGCATTGGAGGAGTGTAGTAGTGCAGTGATCAGACTGAAGGAGTACCTGCCCATCACCACAGAGGGGGACCCACCACCACCACCCCTCAGATGCCCCCCACCACCCAATCAGCCCCCCAGTGACACCCACGCACAAGACCCACAGGTGGCCGTCTGTCTCCACAACACCATTGCTCTCAAACAATCACTCGCACAATCTGAACCCATGCTCTTCTGAACTCTTCTCCACCCCTGCATCTTGAAAGATTTGTGGGCTTTAAATATTTCCCCCACTTTTCTCATTTTGAGAGATATTACAGTTTCATTACCTCCTTTTGGCAATGAATGGGGGGTTCGGGGAACTTTTCGCTCCCAAATCCAAAAGATTAATGGAGGTGAATGGCCGCTGTGTTTGGGCGGCTCGTGGCTGTGATTCGGATCTGCTCCAGAATTTAATGGGTTGTTAGTTGACCCATGCTACACCCCTCCACCGAGTTCCATGAAATTGGTCTGGTAGTTTTTGCGTAATCCTGCTAACAGACGAACGAACAAACAAACACGCCACCGAAAACATTACCTTTTGCCCTGCACTGTCGCTAGGCCAGAGGTAATAATGGACCAGCAACTACACTAACCTACAGGAGATTAGGTCTGGTGAACCTGTAATAACATGTGAACAATGACCTTACTGTCCCCACTAGATGGTGCTATTTGTAAAAATGTCTGCAAGAGAGGCTGTCCTCCGAGTACAGAAATCACACTGCAACCATTGCAGGGCTATGATGGATTATGTGTAGGAGTTCATTACAACGAGATGTAGTGTAACAAATGGGATCTAATTCATCTTTAATCTTGCCACATAGCAATGAGGAATGACTAATCTAATGACTAAACACCACACACACACACACACACACACACACATTGACTCACTGTGAAGATGAAAGGTTCATGACTGGTGGCAATCTTTTCAATTAATAATGAAGCTATTGATTGGCTTCTTAACCCCCTTGGTTTGTGGCCCTGTCAATTCCAGCTGCAGTCCTCCTGTTCAACCTTGTGTGAGCAGACAGTGGCTGGTGAGGGAGTGCGCCCTGAGCCTCAGCTTATCCAGGGCTCTGTGTCTGTCAAGCAACTCACCCAGGTACAGATGATAAAAACACAAAATAGATAAGAATGCTGAATAGTCAAATATACTTACCGTGTTCATGTGAAGCTTAACATTATTGTTTCCAACAACTAAAAATTACTAGAGTATGATGAAGAGTGTGAGGGCTGGGGTTGAAAGATTAGCCTAATTCAATAAATTATTAGTCGTTGCTATACTATGAGTCATTTCATGATGCATTAGGCGTGATTAAAATGAAGACCCGTGATGAAGATAAAGATCTTCCTCATGGTCTGTCCTCCCACAGCACTTCCTGGGCGAGCACGGTCTGTCTCTTCCCCTGGCGTACCGCCACTGTGGCCTGCCGCACGGAGACCTGG
This sequence comes from Borostomias antarcticus, assembly GCF_949987555.1. NCBI lineage: Eukaryota > Metazoa > Chordata > Actinopteri > Stomiiformes > Stomiidae > Borostomias > Borostomias antarcticus. The sequence goes on from NC_140237.1 coordinate 28,019,502, forward strand.
AGCCCTTCCTGCGTCTCTGCCTGCTAGACCCCAGCTTCCCGGCCTTCGTGGAGGAGGTGCAGGGGGAGCTGGAGAGACTGCTCCAGGACTGACTGCTGCAGGGAGATGGGTCGACTTCATAACACTGTAACAGGTGGGCGGCCTGTGGGGACGAGGTTGTGTTGCTTTCCATACTGGTGGTACAAACATGTGCATATAGTGAAAATCACAGAGGTTTAGGAGGATATCTCAAATCGTACAAAAGTATTGATTTGGAAGAAATTAGCAAAAGATGATTTCGAAAAGCAAAAGAGCCAAGACTTATTTTGGAGCTTTTTATTCTGAAAAAAAAAAAGATTGGTCTCATGTTTTATCGTGGCTACTGTATATATGCAGCTCCTTCCATTTGCACCCTAATGTAGGTCCATTTGCACTGCAACACACATGGATACACTGTATTGATAGAGAGGATTCATGCAGCTACAGCAGTGCATTGTGCTATACCAGCTTACAAGTGATCCCACAATATTAAAGCTTCACTGAGAAAAACAAACTGCCTTTAATATATCTATTTGAATACATATTGCATAGGATAATAGCCATGCTGTACAATTTAAGAAAAAAATAAAAATGGATCAATTATTTTGGGAAATATAAAATTAATATATATTTTTTACAGATTTGCTATCATTTGAACACTCATACTGCAACATGTACAAGACACCTAAGTTACTCTGGAAAAAAACTAAACACTTAATTGTAATTTTATTTAACTAGTTTGATACATACTGTAGTAATTTTCTGTAATCATTCTCGATTAAATACTGCCAGTCACCGAAGCCCGCTTGCTTCACGATAAAAGTTCTGTTAAGAGTGGACTTCCCCTCACAAAAATCAAACATAGTTTAATGATAATGGTCTGTACAAAGTTCTTCAAGAATATAACAGTATTTTTCATTTAGAACGATTTCATTAAAAAACATAATTCATCTTGACGCAAAAAGCCACACAGACATGAGGGAAATCAACAGAAAACTCTATTCTGAGGATCATCCTATTGCGTAATCTTGCATGCATTTTACATGATATGTAATACAAAAAGGATCACCTCTTTTCTTGAGGACATGATAAAATGAATCAAAGAGATGTCAACAGCACACTAAAAAATGTGTACACCTTCATGATGGGATCGAGTCATCTTCTGCCAGGAATCTTCATGTAAGACTGAACAAGGCATGCTTAAGACAGCCATTTTGTTCCTTTTTTCTGCCAGTGCTATGCTGATATTGTTTCTCATAAGAGACGAGAGATGTGCTTCATTAAAAACTGGCCCCGGGCTCCCTCCACTCATACCTTCACATGGTGGTCAAGATATGCAATTAGTCATCTCATCTGTGAATGAAAGTCACGGGGCAGGCATCACTTCACTTTGTATTTAACCACAGTACAATGCTAGACTGTACAGCCCTCCCTTTAGTTTGTTTTAAAAGAAATCCGGAGCCAGAATATACTCACCGCAACGATTAGCATCTTATTTCGGATTCCTCTGGCGCACGTTTTTGTCTTTGTGGTTGTTTGTTGAATTTTTTCTGTAAAAAAAAAAGTATTAATTTAGTCACTATGTGGAATCTGTATTATGATTCACATACTCCACAACACAAATGTGACAATAGTCATTAGCCTCATACTTACGTTGGTCCAGCTGGTTCATCATCTACAACACAGAGAGGAAAGAGGACAAGACATGAAAGAAAATAAAACATACAGTAGTTATACATCAACATACATAAACCTTACACAGATAAGCATAGCCCAGCCGAAAGCTTGCTTTCATTGTGATATGTAGGTTAAATTACATGACTGTTTACAGTGCTTTCAAGTAATGGGATAGCACAGCTTGTGTTTAGCCTAGTTTAGCAACTCTCCCTCAGGCTTCGGTGGGCTCTTGCATAGGTTGGTCCACAGTTCTGATGGTTATTCATCATGTAGTATCATGACTATATTTTAGTTTTGTTCAATATAGTCTAGCATCAACTTTGGCCTGAACAATATTATTATTATTTTATTATTTCATGGTATTTTTTATTGTGTTGTCGCCTCGCAATACAACTGTTTGCTCTAATGTTTTTTCTGTAGGACAAAAAAAAGTTATTAGTCATCTGTTGTACTGTAGTTGTCTGTCATTTTCAGAGTCTGGCAACACAGTTTTTAAAATCTTAAAAAAAAAAGAAATGTCATTGTCTGAAAAGCATAGTTAGTAATAGAATCAAGATCAAATCGATTTAGTACAGTTGAGTTCCACAGCGTGCAGTGAGAGAATGTTATTGCTTCATAGTAATTTGTTAGTTCAAAGACCCTCTTGTTTCAAAGGTGCCATGGTGGCGGTGTTGGTCTGTCAAACATGACAATGAGTCAATAATAGGTCAGTATACACCAAGTGAGGTCATATCCATAGCATGCAGACATATACAGTATTAGAGAGCAGCGACATTCCACAGAATTTAAATGGTGGCAGGTATGAAGGTTACAATGTGGTATGAGACAGTGTGGCTGTGACAGTTTCAGGCTTAGAAGGGGCACATCTGTTAGTGCACCACACTCCCCTCACCCCCCCCCCCTCCCCAACCCTCACCCACCACGCCCCCCGTCACCATCCCGTCGCCATGCCCCTGCATTGCCACCTGAGATCCTAGCTGCACCAACAATTGCCAGTTTGGGAACCTTTCAATGTCTAGCGGAGGACTACCTCTGTTTACCGAGGACTGGACTGAGGAACTGAGTAGCACTGATAAGACACTGTAAGGACAAGAATCCCAATGTACCCGTACTTGTTAACCAATGCAAATAAATGTTCTATTCTATTCTATTCTATTCTATTCTGAGTATACATTTGTCCAGCCAGGCAAAGATAATGTGAATAAACTGTGCTTGAGGTCATGAGAAAAGCCAGACTTAATAGTCGTTAGTGCAAATCGAAGCCAATTGCATTTTTATATTGTGCCATGTGTTTTCCTCGATTGAGCCTACAGTAAGCCTTGGTTCAATATGTTACTACTGTACCACACCTGGCCGTTTCAAAAATGATCTCATGCACAGTAAAAAAAGAAAACCATAACAGGTTCTGAGAATACATAGCTTGAGAGCAATCTCAGCCACAGCTCCAGAGCCCTTTCTTGCGAGACTGTTCAAACTCAATTCAACTACAGTTTGTACTGAACCCCTAGCTTACATGTGCAGAAGACCAAGCCCACGGGAATGCAGGGTGATAAAAGGCTTGTTTCAGAGAAGCGGCACAAGTGATGCAGAGAGAGCACTAAACTCTCATTTCTGATCTGTATGACAGGAACACAATCAACCTTAATCTAATCCCTTCCAACGCACCCCAACAATAACCTTTCCCCAAACTGGAGGCCTTGTCGACTGTGACAGTCAGTCAGCTGCTGTACTGTATATGTGTGCTACACTGAGGACGTTGAGCTTACTGATGAGTCGGCATGCTGTATTTCCATGGGGCGTGTGCCACTGTGAAGCATATTAGTTCTGGTGTGTATTTTTTTCATCTTTGAAATAGATACACAATATGTACATTCTAAACAAAAGACAGACTTGAGGAACGTACAATTATAATTTGTACAGGTGTACTCTATATCAAAGTGCATTTTTCAAAAACAAGTAAAACTACATAGGCCCTTCACATGATAATGAATGTGAATGGTGTGAACATATTTTTAACATGTAACTATTGCCTATTTAAACAATCCGATAATCAGAGACACAAGTCTTGACATCATGGTCTGGATGGTTTGTAGTAGGAACGGGTAAAAGCTGATAGAAAATAAACATTCTCAGGAAACATGCAGAATGTCTCACTTACCACCCGTATAGATTATGATGCCATTCAGAAAGAGGGGGAAAGAAGTCATATTAACCCATTAGGTCATTTGTTACTACCCCTGGTGCGCTTCGTAAAGTCGATAGAACCACTAGAGCGTTTTAACCCACAAAATATAATGATGTTTTCGACAAGCACGGCACGCTACTACTTTCCCATCCTGTTGATATGGTAAAAATGTTTGAATAGCTTACTACTTTATAGTGATCACATTAGATTTACAGTCCAGTGAAATGTGGAATTATTCTGTCTGTCTTTAATTGAAGACTTCAACCGGAGAGGACTTGAGGGCTAAAACAGTACCTCAGATTAATCCATCATCTGCCTTTCCCATTAGAATGATTCAATCTGTTGTCAGGCTGGGAAACAGGTCCCTTGCTATAGTCATTAGTGTGGCACAGCAATAGCGAACCCTGTAAAAGGTTAGCTGTAGACCCCCTCTTGGTTTCCTAATGTGCTCCCATAAAGGTCATATTAGCATTCATCTAATATGTGGCAATGTGTGGCAGTGTCTCCTCCCCCCAGCTCCACACTGATCCGGCAGTCAGGGACCGTGTCCCACGGTGGAGGTCATCACCCCAGGCCTCCACTATGCCGATGCAGCACAGTCACACCTCATGAATATTTACATCAGGTACCTAACCGTCCGGCATTCAGTGGCTGTGGGACAAACTCACGGAATCCATTCTGGAATGCTGGCTGTTGACCTTACTTTCCAACCCCTGATCAGATACGAGTTGAGTTACAATTCAACTCATGTAACCAAGATCTTTAACCATTATCCACAGAAGTAATCTTTTTTAAGGGACGTTACTCCCTGACTAAACTCAGTGTTTATTAGACTGGTGGAACCAATACAGGCCATGCTGCTATTTACATACTTGTCTCATAAAGGAGAGACGCTCAATCAAAGACGGACGTTAAAAACACCCTTTCCAGTAATTCAATGAAAGCAATCTGTAGAACCGGTACAATTAGGCTGACACGAGAGGCCGTCTTACCGTCTATCACTTCATCCGGTCTCTTGCGTTTCTCGTACACCAGGATGATGACAGCCAGGATGATGATTTCCGCCAGCACGCCCAGGAAAGGCCAGAGCGGGGCGAGGTTGCTGCGCACCCGCAGGATGGTGGACACGGCGGTGGTGCCGATGGCGTTGGTGGCGTTGCACTGGTATTCCCCGGGGTCCGTGCTGATGTCCAGGTTGATGATGTTCAGTTCCGTGTAGTTTTCATGGTTGGTGATAAAGACGCGTCCCGAGGAGTTGTCGATGTCCTAAAGGAGAATGAGGAGGATGAAGGATAAATCATTTTGTCGTAATGAGCACATCCCAGACGTCAATCACAGCACACATGGCTTTAGCACTAGATCACGCTCTTGGTCACTTGTTTAGAAAGGAGATGCATTTGTGAGTTCTGGCGAGTAGTAGTACACTGACTGCCCACGTTAAATGCAATTATTGTAAATTGCTTTCGATAAAAGTGTCTGCTAAATGACTAATGAAATGTAATGTCATGACACAGTGTATTGAGAGTGAAGAAGTGTGGATAGAGGACGCTCACTGCGTAGGAAGCTCCGTCCAGTTTGCGCCAGGTCCAGACAGGGTGGGGGTAGCCGACAGACTTACAGTACAGCATGGCGTTCTCCCCCTCGTTCTTATTCTCACTCCTCTTGTGGCCGGTGATGTCAGGTGGTGCTGGGGGGGGGGGGGGGGTTAACAAGGTTGACTCTTTATTTTGATTTTCTGAATGTTAATTAAGAACATGCATTTTTGGTCCCAGGGATAATTCCTCGTTAAGCTCTTAATATTAGATGACGGGGATATAACACTAAAGGGACTGTGTTAGTAGTAATATCTAACATGAAAGTGAAGGCTGATAATTAAGGGTTTGGGAGGATAGTTAATTAAGCTGGAAAGGGTTGACTTCCCTTGAAATGAATGACAGAATGAGTGCAAATCATCATAGTGATCAGTAGGGGAGACGAACTGAGCCGTTTTACTCCATTGCCAAGCTGTTATGAAGATAAAGCTCATGTTTTGCTGAGGTTTAGTCTCAGATGCCGGTGTTCGGAGGCGTTCATATCATGCCGACTCATCCAGCTGTGCGGTCATCGCGCATGACACTTTCTGAAAAGGTGAAACTTAATTTCAGACAGAATCCTCAGTTTGACTCTACTCTGCAGCGTGGAGATAACTGCTACAGCCTTCAAATAATCCCCCGAAATTACGGTAATTCCTTCCATGCAATTAGGCAGGATCAGGGGGAGGCCTGGGGGTGGGCGTGTTCGGCTGTGCGTGTGCATGATGAGCTCTCAGTGACATCACCCCGCTCTAATTATGGTGCACACACGTGGTCTCTGAAGGGGACTTATCCCCCAGCGCCCTACGCCTCTGACGGAGGGCACGCACACTGCCCTCTGAGGGGCGCCAGAACAAGCGCAAACCCCCATTTAACGCTCCTCCTGACATTCACAGATTATCCCCTCTGCAACGCTTAGCTGTGTGAATGTGTCTCTTGTTCCAAACGCTAGAGAGAGAGAGATTTGAAGAGGAGCCAGGTCAGAGTGCAAGCCATGATCATGTGGGCACATTTCTGTCTGCCTGATATCTCCATTCCCCTATTGACAACTGGGGTTACTGGGTTTAGTTGGGCAAACATTTTTATTTTGTGGATTATATGATAAGTAAATAATAAATTATATCCAGCAGGTGAAAACATTGTGAAAATTAAATTCCCCTTTCAAAATCTATAATTCCTTCAGTTCAATCATCTTATGGAGTTAAATCATATACAACAAAAACGCTAAACTGGATATACAAAATATGCATGCTCAGGACAGCTTATCATCATGGACAATAAACTCCTGCCATTAGAAACGGCTGGGACCGGATTCTCAGCCTTAATCCCACACCATCACACAAGCCTCCATCTGTTGCCTCTGAGCTGGGTGCTGGAGGGATGGGAGTGCCAAGGACAGTGTAGCCCGGGGGGGGCTCAGAGCAGTGCTGCCAGGAGCAGAGAGCCAGGCTGGCCTGGGATCCTGTACCGGGTTTAACGGTGGTGGACCTACGGCAGTGGTACTACTGGTACAGGACCTCTAGAACACTGGGCAATGACAAGTGGGAACTTTTGAATGGGCCTACACCTAGTATGGTATCTGTATTTGTGCTTAAGACAACGAGATTTCGAACATCCCACTTTTACTGACAGATCACAGCAACATAGACAAGCCTGCAGTCTAGATGCATCAATATATTAGTGTCCATATTTTCTCCATGCCATTACTACCCCAGACACAGCTTAACGTCTCACTAAATCACCTCTTCCGGTGACAGCACAGAGGCTGGCAAGGGGTTAGTGCAGGAAACATGGCCGTAGCAGCCGCAGGCGTCCATCTGCCTGTCCACAGCCCAGACAGACACTGCAGTCTGATTGGAGATGAGGCCTGTCATCTGCACCGGCTAGCGGAAGCAGGGCACGCCCGGTCGTCACCCGCATTACGCAACCAGACAGCGCTTAGCACAGCAGCACGGGGCATGCTCAGTATGCACCATAGCATTGCCACAACAAATTGGCTTAAACACTATGCGCAGGCAAGCCTCTCCAGAACAGGGTTTCACCAGCACACTCCCCAGAGAGGCTTCTCCGTCGTCAGCTGTCAACTCTAATATCACAAACGCTTGGTTTCTCTCTTAGTCCTGCAGCATCTTACACATCCATGAATATTAATATCTACTTTTTAACATGAAATTATATTAGCTTCTACATTTCCAGGCGCCAGGTCAATGACAATTTCATTTTACCCCAATACTGAGTAATGAATTGCTTTCTTATAATAGATTTAAATTATATCTACAAATACATAGACTAATCATCCTTAAATTGTCACTAAGACACAACGTAATTCGTAAAAATAAAAATAAAAAAGTCTTATGACCATCAGTCACCATTATCAGTTCACCATTCCAGAGGGGACTACTGTATAGCCTGGGGGTTAGTACATGTGCTGTGGGTGTCTGGCTCTTCCTCTTAGTGACAGCCCAGAGTGACAACCGCCTCCAGAGGCCATCCTGTCAACACCTCAGCGCGGGATGAAGCACAATCTCTATTCTGCCCACACACACATCTCTGTTCCCTGCTGCACGCAGAACCCAGGCTGGTGGTTATAATATCATTCAGAAGGCAGCTTTGCCTCCATTTCCTAGTAATTGTGGCTTATAGGACAATACAAAACCTGAAGCCATTTTAAAACTCTGTAGTTCATTTGCACAGACAAATGCTGATTTTGTAGGGCAATGCACAGTGAAATATAAATTGAAATGACACTTCTCAGCGTCCTTTGGCGGTAGAGGGGTCTCACCTTTGACTTGAATGGTAGAGTTGGCGTTGGGCGCAAATTCGAACGTGTACACACACATGTACTCCCCTGCATCGTCTGCCCTTGGTTTCTTGATCCTGCAACAAATCGCAACATTTTGAGTTACTCCACACAACTCTCTTTTACAGTCGGGGTCGCATGCAGACAACGTTTTGAGAAGTCAAAAACAGTGACAACTTCTATTAATTAAGTGGTCTGCAAAGGATAAACACTAATGCCTGCTTGTCTCTCTCCATGCACATCAGAGTGGCGGGCCTCAGAACACTCGAGAGACAAATGCTGGTATTCTTCTGCTGTGTTTCACGAGACGAGGTCGAGGGTGCTGCAGTGCACACGGCAGATCCACGTGGTCTATTCGCCAGGGTCAGCCATTAGTAGTGTACTGATGTAATGTGATGTGAAGGAGTCGCCCAGCGGCCTCAACAGTCTGTGGGTTGTCTATGGAGGTGTCTTCCTACAGAGGAGCTGTACACTCTGCTGTGCCCTGTGAGGGCTGGAGCTGTTAAAACAGCCGTGTGCGTCTGGACAGTTTCACACTGGGCACTGGCAGCGTGTGTCTATTATTGTCATCTCCGGAGTCCCATGTGAGGACCTACAGTAGTTTGAAGGCTTGTCTCAGCCTGGGTCGATGTCCACTGACATATCAACCGGCGATGTTGCAAGACTTGATGAGATGAACTTGACTGTACCTCTCAGGCATTGCCGGCCCGGGGAATAGGCCAGATAGGAGGTTACCATGGGTGACAAATGGCCTGGGGGCGTCGTGGCACATGCCACTTCTTTTCATTCCCTACTGTCTCTACTGTCCATTCCCTACTGTCTCTACTGTTTCATTCCCTACTGTCTCTACTGTCTCATTCCCTACTGTCTCTACTCTTTCATTCCCTACTGTCTCCACTGTCTCATTCCCTACTGTCTCTACTGTCTCATTCCCTACTGTCTCTACTGTTTCTACTGTTCATTCCCTAATGTCTCTACTGTTTAATTCCCTACTGTCTCTACTGTCTCATTCCCTACTGTCTCTACTGTTTAATTCCCTACTGTCTCTACTGTCTCATTCCCTACTGTCTCTACTGTCTCATTCCCTACTGTCTCTACTGTTTCTACTGCTCATTCCCTACTGTCTCTTTTGTCTCTACTGTCTCAACTGTGCTACGCGATGTGGCATGACTCCCCCAACACCGTAATGTGTCCTCCCTCTGATCTTGAACCAGAAATAATAGCTACTGTATACTGTATAGCATTCCAGGGTTTCTGCCAGTGTATCCCACCAAGCCTAAGTTGACTCTCCGCTGAGCCTAAGCATTGGGCAAAATGTGTTTTTAAATGTAGGTTCACATTTGATTGTCGCACTCTACAGCGTACAGTAGTACACACACACACACACACACACATATATATATATATTTCTTTTTTTGTTGTTCCGATTTTGCCCAGCGGACCCCATAGGCTACAGAGAGCAGGCAGCACAGAATGAATAGTCTACCTCAGACAAATTGACAAACTCGGTCACAAAATGAACTGCTATGGGTTGCAAATAACATCCTCCAATGCAGCTACAAGCCCCCATCAAGAGGCACAATAGTTTTGTGAAAATCCACAGACATATTGGCGCAAGCTGAATATCTTGCTCAGATTGACTGATAGCCTTAAACATAACAAGCAGATAATGATTTAATAAAACAAAATATTGACTTATAAAGCCACCCTTTGTAATGTCTATTCAATGCTTTACACATCTGCCACAATAATGTAATGTCTTTTAATTGAAATATTTTCATTTGGAGGTTTTTCCCAGCAAAAATATATGAAAAGTATGTGCTTAATTGCAATTAATTCGATTAATTAACTACAGATCATGTTATTAATTAGAATATGTTTTTAATTGATTGCCAGCCCTAATTAGCATTAGCTAAGTCAGGTAAATCAATATTTTTGTGGTTTTAGGGAATTCTTCGCTATCAGCATGTTGTTTAAACACTCTGAGCAATAAAATACAATGCATCTCATTCGTAGGGTCCATGTTGTTCCTACATTCCGACTTAAAAGCTCATGAACACACCGAAGTCGGAAGAACGACTTCCCAACTTGGGAAATGGGACCACCCAAGGAGCGCGTGAATGCACCATAAGCCAGGGGAGGGAACGAAGTAAGGAGGAGAAGTGTGCACAAAACAAAGACTCCACTCACCTAGGGCACCAAAAATGCCCGAGCCGGCCGTGCTCTCGGGACAAATGAACAGCCGTTGTTGCCTCACCTGTGTTCTGTGTTGTGCACATATTTCCTGGTCTCTGGGATCTCCACGCCATTCTTCATCCAGAAGCTCTCGCGGTGGCCCATGTGGGCGTCGGTCAGGTTACATGTCAGTGTGACAGGGATGGCTGAGGTGGAGGGGGTGCCATGGGGGCTGGGTGTGAGGATGATCTGGTCAGAGCAGTTTATCTTTGGCTCTGAAACAGAAAGACAGCAACCCCTTATCACAGAAGCAGGGCTCAACACCGAGCTAAACTCCTTCTCACAGCTCAGCTGCGAGGAATCTGAGTGGGAGTGGGGGGCATGAACAGAAGACAACATACACACACAAATACAAATATACACTGAAACATGCACCTGGAGGGGGATCAATCCAACTCTAAAGCTTGCTGTAATTATATGTTCTATTCTGTATTATTACTATAGACTTGCTTTGACCTTTTTAATTATTCAGTCAACAGTAGCTAAAAACGCTATAAGAGTTAAAATTTCTTCAGATCCATAGATGCACTTGCATACTCACCTTCCTTATTGTGGAACATACTTTTAAGATGGGGGAAGAGGGGTTTAGTGGGGGTCCACAGTATTCAGTTTTAGGACAAACACATTTTCATGACAACTGACAAACCACATCTAGAGCACATTTGCAAACTCAAAGTAGCTATTAAAGCATTAAAGGAAAAAAACACTTGTCACATAGAGTATGAACTGATAATAATATTATTGTGCAAATAGCTAATTTATCAATTGTGTTTCATTTTCAATGTCTAACAAACTGCAAAAAGTATGTGTATAAAGTATGTGATACATGAAGTGTAAAACCAGGCATGAATAATGGCGATATTCTATCTCTAGCTAACGTGCTAAACTACGTGGGTCAGAGATGATGATAGATAATCATATTACCGAGACGGGTTTATATGAGTCATAGCGGCTTAAGACGAACAATATCTGTGGTTTACTGAAACTCTGTTCTGTAGATATACAGTAGATTACTTTGTAGATATAGCCTACTCTTTATGCCTGACATAAGGCATATTGGCAGCAATGACAGGTTTACCATAATCAATAAATGTAGTATTGTAAAATATATTTCCGAAGACACTTATGGAGAAGTAGTGACAAAACCCAGAAGCATTCGGATTATGGGATCATGCACCAAATAAAAGCGGTAAGTGTGTCGTTTGATAAGAGTCAGTCAAATGCCTTCCACATAAAGGGTTCTGTATTCTAGAACATGACCAGAAGATTAATATTACAGTCTGAAGCAAATAGGAAAGTAATTAGAAAAAACAACAACTGTAAAATAAAATAGAAAAATTACAATATACAAAATGTAATGGGATACACTACTACAGCTGCAATACGACCCTCCCCAAAGCTCACTGCCTCCACTAGTCATCTAGTGTATTAGTTAACCTAGTTTCTTAGTTAATCTCATATGGTGTATTAGTTAACCTAGTGTATTAGTTAACCTCATCTAGTGTATTAGTTAACTTAGTGTCTTAGTTAACCTAGTGTATTAGTTAACCTATGTATTAGTTAACCTAGTGTCTTAGTTAACCTAATGTATTAGTTGACTTAGTGTATTAGTTAACCTATGTATTAGTTAACCTAGTGTCTTAATGAACCGAGCCCCCTGCCTCTAGTGAATGAGTTAACAGAGAAGGAAGGAAGGAAGGAAGGAAGGGTCCACCTCTCAAGGACGTTCAGGGAGTCAGGATGTGTCACCAGAGAGGACAGGAAGCACCCTCTCCCATCCCTTCCTCTCCCCTCCACTCCTCTCCCATCCCTCCCCTCCTCTCCGTTCTACTCTCCTCTCCCATCCCTCCTCTCCCATCCTCTACTCTCCCATCCCTCCACTCCTCTCCCCTCTCCTCCCTTCTCCACTACACTCCTCCTCACCCATCCCTCCTCTGCTCACTCATTCTCTCCTCTCTGCCTAGAGTATGCAACCCTCCCCCTCCCCCCTCCAGGGCGGGCCAGCCATGGCAACCGTGGAACCCCCGAGGGGAGGAGCAGGGAGGAGGAGCGTAATCATTCTCCTATTGGCTGCCGCCGCCGCTACAACCCCCCAGTAAAGTGGGAGGGGGGGGGGGGGGGAGGGGGGGATGGGAGAGAGAGGGAGGGTCGCCTGGCCCTGCTGAGTGCCGTGTATTAGCATTCATGGCACCTTCTCCTGCAGCTCTGTATACCCAATAGCCAGAGGGATTCTGTGTGTGTTTGTTTCTCTCTCTCCCTCTCTCTCTCTCTCTCTCTCTCTCTCTCTCTCTGTGTCTCTATCTGCCTCTCTGTCTCTCTCTCTGTCTCTCTCTGTCGCTCTCTCTGCTCTCTGTTTCACTCGGCCGACATACTGTGTCCTGATAATATGCACAATTTGAAGTAAAAATTAGCATCAGGCAAATAAGGCCCAGTGGTCCACAAGAGATTTCCTCCCAGAAGGTCATTTGTAGGACATGCTTAAAGGAGGACAGAAATCAATGAAATTATCTCACAGTAGCGAGTGACCCACTTGGCTATGGCTGTTTGGATAGTAAAACCATAGACAGTGTGACCCACTCATTACATCATACTGTAGCACATTCTTTTATGACCTACATGCACCCCTCTTCAGGAGAGAGCCAGTAATTGCTCCATCTTGCTGACATGGAGGCGATGTTTGGCAACATGAGCATAACGTTGAGCCAATCATTCCTCCACAATACATTAGCCTAAATGGAGCAGCGTTCAGAGGAGGGTGTGGACGGGGGCCTGTGTTTAGCCAGATCCTGGGTTTTACTGGGGCAGGGATGCATTCCTGGAAATCTGGCATTTAAAATAAATGTCAGACATTTGCAAAATAAATAAATAAATAATTGATTAACCAAAAAGTGTCCTCACTTAAAAATGCCTGTGAATTGAACCAGAATAGATCACAAGCTAAAATGAATGAAGACTAGAAGGCTAGAAGGAAAACAAAACAAGACAACTACATACCCAGTCATGTTCCCCAACAAGCTATACACTGACATCTCCAACGTGCAGGATGTATAGCCTGTTATATACATGTACAGTAATAACACAAAAAACATTACATGTATATAAGAAGAACCTTGACTCTCAGTAATGACAGAATATGTAACCAGGTTGGCCAGGATAGGATAGAAAAGATTATCTGCACACACTTTCTGTTAGATAAGGAGTATGTTTTATTTAGTAATTCAATAACCGCTGGGTGTTAGGAAAAAAAAGATACTGTTTGTACTCCACAACGAGTGAACAATGGAGCCTTGAACCACTGCAGGCGCTTCTGTGCTTTGTGGATAATTGTTAAGTGTAGATAAAGCAGTGTAGACCATGGTACAGCCAACACATACAGTCATGCTTCAAACAGCCTGGTGAACAAATGTGTACAACAGACAGATCAGTAGCTAATTCTCAGAGGAGAGGCTGGCAAGGAGCGTACTCCTCTAAGCCTTTCAAAAGGAGGCTGCCTGTGAATAAACAACATTCCACATATCTCTGACTGCTGAAGCGTATCCGAATTAAAAGGGTCCAGCGACGCTCAGTGTGTCTGAAACGTCTGCATGCTTATAGCAGAGATGTGAAGAGGATATAATGTCATTACTGATTCACGGTCAAACACTTAAATGGCTAAGAAGGCACAAGGTTACACAGAACGCAGGTCCAGAGAAAGAGAGAGAGAAACGATATGATGTAGAAATGAATAATATGCGTAATATGTCAGGCTTTGAAGTAAATAGAACAACCCCATGCAAAGCAGGAGACGTGACAGAAGTTCAACTGAATAAAAAACGAAACAAATACAAAATAGTCTGGATATAAATGGGTGAAATTAGGATTTAGAGAACAGGGAGAAGACAAGAAAGGAAACTTGTCAAAGGACAGGATAGCCAGAATGGGCTACGGTGTATAGTATGTGTGGGGTTGGAGAGTCTGGTGTGGAAGGAGAGGACAGGTAGGTGGACAGAGACTGGGGGGGGGGGGGGGGGGTTGGTGTGGGACAAGGGGTAGGTGGACAGATGGGGGGGGGGGTCTGGGTTTGTGGTCATCTACAACAACGCTCGGGGTGGGGGTGGGGGTTTGGGAGAGGCAGGAGGTCTACTGAACTCAGACCATCCTCCACCTCTGCCAGTGAAAGGAGAGGAACTGTCCAAATCAAAAAATAACTACAACAGAAACACAAAAGGCAGCACTCACAGTGAGGAGACCGTGGAACAAGAACAGTTTTTCTGTCTGGCCAGTGACAGCCGTGGTGGAGGTGGGCTTACGAGAGAGCTGTTTACGAGTGGGTTCAAGGTGGGACGGGGGGGGGGGCAGGGGGGGTTGATTGTTAGTTCGTGTCACCATCTAGGTACTACAGGACATAGACCACTCACTCTGCAGCACGGATATGGTGGCCTGGGCGCGGATCCAGGTGATGGCGGGGTTTTGGCGCAGGTCGTTGCGCCGTGGGTCGTTGCTGGCCCGGCACTCGTAGGTCCCGGTGTCCTCCAGCGTGAGGCGCGTGACGCCCAGCACACTCACGCCGTTGGCGCCATACGCGGTGTTGATGCTCACCCGGCGCTTGCGGGCGCCGTCCCACAGCTGTTTGAAGGAGTCGGCCCGGTTGATCTCGGCGTACCACCACTGGATCTCCGGCGTGGGGCTACCGACCACGTCGCAGTACAGCTCAAAGGTGTCCCCTGTGAGTTTAGTCTCAGACATGGGCGACTTCACAAACCCCGCTGGAGAGGAAAAGTGTGTTGGGGGGGAGGAGGGGGAGGGGTAGAAGAGGGGTTAGAGTGGAGGGAGGGGATGCAGAAGGAAAATCAAAAGGGATCAGTTGGAAACAAAAAGAGAGGATGGTTAGATGCAAATCAAGAGTAGGAAGCAAACCATGGTGGGCGGGAAAATAGTTGAATTTAAGAAAGACTGAATTTAAAGAGTAAAGAGATTGTGTGGATGAGAAACGGGTTTAATGGCCCTTGAAACCCGGTGTGGCCGGTGCGCTATAACCCTTTATCAACCCCCCCCCTCCAGCCCCCGCGACGGAGCGCGCGACCTTCAGCCAAGGTGAGCGCCGCCCAGTCCCAGTCATCAAGCGTGTACAGTAGGAGGCCTTTCATCTCTGCTGTCTCTAGGAGTGATGGTACCATGGATGGACATGCGTATCCAAGCTCCTCAGGGCCATTCCCCTCAGAACTCAGATACATTACTGTAAATGCCCTAGTATACAATCAAAATATAGAATTAATGGCAGTTTTAGAATTTGACATGGAATGAATAGCTAAGCATACTGTACATTACACATTGTGTACTGTCACTAATAATGCAGTCTTCATCAACACAGCGGCAATGACCACTATATTAACAGGACTCGGATGCATAAGACAAGATACAACTAATACAGAGGAACGTTTTTCCTCCCCGGGGAGGGGGGGGGGGGGATTTGGGCTTTACGGCAGCAAGAAAGGACAGAAAAGGAACAGAATAGCACAGGTTTCAAGACCCATAACTCAAGGACTTCAGAGTCAATTATTGCTCACAAACTACGCAAGTCTCCACTTTCCGCTCATCAATAAGTAACATCTTCCCATCCAATGTGTTAACCTTAAAAGGGGAACTTTCCATTCTTTCACCACCAAAGAAGTTATATACTGTATGCAGCCGCCTATAACATTATATTAGTGGACAACGAGACAGAAAACTATGATCCTAATTTTTTTGCTTTCTCGCATACGCTGTGTGAATAGCTGTAGGAGTCGCTTTATTTCAACGTCAAGACAGTCTATTTGTGTGTGCAGTACAGTGAGTCTGTAGTTTTTCTTTCGCCCTTACTTTGCTTAACGTGTGCTTTATAGTTTGTGGAGGCGCTTGACAAATAACCACAATGTGCCTGTAGAGAAAAAACCCACAGGTGGGACAGTGCCACTCCAAAGACAATAAAGGTGCAAGACTTTCGACGCTTCAGTTCAAATTTTTTTTATTGCTGAGCTGACACATTTCGACAAAATGCCTTCATCAGAGCATGTCAGTATGATGGCACCAGCCTTTTTTATATTGCACACATCATTATCCATACCTGTTGTATAGGGGAAGATACAGTACCTTATCTATATAATAAAAACGTGAACTGAACCGTCGAAGGTCCTGCACCTTTAGTGAGGCTATCCCACGTGGGTTTTTTGTCCCACATGGGTTTTAAGTATGTTCTTATAGCAGAGCACCCACAGCAGAAGGCACTCCAGGAAGTGAAACTAGACAATGTCCCATTTGTACCAAAGGAAATGGAACATATTCTGTGTCTGTGTAAAAGAGCACTGTCTGATTTTAAGGAAAGTTATAGAATGAGTCAGAATGAGTGGCTGAGGAATACAATCTCTCCTTTATTTCTCTCTCTCTCTCCCCCTCCCTCTCTCTCTCTCTCTCTCTTCCTCTCTCCCTCTCCCCCCTCTCTGTCTCTCTCTCTCTCCCCCCCCCCCTCTCTTGTCTCTCTTGCCCACCCTCCCCCCCTCTCTTTCTCTCATTCTTTCTCTCTTGCAAGCCTGACTCCATAACACCCTCAGGACAGTTCAGTTCATTCAGAGTATTTCCCTCTGCTCTGAGGAGAACATAAACATGCATGCACGGACATCTGCTATTCGTCATTACAAGGCCGGAAACAGGACCACTTCTATCTGATAAAGGTTTAGCTGTTAAAATTGGCGGTAAAAGAAAATATCCTCATCTGAAGCGAGACAAATTCCACCTCTAACCGGTAACCTCAGTAGTGAGGTCAGCCGTGGCGTCGTTCAGTCAGGAGCCTCGGACCGAAAGGTCAGCGTATCATCCCCAGCGCGTGTCCTCCGTCTGCTCGTTACCTAAATCACGCTAGCGGCTCCACATCAGTGGTCAGCCCCTCACTCCCCGCGTCAGATCACCACCACGATGACACCGCCTTAATGAACTCCATCTAATGCCAAGCGACCCGGAACCCGCGCCTCCTGCTGTGGGCAGTCAGACCGCGTGGGTCCTTGGATAAATCACAGGAGCGAAACCCGCACACACTGAAAACCGAAGAGCGTACAGTGTGAAGAAGGAAGTGTCACACACACAGTAACACACACACACACACAGTCATTGTTTGGCGTTCTACTCCTCTAACGACCGCCCCACTAAGCGCAGCAGCCAGAGGTCTGTTAAAATGGCTCCCACGTGCCGTACTGTCACCACTAGCCACACGTGAGACCTGCAGCGCAGTGCTGTCCTTGGGCAGGAGGAGGATGGAGAGAGACAGGAAGAGGCTGGGGTTTCAACGGCGCCTCAGTGTGTGTGTCACTACAGCAGCTTACAGGCTGGGCCATCCCAGACCTGCCAACAGTAATGTGTCATCAGCATATGAGCAGATATGCTTATGTGTGTGTGTGTGTGGAGGGAGGGGGGGGTTACCAAGCAACGAGAGCAGTCAATACTGAATTCAAACTGAGCTGTGTGGTGTGTGTCTTTAAGTTTTCAGCGTTAGAATTGTTGAACGGATGGCCATTCCCAGCGCTCCTAAACGCCAGGTTCGGACCCTGATCATCTAGCTTTCTCTCCCTGTTAGGCTGACCTTTTAACCTTTAGCTTTTTCTCCCCTCCTGCAGCATAACACATAGCTATAGTAGCTTTCGCAGCTGCAGGAAATGAGTTGGGTAACTTCCTGCCTCTGCAAGATGAGATAATATGTTTGTTATATATGTTGTTGTACACTGCTGTTGACCATTTGCCACTGTGTTTGTGGGAGACTGGGCCCCTTACTAAAAGCTTTAAATAGCTTCCTTGGGGTGACCCTTTCATACATCCATGTACATAAAGTATGCTCCATGATGAAGATGTATGAATAAACCAAACCAAACCATAAGAATCTAGTGCACCAGAGAGTTCAAACCGCACATGGGGGGGGGTTCCATGGTAGCTGGCTTCTGCTTGCGATGTGTTATAACGGCTGTTTGAACATGTAATAAAGCTTTTTAACCATTTAGCCGACGCAAGCATGGTTTCCATTGACGAGGGTCTGCAGGTGGCAGGAAGGTTACATACGCATGTGTGGCGTGAGTGACGTATTTACAATACGCAGGCCTCGTTTCATTGACGTAGGTATGCAGGTGGTATGAAGGAAGTGTATACCTTTTATGGAATTCCTTCTGCCCTTATTTAGTAAAATTGTGTTTTTTCAGAATTTTATTGCGTGTGTATTGACGTAGGTATGGTTTTATCTGACCACAAACTGTGGGCTCAGACTGTTTAGAATAGTATAAATACTGAATGTTAGCTTAGGATCATTGTCAAATCTTTTTACCAATCTTTTGATTGTGTACTTTGACTGAAACAACTTGCCCTGCGTTGGCAAACTTTGTATCTTCTTGATTTTTGAATAAATCTTTAAACTTTGAAGAACTTTTTTGGGACAATCCATTCTTCAAAGAACTGCCTCCTCTCAGCATCAGCTAAACGTCCATAAGGGGTAAGTGACCTATTGAATTAAGCGTCACTTAGAACTGGTACCATTAAGCTTCTAGAGGTGTGGGGTTTGGAGTAGAGCTGACGGGCAACATTTCTAAACTCAACTTTAGACAGTGAAAGTATAACCTGCTTGCATAAGCGAATCCGACCAACTCGTTTGACTCTGGTGTTATGGAACCGTGGCTCACGGAGCTTACGGGGGTTTAGCAGACAAACGGTGTACTGTTACAATACAACCAACATATTCTCTTATCTGGCATATAGTGTATTAATCACTCGCTTATCCAACACTGGTTGTTGAGAAGCTGTTTATACTGTGGTAGGTCAAACAAGCCTCATAAGAGTTGGGTAATTTACGGTAGGAAGGGAGTGTGTTGACCAGCAGGCTTGGCACTTGGCCAAACGCGTTGGGACCGGTCCACCCATGAGCAACACATCCACTCAGAACAATACGAGGGTGGAAATTGAACCTTAACCAATGAAAGGTAAATGGACTGCACTTATATAGTGCTTTTATCCAAAGCCTTTTACAATGAATGCCTCTCATTCACTCACACACCAATGGCAGCAGCTGCCATGCAAGGCGCTAGCGCTCACTGGGAGCAATTTGGGGTTCGTTGTCTTTGCCCTAGGACATTTCGTCAGGAGGAGCCAAGATTTGAACCGCCAACCTTGCAATCATTGACCCGCCGACTTTGCGATCATTCACCCGCTCTACCTACTGAGCTACAGCCACCCCGCTTGAACACATTGAGGAACCAGCAACTCAGTTTCCGCTGTAAATTAAAAGAAAAGATGGTAAAAAAAAAAGGGTAATGTTCTTCGTGTGATGGTGATTTTCAGAGGTGAAAATGTTACAATGTGGTGATGTTTTTTTTTACGTACCGTAATCGATCATGATCGAGTTATGAAGCAGAAACTATCAGGTGAGCACTAATGTTTTCTTCCCCTCTGGGGCCAGTCCCTAACCCTGACCCTCTCTTTAGAGAGTCCAGTCCTGTCCCTCTGCCAGGGAAGGGCTCTGAGAACGCCTTAACTTCCCTAGGCTTCTCCCCTCATGTCCTCTCTCCTCCCTCCTCTCACCTCTCATCTCTCCTCTCCTCTCCTCCTGCCTGAAGCCAGGAGATGTGCAGAGTAATTAGTGTTTGGCTTTCTCTGTGAACATCTGCCCCCACCCCCGCCACTGACATCCCCCCAGAGTGGGAACCTGAGCCCTTCCGTCCGCCCACTCTGCTAAAACTGCCTCCTAGCGGAGCATCCTTAGAGAGCAAAGGACAAGGCCAGGTTAAGGTCCACTGTCCTTTTTAGCCCACTCTTTCCATGGGTGCAAATGATGCGGGGTGGGGGGGGGGGTGGATATAGTATGTTTGTGATAACATAACAGGGTAGTTTTGGCAGTTTACATGGAGCTTTGAATATGAATGAAGTGATTCAGTATGTGATTCAGTATGGAATCATAACAGCTTGAGTCAGTGAATCATAGGCGTTAGCTCAGTTTAGTCTGTAAGGATCTCCACTAGTATTGTATCATACAGCCTCTAATGTAGTCTGATGTGGCTGGTGTGTGTGTGCTCTACACAGTGAGGTGTGGGAAAGAAACCCCCTGTTTGAGAACAATGCATACATCACCACCATGCAGCCTCTGTGTATGTGTGTGTGTGCGTGCTTGTGTGTGTCACCCACCTGCGTACAACCTATAGTTCCCAGCCACACCACACACACACACACACACACACACACACACACACACACACACACACACACACACACACAGAAGGCAGCTAGACCCCCTACCCCCAGGGTTCCATAGCCCTGGCTACGTCCTGGGCTGGGTATTGGCAAGGACCTCCCGATACGTATCACGATACATACAGTATCACTATACAATTGTATCACGATTTATTACGATACGATGCAATACATATTGCGATATCATTCACAGAAAATGTTAAAATACAGCTGAAAATAGCTTCATCACCCGCTTCTTGGAGGTGATCCTGAGGGTGGAGAGAATGTAAGGACATTTTAAATCCATTTAAAACATGAATAATGTATCTGTGACTGAATTATTTATTCCTTCATTTTATATACAGGTATATCTATATCTATTCCCGTCCGTCTTCTGCATATTTTCCTTGTGCTAAAAAAGTTATTACGTTATTTATTTTTTTATGTATCGATACAGTATCGCAGAAAAAAATACTGTGATGTATTACTGTACCAATTTTATTGCACAGCCCTAGTTTAGACTAGGATATATACTCAGTGCAGTTGTTCTGCAGTGAGCCACTCACTGGGCCTACTGTACATACTGTATCTGCCTGCCGCTGAGGAGCCAAGCCCAACTCCTACTGGGAAATGTAACATCTGGCCCGGATCCAGCAGGTTCACAGATCAGCGCCAACTGGTTTGCTGCTGCAGGTTGAACTGTGATGTATTCAGCTCGGCTCTTAACATGCCGACGTGTGTGGGTGGCGTGTAGCTCTCCTTGTTCACTTTAACAAATTAACAACACGGCGCGCTGGAAGAGTAGGAGGTAAGAGTTGGAGATGATGCGGTGGTAAAAATGCAGTTAGCAGCAATTAGCAACTAGCCCCCAGGAGGGTTGAGAGTGACCTGTGCCTTCTAACTGTAAATACTCCCAGCTGTCCTTCAGAGGGGGAGCAACATCTATTTAATGAGATTTAAATCCCAATCCCCCCCCATCCCTGGCTGAAATACACTAATCCCCACCCGCATGCCCCCCCCCCCCCCCCCTCCCACACACACTACCACCAAACAAACATTGCTTCTTTCCTGCTTAACCCTTTCAGAGGTCAAGACAACAGCCAACTCTGTCTCGCTGTGCAAAGCCAGCAGCGTTTGGGCCTCTACACCACAGGGCTGATGGTCACGCCCGTCACCACAACAGCACCCTGACGATCCCCTCAGATCAGAGGAGCTACATCAGCTCTGGGAACACTGGGACAGCAGTCCTCTGAGGCAGAGCGAAGGGCAAACCCGTAGAAATACTGCACTGAGAATAGAGGGAAGGCACTTCAAAAATAGTATGAAATATAAAATAGTACTTCTTGCTTCACTTTTCTTAATAGTTTACCTAATGATCTCCTCCTCAAGGAAACATTAACTCATCGCTCTGTATCAGAAAATGACAAATGGTCACCCACAGAATAGTCTAGTAAACTTGCTACTGCTATCACTACGCACACCTATTCACATACAATTGCATTAAAGCTTTTCCATTAGCCCACTGTTTATAGCCTATGTACAGTAGTAGGTTATATCTTATAATATCACAAAATATGTAGCCTACAGTATATGTTGTGAACAATCATCCTTCATCCTTCCTTCACCCAGTCTTCAGTCTGAGCATCTTACACAGAGACTTCTATGATTACCGGGCGTAGCCCTAGAGCATCTTACACATAGCCTGGTACGACCATCCCGTTCTCGCGAGCTCGCATTCTGTTTCACTAACGCAGACCAGTCTGGCCTTCGCCTCCTCCAGAGCGATTATGCCAAAATCCAGACCATACCGGGCCAATCAGGGACTGCGTTTTAACTGCTGTCCCGCCCCACAGTGGAAAGCAGCCCCTGATTGGTTTGTGTTCCTGCCGCTCGCTAAACAAACATGGCGGCTCCCAAAGCAACGAGTGGTAACGTTAACGTTGGAAGAATAAACGCAGCTATGTGCAGTTATTGCAGAAATAGACTTAATCACAACACTTAAACAAGAACAAGAGTATGCACTAGCTGAGTTTCTCGGTGGAAAATACGTTTTTGCTGTTCTTCCGACTGGATTTGGCAAATGTTTGCTGAACGCTGATTGGCTGAAGGTGTTTGTCTGTCAAGGCAAGTACCCCCGCCCACGTAATTGCTCTCTATGGGGCGAAGGCCAGACAGATATTGTGGAGCGAAGCAGTGAGCTCGCTCGATTGGGATGCTCATAGCAGGCTATCTTACACAGAGACGTCTATGATTACCGGGTGTAGCCCTAGAGCATCTTACACAGGTACTTCTATGATTACCGGGGCGTAGTCCTAGAGCATCTTACACAGGTACTTCTATGATTACCGGGGCGTAGTCCTAGAGCATCTTACACAGGTACTTCTATGATTACCGGGGCGTAGTCCTAGAGCATCTTACACAGGTACTTCTATGATTACCGGGCGTAGTCCTAGAGCATCTTACACAGGTACTTCTATGATTACCGGGGCGTAGTCCTAGAGCATCTTACACAGGTACTTCTATGATTACCGGGGCGTAGTCCTAGAGCATCTTACACAGGTACTTCTATGATTACCGGGCGTAGTCCTAGAGCGTGCGCTCCGTTAGGGCAGCAGCGGCCAGCTCGGCCTGAGACAGCGGGATGCTGCTCCCATCGGTGCAGTATGCATCATGTTTCACAGCGGGCTGGCATGACTCAGTGGAGGAGCTGGCGGCCGCCCCGATCCCCGAGCTTAATTCCGGTCTCACAGATGTATCCTTTACACAGAACAGGAGAGCAGAACACAGACAGTAATACAAGTAACAGGCCCACGGTTTCCTCATCCTGCATCGGGCAGGTTACCATATATTGATCAGGCGCCGCGTTCATTCTTGGGTATGGCTTTCCGCATGCGGCGGCGGCGGCCTCTATTGATAACAT
The DNA here is from genome assembly GCF_949987555.1 of Borostomias antarcticus. Lineage (NCBI taxonomy): Eukaryota > Metazoa > Chordata > Actinopteri > Stomiiformes > Stomiidae > Borostomias > Borostomias antarcticus. The sequence goes on from NC_140237.1 coordinate 28,043,117, forward strand.
TACCCGGTGTAGGTACTGTGGAATGGCTGCTTAATGTCCATCAGGACAAACTGCCACTCTGTAGTCTTGAACCGCACACTTCCCCCTGCCTACCACTATCCAAATGAATAAGGGGTGGTAAATGGACTGCACTTACATATCCACTTTACAATAAGGGCTCTCATTCACCCATTCTCACACACACATTCACACACCAATGGCGGCAGCTGCCGTGCAAGGTGCTAGCCTGCTCATTTGGAGCAATTTAGGGTTCAGTGTCAATGCCCAAGGATACTTTGACAAGTGGACAGAAGGAGCCAGGATTCGACCTACCAACCCTGCGATCATTGGACGAGCTGCTCTACCTCCTGAGCCTCTGCCGCCTCCAGGAAGAAGGTCAGGTAAAATTCCCATCTTTTGTTTTTGTTTTAGTTTAGCTTTTGAGTAATTTTGCGTTGCTACTGGCAAATCAAATCTGGCAGCCCTCATCACGCTTGTTGTGGTCTAAATCCTGAATCGTAGCCACTCGGAAAACCAAACATTGTTATGACAAAGAATGTGCTCGACTACTGGAGAACCTAGCTAACTGTTGCAGTAAACTGCTCATGGAGGGAGATTAGGCTTGAGGTGATGTATGCTGCAGTACCCTCCCTTCATAGGTAGCCTCTGTGCAGGTCAGCACACCCAGCTCCTGCTCTGCTCGCTCGCGCATAAAGAGCTCAGCCCCTCCGGAGGCGTGGACGGTTGAGGGGCATGTAGATAGGCTGTGCAGCCAGGCACAGGGACACCATCCATTAACAGGTAATGGATTCACTCTCACAAAAGGACGTTAAAGCCACAGTTCCCCGCCGCACCGTGTCTCCGCGCTATAAATAGACTCCGGCCAAGCGGCAGCAGAACGGGCCAGTGCTATTTACAGTCCTCTCCAGATATCTGCTGCTGAATCCAGCCACGCAGCCCCCCACCCCACTGCAGCCTGAGGGGATCAGAAAGGCCTCCTCTGCTTCACACAATCAGTGATTACATATAACACACTTATGATTACCCTTCCATCGCCTCAGAACCATCACTGATTAAATCAAAACGCATCATGCTCAGCTCACGCTGAATGGGGGGTGCATACGTTAAATGTGTGACTGAAGAGATCATCAGTATATGTATTATCTGAATATGGCCTATAAAAGCCTTTTAGTATTAAAAGGCGACTCAATGTATTTTTTTATTTTTTTTTACCTTAAGATAACAGCTTAAAAATCATTATGATTGTACAGTACACTGCCTTGTAATAGGTACAATGGTGTGTTTTTCATTTCCTCCCCAAACGCTTCTTCTTGCAATAATACGTTTGGTGTAGCGGGCTGCTATTTTCGCTGCAAAATCAAGATATTTCAATAGACCTTTCTGACCTGTCAATCACGCGGAGAATGAGGTTGCTTGATTTCTTAAGACCGCCTCTGATGTCCCACAAATAAAGCTATAAATAAAGGGGGGGGGGGGGCAGGCCATTCACCGCAGGCCAGGCCAATTAGCGCGCCAGGCCTCCGGGAAAACTCCCGGTGCTCCTGATGGCCAGTCCACCCCTGGTTTACAGCAGTGCCCACACAAAAAGCTACAAAGCTAGTAACGTTAGGTGTTTGATATGCAGTAGCTAATTAGCCCGTAGCTTTACATTACATTACAGTCATTTAGCAGACGCTTTTATCCAAAAAGTAGCTAGTAGTTAACAGATCATTCTCACAGGCTTATTTTCTAAGAATGGATGCCACTAACTTACTCACCCTGCTTTACATGTGCACTTAAATTTTGTCCTGATGAATTTCAATCTGGAGTTTGTGAGGCGTTTGGGCCTTCCGCATACATCGCCAACACCTAGCATCAACTCTGCTCCATCCGAAATCCAAATCTCATGGATATATCCTTGTGTCAAGTAGTTCAGGCCTTTGCTACTGGGGCTGACAGGTATTAACATGTTTAGCACTGAGATAAGTTTGGATAAAACTGCGTTGACGGTATGCAAATGACCACGCTCTTATTAACTGTCCCATCTGGGAGTTTTTTTAAAGTAAACTTTCCGCTAAGATGGCAAAGCAAAGTGATTAACCGCCTCCTAGAGTTTGCTTGAAGGCAAAGATGCTTTTGCGTGACAAATAACATAGCCTACAGGGTCATTCAGGACCAAATACACACACATGCACACACACACACACACATGTATGTATGTTGTATGTGTATATATACTAACTAGGCCCTTTTATTCCAGCTATCAACAGAGGCAGGTAGCCTAACATCTGCAACTGTACTGAACACACACAGTATTTACGACGGTTGTGCAAATGTGAACCTGTAGGAGGCGCCAAATCGATAACAAAAAAAATACCACATCCTCCGTTGGGCCGCTTTAAAGTCGCACAGAAACAGATGTTTGAGATCATCTAACTTCCGTAGTTTGACGTATTTCCGACGCAAACAAGCTATGAGGGTGGGACATAATGTTTAGAGAATTTGATTGGAACATTGACAAGTGGACGGGTTTTAAGAACTTTAGACAGATTCGATAGAAGGATAGCATTGATTGATGGGTGGATGTCATGAGATTATTGGCCTAAAATAATAAGGTACCTGTTGTCATAATTGCATGTGACCTACCATTTTCCAGGAAGTAAGAAATTATATACTTTGATATAAGATTACAACAAAAGTAGAATTTTGTAATTTTTTTGGCATACATCGTTGAATAGGTGAACACTATGACCAATTATGTGAACCAAAATGGGACATAATGCTTTTTTCATTTCTGTACGACTTTAAGATAATTGTTTGTTTATTGTTTATTTGTCAGGTACAGTGTACATTAACAAATGTACCAGAATTAGCCAAGAAGGCTAGTTTTTATCCATAGTCCCTGGACATTTTGCGGCACTTTAAGCCCTTGCGGCACTGCAAGCCTATACCATTTTCATATCCTACTGTACTGATGCTCTCGCTCTACCACACTGGACATGACTGTTTCAGCCTATCAATTGTCCGCTAGAAATAGAACTGTGTTAGTCTAGTAGACACAGACACAGAGAGGCAGGCTGCCCCTCCTCGGAGCCTCAGCAGAGCCCTGCGTGTCTGCATGGGGGCTCAGGGAGCAGACGGGCACTCTCGCTGGGCATGGCCCCACAGCTGACTGGGCGCAGAATGCCCTGACTTTAGCTCCAGCAGACAATAGAGGTTTATGTGTGTTTGGGGGGGGGGGGGGGCTACTCTACCACCAAAATTGTATTTTCTTTCTGACAGTGCCTGGAGGCTAGACTGTCTGTTGCGTTGAGGTACACAGGTCTGCTGGTGAGTGTGCTCCCCCTGGGTGACTGACCACAGTGATTATCCAGAGCTAGATGGCACCAAGAGACATGCCGTGTCAGAGTAACGAGGATGCCCCGTCACACAATATGATGATGGACAACAACCAAAAAAACCACTTCATGTTCAGTACAGTCGTGTTTCCCTCAGATCAAAACAGCAGCCATCCTCAATTCCTACTAGATATAAAAAACACATGCGTGGGCATGCACACACAATCTTTGAGTGTGTGTGCATGAGCACGCATTTGTGTGCGTGCATGTGCGTTTGTACCATTGGCTTGTTATGTGTGTGCATTTACAAGCAGCTAACAGTACACAGGAATTATTACTGATATGAATTTGAGTTAGAACAGGAAATCTGAATTAAATACACTGGCATTTGGGTTACACCTTTTGAAAATAATTAATCTTGTCTTATGTTTTCCAGTACATGTATGTAATATGATTTGAAACTTCACTTGGTGTATTTATATTATTATTATTATTATTATACAAAGAACTGAACATATGCTCTCTTTCTCTCTAACTCTCTTTCTTACTCTCTCTCTCTCACACACACACACACACACACGCACTCTCTCTCTCTCTCTCTCTCTCACACACACACACACACACACACACGGTGCGCGCACACACACGCGCACAGTTCATCTCATTTGACAGGTTCTGTAACTATCTGTCTCAGTTAGGCCAGTAATGACTGCTATGCATGCTATTTACAGCATCATACGGCACAGCTTTACACCGGGGTATGCGCGGGAAATAATATACACCTTTATGCAGGCTGCATAAAAGACCCGTTTAAGATAACGAGTTGAGAAAGGCATGAAGCCTACAGTGTTCCGTTAGAATTAGGGATAACGTCACGGGGAACCCGCCACAAGATTATGATTTTGCTGCGCTCATCTAGTTTCCCCACATAAAAGCTAGGATTGTGTGCTCAGAAAATGGTCACGGAAAATATGTTGGCTACACACTACTGAGACGATCGGACTTATGTAAACAGATTTGTTTTTAATAGACTCTATATTGCGATGCGTAAATGCGCCATGCTCCTCGTCATTTTATATGGTGGTGAATTGTGAAGAAGCCCCATCCTCGAATCTTTATGAGCCATGTTCCGAGTCTGAAGTATTCTTGAAACGACAAGTCACTGCTTGTAACTTCGATTGCCTATACAATAATTGCCATGGCCACATCTAGATTCTTACCTTTCTGCGATGAGACATACTGCCACATCAAGTTTCCAAAAAGGGCCACCGTCAGCATCACTGCGTTGGGATGCATCCTTGGGATTTGATGAGAGGACCGGGGTCTATGTTGGACGAATGAGGAGAGATAATGATCGCAGGAATTATAGAGATATGGTCTAAAGATACATAGCAGTGGATGCGCGGAGTTCTTTGGAATGGTCAATGAGGAGGGGGAAAATAACGCCCTCCTGCACAAAAAAAAAACAAAAAATAAAAAATGACGATACAAGACAGCACAGAATGGTCCGGGACAAGCCAGTGGCTCAGGAATGCCGATGTAGGGCCATAGGCGGACAAGCCTCCTTCATCGGATTGCGGAGGGGTGGTCTTTCGATGTCAGCGAGAGCGTCCACAGTTGTAGTTCTGAAGGATCAAAGATGCGCAGACCGATGCGCACTTGCGCTTAGAGAATCTGGGCTCAGTGACCAACATAAAGGTGCGCGAAGGAATAAAAACTGTAGACCTGCCAAGTGAAGACTGGCAGATTCTACATTCATCCTACACATTCTGAACAGACATACAGACATATTGTCCCAAATATAACTGTCAACGAATACGGGGCAGAGGATAGTGGCGTGCTTGCACCAATGTCCGTGCGCTCACGCAAGCACGCACACACGTGCGTGTGGCACGGTGGCTCGATGGTGTGCGCTCAGCAAGAAGGTCATGGGTTCGAATCGATTCCCGCATGGGGCGCTTTTGACACTGTCTGGGGGCTCAGGTGAGTTCTCTCAAGGTTTTCTGTGTGCAGTTTGCATTTTGCGGACACCTGCCTACCCCCAGATAGAGGGAACATTTCATCTGCGACCGCTAAATGCATGCGTGTGTGTGCGTGTTCTCGTCGCACGTGTGTGTTGGTGTGTCAAATTGCTGTCTATTCTTACAGCTGTTGTAAGAATAGACTGAACCATACCTTTACATCGCTTCATAACGCCAACTGAATTATAGGGGTTTGCCTGTCTTTGCAATGAATGCAAAAGGAAAGATTTAGCACAGACTCTTGCGTACCCACTCAAAGGACATAGGCTACTAACAAAGGAATCACAGATTATGCTGCTTCTATTAGGCTACATTTCCAGTATTATATTCTATTTAAACCAATGTTAATGTCTGTTTACAAAGATTGAGGAAAAATGCATAAGCCTATAAGGATAAGGTTTATAAACCCCCAGTTTACCCTCAGCTCCACCTGCCTTGAGGGAAAGTAATGATCAGGCTTCATCCCCCCCAACTGTCACTGCTCCGGGAGCCTCTTCACCCGTCAGTTTTGGTGGGGGGTGGATAATGAACACTCTTGCTTTAGGAGCTCAACTGTCAATCAAGGTGATGGGGCAGCATTTACAACTACCTCGCAGACACCAGAGAGACCTCGACTTGGCCTCCAGTCCTCCCCTGCTTTAGGGAGCTGGCTGGGCCGTGCTATATGTTACATGGGCGCCCTCAAGTGGTAGTCAATGGCATCTCTGAATCCTAGAGAATCACGTGCTATGTGGATACAATGGAAAGTTTATTACCTCCGCAAAGGCGCAGGGAGAGAGGTTATGTTTTCGGTGGCATGTGTGTGTGCGCACGTTTTTTAGCAGGATTACGCAAAATCTACTGGACCGATTTTTACGAAACTGAGTGGAAGGGTGTAGCATGGTCGACCCATGAACCCATTAAATTTTGGAGAGGATCCGAAGCACAGGTCAGGTCCATGGGCCACCCAAACACTGGCAGCCATTCACCTCCATTCATTGTTTGAACAAGGATTACGCAAAAACTACCTGACCGGATTTCATGAAACTCTGTGAAGGGGTGTATCATGGTTCACCTTAGAACCTTATTTTGGAACAAATCCGAATCACCAGCCAGATCCAGGAATAAAAACAAAACTTAGAATGAAGCCTAGAGACACAAGGTTTGGACTGGGGTATGCAGGGGGATAGCCCAGAGTGCACCACACTGCCCCCCGCCAGCTGTGACGCACCACAGAGCCAGCCAAATAAAGCCGCCCATTCACCTTCAGTCATTTTTACCTCCACCCCAGTGAATCACAAGCCGCCCAAACAGCCAGGATGGCCATTCATTTCCATTCATTTTTTTTTTACTAGGATTACACAAAATGTAGGCTAATTTATTGGCTATTTTTAGGCTAATTGGGCCAATTCAGAACCGATTCAATTTTGGCATGCATAGGGCCACAAAATGCATTCAGGGGCGGAGGTCTGTGCTCTCTGAGCACCATTTCTAGTTTGCCATGTGTAACAAGTACAGTTAGGCTACAGGTAGGGATGGGTATCGGGAACCGGAATGTCATTGGGTCAGTACCGAAATATCGATAAGTTCATGGACAAACAGTTTAGTCTATGTCTTCTGATGTTAGTAACTCTTACTGTTAATAGTTACAGTTAACTGTTCGTACTGTATAGGGCAGAGGTGCCCACACTTTTTTGGCTTGTGAGCTACTTTTAAAAAGACCAGCTCATCAAGATCTAACTTCCACCCCACACCTCTGGAACCCCCACCCTTCTGTCACTTGTCACTTAGCATTGGCTAGATTTTAATTCACGTGTCATTTAAGTCATATCTTATCTTAAAAATAATCCCTAGTAAATGCTTTATAACTACTTGAATTCATCATGACTTACTAACCTTTTGTGCATTTCTAATTCATTACATGGATAAATACATGCATAAAGTACTCATGAACCATTAACAACTCATGAAGAACTTGTTTGTAATTGATATGATTCGTAATTTACAAATGGTAAATACATTGTTTATAAAGTATGAAAAAACAGTGAATAAACACATTTTACATTAGCTTATTAATGAGGAATAAAACCTTTATAAATGTGTCAATAAATTGCTTACTAATGTGTAATAATGAATAACGCTTTATAAATTATGAATTAAGTATTTAAATGCTTTAAAGTGTTCACTTATTATAAAGTGTTACCAAATACTCAAACTGCAATACAAAAGGTCACACTTGTAATCTACAAAGGAGCAGGAGGAAAAAGTTGCTCAGAAGAGAGGTGACTGCTGTAGGGAGATGACCACAGCCCTTAACCCCAGTTACCACCCTCCTTCCAGAGGGACATTATCAGACACCCTCATACCTGCTTGGCATGCAGTTGAAAATAGAAACATCATAGGTGAGCTTACCAATGTATAAAAAGTAGCCATAACCAGCGATGGCTGGACAAGTATTACACAGGATCACTATACTACAGTGACAGTCCACTAGGGATGGGTATTGTTAGGATTTTATCAATACCGATATTGCTTATTGATACCGATACTTATCGATACTACTCTACCACTTTGGGACTCATACACTCCCTGGGTCGAGGTTTCTGTCTCAGTTGGCCTTCATTTACATAGTGGACTGTCACCTCTAAGGCAATAGTAGGGGAAACACTGTACAGACTTATTTAGAATAATGATAATGAGTGTTACCTGCATCTTTAGCCTGGCTCGTTTCTGTCAGCGTTAGCATTAGCTGCTTCGCTAAAGCAGTCAAACCCACTGCACTGCTTCACATTTAGCGAATGAGATAGGCTACTTGTGTTTCATGAGGTTGCTGGCGTTACAATTAACCTTTTACATAAATTGCATTTAGCACCATCGGTAGACTTTGTGAAGTAGGCTACCGTTTTGCCCTGTCCGCCACTATGCCAACTTCCTTGAGAGACAATAACAATGAAACATCATCGCCCGTCACCAGCATATTTATGAAACGAATGCGGCTCCATGGATTTATGAACGCGTAAAATACCGTTAGCAGCACTGTTTGTCCATGAGCTTGTCAATTTTTCGGTACTGACCCAATGACGTACCGGTACCAAAAATTACCGTTTCTCGCTACCCATCCCTACAGTCCACTATGTAAATGAAGGCCAACTGAGACAGAACGTCCTATCGACCCAGGCAGTGTATTGATAAGCAATATCGGTATTGATACCGGTATCGATAAAATCCTAACAATACCCAATAGCCTACATTGGAACTCTTGTCATCGCTTGTCCTTACAATTATCAGCACTAATCAGTTCCTCATTCCAGTCCTAGGCACGCAGCTAGACATTTAAAGGTTCCCAAACTGGCAATTTCCTATCCTAAGTCTAGCAGTCCTTAATAAAGAAGAAACACAATGACGATAAGGGCAATCCCACACTGCAAGACTAAAGTAGTCGTGTACCATTTCTGTGAGTATGCATGACTGATTCCTGTGTGGATTCAGAATATATATTGTATCCTTTTATATCCCTGTCCCTGTTTTGATATTTTGGCAAGGTTAATTGTAGAAAGTGGATATAGCCCGCAACCTGATGAAGATCTGTTCTGATTGAAACATTATTTTTGTTAAATAAAGAAGACTGGCTAAGAGATGTATGTGCGGGCTATATCCACTTTCCATGATATCATATATTTGACCCAGCACCCGCCGTCGATGTGCGTATTGTTATATCCTCACTAAGATTAATTGTAGGACCTCATTATTACATATTTTCACCAACTTCTGCTGTATATAAGGTCCACACTGGGCACTGAGAGTAGTTTTGTGTTGTAGGACTATGGTCTGTTCTCTAACCCAATAGCAGGACACGCTGGACTTCCCTCCACTTTACTCCCCTCCCTCCAGTTTGTCTGTGGAAGACTACATTTAAAATGTAACCCCACCTGAAACCTCACACCAGCCAATCAGTTGGAGGAAGGTCAGAGCTGATGACACACCTCCTTTGTTCAAAACCAATGAGAGTGGAAGTGTGGCATTTCCCCCGGGGGGAAAAACTTACCCCAAGTTGTATTAATTACGCATCACTTAACTGTTGCCAATGTGTTCACAACGGTGCATCCTCTGTAGGGCTTTTCACCTCCTCTACTCTCATTTTTTGGTCTATCTAGTATGGAAAGTAGACAACAATGGCTTACCAGACTGAAAAATGAACTTAGCAACAGTCCTCTGGCGTCAAATGTGGCTTTTGGTTTTATTCTCATGGGACTAGAGAAGCTGGTGGAGTTGGAGTTTGAGTGTCCTTGCAATCCTACATGGAACAGAGTATTTTCGTCTGCCTTCTTCATCATTCCTGCCGTCATGGCCTTCACGTTGATGCTGATCATCCAGGGATGCAGGTGTGATACGTGGTGCAGCGGAACCGTGTCTTTTTCGAGCTTTGTCCCTGCTGTCGTGTGGCTGATCCTGTTGTTCCTCGACGGCCAGTACTTTGCTTGTGCAATGACAGACTGGAAGGGCAGATTTGTCCTTGTTGACAAAGCAGCGCCGCAGAAATGGTGTGAGCCAACTAGTGAGGGAGACGTCACACAGCAAGAATTAATGTTACGCTCTCAGCAGTTATTTGTGGTGTCTCAGGTGAGTTACAGATCACCGGCATGCTCTTGTGTTTTGTTACATTTTGCTGTAGTTTAGAGAGAGGGGGAAGGTATGGGTTAAGAGTTAGGGGGTAGGCTTTCATATGGACTGCTTCAACTGACTGACTTAACTGGAAGTGGTTTTGTGACTGAGGGAACAGGATGTTATTTGTATAGTTCACTTAGGTTGTGACATCCACACTGGCTCTCTGAGACACCTTCCGAGACCTAACCCAGAACCAATTTGATGGCTATTAGTTAATAGGTCATAAGGTCCTTATAAGATGCTTATTAACATTAATATGTGTTAATAAAACATTTCTAAGTATTAATAACAGCATTATAGATGTTTTTTGTTAGATTATAAGACATTTATAAGAAACTTGTTAACGTAAAGCTAGCTCTGGAGTGAGTTTAAGGGGGTGAGTGTAACCCAGTTATGTATAAACTCACTCCACAAATATAAATGAAGACCGGCTGCATCACTGAATAGCTACCTTTTTGGTGGCGTAGCTGGTTAGAACAGTGCTTTTCCCGTGGGAGACCCAGGTTCAGATCCACCCTTGTGCAATAAAAATACACTACACAGGCAAGATTAAATTGGTCACAAGTGCATAATAAAGGATTTATTAACCTTAATAACGCACTGCAAAATGCATAGTAAAGTGCATGTGTCCTCACTTTAGATCCTGTGTTTTACAGGTACCTGTAAAATGCATAATAATGTGCATAATAAGTAAATAATTAACGGCTAATAAGAAAGAATCTAATAAGGCTTTTATGAAATTCTTAGTCCATAAACTGTTACCAAGTTTCTTATAAATGTCTAAATTTAACAATAAATGTGTATAATGCTATTATTAACACTTACTTACATATATGTCTTATTAACACATTCATGTAAATAAGCATCTTATAAGGACCTTATCACCTATTAACTAATGCTTAATAAGAGGACCTTAATAGAAAGTGTAATGCAATGCAATCATTGGTTTTATTTTATTTTTTAAATGCAGCGATTTGTACAGTGATGTAAACACAATTACATGGAACTGCATGAATCACAACAAACATTAAATTAATTAGCCTTCAATGTAATACAATTCAAAAGTCCTTTTTTGTATATCAAATCAAATCAAACTTGATTTGTATAGCGCATTTCATACACAGAGGCAACACAATATGCTTTACAGAGAGCAATTGGGGGTGGGCATAGGTCCCACCCCGACATATTCCAGAGGAAAGCAAAAAAAACAGTTTCACCCGGGGGCCAGAAAGGTGAGCTGTAAAAATTCTTCCCTGACCTCTCTCAACGAGACGATCAAGCAAGCTCCTGGAAAATGTTTTATTTATCACACTATAACAAGTATGGCAAAGTGAAAATGGTCTAATTAGATTAGATTAATAATAATCAATTTGAGCCTGTTTTGCTCTTTTCAGTTTCACTTTTTGTCTGAAGCATATCCTGAAACAACACACATATCACATATTAAGATTTGCAATATTTAGTAATCCTGCTTGAACTGTCTGACATACTGCACAAAGAAAAGGGTTTCATGAGTAAACTACACAGATATCCTACAGTACCTGCTGCCAAAGCCCTGCACAAGCGAAAAGTAATTTAATTGTGTTTTATGTGAGTTTAAATGTGAATTTAATTGTGTGCTACTGAATTACATTGATCACTAACCTCAGCGTGATTGTGGCCGTTTTTATAGAATGCTTTCTGTCTTCCTCTTTACTACATTGTTAACGTAATGCTTTTTTTCACCCCTGTCCCAGGTTATAGGTATATTCCTCCTCATATTCATCTGCGTGGGACTAATAGTATACGTGATCAGAGAGAGCTGTCAGCAGGAGGTAGAGATGCAGGAGGCTGACGTATCGGAGCTCAGGGTGCTCAGGGTGAGCTCTATACAGAGCAGGACGTTGTGAGACGATCACACCAGTCTGCTGCTGCCCCTCAGAAAACAAAATCTCTGCTGTATTCAGTATGTAAAAACATGCTGGTGATGTTTCGGTCAAACATGGCCTTCATCAGACCTGCCCTGGCCGCAGCTCCTGCTCTCGTGACCTCATGCCTTTGACCTGGAGACTTTGAACATTACCTGAAGGAACAGTACCATAATACTTTTGTAAATATGTGTTGTGTTTGTTATCTTTTTACATTTTCAATGAAAGATTAATTTCAAGTTGCAGAGCTACCTACAGAGAAATGTAACAAAACTTTCAAATGTTTTTATTTTTGTATTAGTATTATTATTACTTATTATTATTATTATTATTATTATTATTATTATTATTATTATTATTATTACAACTGTTTTTTTCCTTGATTCTATCAGTGGATTTATATCAGTTGTAGTTCCAGGTGTCATGTGAGTGAGTCCATGGTCAAATGCTCTGCATGGTTCCCTACCCATCTGCCCCTGCAACAGGAAGACTCCTTATTTGCCTGGCCGGGCAGCAGGCCTCTCCTGCCTGGCACCCTCCTCCAGTTCAGACGCCCCCACTGGCTCTCTTGACACTGGTCAATCAGCACAGCTCACACAAATTCAGATCAACAGAATCTCCCTCATTGGAAGAAAAAAGAAGCTGTTTAAAAGAACAGATTTTTCTGTTTTATATCATTTTTAAGAGTGAACTTTTAGATTTTAGCAGGCACAAATTAACATTGAAGAACCAATTTGATGGCCATACCAACAGTCTGTTTGTACAATGCCTTTTTGTAATAAATAATTTATTTATTTTATTTAAAAGTGCAGTAATTTGTACAGTGATGTTAACACAATGACAGGGACCTGCCGAAATCATTCTTTTTCATACATTAACACAAACAATAAGCCTCATACCAAATAATACAACTCAATGGTTCTGTATCATCAAGATAATTTCAGAAAATTACCCTCAAGATATATATTATTGGGAGGATTACATTACAGCATACTAAATAAATGTTTAACTATGTCCTTTTCACTGTTATTCATGTTTCATTTTTCGCGTGAAGCACATCCTGAAACAACACCTGATTGAAGCAGCAAATATCAAGAAATCAATTCAATACAACAGCCCTTTCACAGCTACTCCATGTTTTACTTTTCACTTAAAACATGCTGAGGAAAGATCTCATCAATGTTGCAACAATGAAGATACTGAGTAGAAGAAACTCATCACAAATAAAACAACTCAAAGGTTTGGTATAGTTAATTTCAGTACAGTAGTTTCATTAGTTTAATTACTTTAATCAGTTTAATTACTCTCAGTACTTATTGAGAGGATTACAGATGCGTTACAGCATCCTAAGTAAATGTTTAACAATGTCCTTTTCAGTTATTCATGTTTCACCTTTCGTCTGAAGCACACCCTGAAACAACACCTGATTGTAGCAGCAAATATCAACATGCTGAATAGTGTGACAGTGAGTAAGAACACCACAACATCTACAGAGTGGTAGGAGTACCAAGGCATTCTGTAGGACTCTGTACGAAGGTGAGCTGCACCTTTGTGTCTCATGACAAACTCAATCCAGAACATTGCGAGGTCCAGTGGTTTCATTGGCTGGTCCCTGTGCAGTCTGGAGAGTCTTTGCATGTTCACCGTATAGGATGGCTCAAACAGCACTTCCTTTAAGGCCTGGAGGAAGTTATTGTCTTTGTCCACTGTGGACAAGGATAAAACCATTGCTGCCCCCCTCTCTTTTAGACGGAGGAGGTTGTCATATTGGTCAAAAAATAGGGGCAGACCCACCACAGGGACTCCATGGTAGATGGCCTCTTGAATTCCGTTTGTGCCTCCATGAGCTACAAAGGCCTTTATCTGCGGATGTCCTAGTAGGTCATTCTGTGGCATCCAGTCAACTAGTAAGGTGTTATTGCCTAAAGTAGCCGGTCTCTCTCCCTTGTGCTTCCAGATCACTTTCTGGGGCAGTTGGGCAAAAGCGGCTGCTATCTCATCTGTTATGTCACTGGGAAGGTCATGGACAAAAGTCCCCAGAGACATGATAACCACTCCATGCTCCCCAGAGCTCTGAACAAAGTCCTCAAGGTCTTGGGGAAGAGGCTTGGCAGGTTTACATTGGAACCCTCCTATATAGACAACGTTAGGCATTGTGGGGCGAGGGAACTCAAACACAAAATCTACTCTCATCAGCCACAAGTCTGCCCCCTGTAGTAACCCATCGTAGTCAACACCCCCTAGATACTCATCACAAACAGCTTGGTAGAGTGGTCGGATTAAGAACCTGTGTTCAAGTTCTCTGAGCAAATAGAAAAGTATATTCTTTACTCTCTCTGTGAAGGTCATTCTGTCTGAGAGCCCTGACCCAGTCATTGGAATATAGGACAAAGGGGAAGATGCAATGGCTAAATGTCCCTCCCCGCTAGTCACCCAGCGGACATTATAGACTAGAGGTAGCTGGAGATAGTGAGCCAACAGAATGCCTCCGCCCCATGCCGGGTCAGTCAGTACCATGTCGTACTGACTCTCCCTCAGGGTGGTCATCAAAGCCTCGTCTTCGAACATGTTGAACACCATCTCGCACACCATCTTAGGAACCTGGGAGAGAAAATCAAAGGCCTCCAACTGCATGTTGAAAAAATTCACTGCAGAACTTTTCCCTCTCTCTATATCGATGATCTTCTCAAGGATGGGCTTAATGAAATCTTCATCAATTCCGTCTTTGACAGAGACGGTTATGGAGCTGTAATGTGGAGAGTCTTCTTTGATGTACCAGCTTTTGTCAGTCCGTACCACGGTGACCTCATGACCCTGAGAGTGCAGAGCCTTGATGAAGGTGTCCATGTTCACCCAGTGACTTCCCTCCACGGGGACGACCAGAACTTTCCCACCGTGGCAGGCTGGCCAGGAGACCATCAGACATGTCACAATGAGACAGGTCATGTGACGAAGGTGGAACGCCATCCTCCATCTCCTGTACAAAGGACCAGGCAGATACAGTATACTGTATAGAGTCATGTGGTTTGTTTCCTGATTCATTTTTACAATCATCTGGGCATGTGATGACCTTGAATCTTAAAAGCAAATACAGGTAACATTTTCCAGTAAATTCTTGGTAAATACCTTTGATATCATTATATGATAACAATTTCAATATGTGAATGATCTGTCATGGACTTGTACATATTTTTTGTGAATATAATAAGTAAATGCTTGATCAAGGTTACTCACAATTTAATCCAGTTCTTTGTAGTTCTCATCTCCAAGTCCAGTATCTGTGTAACAGGCTCATGACTCTTGCCGAAGCAGTTCTATCAGATCATGTCCGTCAAAGACAGGCCTCACAGACCTAAGATCTGGAATGGAAGAGGTGGAATGAACTGCTGCCCACTGATGTCAGGACAGCAGACTCGCTGCCCAGGATCAAAACTCACCTCTTAAAGAAGTACTACCAGGATCTTCCGTCTTAAGCACCAATTGTATTTTCAGTTTGCTATTCTTGTACCTTGCCTTCAGCACTAGATTATACTCTTAGTCACTTGTTTTAGAAAGGAGATAAACTTGTAAGTTCTGGCAAGTAGTATACTGACTTTTCCTAAGTTAAATGCAGTTATTGTAAGTCGCTTTGGATAAAAGCGTCAGATAAATGACTGTAATGTTAGGTAATCTGTCTATGATGAGTCTTCTCATCAGTCAGTGAGACATCATGGGACAACCCAAATTGAAATTTAAAAAGACGCCATGTGCAGAGGCTATAAAAATGGCCAATTTAATGAATTGCAGTAATTATACATTTGATATAGGAAGTAAAAAGCTCATATAGTCATATCAAACAATTTCCCTAAAAATCTGCTTTAACGCATGAATATCGAATTGAGTATACTGTATATGTCTTCAACTTTATTTATCCCTGGGAGGCAATTGATTGCTACTGTAAATCGGGTATCAAAAACAAACAGTGCTTTATCCTTTACAGAAATGATATCCAATGAATGGGGGGGGGGGGGGTATTATTTAAAAAAAATCAATTCAATACAACAGCCCTTTCACAGCTACTCCATGTTTTACTTTTCACTTAAAACATGCTGAGGAAAGATTTCATCAATGTTGTAATAATGAAGATACTGATTAGAAGAAACTCAACACAATTAACACAACTCAAAGGTTTGGTATAGTTAATTTCACTACAGTAGTTTCATTAGTTTAATTACTTTAATCAGTTTATTTACTCTCAGTACTTATTGAGAGGATTATAGATGCGTTACAGCATCCTAAGTAAATGTTTAACAATGTCATTTTCAGTTATTCATGTTTCACCTTTCGTCTGAAGCACACCCTGAAACAACACCTGATTGTAGCAGCAAATATCAACATGCTGAATAGTGTGACAGTGAGTAAGAACACCACAACATCTACAGAGTGGTAGGAGTACCAAGGCATTCTGTAGGACTCTGTACGAAGGTGAGCTGCACCTTTGTGTCTCATGACAAACTCAATCCAGAACATTGCGAGGTCCAGGGGTTTCATTGGCGTGTCCCTGTGCAGTCGGGAGAGTCTCTGCATGTTCACCTTATAGGATGGCTCAAACAACACTTCCTGTAAGGCCTGAAGGAAGATCTCTCTGTTCATGGTGAAAATATCAACCGTCTTTCCTGCCCCTCTTGCTTCAATTCTAACAACATTGTCAGGTTGATCGAAAATCAGCGGCATTCCAAGTATTGGAACTCCATGGTAGATGGCCTCTTGAATTCCGTTTGTGCCTCCATGAGCTACAAACACTCTCGTCTTTGGATGTCCTAGTAGGTCATTCTGTGGCATCCAGTCAACTAGTAAGGTATTGTTTCCCAGAGTAGCTGGTCTGCGTCCCTTGTACCTCCAGATCACCTTCTGGGGCAGTTGGGCGAAAGCAGCAGCTATCTCATCAGATAAATCATGGGGAAGCTCTGCAATTAAAGTCCCCAGAGACATGATAACCACACCATGCTCCCCAGAGCTCTGAACAAAGTCCTCAAGGTCTTGGGGAAGAGGCTTGGCAGGTTTACATTGGAACCCTCCCATATAGACAACGTTAGGCATGGTGGGGCGAGGGAACTCAAACACAAAATCTACTCTCATCAGCCACAAGTCTGCAGCTTGAAACAAGGAGAAGTAGTCCACCTCTGGACCAAAGTAGCGATGCACCAAGTCAGAGTAAGTTGGACTTAGATATAATATCTCCAATTGATAGATGCCAATGAATAGTACATTTACAAGTCTCTGCAGGAAGTTCATGCTGTCTGTCAACTTTGTGCCCGTGAGGGGTACATATGAGAGGGGAGTAGGGGCAATAGCACTATGACCTTCACCATTTACAGTCCATCTCACATTATAAACCAGTGGTAGACCGAGGTAGTGGGCCAGGAAAACTCCACCTCCAAGAGCTGGGTCTGTCAGAAATAAATCATACTTTGTATCCCGCAGGGACTGAATCAGTTCTTTGTTCTCAAATATGTGTATCACCATTTTGTTCAATTTTTCATTCATCTCCCAAGACTTCTGCAATATTTCCATTTCCAGTTTGAAATGAACCCATGCAGACTTCCCTTCCCTCTGGATCTCCAGCAGTCTTGACACAAAAACTTTGATGAATTCTTCATCAAATCCACTTGCAACATCTGTGGTAATGGATGTGTAGAAGGGGGAGGCTTCCTTGATGTACCAGCTGTCCGAAGCCCGCACAACTGTAACACTGTGGCCTCTTGAGTGCAGCTCTTCAACTATGATGTTCATGTTCACCCAGTGGCTGCCATCCACTGGGAACACCAGGACTTTCCCCCCGTGGGAAACGGAGAGACAGAGGATCAGGACGGTGGTGGAGATCAGCTGAAACTGATGCATGTCTTCTTTGTTCAGGAGTGCTGAGAGAAGAAGTGGAGTAAATCAAAATTATATTTTTGTCATTATTTCATAATGTAGAAATTAGAAAGACACTATGCCCTTTTTGGTAAACAGCATATAATAAAAGGAAGTGACTATTATTATGGCAGCCGTACTGATTTCAAGCATTTTTAGCAATAAATACCTTATATTTGGTGATGAGATAAGACTTCTCTCCCTTTCTTTATGAGGTTTTTGTTCATTTTCTTTATTGGGTACGCATTTTTTTGCGTGGCTGTAAGCCAGCGCACCTAGAATAGCAAATGCCCAGCTGTTGTCACTCCCTGGTTCCCTCCCTGGCTTATTCCCTATGTGCCCGGTCCCGTTGTTGACCTGCAGTTCTATGTTGCTACCACAAGAGGCAGTGGTCCCAGAACCTGCAGTTCTATGTTGCTACCACAAGATCATTTACCGTTTTCGGCCACAGGAGGGCAGCAACAGGCTTAGATAGTCTTGCCACCACGCCACTGTCCACGCCACGGACACCACAAATCAGCTCCTGAGAGGGCTAGAGAAACACAGTCTTCACTGGTGGGGGCAGGTGGGTGGCCCAGAGAGAGGTCCACAGCCCCCAACCCAATATGATGCGAGGGGGCGGAGTCTTGCCACCACGCCACTTTCCACGCCACAGACCCCACAAATCAGCCCCTGAGAGGGCTAGAGAAACACGGTCTTCACCGGTGTGGGCAGGTGGGTAGCCCAGAGAGGGGTCCACAGCCCCCAACCCAATATGACGCGAGGGGGCGGAGTCTTGCCACCACGCCACTTTCCACACCACAGACCCCACAAATCAGCCCCTGAGAGGGCTAGAGAAACACGGTCTTCACCGGTGGGGGCAGGTGGGTAGCCCGGAGAGCGCTCCACTGCCCCCGACCCAATATGACGCGAGTGGGCGGAGTCTCGCCACCACACCACGGACCCCACAACTCAGACCTCGAGTGGGCTAGAGACACAGGGTCTTCACTGGTGGGGGCAGGTGGGTGGCCCGGAGACACACTGTCCACGACCAGCTCTGACCCGAGCCCACAACTCAGCCCCTGGGTGGGCTAGAGACCCACGGTCTTCGCCAGTGGGTGCAAGGAGATTGCCCAGAGGTCAATGTCCTGCACTCAATCAGCTCTAACCCAAGTGGGCAGAGTCTCAACACCACGCCACTCTCCATGCCATGAACTCCACAACTCAGCCCCTGAGCGGGCTAGAGACACACGGTTTTCACCAGGGGGTGTATGGAGATTGCCCGGAAGTAACTGCACTACACCCGAACCGCTCTGACGTGAGGGGGAGAAGTCTCGCCACCACGGACCCCACAGCCAATGGGCCTAGGATATAGACAGTTAACTACCAGTGGAATGGTGGTGGAGCATCCATCGGGGACCCGCTGTAGGTCCGCTAGCCTTGTGTTATATTCCGCCGGAGGTCCGCCAACTCGTCCACTGGGGACCCGCTGTAGGTCCGCTAGCCTTGTGTTATCTGGGTTTATCCCTTATCCTGTGTCCAGAAACAGAAGTTGAACCAATTGCAGCAAAATAGCTAACAATTCAGGAATCATCAGTCTAACTGACCGCTACCATAAATGTTGGAAGCTGCTGCTAGTTGTTGTGAGCTCATGAGCTAACTGTCTATCTCGCTCTTATTGTGCAGGATTAGCATTGGAAGCATTGGAACTGATGTGTCCAGGCGACAAGACCTATCTTAATTTCTCAGACATTATTTCATGTAATTTCAATTCACAGCTATTTCAGTGGCATGACTAGCTTCCGTCCTACCAGTCCTGAACAGAAACAAGCCAGCCACGCACATAAGCCAGGCTGGACCTGACCTGGTTTTCTTTCAATTTTGTCTTGTTACCTCCGTCCCAGCAACAGCACAGGTGGCATGTGTGTGCGTGTTTGTCTGTTAGCAGGATTACACAAAAACTACTGGACCGATGATTACGCAAAAACTACCAAACCGATTTTTATGAAACTTGGTGAAGGGGTGTATCATGGGCCACTTTAGAACACATTAGAATTTTGGAGCAGATCCGAATCAAGGGCCGGATCCACAAATTAAAACAAAACTTAGAACAAAGCCAGCTCCCTGTGTGGGGGTGCTAGAGATACAGGATTTGGACTGGGGTGTGCGGGGCGGAGAGCCCGGAGTGCACCACACTGCCCCCTGCCGGCTGTGACCCAAGGGTGGCACACCCATTCACCCCCAGTTATTTTTTGGACTAGGATTACACAAAATGAAAACAAAACTTAGAACAGAGCCATCTACTGTACCTGTGTGAGGGTGCTAGAGACACCAGGTTTGGACTTGGGTGTGCGGGGGAGAGCCCGGAGTGCACTGCTCTGCCCGCTGGCTGTGACCCGAGGGGGGCGCTACAGAGCCAGCCAAATACAGCTATCCATTCACCTCCAGTCATTTTTAACTCCGTCCCAGTGAATCACAAGCCACCCAAACACTGATCGGACCGCCATTCACCTCAATTCATTTTTTGGGATTTACAGTAGGAACTATAAATGGCATCACTCAGATATTTCAATGTGAGTGAAAGCATGAAAATCTGAAAATTTTGAAGTATAATATGTGAAAGTACATATATTACAGTAAAATTGTAGGAGAGGCGGCAGTTTACATAATGTGTGTAATTTAACTGCCACCACTCTAACAAGCACTCAAACAACTGAACATTCCATCATTTATTTCAATGGGACAAAAACTATGAATACAATTTAAGTTCAGCCACTTCTATACGTGACATGTCCGTTCATACAGTAGAATGACATTTAGACCAACCAGAAGCAGCCAATACTGTTGCACACCAGCCCTACTGTATGCTCATAAACCTGCACCGCTTACATCACCACCTGGGTGTGATTTTTTTTGTATTGAAGAGTAGCCCACTTACAGTATGTTATAGAACGAATGGCTGTTGTCTATGCTAATAGTAGAACAAGATAACAACTATCCTTCACACCAAAGACAACCCAACAAACCAGGAATTGGAACACATGATGGAACACTTATTTATGAAAATGCCTCACTCCCCCATATTAACATGCCTGTTCCTAGAGACAACAATAATAGTTGTGCAACATAAGCCTATACAAGTCCAATGCAATGCAGGTTCAATGATAGCAAGGTTTCAGAGTAGGTTCAGATGGCTCCGTGTGATTTTACTTACATGTAAATGTGTGCAGCCACTCGAGCTGTTTTCGCTAGCAGGCTCACTGCTGTTTACCTCATACTCATACTCATTTTTTACAACATGGGGAGGACTTTCACACTGAGGTCACTTGCTATTCGCTGCTGGCGTGAGTAGTACAAAGGGCGTCAGTATAACCAGCCCTTAACTTGTACAAAAGAGGGTGGAGGTTGAGATGGGACCAGCAGTGACATGGCAAATACACCTGTTTGGTTAATTATTTATCTGGACCTTCTCTATCTGTAATAGTGTTGCTATTGTCATACAATGGCAGCTGACAATTCAGCCATCATGGAATTCACGACCACATGATCTAAGGTCTGCTACAACCGTGTCTTCTTTACCACATGATCTGAGGTCTGCTACAACCGTGTCTTCTTTACCACATGATCTGAGGTCTGCTACAACTGTCTTCTTTAAAAAACAGACTAAAACCTTTTTTTTCCATAAGCTTTTAATTAGCTTAGTTTGTTTTATTTGACAAACTTTTTTTCTCTTTATATTGTAATTTATTTATTTTATCTTACATGCTTTTACATTTGTAATACATTTTATGATGTCTGTGATTATTTTATGTTTTTTGCATGTATTACATTGCCTGCTATATCAAATAAACTTGACTTTGACTTGAATTTACCTCTTTAATTCATCCCTGACCTAGACCAATGATTTAATCAATTACACACAGCTTGATTACATGTACTTCAAACACTGAGGATCTTACCCCACCTACTGGTCAAATGAGGTAAAAGTATAATACTCCCTATTGTAGGGCCAACAAACACGCTTACACATTATGTTATATGCCCAAATTGTTTGAGTGGGGGATCAAGGAGTAACACATTAAAATATAGAAAAATAACCCAGGGACAAAGGAAGCAGGGACAATGAATATGTATGAATAACCTAGGATTTCAATTCATATAATCTTACAAAAGAAAATAAACCAAATAACCGACACCACAAAGGACAAACATAACACAAAGCACCTTCCATCTAAAGGGAGTAACACATAAGACAAACACAAAAAAAACATACTCTCCTTTCTAGAGAGCCACCAACTCCGGGGCACACAGATAAGAGCTCACAACTCTGAGGCTGTTGAAGAGCATGCAACCTTAAGGCTGCAAGGTGGCCTACTGGCCCACACACACAGCACTGAGTACCTGCCAACAGGCCTACTGGCCCACACACACAGCACTGAGTACCTGCCAACAGGCTTACTGGCCCACACACACAGCACTGAGTACCTGCCAACAGGCCTACTGGTCCACACACACAGCAGAGTACCTGCCAACAGGCCTACTGGCCCACACACACAGCACTGAGGGCCTGGTGACAGACCTACTGGCCCACACACACACAGCACTTTGTAGCTCCCCACTGGCTATGTCTGTTGGGTCCTGTTAGGTTATACTCAGGTCCTCATCAGGGAGCTGAGAACAGGCGGGCTCACTCGCACAAACGCTCCCGTAACCTGAACAGGACATAAAAATAATACAGCCGTAACACACAATATGCATTGTGGTTAAAATTCAGTCAAATCTGATAAGGCAATAATTATAGACTACAGCTATGGTGTGTAGTAGTGTAGAAATTATGCAATTGGAGGACAAATAAATGTTATAGGATAGAATGAAAGGTAACACATGCAAGCACGCACACACACGCGCACGTTTGTTTCCTCTGCTACGTGTTAATGAAATTCAAGTATCACCAATGTGTTACCCCCAATTTGTTTCTTTCTGTTTTCCTACTTGATTGATGTTCTCCAAGTTTCTCTAAGTTTATTGTTTTACAACCTCTGTGAAACTTCCTTCTCATCCGTTCCCAGAGAGAAACACCGGTTGCTCTGTGACATCACTCCCCTGTCTCCTTTGTCTCCGAGTGCACATCACTTCCTCCATACCATCCAATAAGAGATTCTGCACGGTTGAGTCCCAGTACTCTGATCGAAGGAAACACTTCCTGTTTTCAGAGTCCGCTTTGCAAAACGTAACATCAGAATAAACCTATTGTCTCTGTTTGAAACCAGCTTGAATCGACCACTCGCATGTTCTTTGGATTCTCAACCCAGTTAGATTTTCATCCATATACGTCCATAACTGTGGGAAAATCTTAACTGCCTCCCTCCATGCTCAACACACCTCCAGACCTCTGTGTCCATCCTGAGGGGTCAAAACCAGGTCAAATCTATACCATATACAATTGGTGTTGGTCTTTGATCAATAAAACAGGTGATTCATCTTCATCTTTTGGGTCCCCAAAAACATGTATTTGAGTATTTTCAGAAAATACCACTGAGAACAAGTGTTCTAGCATGCCTCTATACCCCTCTGTTGACCACGAGATCAGATTGAGCGCTTTTTTCATATGCAAATGAGCTCAGCTAAGAGCAAGTCGGTAGGCTAGAGAACAAGGGTGTGACGGCGTGATGCTACCTAAAATATAGCTGGCTAGCCTGGATCATCCACACTTGATGCTACTGTGACATATTTCTCCTTCAACTGCAGCAAAATACACAAGAGTAATTAGGATAATTAATACATATGTATTCTCTTTTCAGGGTGGAATCAAATTAAAATGTACAATACTAAAGCATCAATATATAATTACATTTTGTACAAAATCCAAAAATAAAGTCCTCTTCAAATATTTCAACTGAAGTCATTGATGCAATGAAATCTCATAGTATGTTTATGCTGGTGATATGATATACTGGGGATACATGGTGATAGTCAGTAGTCTCATGGTGATATCTTGGTGGTACTTGGGGATGATCAGTAGTATATTCAGCAGTGTCCAGAAAAGATGTCCAGCTGCTTCTGCTGGGGCGTCCAGTTCTCCTGTGTTGCCCATTGCGCAGCACACTGTAGCACACATCACTGGGAATCTGAAGAATGAATACAAGATACATGGTGAGCTGTCTAATGTCAATTTAACATAGAAGTGACACCATTAGAATAGTGGGTACACTGTAAATATGTAGGCCTACAGATAGAAAAAGAACTGTAAGGCAATCACAAAGAACATCATTTTTGAGGTTAGCTGCTTTGGTAATAGTTGGGCCCTTAATGCATATTGTTAATCTTTCTCTTCGTTTGGGGATTGTTCCAAAGACTGCTCATGTTCTTCCACTTCACAAGGGTGGTGACTGTAGAGACCTTTATAATTACCGCCTTTTAAGGAATGTATGATTGCTACTCAAAGCTCTCCTTTTGTTCCATAGAAGGGGACCGGAAGGTTAGCCCAGACAGCCGACTCATTCAGCTGTTGGTAAATTCCTTTGATGTATTGTGGTGATGCCCCTTACCAAACATCCCCATGGGTGAACTTGGTTTATGACAGGGTGTAGATCTGCAGGGCTCTTGCTTTATCTACAGGAAACATGTTTAATTGTTGAGCAAAGGCCTGCCATTGTCTTCAGCCACATACCCAGACTCCTAGCTTCACGACCGCCCCCAACGTCTCTAGAAGATGACGTTTTATCCAGAATATGACATTAGTGTTATGTATGATAAAAGTGTGTTCATGTCTTTGTTTGTGGGGGTCGAATCTGTTCCTGCGCGTTGTTAAACATATTTTGGAATAAAGCTAACACCAGTTTGTACTTTTGAAAGAAACCAAGGCAGTTTGGTTAACTACAAATTTTTCTCTCAATTAAGCCAATTTAGATTCTTCGTTTACACGCCGAATTCCCAATTTTCTGGGCTATCTTGCTTAGCCCAGACCCTTGAATCTTTAGTTAACTGTCAGCTCCATTTGTACCCGTATAAAAATTGTCTGGTTTTAGATCTGGCCAACTATACAGTATCAGCTGCATCTCTTTTAAATGATATTGCATTGTGCTCTTGACATTGGACAGCACTGTGCGCAGGAACTGTTCATTGACCTGTCTAAATCCTTTGATACAGTTGACCATTCACTTTCAATAGATATACTATCCTCTGTTGGCCTAGATCAGAATGCTTGCCAGTGATACAGTGGATCAGACAACAAGCCCTCAGCTTTCACGGACTGTACACGGTCAGAGAGGTAACTACTAAACCAAGTCAAACAATTGTTTGAGAGTCCCAAGTCCTTGAATCTGTCAAGCAGAATGCTGTGGTCCACAGAATCAAAGGCCTTTGCCAGGTCGATAAATACAGCTACACAATAATGCTTAGCATCAAGGGCACATATGATATCGTTTAGCACTTTGAGTGTAGCAGAAGTGCACCCATAGCCAACTCTGAAGCCGGATTGTACAGTGCAGAGAATACTGTTAGAATCCAGATGGTTAGTGAGCTGAGTGTTGACCAATTTCTCAAGGACTTTGGAGAGGCAAGGCAGGATGGATATGGGCCTATAACAATTGAGATCTAACTTGTCGCCTCCCTTGAATAGAGGAATGACCGCAGCAGATTTCCAGTGATCTGGTCCAGCAGATTTGTAAGGGTCCAAACTAAGTAGCTCCCCGAGCACTTCACCTTCCACTAGTGACCGGAAGGAGAAGAGTGGGGTGTCTGAGGGAAGACCAATGCTAGGGACTGAGGTAGCAGGGTTGGCTATAGGAGAGGGTGTGGCAGCTGAAAAAGCATGACCAGCCCTAGCAAAGTGCTTATTAATCCAGTCCACCATGGTGGCTTTGTCTGAGGTGACAGTGTCCTCATATTTGATGGCAGTAGATAGTTGGGAGGATGCATTTTTGTTTTCCATGGTTTTAACAGTCTTCCATAATAGTCTGGGGTCAGGGCCACACATGGATAATTGTTGTTTATAAAAGTTAGCTTTTGCTTTCCTGATCGATTGAGTGCATTTGTTCCTTAGTTCCCTGAAAGATTGCCCGTCAGAGATGGTCTTTGACGTCTTAGCTATCTTCCAGAGCTGATGTTTGTGCCGGATAAGCTCAGACAACTCAGTGCTAAACCATGGACTATAGCATTTTTTAATCCTAATTTTTCTAAAGTTAGTATGTCTACTCAGGGTGGTAGAAAAGGTGTGTTTAAAGAAAGACCAAGCATCCTCAACAGTGGGGATGAGGTCCATTCTGTGCCAATCTACGAGCGCCAGATCATGTAAGAAAGCCTGTTCATTCAAGTTTTTAAGCAGCCGTTTATGAATGATCAGAGGTGGGCACTTGGCATTGGTGCCTATGTGTACACAAGCAATACAACAATGGTCACTAAGGTCCTGGCAAAAAACTGCAGATGTATACTTGGCTGGCATATTAGTGAGAATGACATCAATAAGTGTGGCAGTTTCCATAGACTTGTTAAAATTAATGCATCCAGCTGTAGTTGTACAGAATTGGGAGGATTAAGCATATCCCAATTTAATTTACAGTCACCTAGTAGCACAAACTCAGAGGAGGTGTAAGGGCAATTAATTCACTGAGAGTGGTCAGGGCACAAGCAGGGCCGAGGCTGGTCTGTAACAACCAGCAACAGTGAGAGACATATTTCTTGAAAGATTAACCTCTTCTTCTCCAAGATTAACCTTTAAGAGCAACAACTCAAACTGTTTGGACACAGATTTAGATAATGTCACAGAGCACTGCAAACTGTCCTTACAGTAAATAACCACCCCTTCTCCCTTCCCAGACAGCAATCCGATCAGGGCCATATACAGGCCAGATCTGGCACTTGTGGCTTAGTTCCGGCCCATATATGGCCCAGATCCGCTTGCTATCTGGGTTGGAGGACCTATCCTGATGGAAGGTGTTATACCCAGGGATAGATACAGCAGAGGTGGGTGGGACTTCTTAAGCCATGACTCAGAGATAGCTAAGACGTGGGGATTTGAAGTATGCACATATGCTTTAACTCATCAAGTTTATTAGGGGCGAGAAGGCTACGGATATTTAAATGCATTAAACCAAAGCAGTTTACGGTTACAGAAGCCGTCAAAAGTTAATATTTCAACATCAGAGAGAAAAGAAGGGGGAACACAATCATTACCAGAGGAAATACCAGGGCCAGGGTTTAAATGCACATTACCAGAAATCCTCAATAGCAATAAAATAAAACCCTGACTGTGCTTGGTGCATATAGATAATTGTGCACAGGACAGAGAGTTCGTAGGCGGCAAGAGAGGTAGTCCATGGTAACGTTGTTTCAGTGCTAAACAAGCAAGCATCGGGATGATGTACACAATATTCCTCACGGGTAGTCCTAATCGCAGAGTTACCGTAAATGAAATAATCTCCCTACATAAAAGAGGGGGAGACATTGTTTCACCCCGGTGAGGGAAAGATGACAACACCGAAGATGGTTCAGCGACATGATATTAACAGTCAGACTGCAGTATAGTAGCAGGAGGGCAAGTAAAGGATGACCCCCCCATTGGAGGTAAAGTACCTTAGACTTAGGCTGATGGAGGATGGAAGCCTGGTGGAGACTGGCTGCTGTAGGGCTGGTGGAAGCTGATAGCCTGGAGAAGGCTAGCTGCTGTGGGGCTAGTGGAGGCTAGCTGCTGCAAGGCTGGTGGAGTTTGAAAGCCTGGTGGAGGCTAGCTGCTGCAGGGGTGGTGGTGGTGGCTGGTCTAGGTACTGGGTCTGGTGGGGTCTGGTCTGGAGCTGGGTCTGGTCCACAGCCCCAGTGCTTCTCTGAGACAGCCCTTCCTCGCTGAGACCCAGCTGGGCTGACAGGTAGGAGATGTACCGGATGGTGAGGCGCAGGATCTCGATCTTGGTCAGGGTCTGTCCCGCTGGGACCACCGAGGGGGGAAGGTATCCTCTGAGATGGTGGAGGGCTTTGGTCAGGTCTCTCATCCTCAGCTTCTCCCTCCGGCTGGCCGTCTGGCGAAAAGGCTTCAGCACACTAGCTTCAGTTTCATTGGTGATGCCAATGGCTAAACCTGGCACAATGGGCTGTGCATGTTCTCTGTGTAAATTCTGAGGTTCAGTCTGTTCATTTGGCTCCTCACTGACTGCCTCTGGCTCCTCCCGGTCAAAGTTCACAATCACATCTGACAGATGAATGACATCAAATTCATCCACTGAGTCAATGGTGAGGTCACCGGGTGAAATGTGCTCTGTCCAATCTCCACACATATCCTGAGCCTTGGCATGTGACTTTGGCTCCATATTAAGCTCCTCTGTCTCCCCTTGGTCAGAATTCACACTCTCAACTGACAGGGAGAAGTACCCAGGCATTTGTATATTGTGCAGTCCTTTTTTCCCTCCACCCTGAATCCCTGAAGGACCCCCTTTCCGCCCCCTTCTCTCTGACAGGCCATTTGTGCACAAT
This sequence comes from Borostomias antarcticus, assembly GCF_949987555.1. NCBI lineage: Eukaryota > Metazoa > Chordata > Actinopteri > Stomiiformes > Stomiidae > Borostomias > Borostomias antarcticus. The sequence continues at coordinate 28,071,344 of NC_140237.1, forward strand.
CCCAATTCAAACGTGTCAGGAGTCCCAATGGGAGGACAGCAGAAAGAACGTTCTAAACCATCATTCTCCAGTCTCGCTGCTTCTTCTTCAACTGACAGATCATCTGGTGCGTTGTGTTCCTCCTGCCCCACAATTCCTTCTTCATTCAGCCCAGTCTTGGGCTGCCCTTTATTTTCAGAGATTGGCACACTGAAGTCAATAAGAAGGGTTGAGTCATTTTGGAGTTGGTCAAACAGCTTCTTGGCATCCTCAGATGACATTAAAGTAATTTTGATGTCACAGAGGGAGTCTAAACCAGGCTCTTCATCTGAACCAGGGGTCTCAGTTGCTATGGTTGACTCTGGGGTTATGTCTACTCTTTCAGTTTCATTGTGGCTAGGCCCCTCCATAACTGCCTCGATTTGTTTATTTCTTTCTACACCCGTCTCTGTCTTCGTCTGTGCCTCCATCTTCATATCTGTCCATATCTCTGTCTCCATGTCTGTCTTTCTTCCTTTCTCCATCTCCACCACCTCCTTCATCTCTACATCTGATGTTTCTGTGTCTATTGCATGCTTGTTTGACCTGGTTTCTGCCTCTGCTGTTTCTGGTGTGAAGCACAGAGGCCAGGCTACACCTGGCTCTTGGTCTATGTCATCCACCTTCTCATTGACATTCAACCATGAGGACCTAAACATTTCTGACGAGGAGCTACCACAGTGTGTTAAAGAGGGACACTCAGCCAAAAATTCCTCTAAATTTATACCGTCAACTGCTCTGAGAACAACTCTATTCTCATCTAATGCTTTTAAGGCATCTGCCTTTAAGGCAGCCATTTCTCTTCTAAATTCTGGATAGTTAACACACATTAGGTTTCGAATATCCCCACCCCAAAAACAATTCAATATGGCAGCTATTACATTCTCCTTGTTTACCTGAGGGACACTTGAACTCTCTAACCTAGCAATCAGCTTCCTCAGGTCAGATAATGTGTAGTCAATGACAGCAAAACTCTCATTGGCTTCATTAAAATCTTCACTAACGTAGCTGCCCTCTGCTAAAATGACATGTGAACTACTGCCAATCTGAGATTCAGTGTGCACTGATAATTTGTTCGCTAGTGGGTGACCCACTGCAGACAAATCCTTGTTAATCCAGTTGTGTGCTGCAAGAAGTCTTTCAGGGAAGGATTTTCCACATATTTTTTTTTTTGGAGGACTATCATCTGGCGTGACAATAGTTTTTCTGCAATTCTTAGACACTTTCCCATTTTTGTCAATGACTGACAACAGTCCCCCCTCTGTACTCCCATGAACTCTGGCCTCCGTCTCTCCAGGCTGAAAGGGCAACTCTGACTCAAGTGGGGGGACAACCGCCACGGGGGTAGGGGTTACGGGCACAGCCTTCACTACCACACACCGGGCGGAGGACTGGATCTCCAGACGCAGGGTGGAGTCCTCATCTCCGGAACCATCAGAGGTCCTTGACTGTTCATCTCTTGGCTGTCCCTGACTTCTGCCTGGTTGTAAAACGTTGATTTTCTCCACAGCGAAAGCTCGATAGGGTTCCCCTGCATTTCGGTTACCATCGACAACTTGGTTGTTAGTGGCAGCCATCTTGGCAATCCATTTTTTAAGCTCCTGCTTGATCTCCTTAATAGTAAGTGGGGGGTTCTCAAGAGCAGTCTGGTCCCTGGGTGTCATAAAGAGATCACTGACAGGCAGAGAACATGCATGTTGTGTCATGCCTGAAGAAGACATATACTTCCCAGGTGTCCCCTGGTTCAAGGCAAGCGACTGGCTGGATGAAGTACTCTGCTGGGATACGGTGCACGCTGACATTGTGCTGGGAGGAAACTGGGAGGGGTCGTCTGCATGTGTGGATTGGGAAGCTATGTGGTTCATCACATCTGGGCCTTCAGCGGGGTGCACAGTGACATTGGGTGGTGGCTGAACATAGGGTCCAGAGACATTGTGCCTCTGAGACATATTCTGTGCAGCTCTGGAAAGGCTTTGGCTGTAAAGGGGAGAACGAGTCTTCTGAGTGCTAGCCTCGTAGTAGTCCACTGGATGGGATGCTTCGTCATAGATTTCTGATGCTGGAGCTCCACGGTTGTCCATCTGTGCTCCCCTCTGGGTGAAGTAGCATTCAGCGTAGTCAGGCGGAGGTGCTTGTCTGTAGTCTCTGTGGTCCATGTGGTGTCTACTGCCATTGTTCCAGTCACCTGATCTGGCATGTGCTGAAGCCATGATGAACTCTCGTAATGTGTGCCCCTTTTTGGATGGTGGAGCACACTCTCCTCAAAGGTTGATTTGCCAGACTATGCTTCCATCTGAACAATGAAGAAATTAAAACATGATTGTCAGGACCAATTGGCAGAACAATAGCTGAAGAAAATCCTGAAACAGTAGTAATACCATGCTGTGAGTGAGATACTACAAACTAAGTTTTATGGATGAAACCCCCAGGCCATCTGGTCATTTGCCGACCATTTTTTCACAAGGCAGTTTGCCAGAGGTCAAATAAGATATAGCCTATTAAACATGTTTTTAGCAATTCTAAGCATTCTAAACCCCAACACCAGCTATGGTGCAACCCTCCGGAGTGAGTGAGTATCTTTGAAATTTCTCTGCAACACTTTGTTGAGAACCACCACTTATTAGAACAGCGGAAGATCCATTTTAGGTCTATGCCAGGACAAGGGACTATACAGATAGTGGTAGCTCGTACTTCGGAGTAGGCCTCAGCGGGGCTGGGACCAGAGTTTGAAAGCAAGCGGCAGTGTTAGCTAGCTGGCTGGGTTAACATTAGGTCAACGTTAGCTTACTCTACCACTAGTCCCTCTCAATCAAAGCTGAGGCTCACGCTCTATCAATGGGCGCAGCCAGGCGCACCCTCTCGATCACTTATACCGGAGACACATTTGACCCAAATAAGTACCGAACGTTTAACAAAAAGGTATTGAGAAAGTACTGAATTTCAGTATACCGTGCAACACTACTTAGTTTTATCTTATTTTAGTTTAACCCCCAGGTCATCAAGTTTTATGGCTGAGGGGGTATTGCTTTTGCCTAGTCAAATGCCACTGAGAATGATAACCATCTGAAATGCTGTACAAATTATACTAGTCTAAAATGAAATTCTACCACACAGTGATAAGCGCATCAGTCAAATGTTTCCTTAAAACATAGTGTTCAAACATTTATACTGTAAATGAGATCCTACATGCATTAGCCAATGTAATCATTGAAGCAATAACTCATGAGAGGGTGTGGTATATGGCCAACATACTACTGGTTGTGCTGCGGTCATCAGGAAACATTTATGGAATAAATACTGACTATTTTCTTCTATCAGTGACTTAATATCGATTTTAGTGAACTCTGCCAAGAAAGGTAGTTCCTAAAACTAACACGTTGCTATGGAGTTTCAAAGCGATGAAGAATGAACCCTAGCACCCAAAACAAATACTCCTGGCCAACCCTAGCTAGCCATGAACTAAGTGTAGCCTACCTTTGCTGTGCAACTGCCCAGAACGTGGTAGGCTACAGGACGGATAGAACAACTCAAAATTGACATTGAAGGGGTCCATGCATCTCCGGTTCGCCCTCTTCTGGTGCGCACACACAGAATCAGATTGTAGCTACTGTATGAGTAGCCCACAAATGTGAAGGTCTTTGTTCTGTTAATAAAGCTGCAAATGCGTTGAATCTGCTCTGCCTCTGACTGGTGCTTCTAGCATAGAACGCCACAGTATGTAAATGTCTTTCAACCAATCACTACTAAACAGCTTGAAGATACAAAGAGACAAGACCATAAGAATCAGTATTGGCCTACACATAGATCCCTGTACATTACTGTGATATCCTACCCGGGCCTCTAGTGATTTTTGCTATTGATACAGTACATGAGCCAAATGCAACGACTTTCCCATGTTGCATCTTTACAAACATGCCAATCCCGAGATAGAATGTGCAAGGCACAGTCCAGCAGATGGTCTAGGCTGAGCAATCACAAAGCTTATTGTTACAAAAATATATACAGCATATAACAAATAGCCAAAGTTTCTCCAGTCACTGGATTATCGTCTCTGTCTCATTCTCTATTTTAATAATAATTTAAGATGTTCAGTTGCAGCGAATTTTGTGCAAGCATGGACATTTGGAGTTACACTGTAGGCAGCTTGAGCTGGGTGGAAACACTTCGAGAATACAGTTCAATTTATTGAATTTCTTCAAACCAGTTACAGTCAATCAGACCTAACTGGCACCTGCTAGCCTAGTGCTAGAGAAAGGTAAGCATACTCTGATCACCCCACTATTGAGTAGCTTAATCTTTTTTGAGTAACAATAGCTATGTTGAGTAACAATAGCTATGTTGAGTAACAATAGCTATGTTGTTTTGACAATGTGTGACAAATGGACAGTGCGCCATTCACTGTTAACTGCCTAGGCTCCCCTCAAGGCAGTGTTCTTTCCCCTCTACTCTTCTGCCTGTACACCAACAGCTGCACCTCCAGGCTACCAGTCTGTCAAGCTCCTGAAGTTTGCAAACAACACCACCCTCATCAGACTCATCTCTGAGGGCAATGAGTCTGTCTAAAGGTTGGAGATCGACCAGGTGCTGTCCTGGTGCGGCCAAAACAACCTGGAGCTCAATGCTCTCAAGACAGTGGAGATGATTGTAGACTTTAGAAAGAACCCAGACCCTCCCCCCATAGCCGATTTTACCCTCTGAGAGTAGGGGGGGGCAACATTTTGACGTGAGAAAAAAAAAAACAGTTCTGCCGTCCCGTCCCGTCTATTTACAAAGAATGCCAGTTGTGAACAGTATGCTAATAAGAAATCTGTATGACAATTCAATATGCACAACGCATCAAACTTCATCTAGACACCACATGTCAATATGACTTTATGACCGAGCACTAGGCCATACCCAACATCAGGGGCGGAATGGGGAAATAATTCAGGCCGGGAAATGTAGCCCCAGTCACGACACCTTTTAAGCCGGATCAGACCAGTGATGTTTTGATATACTGTACAGTACATACAGTATATCTACATTATAGCCACGGTCCTTTCTCCACCAGTGCTTTTTTCACCTACAGTATTGATTGAGATCGAGAGTATGCTGTAAGCAGACATTTACACGCTGCTGTGTTGTGACCATGACAAGTACAGTAGACATCAGCCTCATTGTCCCACACCCGATGAAATTGTACCAGAGCTCACCACCTGGGGGCACTCGCCACAATTCACTTTTCTCCATTGCCAAGTATATTTTGCTTTGTAAAAAAGAAAAGAAAGGTTTGGTGTCTCAGTAACAGTATAGAGTCACGTCCTTATTTGGGGGTGGTCCGGGATTCAGCCAGACGATGCAGAATTACACCAAAGTTATCTCGGTGAGTCAAACGTCTTATAATATGCCGTAAATAAGGTCCAGGTTTTCAAAAACGAGCATTCTCCTTTAACCTAGGCTACTAGTCAGATACATGCCAGCGAAGCCAGGAATAGGGCTAAACATGAAATTCAGTGTACATATCCTTTAACCCTAGTCAAATTAGTAGGCCTAGGCTATGTGTGTACCATATACATGACTAATAAAAAGGATCTTGACTCTTGAAGAACCCTGGACTCTGCCGGTAGCCCTATACGTTCAAAAGCAATTTGCAAGGTTGCAGCACACTTTGGAGCGTATAGCGGGGCTACATTTAAAATATCATTCACAAAATCGTCGATGACCACAGCTGCTGTGATAGGCATACAAACTCTCTCCTCGCCATGTCTTCAGTTATGTTTAATGCAAACCATTTGGAACGCTCTAAAGCCTTTCAAATTCAACTGTTCTAAACATGTTGGCAAGAACCGTTATATTAATACATCCATGATTGGAACGCACCAAGAAGAACCGGAAAACATTTAGTCGGCGGATTCGAACATTCTAAACTCATTTTCGAAATATCGTCTGGTTTGACCCCAGTGATATTCTATCCGATATCACGGTCATCCTGACTCCCGACAACTGCGCGAGGGAAATACCAAACTTGGACGATTGTTCCTATAACGTTTTCCTTGGTCTATGAGCGACGTAGGGTCTCATCCAGTGTTAAATATCTTTGCATAGCCTACTCATATTTCGTGCTATTTTAAAACGGAAACCAATCACCCTACACATCTAAAGTAACATACTTACAGGAAATTCAGTGTTCATCGTTCAATAGCTCCAATAAAAAATCGCGCGTCTCCGAGAAATGGTTTAGCCTAAACTGGGCTCCGCTATCTCCATGTTCTTTCAACTCTTGAGAGCAACTGTGGGCAACAAGCTTTCCAACCCGCGCCAGTAGTCCAACCCGGTCTATAGACTCCCCTCCTCTCTGGCCAGTATGTGTTTTGTGTGAATGACAGTTGAGGGTAGGCTATGTGGTGGGAAAGCTACGATTTACAAAAAACAGTTTATTTCCAGTAGGCTAATACTTTGGAATCAGAAACAGGTTTATTGCCAGGTATGGTTTTCACATAGCCTATTGGCTAAGAGAGGACAGGACAGTGCAAAGTCAATGCGCTTCGGGTTATGGGATAGGACTTAAGTAGGCCTAATGAGTGTAGGCTAACACCGCACAAGTTAGAAAAGTAATAGGTCTACATGCATTAAATCTTTTAGTTGTTCTCCTTAAAAACAGGCAGATAATAATGTGCCACTCTTATAGAATAGTATCATAGGCCACAGAGCAGCTACAATAGTTAGAAATTGGAATGGATACAAACACCTAAACGCATCAAAGCGCTATCAAACCCCAGTACAGGCAACCCGTAGGAACACACAGCAATGGGAATTTACAGCTAACAAACAAACGTGATTTATGAAACAGTGTCTATTTATTTAAAAAAGAAAAAAACTATTCGCACTAAGGGCCATGGCCATAAATCTGCAGATACAGGGGTATAAATCTGCAGATACAGGGGTTTAACATCCAATATAACAAAAGCAATCAAAAGAATGACGACAATGAAGCAGCCTAGCTACAGGTTAGCGCGGCCCTCCCACTAACAATGTGACATTAATGCTGTGCGCTGCAGGGGTTGGGCAGCCGGAGAGCGCTGAGGAACAACATTAGTAGCGCCACAAGAAATCTTCGAACTGGAACATGTGCACGTCTATTATGACAACAATCCACTCACAATCCAGACTATAAAACTACAAGACACGTATAAAGTCATTTCAGAAGCAGAATGTGCTTATTGCCATGCAGTCTTTCAACGTACACGGAATTTGCTTTCGGTCGTGGCGCTTAACATGGAGACAACATGGACAGGGTGGATGAGACAGTACTGTTAATGAAATTCCAGTCTCATCAATGTGTTATCCTCTTTCTGTGTTCCTATGTGATTGAATCTTCCTATTGTGATGGATCTTCCTAGTTGTTTGAATTCCTACTTGATTCATCTCCTCTGTTCATTGTTTTACAACTGTATTTGTTTGTACTGACTGTATTTGTTTATTGTGAACTCAACACACTTGAAAATGAGGTTCACACCTCAATGAATAATTACAACTACTGTGAAACCTCTTTCTAGTCTGTTTCCATTGAAATCAGTCTGTTTAGAAAACACCCTTTGCTCTGTGACATCACCTCCCTTTACCCTTTGTACCCTAGTGCAGGGGTGGCCAACCCGCGGCTCTTTGCCCGTCAATGTGCGGCTCCTCCATCAATTCCCCAAAAAAGTTGGCTTGCGGCTCTTCCATCCTTTCATTAAAAAATAAATTCATTCATTCCATAAAAACGTTTCTCTCTCTCTAGTTTCGCTGTGCATTTCTTCCCGCCCATTTTAGTTTATTGCAGATTTGTCATAAAATCATGATTTGTTTCGCTAGTGAGGAAGTCGCGTGAGAACCACTTCAAACCAATCATATAGGTAGCAAATCACCTTGGTAACAAAATTATTAGGTGCGTTTACATGGACAGTTTGAATCGGTTTCAAATAGGTTTGGAAGGCCAAACCGATTGAAAATATGTCATATAAACACCTCAATCCGACTGAAATGCCCCAACCCGATTGAAATCCCAATCGCTTTCAAGGAGGTAGTTTAAACCTTTTCGAAACCGTTTGGTCCGTCATGTATACCTTGAAACGGATTGATGCTGCGTTCTGCGTTCATTTTGCGCATGTTCAAGACTTGACTAATCAAGGCACGCTCGACAGTTCCGTAGTCAGCTGTTTGTAACCATCGTAACGCAATCACTCACGGCTGCGTGCGCGTTTGAAACATTTGTTTCGTTGTCGCATGTAAACATCCAACCAGTTTACTTTGTATCCCATGTATATGCTCAAGCTGAAATCAGCTTGAAATCAACCAGATTGAAAAATATTTGTCATGTAAACGCACCTATTGTAAACAAAATAATTTGCTTTGCGTGGGTCATTCTCTTTTACGACAAAAGCTAACGTAGCCTAGGCTACTGTACACAACCAAAGAATGTCTGGAAAGAAATGGGCAGCTAAAAGAAAATATGAAGACGAACACAGGACATTTTTTTCCCGAGTGGGGAGAGTAATTTTTTCTTCATAGAACGTAATGGTAAGCCATTCTGTCTGATATGCCAGACATCATTGGGACATTTCAAAGCCTCATCTCGAGCCCAGTCCAGCCCAACCCAGCCCAGTCCAGTCCAGCCCAGCCTAACCCAGTCCAGCCCAGCCTAACCCAGCCCAGTTCAGCCTAACCAAGTCCAGCCCAGCCTAACCCAGTCCAGTCCAGCCCAACCTAACCCAGCCCAGTCCAGCCTAACCCAGTCCAGCCCAGCCTAACCCAGCCCAGTCTAACCCAGCCCAGTCCAGCCCAGCCTAACCCAGCCCAGTTCAGCCTAACCCAGCCCAGTCCAGCCTAACCCAGTCCAGCCCAGCCTAACCCAGCCCAGTCCAAAATATATTATGTCAGAAAATATCTTGTATGTATTAATTTTAAATAAATTAACTTTAAATGTATATTTAATGGACAATAATGTTTTTCTTCTTATTTTAGACTGGGGTGCCTTGGGATTTTAAGTACTTATGAAGGGTGCGGTGACTGAAAAAAAGGTTGAGAAACGCTGGTATATATGGTGTGGCTCTGGGTGGTACCACAGTAATTTTTGTGGCTCTTAGTCTCTGACTGGTTGGCCACCCCTGCCCTAGTGCATGTGACTTCCTCTACCATGCTATTTTAGCTGAATCCCAAATCGCGCACTTAGGCCATGGATGTATTAATAGAATAGAATGCCTCTGTGGCGTGCAGACTTGGTCCTTATGGACCGCAGCTTCCTGCTTGGGGGGAGTGGCACGAAGAGATTATGGCCGGGATGGTCCTAGAGCTGTGCAGGACCAGGAGGGAGGGCAGGTTGCAGCCGATCACCTTCTTGGCAGATCGGATGACACGCTGCAGTTTGGCTGTAACAGCGGAGTACCAGATAGTGATGGAGGAGGTGAGGATGGACTCGATGATGGAGTACCATTATTTTCTTGGGTAGTCCGAATTTCTTCAGCTGCCTCAGGAAGTACATCCTCTGCTGTGCCTTGATGTTTAGTTCCCATTTGAGGTCCCGGGAGATAGTAGTGCCCAGGAAGCAGAAGGAGTCAACAGTGGTCACTGGGGTGTCATTCAGTGTGGTGGTGGTGGTGGTGGGGGGGGGGGGGTTCTTTCTAAAGTCTACAATCATCTCCACTGTCTTGAGAGCATTGAGCTCCAGCAGCTGGTCGATCTCCCACCTGTAAGCGGACTCGTCGACCTCGGAGTTGAGTCTGATGAGGGTGGTGTCGTCCGCAAACTTCAGGAGCTTGACAGACTGGTGGCTGGAGGTGCAGCTGTTCATGTACAGGGAGACGAGTAGAGGGGAAAGAACACAGCCTTTGGGGGAGCCTGTGCTGATGGTCCTGGAGTCAGAGATGTGCTTACCCAGTTTCACATGCTACTTCCCGTCAGACAGGAAGTCTGTGATCCACTTGTAGGTGGAGTCGGGCTCACGCAGCTGGGAGAGCACGCCCTTCAGAGTGGGTGGGAAGATGGTGTTGAAAGCAGAGCTGAAGTCCAGAAACAGGATCCTGGCGTAGGTACCTGCAGACTACAGGTGCTGAAGAATATAGTCAACGGCCATGTTTACTGCGTTGTCCACTGATCTGTTGGCTCTGTAGGTGAACTGCAGGGGGTCCGGGAGAGGGTCTGTGATGGATTTGGGATGCCACAGAACAAGGTGCTCAAAAACCTTCATCGCTACAGAGGGAAGGGCAGTGATCCTTGCTTTCTTGGGGACAGGGATGATGGTGGAGGTATTGAAGCAGGCTGGTACATGGCGTGTCTCTATTGAGGTGCTGAAGATGTCACTGATGTACACTGGTGACAGCTGATAGGCACAGTACTTCGGCATGGAGAGGGAGACAGAGTCTGGTCTGGTCACTTTCCTAGGGTTCTCTCTCTTGAACAGGCGGTTCACATCCTTCTCTAGGATGGTGAGAGGTTGTGTTGCAGTGTGTGGGGGGGGGGGGAGGGGGGTGAGCTGTGGAGAGGTCCGGACCCCTGCTGGGGTAGGGGCTGGGTTGTTGGGGCTGATGAGTGTGGGGGGCGGGGGGAACTCATTGTTTTTCAAACTAGAACTCGTTCAGGTCGTTGGCTAGGCGTGAGTCATCAGTGGCCTGGGGCGATCTCGCATGTGGACATCCAGGGAGGGTCCTTCCAGCCTGGCGGCGGCTTACAGACCTCCGTTTTTTTTACGGTGGTGTCCATTTTTCATTTCTCCCAATAGAATAACATTGGGACAACCAATGACCTGACAAGGTCCAGACGGTGTCTGCCACGGTGCTTTCCTGGTCTCCCGTGGTGTCTGTCTTAAAGTCTGTGCCGACCAACTGGCTCCAGTCTTCAGATCTCAGATCTCCAACAGATCCCTGGAGCTGTGTGAAGTCCCGTCCTGCTTCAAACACTCCACCATCATCCCGGTCCCCAAGAAACCCTCCATCAGCTGACTGACTGACTACAGGCCCGTCACTGAGTCTGTGGTCAGGATGTTCTTTGAAAGACTGGTGTAGACCCACCTGAAGAATGTCACAGGACACCTGCACATGTCAGTGTATGACATATGCAAGGATCTTGTTTGTGGATTTCAGATTGCCGTTGAACACCATCATCCCAGAAAGTCCTCTTCAAGGCTTGTTTCCCCCTCCGACTCCTCTGCCCCACTCCACCACGGATCCCCCACCGCTAATAGACACTTACTCATGACCACTGAATGTACTGTATAGGACACACCTCACTCACATATACACATACACACACTCACATACACATTATATTCTGCACACACACTGACCTCACTACTTTTTGTATATTGTTTTTACTTAGCATATCCTTTTTTGCACTGTTTTGTACTTGCTCTTTGCACTGTCTTTCCTGTCTTTTCCTGTCGTTGCACTGTTCTGTCTAGACCCTACACCCTGTCCAGTGTTGTCTCCACCACGACCGAAAGCAAATAGTATCTTAGTATGTTGAACAACTGTTAGTAAGTAACAACTTACTAATGGCAATAAAACAAATTCTGATTCTGAATTCTGATTCTAATTCTGAGACAGATCTATAACTGAGACACAGTTCTAGAACTTACAAAGATCTAGAACTGAGACACAGATCTAGAACTGACACAGATCTAGAACTGAGACACAGATTTAGAACTGACAAAGATCTAGAACTGACACAGATCTAGAACTGAGACACAGATTTAGAACTGACACAGATCTAGAACTGAGACACAGATCTAGAACTGACTGAAGTCAGAATTACGAATGACAAAGGTAACCAAGTCCAACATTACCATTACCATTCCTTTGGTCGGGGTGGGTTGAATGCAGAGGATAGAAGATCAAAGATTATGGTGAAAATACCATAAGGAATTAGGACCAAAGATCTGCCAATGGTTTTCAATACTGGTAAGGCTCTTACAAGGTTCAAGTTCAAGTTTTCAGATAAGTGACTCGACCAGTCATTCTTATCAACATCTCCTCCTACACACGTGAATGCAGTTTATATATATATCTTACTCTACTAGGTAGTGCTAAGTCGTCAGTGTCGTTGTGAAGCTGCTTTGTTAGTCAATTCTATTGTGAGAGTAGTTTCGGCCTGAGATAGACTAATTGCCCTGTTGAGTGCCCTGAGGGAGTGGCCTACTCTCCTGGCAGACGATTAGCAATCAACAGCAACAGGCCTTAAGCACTGCTGCCCTAGATGGCGACAGCTCCCTTCGGCGCGTGACCGAAGGCACCGGGCAACTTATTCAAGAGCGACTTCATCAAGAAAGACAGGAAAGTAGTATGTCTAAATTTACTTCTGTAGCTGTTTTGTTACCATTATGTGTCCTATTCCTGGTGTGTTCCCTCTCTGGGGGTCACGCAGACACTGGTGAAGAATCTAGGGAGAAATGTCTCTAACATCTACAGAGTATTACTGCTATGTATTTGATTTAATGTGTTTGTTTGTTTTCACGTGGACACTGTGTAGTCGATAGAGTGAGGGAGACAGCTGATTCTGCTGTGGCCGTTCGCGGTAGTGGGTGTCAAGAGGTCACACTTAGGCCACAGAGGGGGCCTCTCCTCTGGGGTATTAATGACACATCTCTATGGGACACTATAAACAGACACAACCTAGACTGACAACCAATGGTGATTAAGATATCATGGAGGGGTGACAGGCGACACATCTGTATGGTCACTCCTCCACCAATCTAGCTTCACCTAAACAGGCAGGCTTAGGCGTGGGGGGTGGGCCGAGAGAGCACTATTTAACGTCTCAACCAAACCTTGAGACTTGGATTTGGAAACGGTAGGCAACTCGGACGGACAGATTCGCTACTCCCAGCAGGCAGGCCCGCTGATAACACCATGCGGGGGGGGGAAGTCTAAGGCCTTGACTTCGCGCCACAGCCGCAGCCAGCAGGGAGAGAGAGAGACTAGGTAAACATCCCAGTGTTCCATGTGATTGTATCTTTGTACAATAAATCTATCATCTGTCGCCACTTCCAATCCCGTGTTTGGTGATTTCATCAATGACTATCACAACGAGAAGGCTATTAACATCGTGGTTCATAATTAGATGGTGCTGCAACTCTTATCAAGGCTTACAAAAAAATACACAACACAGAGCAACAGAAGAAAAACGCCAAATGCCAACAATTTGGTGCCGTGACCCGGATTGAAGACAGAGCCGAACACCAACACTGGGTCACCCCCAGACTCCCTAACCCAACCCCTCTAACCTCATCCCAACCCCTCTAACCTCATCTATCCTGCTGTCTCAACTCATAGAGAGCAAGTGGTGACAGGGGGACTTTGGAATTGCCAGTCGGCGGTGCCCAAAGCTGAGTTTATTTCAGGCTATGCATCCTTGCTCTCCCTCAGCTTTCTTGCTCTCATTGAGACATGGATCACACCAGAGAACACTGCCACACCCACAGCCCTGTCAGATGTGTATTCTTTCTCCCACACTCCCAGAGCTGTGAGGCGAGGTGGTGGTACTGGCCTGCTCATTTCCCCAACATGGAAATACTCTCTCTTCTCTATTCCACAGTTCCCTCTGCCCTCTTGAATTCCATGCTGTCTCTGTCACGTATCCAATCAAGCTCCCCATTGCTGTTGTGTATCACCCACCTGGTCCTTTTGGTGAATTCCTAGAGGAGCTCGATACACTTGTTTTGCACTTCCCTGATGATGGGTCCGCACTCATCCTTCTCGGCGGCTTGTTAATGAAATTCAAGTATCAAGTATCACCCATGTGTTCACCCCCAAAATAGTTTTTCTGTTTTTCTACTTGATTGATGTTCCTGAAGTTCTCCCGAGTTGAGTTTATTGTCTTACAACGTTTGTGGAAACCAGGAGCTTCCTCCGTTCCCACAGAATCTCAGTTTATCAAGACCATTTGGTCTGTGAAGTCACTCACATCCTCTGTACCCCCCTATAAATAGTTCTCCCTGACTCAGTATCCTTGCTCTGACTCTGGAAACACTTCCTGTGTGAGAGACCGCTTTTGCAAAACGTATTTCAGAATAAATCTGTCTTTGTTTGAAACCAGCTTGAATCGACCACTCGTGTGCTCTTATTTTTAAACCAAGTATAAAAATACTTTCATAGGCTTCAACATCCAGAGTGAGAAATTGGAACCTCTTCTCTCTTTCCTCTCCTCTTTCGATCTTCACCTCGCTTCTCCTCCTACTCACAAAGCCGGCAACCAGCTGGATTTCATCTTCACTATACACTGTTCCACCACTTACCTCTCTGTCACTCCCCTCCATCTCTCCGACCACTATTTCATGTCCTACACCCTCTCCCTCCCCTCTTCCCCCGTAACTCCTTCTCCTACCCACATGGTTACTACCCGTAGCCATCTCCGCTCGCTCTCCCCTACTGACCTTTCCTCTGCTGTCACCTCCACCCTCCCCGCCCCTGAATCCTTCTCTCTCCTACCCTCTGATACTGCCACTGATCTTCTCCTCTCTACTCTTTCCTCTTCTCTGGACAATCTCTGTCCCCTCACCTCCAGGCCAACACGCCCAACTCCACCTGCCCCATGGCTGTCGGACTGCACGGAGTGCGTACTGATAGACGGAGCCTGAGAATAGCTGAGCGTAAATGGAGGAAAGGCAAGCTCCCAGAGGACCTTCTTAATTTCCAATCTCTTCTTTCCACATTCTTTCCACATTCTCCTCCTCCCTGGCTGCTGCTAAAGCTGCTTTCTTCCTCTCTAAAATCATAACCTCTGCTTACAATCCTAAAAAACTCTTTGAAACCTTCTCTTCACTACTCCAGCCCCCACTTCCTACTCCCAACTCCTCCATTCTCCCTGATGATTTTGCCAACTACTTTGACAAGAAAGTTAACAATATCAGATCCTCTTTCCCCCCTCCCCCGGTCAACGCTCCGTGCACCAACCTCACCCCCCCCCCCCCCACCCTACACGCCATAGTGTTTTTTGTTGGCCCTAGAATAGAGTATTTTAATTTTACCTCATTTGACCAGTAGGTGGGGGTAGATCCTCAGTGTTATAAATACATGTAATCAAGCTGTGTGTAATTCAGCATCATTTGATCAGAATTATACATTATATTACAGTAATTTAGCTGACGCTTTTATCCAAAGCCACAAACAATTGAATGATAGAATCCTACTGGGGTCGAAAACATTAGCCTTGCCTTGAAAATCAAACGATAGAAGTAGGGGAACAAACATTACACAAAAGATAGAAAACATAGTGATGGTGATGACTAGAACGCCATGTGATAAAGGATGTCAGGTAATTGGGTCACTGTGCTTCCCTAGCCTTCCTGGCCTCGCGCGTCTGTCGGTTCGGGGAAGAGAAGCGTTAGAGCTGGCCCTTAGTCGGTTTGCCCCTCAGCAGCGGTCACCTTGTTATGGCCCTGATAAGATGGGATCACCTCTGTCCCTCTAACCCTGTCCCAAGTGGCTTTGTGAGGGCATCACCGCCCCCTGGGAGTGTCAGGGAGCACTCCACGAGAGTGATGGCAACCTCGGCCTTGCCCTATTTAATGTGTGTTGTGTGTGCAGGACAGAAACCATATCAGTGTGATGAATGTGACAAAGCTTTAAGTTGTAAGAGTACTTTAGTTAGCCATAGAATATTCCACACAGCAGAGAAACCATATCAGTGTGAGGAATTCGATAAAGGTTTTAGTAAAAAGAGTAATTTAGTTAGCCATAGAATAATCCACACAGGAGCGACACCATATCAGTGTGAGGAATTCGATAAAGGTTTTAGTAAAAAGAGTAATTTAGTTAGCCATAGAATAATCCACACAGGAAAGAAACCCAAGTAAGTGCTAGGAATGTAACAAAGCCTTTCATGAACCATAGAATAATCTAGACAGGAGAGAAACTGTATCAGTTCCAGGAATGTGCTGTGGCAAAGCTTTTAGTCAATGAGACACTGATTAGCCACGAGGAACCGTATATGAGTGAAGATTATAATTCCATAAATGGCTTATTTTAGGAGACATGGGACATTCGACACATTCGAGCTGATGTGAAAAGAAGGGCCTAGTTCGTCCCTTGAGAGGATGTGTTTGAGTTGACGTGGTAAAGTCCCTGTTCAGTGGAAATGGCCTGATATCATTTTGGAAAGCTATGGCACATATCTTCAAACATATTTTCAGGAGGAACCTTGATCAGATAGTAGAAAGTTTCAGTGTCTAGTTTGGAGTTGATAGCCTATTTATTAAGCTACTCCTGTAGCCTATTAATTATATGTATTATGTAATTTGTGTTTTACCTTTTTACTTCAGCCCTTATTGAAGGCATGTTTTGTAATTAATACATTGATCGATTGTTCTCATTTGAATTATTTGGACAATAAATCTAGTAGCCTACATAAAATAGGTTGATAGATTAAGATCTTAAAGGAACACTCCAACTTTAATTAAGAAATTTGCTTATTTGCCATCTTCCAGAGTCAGATAAGAAGATACATACCCTTCTCTGTGCTTGGTAGGAAGCATGGAGACCTATAAGCTTATCTTAGCTGCAATCACTGGAAGTGACTTGGCACCAGTTAGCCAAGAATTTCTCTTTGAATTTTAGGTGCTGTTTCAATGCTAAATAAGTGAGTGAGCCAGTAAGCTAGCTACAGTGGTGCCGTGACCCGGATCTGGAGTAAGTTTAGGGGGGTGAGTGTAACTGAGTGAAACAGTCCTTGTGAGTCCTGAGTAGGTAGGGAGTTGTTGGTTAAACTCACGCCCCCAGTATAAATACTGTCTTTTCGGTGGCGTAGCTGGTTAGCTGGTTAGAACAGTGGTTTGCACCGCAGGAGACCCGGGTTCATTTTGCGTCATGCCTAACGCCCACTAGCTGTTCTGAAATCACTGTAAACCACAGCCTCTCGTTATTGCTTAATTTTTCATCTACCATTTGTACAAAATAATAAGAACCGTTCATATTGAAGACGCACAAAAAAAGAATACAAAAATAGAAAATAAAATATAAAGAAAAAATACAAGAATACATGTCTATTACTCCTCTGTAAACCGAGCCAATGTCAGCCAACACAGCCCTGACTTTACCATGTCCACAGGAACATTGATAAATAGGCAAATTAATGAACAGTCAGTACATCAACACTACTGGTCATTTCATCAATTTAACAGAATGTATGTACAGTAAAGCTGTGAGAAAATGGCTCCATTCTTCATTCTTCTCACATCACTTCTGTCTGTGATGCCTCAAGGCTAATTCATTATGAATAACTGAGAACAGAACAACCTTGGTCTCAAGGTTGAAAGGGTTTGGATCGTCAAGAGACTTAAACTCCCCTCATCTCCCAAACATGTGTCTGCATCTTTAAAGACCATCAGGTAGGAGTCAAACATACTGTATGAATATCTTAATGTGCCATATGCCTGAGAGAGACAGCTAACATCAAGCTAATTACCATGCCGGTCTACGGGGAGAAAGGCTGTTTCACATTGACATGTCTTAGTCCCACTTTATACAGCTCAAACATGCAGGGATGACTCCCGGTCCAGGGATGACTCCCATTCCCATCCATGTCCCATAGCTGTCAGGCAGCCTGGGGTCAAACGGAACGGGACTTTCCTACTAGGGCTGCACAATTAATCGTGAATTAATCGAAATCGCGATTATGACCTCCGCAATTAACTAATCGCAAAAGGCCGCAATTAATGTGATAATTTTGCTTTGAATTGAGTGTGCTAGGACTACACGGACGAATCACAGGCGCTTATGCTGTCTGACCAATCACATGCGTTCCCGCTGAGTGCGCTGTGCGCAGCAATTTCACTGAGAAGACAGATAGCAGTAGGTCAAGACGAGTGTCACAAGAGTACCTGCAGCCGTGAGTAGTGAAAAAATGAGCGAAAACGAGGTCAGTGCGTTAGTAACAAGAAAAGGATCAACGTTGGTTATTATATATGAATATTATATATTAAATATTAATCACAATTATTAATCGCAATTACCATTTTGAAGCAAATAATCGCAATTATTATCTTTTGTCATAATCGTGCAGCCCTATTTCCTACACATCGATGGCTCCATAGCAGTCTGCCTCGGTCACTCCAACAGTCCAGTGGAAGGACTTCTATAGAGGGACACCAAAATTAAGGCCCAACTGCCACTTTGCTTTACATCGAATGTAAATGAAATACTGTAGCTAACGGGGTCAAATGTCACCTACTCCTGCCGCGCAGCCATGATGCTCAAGTCTGTGGTCATGACCAGGGGTGTCGTGGTAAACGGACGTGGACCCACCTTGTTTTCCCGCATTGACTAACACGGTTGATCAGAAAATAGGTGAGTAAACTCTCATTTTAAAGAGGTGGGTAAACTGAGTTTACGCTCCACTACACCCCTGGTCATGAGCACATGTACTGTACACGGTCATGTGATTTTGTTATGAGCTATCAGAAATAAGAAAGGCCATCCACTGTTGAAAGATACTTGATGTTGGAATTCAATGATCACACAATGCACACTGCAAATTGAAGGATTTATTTTTGTTGAATTGCACAATATTTTGTGTGAATTGTATAAAGAATGTAACAAGAATAAAATTTAATAAAAAGTCATAAAGCAATTTAACAGGCACTGAAATACTATTGTCCTTCAAACACTTTTTATGGCAAGATAACCACTGTGATGTATCTCATCTTAGCAAGTAATTTAAGTGTGCAAACTGCAAAGTATAGCATCCAAGATTTAACATGCATACTGCACATAAACTGTTTTATTGTTGTGATATGTAGCTGTATTGAACAGAAATCCCTCTTAACTTAATTGGAAAGTTCACCATCTTCTTTTACAGTACCACTGATTCTGATTTACAATGTAGACAAAAGGGGGATGCCCATCAATTTTTGATAATGAGGAAAGCGGTTTTCTCCAGGTTAAGGAGTGAAAGAACATTGTTATTTGGTCAGATTGGCCTGGTGATTAATGAGTACATGAGCAGTGATTGTTGCTCCACGTCCATCACAGCTTGTCAGTGCTGACCACAGGGCTGAAGGACTTGCCAGACTCGGCCATGAAGGTCTCGATCTCCGCCACGGTACGAGGAACACAGGTGAGCAGCTCCATCCCATCAGCCGTCACAGCGATGTCATCCTCTATACGCACCTGGAGGTACAGGGATGGGGGGGGGGGGGTGAGCAGTATTAGATGAGACTAAACCTGGGTCGAAGAGAGAGATGATCAACTGTATAGTGCAACACTGTATTCCCATAGAGAGAGATTGACGGAGATGGAAAAGTCTGAGGAATGGCTGTGCGTATCCACTACTGACCCCTCCGAAGCCACGGAAGCGGGCCAGCACGGCGTTGTCGATGAAGCAGCTCTGGGTGGGGTCGGCCAGGGCCTGGTCCAGGAGGTGGTCGATGAAGTAGATGCCCGGCTCCACCGTGAGGACCATGCGCTCCAGCACCGGACGGCCCATCCTCAGGCTCTTCAGGCCAGGCTCGTTGATGCGCTCCACACCCTGGTGGACGATGGGAGACGACACAGACACCATTAGATCCACTGATACCACTTCAATCCTCCGAAGTCTTGTTACGTAAAACGCACCATTATAATGGGACTGCGGGTGGAAATGAGCTGTTTTAGCTATAACCTTGTACAGTGCATCTCTCCCTATTCTATAGGGTAAATGTCTACTGTACCTTGTCCCTGTCTTTAAAATAAATAAAAATCAGAAATCATAATATCAAGTCTATTATCAGAGAATCGGTACATCATTCAATGGTCATCAGGAGTGTAGTGGTGACTGAAGAGGTGAGTATACTTTGACTAAAGAAGTGGGTATACTGTAGCAGAAATGTTAGTTTTTACATTAGTGGTGTATAAAGAAGTGGGTATACTGTGGGTCCACTGATGATCATGTATGCTGAGAAGTATACAAGCTGACGTTCTGTAACCAGGCACGGAAACTCTATCACACTCTTTTGGCAAACAAACCATTGTATGTTGACATTTTGGGGACACATGAATAAATCTGACATCCAATAACAAAATAAACAGTTGATATTCTACCTCCGGGTACCCCCCCACGTCGTGCACGTCGATGCCCAGCAGGTGTCCCAGGCCGTGGGGCATGAAGACCGAGCCCAGGTGCTGCTTCATCATGTCGTCCACGCTGCCGCGCAGGATCCCAGCCTTCACCAGCTCCTCCAGGTGGACCCGGTCAGCCAGCCGGTGCATCTCGGCCCAGTTAGCCCCTGAGACACGCACAGGCACGCACACACACACTCCGCTCCGTCACTAGAGGACACTAACCGAAGTCAAACACTGGCCTCGTCAGAGCTTCTGATTTTATTAGTCAGCTCTGTGATGTGCTCTTAAAAAAATTACAAATTATTATTACACAAATAAAGTCCCTGTGACATACTAGCCTCATGTCCAGGGGGTGAACTTGTACATCAAGCTGCCTCACGCTAAGGAACCAGGAGATAGGCCCCTGCCCTATGGGCCACTAGGCTCCAGAACCATTGGCTCTCCAGGCTACTTACTTACACAAACGAAGGCAAGGATGAATTATTTACACGCTATAACTATAAATAAATAATCCTGGGGCGTGTACTGTCATCTGTCATACTGTATGCATTAAACATATATCTTGATATTATATACATATATATTGCAAGAGAAAGTGTATACGGTCTAAGCCTTTTCTCTCCCCGTGTTGTGAATACCCGTCTAATCTGTGAGCACGTCGATACAGTACCTGGCTTGATAGCCGCCATGACGGCGCGGGACGACTTGAGCACAGCCTCGTAGATGGCCTTCTGGTCTGGTGTGAACTTGCCATTGGCCGGGAAGGAGCAGGTGATGTCAGAGGAGTAGCAGTAGTACTCTCCGCCCATGTCAAACAGACTGCAAAAGACACACACACACACACACACACACACACACACAATAAACAGCTGAATTGTGTTACAGCTGGGCCTGTGTGAATTCCAGCCAATCAATATCAAATCCAGCATGTGTATGATCTGTTTTGAGCAGGCGCTGTTTTCGTGTTGCGTCACCGTGGGTGTTCCTCACAGCCCCTTTTACTCCCCGCCAGCAGGCAAACTCAGACCGCCTCAGGTCCAAACTCAGCGCAGTGCGCCTTGAACGACACAGAACAGCCAGGCAGAGAACGTACTGGAACAGTTATTGCTGACTAACCACATGTCTCCCTCCGCAATGGTCTTGTCGTTAGGAGCCCCAGCATGACCGTAGTGCAGAACAGAGGCGTTGTTCCCACTGTTGAAGAGACACAATCATCATAAAAAAAACAAGAATGAGAACCACAGGATGAGAATGTGATATCAACGGCAGGTACTGCTGTTATCAATTTTTCTGGGGGAGAGTATTCTTTGGCTGAGGACTTTCATTTGGGGAGAAGGTGTAAAATGGAGAATTCCTAGGCCTGATTAGGAGGAAGCGCTGGCTGTGTAGCTCAGTCACCATCAGTGAGGCTCGGGCCACAGATACAGAAGTGACCCCCCCTGCATCCTACATGTTATCTTTAGCCACTTGGCCAGCTGCCAAGTTGCTCCCCGGGCTGCCCATTGCTCCTGGCTGCCCCTGGAGGAGGACGGCTGGGATGGGTTAAATGCAAGAAAGAATTTCCAGAGATGCGTGTGTGTGTGTGTGTTGTGTTTGGTTGTCGCCGCTCATTCACTGTGTATTTGGGTGATCTTGTGTGTTGATCACTGTGTGGCGAATAAAAGACCTTCAAGGTACCTAATTAAATAATTAAAATATAAATGTAAAAATGTGGATGATCCAGCTGAACCGTAGAGCTTTGAACTCCAAATCAGACTCCTTGGGTGCTCAGTACTGCTGTTAACGTGGCTGGAAGGATGTCCTCCAAGAACTGACCCGGGGAGATGGCAGTGCATAGAAAGGGAATAGTACAGACTAAGCACACTTCGCTGGGAAGCAGCTTTATATAATAAGCTAAAAGTAGTGGTCGAGTAAGTAGTAGTTATCAGCATGTCGCTGGAACAGTGTGTTAGGTAGTGCAAGATCATTTCATGCATTTCAGTGACGGTTTTCTGTAATCCCATTGGGTGTGGTGGGCGGGGTGGAGGCGCCTTACGTTCCACAGATGCAGGTGTAGGACGTGTGGCGCATGCCTCCTCTGGTGTAGCAGTAGTGCTGGAACAGACTGGAGGAGGAGAGACGAACGTCGCTCAAATAACAGAAAGCAGACGGCTTTAAACTTAACTTGGTCATTCAGAAGCTGTAGCAGCCGATCTAAACCGCGCTAGAGGATCATACGAACGCTGGCCCGCCCAACGGAGGCGTTCAGAGAGCAGTTCAAACACTCCTGACCTCCTGTGGCCCCGCTGCTTTTACATCCTCCTCCCCACTAACCCCCACCCCCCCCCCCCACCCAGGCAGACACATCAAACGCCTCTGGCTCTCTGGCAGCTCTGCAGCAGCGTCGGGATGCAAAGCAGGGCTATGAGACTGTGGGGGTTCCTCGCCCAAGGCGTCTTCTCGGCGTCGGTGTGAAATGTACCGCGGCGGAGCCAGAGGAACGCACCGTACCTTGGCAATCATAAAAGAACACGCTGTTCTACAACCTCCGTTATCGGCAGACGGTACTGCCAGCCGTACGCCTCGCGCCCTCCTGACTGAACAATATAAAATCGTCTTGCCAAATGCATTGCGCCAAAAACAGATCACGCGCTTGAGGAAACCTACACCGTTATGGTGCGAAGGGTGCCATATTGCTGACACACATGGCAATTGACAAAAAAAAAATGAACTCACCTCTCCATTTCATATTCCTTCAGGCCAGGTTTCACATGTTTCATAATCTATGGAGAGATTACAAAAAGGCTTCATTTCGACTGAGCTGGGACATGTTAAAAGAGGAGCAAACCGGGACCTTTCAATGAAGAGCCACAAACAGCCAGACAGCCAGGCCTGACCTATGGTCTGAACCACAGCTTCATATATCATTAACTACACTCCACTCAGCTCAGAGCAGACCCTGACATCCTATTTCCGGAACGTGATGAGGCTGAGTGTGGAGCTTCTTGGCCCTCTGCCGCAGGTCTGTCGGACCCCTGCAGGACCCTACCTCTTTATGGGCTTCGCTGGAAATCCTGTTAGTGTAGCGGAGGACCTCCAGCTCCATATCAGTCTTAGTCAGACGGCTGCAGGAAGAGACAGGGACAAGGAGTCAAGGAGGTAAGGAGCTTATTAACATGGTGTGTGTGTGTGTGAGTGAGAGTGTGTATAACTGTCCTGTCGGGTGTACATTTATCCATGTTAGCATGCATATAAACACTCTTCTCATCTGGGAGCCACAGGCTAAGAACTACAGAGGAGGCTAAAGTTTATCTTTAAAATATGTATGTGCTGTAAATGAGTTGGACTCATTGGAGGGCTAGCCTTCATCTGGGAAGGGAGTACAAGGTCTATGAACACAGCATTGAGAGGAATCCTACAACAATGAGATAAGACCTCTATAATGGATGTAGATATCATACCAGCATTACCCATACTTGAGAATACTCCTCACTCCATTCTTAGTCTGGGAAATCAGCACTTGCATTCTTGTTAGCAAGGTTATTGTATTTTTTTTACTGTCTATTCTTGGACATCCTTACCATTTATTCTCAAGTAATGTTCTCTGTCACATCATGAGAGACAGCTGCAGTCGACTAATGAAGTTCTTAGAAAAGGTTCCACAGATGTAACACAGGGGACACGGTAACCAATGGTTACCGCGAGGTTGATATCTTTCTGATTACAGAGTGTGTACTAAATGTAAGCTCAGTTTCATTAGCTCAATGATACCCTGAATAAACATTCACATTTTGACTATTTTAATGTACACTATCAAAAACATGAACAAATATGATCGCGTCTTCTCACCTCAGGAGGCGCGTGCCTGGATGGCGTGCTACCTAGTTATTTCAGAAATGTCAGTTCATCAGGATGGAACCATGAACTATTCCAGCTGAGCAGGCTGGCTTACAGCTCTGTCTGGGAGGCCAGAACAGCCCACAGTGAAGCCTCTGCCTCTGACTGAAGCTACTGAATTACCTCAGGAGAATGCAGCTGCGGCCACTGGCTCACTGCTGGGGGTGCATGTTCAGATATACTATTGGCCATTTTATTACATTGACTATTCTAGCCATTTTCAGTTGGAGAGTCGAGAGTCACGAGTCGACAATAAACTGTCAATTGTTTGTCATAAAACTCTGCCAGCACTCACGAGTGAAGAGAGGAAATGAAAGTGAATCTGCTCACCATTCTACAATGACCGGATGCAGAAGTGTGTTGTTCACTTGGAATCTGTGAAAGATAAGCATGTGAAGGTCAAATCTACTAGTAATAATAGATACATAGAAACATATCTAACACATGCATGTATAGTTTTAAGATTAGGCTTTGGAACCCCTTAGATATAGCGCTTGGGACTACAACACTAGCATCTCTATTGACTTTTTAATCTTAACATTTTCAAAGTAGAGACAATTTGTTTGTAGATCAAAGAAATTATGCAACATGACAAGAACAAAGAGGTTCAAGAACAAACTTGTTCAAGGCCACGTAACAAACGATACTATAGTTTTGGCACAAACTGAACTTACAAGCCGGAACAAGCATCTTTATCTCCAACACATTAGTCCCAGAATGAGATTAATCTCCACCATTCACTTCATGCTTGCTTACAAAACGATAATGACTTTCCTTGACCATGTGTAATTCTAATGAAGCAGTTGTTGTTAATTAAACATACTGGCTGATTCCTTCAAAGGAGGCTTCGCGGCAGATACTCCCGCTATCTGTATTCTGTCCTCTCTGAAAGAGAGATGCACTTGTGAGGCCATTTTCCATCTAAACGTTGATATAGATACATTGCTGGGATACAGAACCATGTCATCAATTATTGTCAGTGTGGGGTGAAAGGAAACATCTGATAATACACATTTCTGACAATTTCATTCGTTTATAGATCTGTTAGCAATCTGATACTGTAGTTCCAAGCAAGTGTTAATAACAACATGGTTCTACTGTGTATTAAGACAAAAAAATCTAGCATACCAATGTTAAGAGAACAGCTGGCTTCATGTTGGACAGGACATCAGGAATCTAAAAAAGAAACATGCCATTGTTAATCATAAACTTGATCAAGTTAAGAGGCATATTTGAGGGTGTATGATAGATATTATGGAAGAGAGACAAACTAAGATGCTGTTTTCTTATCATCCTGCGCTGCAGACAGGAAGGTCTCTCATAAGCAGTGATGTGGCTCTATGGCTCCCCTTACTGAGCAACCATCAACGAGCTTAGTGCTGTTTATTACTCATCTGCAAACAGCAAATGTCAGCCAACACAGCCCTGACTTCATAGGAACATAAACAGGTAGACCAATGAACAGTTCTATTTAGTTCTACTGCCAATGTAATCCATCTGTCATACCGTATCTCTACAGTCACACCTTTCAGGAGGATATTGAAATCTTTATCCCACATCCACCTGTTGAGCGGCAATCTATTTGTCTAATTGCAGCTCTTATTAACAACAATACAGATTACATTCATGTACTGAATGTATCTGGAGATTCTGGACGATGACGTACAGTCTCAACCAAGGTTGAAAGGACAAGAAATGGAAAACTCCCCACGTCTCCTTGTTCAAACCTAATTCCCGTTATTCAGCAAAGAAACAGCTGTCTGCATCTTAAAAAACCATCAGGTGAGCGACAGAGCCACTGCATGCATACTTAATGTTAATGGGCCATATGCCCGAGAGAGACAGAATTACCATGCAGGTCTACAGGGATTAAGGCTGCTTCACTGATCTATCCTCCCTACCAGTGATGTGGTACGGAGATGGTGGGAAGCTACGGGGGGGGGAGGGGGAGGGGTGATCTGATATCACTTCCTCGTTACTGCCACGGTTCAAAGATACTTTTCAGCAGAGATAAGATTGGCATCTTAAAGACCTGAACTTACTGCAGCGCAGATATGCCCACACACACTTACGTCACAGGTGTACTGCACTTCATCAACAGCATACTTCTCCTTGAAGTGTTCTCTGGGGTGGATCCTGTCAACAGGCAGATAAACGCCATTTGAAAAGTGTCATGGAGCCCCAATTTATACAGCTCAAACAGGCAGGGGCGACTCACTTTCCCATCCAAGTACCGTAGCTCTCGGGCAGCTTGGGCACAAACAGGATGGACTTTCCTGTGTCCACATCGATGGCCCCATAGCAGTCTGCCTCGGTCACTCCAAAAGCCCAGTGGAAGAAAGACTCCTACACAAGAGCACAAATAAGCAACATGACCTTGTGTGACATGGCGAGTAGAGACATCATTAGTCAGTCTTCTCAGATATTATTCAGTGGGCTAAATGTTTGAGCTAAATGTTTGATTCACTCAAAGAGTGTGTGTGTGGGGGGGGCTCCGCCCAGGGGAGTCTCGGCATCCTACCTGTCTGAAGGCAAGGTCCGTGTCGGTGCAGTACCTCTGCTTCTGCTCCCCTCCCTGCAGGACCACCACAGACCTGGGCAGCAGCCCCTCCTTGGCCCTCAGGCCCTGGCACAGACGCCTGCGGTTCTCAGCGAACAGGGCCGCAGACACCCTCAGGGTCTCCTTGCCTAGCCAGTACACGGGCCTGGAGGACAGGGCAGCGCACAAACTCTGAACATGCAGTCCTAATTGGGCACCGACTTGTTTATAATAACCCCACCTGGAATTTGATATTTGACAGTGAACAAGATAAAAACTCGATCTCTGATCAGTTTACAGCCTGTAACTAAGTAACATGGAGAGTGGGTTAGGCTGCAACACTGTCAAAGTTCAAACAAAGATTATCACTCAACTTCAACACCGTGCCTAAACCTTTTCATTTAATTAACTTATCCATACCTCTAGGAGTACTAATTCTGCCTATTCTCAGATATTATTCAGTGGGCTAAATGTCTGATTCACACAAAGAATTGTGTGAGGCCAAAAGAATTGGCTAGGCATGCACCCACACCATCACACGACAGCCTCAGAGGTACTACAGGTGTATCTCAGAAAATTGGAATATTGTGAAAAGGTCCATTATTTTCCGCAATTTAATTCAAACAGTGAAACTTTCATGTATTCTAGATCCATTACACAAAGCGAAATATTCAAAGCCTTTTTTGTTTAAATCTCTATGATTGTACAGTAAGTTCAGTATGTTCATTTATACACTCAATACTTGGTGGGGGCTCCTTTTGCTAAAATTACTGCATCGACGTGGAGCGTGGCATGGAGGCAATCAGCCTTGAAATATTTCACTACATGTGTATGAATCTATAATATATTAAAGTTTCACTTTGTGAATTCAATTACGGAAAATAATAAACTTTCCACAATATTCTAATTTTCTGAGATGCACCTGTATATTGATATGGAGTTTCAGCTAGGCAATGGCTTATTTCTAAATTCCATACATGAATACTACTACACTGCTCAAAAGATCCTATGCGCATTATGTTCCCAACCTTTCAGGTCTTGTAAGATGACTGTATGTAATGCAATGTAATGTGTGGCTATAATTTACAGCCTACCTCAAAATCGCAGCAACGGTAAACGCCAACGTTAGCAGGTAAGGGTAGTAATTTGCCGTAATGCCTTTTGCAAGCTAACCATCATTATATCCAGTGTTTTAGTTAGTAAATCCAGCTAGGAAATGAGCTTATTAAATCAAACCTTGAACGAGATTTTGACAATTTTCAAAGCTAGCTGCTTGCATACAAAATATGTCTAGTTCTATTGAATGCAACACAAGCTAAAGTTGCAAAGTAAATCATGATGTTAATAATATTAGGTGCAAATATGTGTTTACAGTCATATAGAGCTACCCTATTTGCAAGCGCTGAGCTGTAAAGCAGAGTAAAATCCAACTCACTCCGGTCTCGCGGCCATGATGCTCCTGACTGTCACGTGCAGCTGGTGTCACGTGGTTTCCTCAGTGACGATGCTGATTTTGCTTCCTCAGTATCATATATATAGCCTATGACTATATCTGTCATAGTAAAGGTTAGTGGAGGCCAAACCACTTTTACACGCGGTCATTAAGCAATTATTGCCCTACATTTATCTCTAGAGAAATCACATCACAGCATTTTAACACAGTATCTGGACTGTTCAAGGTCTAGTTTTTTGTGCGTGCGTGCGTGCGTGTGTGTGTGCGTGTGTGTGTGTGTGTGTGCAGGGACAACGCTAGACATTTTGGGCCCTATGAAAGAATATAATATTGTGCCCCCCAAACCTAGACTTTATGATGATAATGATGATGATGATGATGATGATGATGATGATGATAATAAATAATAGTAGTGGTTTATGTCAGTGCAGGGCCTGTGGAATCATCTTACCCCCCCCCCCCCCCCCCGTGTGTGTGTGTGTGTGTGTGTGTGTGTGTGTGTGCGTGCGTGCGTGCGTGCGTGCACGTGTGTGTGTATTTGTGTGTGTGTGCGTGTTTGTGTTGGGTGACTTTCTTTCAAAGGGCATGAAACAGCTTACCTCACTTGGAAAAGCTATATATTTACCTCCACCCAGGACGGGGGAGGTGGTTATGTTTTCGGTGCCCTGTGTTAGTTCGTTAGTTTGTTCGTTAGTCAGCAGGATTACGCAAAAGCTACCAGACCAATTTTCATGAAACTCAGTGGAGGGGGCATGCGCCAAAGAAGAACCCATTCAATTTTAATACAATTTTGAATCCACCTCATCAACACATTTCTTGTATCAGGATGCTTTCCCTCCGCTTTCAAGACTGCCAGAGTCACCCCCCTCCTGAAGAAACCATCTCTCAACCTCTCTGATGTCACAAACTACAGACCGGTTCACCTTCTATCCTTTCTACCGAAAACACTTCAACATGCTATCTTTAACCAACTATCTTTGTATCTCCACCAGAAGAACCTCCTGGACCCCCACCAGTCCGGGTTCAAGGCTGGCCTCTTAACAGAGACTGCCCTCTTTGCAGTGATGAAGTCACACCATGCCGTGAGAGTGAACTCTATCTCCTCTGTCCTGATATTCCTAGACCTGTCATCAGCATTTGATACGGTAGACCACCAGACCCTCCTCTCCACCCTCGAGGAGAAAGGCATCGCTGGCTCTGCCCGCTCCCTGTTTGCATCCTACCTGACGGGCCGCTCCTACCAGGTGACATGGAGAGGGTCTATGTCGGGACCACGTAGTGTGACTACGGGGGTTCCACAAGTGTCTGTTCTGGGTCCTCTCCTGTTTTCCCTCTACTCTACATCTCTGGGTTCTATCATTCGCTCCCATGGCTTCTCCTATCACTACTATGCTGATGACACCCAACTGGTCCTGTCATCTCCCCCTTCTGATACACAAGTGGAGGCACGCATAGCTGGGTGCTTGGCTGACATCTCAGAGTGGATGGCGACTCACCACCTCAAGCTCAGCCTGGACAAGACTGAGCGGTCGATCAACACGGTCACAGCTCTTCTGTCTTGGCCCCACAGTGGTGGAATGAACTGCTCACCAACATCAGGACAGCAGAGTCGCTGCCCATCTTTCGCCGAAGGCTCAAAACTCATCTCTTCAAGAAGTACTACCACGATCCTCCCTCTTAAGCACCAATTTTATTTTTAAATTGCTAATCTTGCATTTTACCTTGAGCACTAGATTATTCTATCAGTCACTTGTTTTAGAAAAGAGATGCACTTGTGAGTTCTGCCAAGTAATAGTACATTGGCTTTTCCTACGTTAAATGTAATTATTGTAAGTCGCTTTGGATAAAAGTGTCAACTAAATGACTGTAATGAAATGTAATTTTGGAGTGGATCCAAATCACGGTACAGATCCATAAATTATTTTCACTTTTGTTAACATTACCAGATAGACAGGCAGGGTAGCCTACTTCTGAATCTTTAATACATCCATGGTTAGGATACACTGCTAGCTTCTAGCTAAGTAGCCTAACATTAGATATAAGTATCGATAGCATGTTGGGAAGGATTGACGTAGCTAATTCGACGATACGATACGTCGATGCACCACCAGTATATTTTTGACATTTGTCTCTTTTCAGTACCAGTGCCCTAATATCACTGTGCATGCTGAGTATTGGTGCCCTAATGTCACTGTAGCCTACTGTACATGCTGACGACAAGCATCATGGGTGGACGTCTGCACTCTCCGACTGCCCTTGTTCTATCCACCCATGTCAAAAATACGTGCAACGGGGTGGAAAATATCACTTAGTTGCAACGTGAGCGTATAGTTTGGCACCCTGGCTATTCCAGTTTCATTATTTCTGAACATAAATCAGAGAGATTGCACGAAGCATGTGTGAGAATGAATAGAGGTTTACAGCAGAGGCTATTTCCCCTTTCACATGTTGCGTCACCATAGGTGCTCCATCTAGCCACTTTAAATCTCCATCATTAAACACAGCAGACTACCCTACAGTATGAGACTGCAACCAGCAGGTTGCAACCACACCAATATTGTATTCTTTCATATGACCCACAATTTCTAGTGGCACCCTTGCTCTCACCATCTTTATGTCTTAGGGTGGTCAGGAGTTATCAGGCAACTTGATTGTACCTTGGTGGAAAGGCAAACAGGTCCATTCAATACATATTTTATTAGTCCAGCTACTGTTGGCTACAGTAATATGCCACACAATACAAGTTATTTTTCTAATCCATAGAATGTATAAATAGATATAAATAATAATATATAATAGTGATAATAAGTCTATCGTTCTATAATAATAATAATAATAATAATACTATTACTACTACTACTACTAATACTAGCAATAATAATAAACTAAAAATAAATAAACAATAATAATAAAATAATAATAATAACAGTAATACAGTACGTAACAATATTGTTGTTATTATTATTATTAATAATAATAATAATAATAATATAGAGATAATGTAATTTGCTGTCATTTTCATATCCATACATTATTCACCAGTCATTTATAGCATTTAATGTTTTTTTTTCTTTTATTTTCTTTTATTTTTTTACTAAATAAACCGAGTAGGGTTAAAAAATGGCATGACTGAAGACTGTAGGCTTGCTGCTAGCACACATCAGGGTTGCTGCTAAGCACACATCAAGGTTTCTGCTAAGCACACATCAGGCATGCTGCTAGCACACATCCACTCATTCGAAGGTCAGCAACCATGGCAGCAACAGGCCATTGGCAGTTTGCTGTACTGCTAGAATACAAACAGCAGGGGGAGGTGTAACTCTCTTTGAGTTAGTATTGTGACTGGAACATTTAGAAACAATGAATCAGTGTTACAGAACAATATGAAAATGGTCCTGGACAAAACAAAACCCAGAAGCTAACTAACAGAATAACAACATGTTTTGTTGACCATATAGTAATACATTTACTTCACAAGTTAACTAACAGAATAACAAAATGTTTTGTTGACCATATAATACATTTACCTCACAAGCTAACTAACAGAATACCAACATGGTTTGTTGACCATATAATTCATTTACCTCACAAGGTGAAGTCTGAGGAGTCCCAATAGGAGCATCTCTATGACTACAGTATATTGGATAACAGAATCCACAGTTAAAAATTAAAACAAACATTCATCATTCTAAATTCATATTTACCTGTAAGTGGTACTGCAGATGAGAAAGGAGAAAGCATCCAGTGCCCACAGGTATTATCCAGTTCATTAGTGCTGTATAACCTACAGTATCCAGTGTATTAGTGCTGTATATAACCTACAGTATCCAGTGTATTAGTGCTGTATAACCTACAGTATCCAGTGTATTAGTGCTATTTAACCTACAGTATCCAGTGTATTAGTGCTGTATAACCTACAGTATCCAGTGTATTAGTGCTATATAACCTACAGTATCCAGTGTATTAGTGCTATATAACCTACAGTATCCAGTGTATTAGTGCTGTATAACCTACAGTATCCAGTGTATTAGTGCTATATAACCTACAGTATCCAGTGTATTAGTGCTGTATAACCTACAGTATCCAGTGTATTAGTGCTTTATAACCTACAGTATCCAGTGTATTAGTGCTGTATAACCTACAGTATCCAGTGTATTAGTGCTATATAACCTACAGTATCCAGTGTATTAGTGCTGTATAACCTACAGTGTACGTGTGACTCTTGTTCTTGAATGTGCTGGAGCCTGTTGCTGGGTGTACGTTTTATTTGCTATCTGCCCTTTCCTCCAGACACAGTGCCTCAGTGGGAGCTTCAATTTATATATATGTAGGACTTAATTTGAACGGGAAAAATAGTTCTACTGACCAAACACTCATTAGGTAAATTAATGCGTTTTGCAGATTCAAAAAGGTCAAAGTGAAATCTGCATGGTCATCTTCTGAATTGAATTAATCCAAAATATTGCTGCTCACCAAGAGTCACAGTCAAGCACAGAGGGATTGTATACTTGAGTCATGAGCTACAGTTAACCGGTGCCATTTCCCCTGCATGCTATATTTAATCTCTGGTGCCAGCTGCAAATTCTGATGATACAGTTGAACCATAGAGCTTTGAACTCCAAACCCGACTCCTTGAGGGCTTTGGACTGTCATGCTGGTTGGATGTCGGCCTATGCCCTTCGAGAAAGCGACACAGCAGGGAGGCAGCGCAAAACAATGGAAGACTAAACACTAAATATACTCTTTGCTGGGAAGTAGTCTTGTAAAAGGGCCGGAGACCTCCAAACTATTTTCTTTTTTTACCATCACTTTTAGCAAACAGGGAAATGAGATTTGAGTTTTAAGGTTGTTAATGAGTGAAGAGATTTGAGCACAGATTATGAATTCTCAATCCACATTGTTACCTTGAAAGGCTACACTAAGTCTCCCTCTGAAAAAAACCTTGAATTCGCCTGGTTGACGTGACGGAAGGTTTTCTCAGCAGATGGTCAGTTCTCAGCAGTGGCCCTCTAACCAAACCTGAGCCAACAGTTCCAAGACAGGCCTGTTGAATTTCACCAGTCCTGATATATAAATATCAGCGGAAAGCAGTTTGTTAGACAGAAGAGTATGGAGTCTTCCTTAGAGAATCAGCCTCAAGCTAGAAGGAGGAAAGAATGGGAGAGAGAGAGAGGGAGGGAGAGAGAGAGACAGGGAGGGAGGGAGAGAGAGAGAGAGGGAGACAGAAAGAGGGAGGGAGAGAGAGAGAGAGAGAGAGAGAGAGAGGGAGACAGAAAGAGGGAGGGAGAGAGGGTGAGAGAGAGAGAGAGATAAGAGACTGAACAGACTGAGCTCCAGAAGCAAACTAGGGATGCTTCTCTCTTACCAACGTGCTGCAGCCAATTAGGCAGATAGCGAGCTGACGAGGGGCTGCATCGTAGCACCGATTATTTACCCTCCTGAGCCACCCAGTCAGGGGTTTAATTAAAACACAAAAAACTGCCCGCGAGAAACTGGAAATGGATTGTGCTGAGTGGGCGGCTGTTGCTACATCTTCTCATGAGCTCATCTTCAGATGATCACAGCCACAGAGGCTCCCAGTAGATAACTGTGAGGAGGGATGGGTGAAGTGGGTGGTCAGATCAGTGTGATAACTGGATATTAATCGGACTCCTGGGGACATAATTGTGCTTATTCCACCTCATAAACTTCGGTAACCAAAGAGACTGTCAGGACAAGGGGAAAACAATTCAATTTATTTGAATCTCATTAAATCGTCTGAAAGACAACAGAATTTCCACATTAAGCTGTTTACCAAAAGTTCTAAAGAGTCTTTGGTTAACTTAATTCAAAAGCTTCCACTTCAAAAGAAAACCCTGCCAGAGATTAGATGAACACTGGCCGGCCCAAAGTGGTTTTTCACAGAGCAGTTCAAACATCTCCGACTCCTTGAACTGCTGCTTCCTCCTCTCATCTAATTAGCACCCAGCCAGACACATCAAACCCCTCTGCATCCCTGACAGCTCATCACGCATCATCGCTCCTAACCAGACAGATACGGAGGAACTCTCGCTCTCCTCTCAAAGTATTCTTTCTAACTCATAATCATAACGTAAAATATGAGGTGAGAGGACATAGAATCACTGTCCTGCACTGTCCTGTCTCGTCCCTGCACTCTGTCCAATGTTGTCTCCATGTTATGCACCACGACTAAAAGCAAATTCCTAGTATGTTGAAAAACCGCATGGCAATAAAACAAATTCTCATTCTGATTCTGGTTATGATACTGCTGAGGGTATATCTGAAAGTGTAGTCAGTCATTCTGTATTGGTTGCTCGAGTGACTGCCCATGTACAGTAGCCTACTTGTACATACAGTATATGGCACAAAGTAAAATTTTTCACATGGTTGTCTAAACTGCTGTGAGACCCGCTGATCTTCATTCACATCAGAGGGCTTGTTGAATGTTCACAAATTGCTCTCCTCCTACATTACCTCGCTGAAACCTTGTCAAAGCATACAGTCAGGTGGAAATGGAACTGACTTACAGGTGGCTGGCGTTACAAGAGGAAGGAAAACTCTAACTAAGGCAGCCAGCGGGGGATCTACTGTATCTGAGTGGCTATTTGTCTCATTAGTGATACCTGCCGCAGACGAGTAATAATTACTGTCAGACCTCTCACCCTCCTCCGGTAGTGGATGAAGCCACTGCTGATAAGACTGAGGTAAAAAACGTCCGGAATCTATCTTCCTCTGGCTGTTAGAACAGATCTGACACACGGACAGTATGGGATCAGCCCTGGGGAGAGCAAGGTCAGCCAATCCTCATGTTTATCTAATCGAGTGCACCTGTCACACTGGCCATGGCCATGGCACACCATTTACAAACACACACAGACTCGCACACTCACACACACACAGACACACACACATACAGTACACATACACACACACACACACACATACGGTACACATACACACGCAAACGCGTGCACGCTCACACACACACACACACACACACACACACACACACACACACACACACACACAGAGGACAGCTTTTCAAGTTAAACAAGCAAACTGTGCAGTACGTCGTCCTTGCTTAAACTCTCCTGTCCTCAAGGTAAACCAAGATCCGTCCGCCGGGCGCCTCCCAGGGCACGCTGGCTGGTGGCACGATTACCACATCGCCAATCCCTCGCCGTCTACAGGCGTCCCAGGCCAGGAGACACATTTTCCACCTGTGGCCAGTTCTGCTTATTTCCATCTTGTTAATATCCCTGGGACGGACGCTGTGTAAGCCAAGAAACTCACTGGGGGGGGAGTGCTGCTGTGGACTTGGACAAGATAAACATGGCTATATAGAAAGGGGAGACATTCAGAGCAACGTAAATAACCTTGCATCTGGAGGACGGTCTGGGCCCGGCTGCCCGGGAGACTACCGCCCGGCTGCCGCGGATGAATACCCAGCGGGATCTACGGATCCACTATACCAGCCCAGTATGGAGGTGAGATGAGGGCTCTACATACCGTAGGCTTCCCTTACAGACTACACACTGGGCAACACTACGTTACTGTAAATAGTGTACTGCCTCATCTACTGTACGGTATCATCAAGTGATCTTGAATAAGAGGGAGGTATTCTGTGTAGAATGTGAAATTAGAGGAAGCCTCAGAGTCCAGTAGTTTCATATTATTTTGGATGATCACTCTATTGTACACAATTCTTAATTTATCCCCCTCTTCCTCTCTCTCTGTCTCTCTCTCTCTCTCTCTCTCTCTCTCTCTCTCTCTCTCACTCTCTCTGTCTCGCGAACATGATCAATAGTGCTGGTGGCACTGATGTTTTCTGAGGACAGACTATACTGACAGTGCCATCCAGCTGAGTGCCCATCTGTCCTGTCTACACAGTGTCAGGATGATTACGTTGACTTTTCAGAAATGCATGATCTCTGATATAACCAAATGCAACAGTTCAATATTGATGGGTGGATTCAAGTGAGAAAACACGTTTGGTAATAGCATAAAGAAAAACACACATACACTTGGTACAAGAAAGACTTGCAGTGTTATTTAAACCAGTATATAATGAAATATTAGATCTTGACCTTGCAAGATACAGTATAGATAACTTGTGCTTTACAAGAACTGCCCGAGCTCTGATGTAGCAATCCGCGTCCAAACTACACAATGGGTCCATGGTAATAGATTGTATGACTCATCAGGTTTCTAGAAAGATCCTAATCTTCAGCCACTCAAACTCAGAATCACATTCAGTCATTAGTATGTAGGACTACGCCAGGAGCCGTGTGGTCATACACCACAGTGTAGCTAATTCCCATGGTGGCAATTCTCAGCAATCTGTGCTAAGATGCTAAAAGAGTATGTGGGGACCAACTGTTTGGCCACCCTCTAATACTCTGTTTGGACTGACAAATGTACTTAAAAAAAAAAGGAAAGTGACGCAAATTTGGCAGGTGGTGAGGAAGTATTAGTCAGTGCAATCTGGGCCGGGCCAAATCCTGATCAAAGCAGCAGGTTAAGCAGCAGCCACATCCATAACCTGGGACAGCTGTTTATTATGGAAGGGATTTGGTTTATGGGACAAGCACTCATATTTCATCTGGATTTATACTTGTCAGTTTTTTCCCACCCTCAAATGGATTGCTCCAAAGCCACTCCGTTTAGCCATTAAATCATTTCAATTATTATTGCAACTACTTTTGAGCAGAGGTCATATGTGATCGGGGAGATCTGAATTTTCCAGACATGCGACAGATATGTCATCACAACATCGAAAAACCTTCAAGCAACCTTCAGATCTAATACTCAAGGTAGATAAAGACTGAAGCTGATTACTTTCATTTCACCATACTGTAACACACAGAGCTACTCTGCATTCCTATTTGGCATGATGTCAATCTAGATCAGTAGCCGGCATATAATCGTTCCTATGTTTTATGACAGTTGTAGAAAGCACACTTACGTACACATGGTCCACTGGGTGAGCATGACCAGATGAGGGTCCTTTCATCTGCGGTAGCAGCGCTTGGTACAGTGCTTGGCTGTGGGGACTCTTCTTGATTGTGGCTGGGAGAGGCCTGCAGCAAAGAGGACTCTGTGGCTTTGCTGTCCATACGTGTTGGAAGTGCAGCAGCCTGGACGAACCCACAGGGGCTGACCAGACAGCTCAGGACTCCAGCAACAGACTGCTCCCTATAGGCAGGTTCCTTGTCTGACTTTTAAACATATGCACACAACACACGTACATGCACACGCGCACGCACACACACACACGCACGCACGCACGCACGCACGCACACACACACAAGGCACACAAGGCACACAAACACAAGACACACACACACACAGGCACACACACAATCAATCAATCTCTCTTTCTCTCTCTCTCTCTCTCTCTCTCTCTCTCTCTCTTTCTCTCTCTCTCTCTGTTCGTTCTTGATCCCATTTTCTCTCTCTCTCTTTATTGCTCCCTCACTTCCATATAGGCAATGTATATTCACCAAGTTTTTGAAGGGAATTGCAAAATTTGTTACAGAGATCTTTCCCATTAGTCAATCTGAGGCCAACCAGTCCCTTCATTTGCACTTCACAGAGCTGTTCCCCACTAATACAGAAAATATATTAACGGCAACTTTCACCAAACGTCCTTGTGTTCACCCAAACCACAATTAAACTGAGTAGACACCAATGATTAAAAGGAAAGATGCTACACACCTACACTTGTTAGTCTAATGAGTGGGAAGAATTGGTTGAGGAGTTGAACTAAGAGTTTATGATCAGATCAAAGCCATTCTTTACTGCTAAGGAAACTGTAATGATTACCAAAGCAGGCTATGAATAAAGAGTGTGCTGTAGATCATTTAATGGGCTTTTAACTCACTGAGGACTGGATGGACGATCACGCTGATGGAGAATGATTTATTCCGAATTTCATTAAAAGGCCATGAGAAAGTCAGATAAGCAGAATCTCCTTGGTGTTGTTTTTGTTGGGTGATTTGGTGTCAAGGCAATCGAGATGAAGGAGGTTGAGATGCCAGGGTGAAAAGGTTATTATGAGCTGATATGTTATGATAAGATGATATGTTATGATTTGTCTCTCTTCCTTTACATTCTTGCTTGGTGATGACATGGCCATAACTATGAAACAGCAAGTGTTGCAACTACACATACTGTATGACAGTATTTACTGTACAGTATGTGCATCATGCATTGTGATGTTCCAGCCAAGCCACACATGCAATAAGGATGACAAATGCAATGTAGGGGTAGATATATAAATAGGATCCAGTGTAGACTGAGAACTTGGCAGTGACTCAACGAACAGTAGACCACACTCAGACAACAATTCCTTGGGGGCTGTCAAATAAGGTAGACAGAACAGCACACTGTGTGCAGTTAGGCCTCACAGAAAATGGTGTCCGGTCGTAAATACTCATTAGGTGTAGAGGGTGTAAATGAGGGCAGACAGGCAGATTAATGAAAATAAACTGGCCTGGGGTGTTAGGCCAGATTAGATTAAAAAGCCTTTATTGCAAAGCGGCCATTGATACTGACTGTCCAGTGTAAACGCTTTGTAAACACAGGTTGGGATGGCGTCTTCTGTTGTACAGTTCAGGTGGGTGGAGGTGTATTGTCGTCTGATCAGTGCTGTAGCCTGCATGTACAGTACAGTAGTGTGCTGTAACCCAGAGGTGACCAGAATTCCTCTGACATTTGAACCTACGTCTCATGTCATCCTGGTTATGGTGGCTCATATGTCACCTATAAGACCATTACATAACAGCTGAGATGTATTCCCCAATCACCTGCTCAGGAGGGAGCCCCCTGCCTGTTCAGAGGCACTGGTCACTGTCATCAACAGTGCTTTTCCGCATTTCTCTCTATGGGGAAACAATCAATTTAACACAGCCTCAATAAGACAAAAGAGGTCAGGCACCAAGAGACCCCCCCCCCCAAGTAATCATGTTACAGACGTTTCCAAGGCGATAAGGATTAAGATAATCTATTTCACAAATGTAAAAACTTCAAAGTTAGTGAAAGCACATTATGGTCATTCTAACTGGAACACCCGTCAAGAGGGTCTGAAAAAAGGAATTACTGTGAACATGAAAGAACTTCTGCAGGGGCCTCTTGAGTAGAACGTCACAACTTCTCTTTCGTTTCCAATTACAGATTAAGAAACATAATTTTAATAATTTCCAGAGATCACTTATCAGCAAAAAGCCTGGCTTTTAAATCATTTCTTGTTCACAATATTGCTACCATTTCTTTAGTGTTACATAAAAACCAGGCCCAGCCTTGCTAAAGGCTGATGGGCTACAGTATTACATAGGCTATAACTGTTGTTTTGATAGTTCTGGACAAATTGCATTGTCTGCCCTATGCAAATCCCATCACCCAGCATGCAAATGACCTTTTCAAGATCACATTGAACTCTTTTCAGCTTTCCAGGTCCTTTAGAGAAGAAATTGTATAGCCTACCTGGGCAGAGCACACCAACAAGGCATCATCTCTATACTTTAGAAACTCCTACAGTAGCCAGCAGTCAGTGCATGTGTGGTGCGCATGGATGTATTAAAAGAACTGGACACGGCATTGAAACATGGCCGTCCATTCATTCCAACAAAAGTTGCTCACCCAGCACTTGAAATAGTTTTAACATACTTCCTGTTGGCCACAGCACAGGCCTGATTTTGTGCAGTAGGGTTTTTCTTGGCCCCTATCTCTTTCCCATAGACCAGTGCGGCGCTGTCACAGACACACATGGCAACAGAAACAACTGTAAACTCTTGCTCTTGCAGAGAAAGTTGATGATTAAAAGGGTTAAATGTTATTTTTTTCCACAAGCCATTTCTTTCCTCGTGTATGTCGATGGGGAATAGTCTTTTTGCCCCCCAAATGCGCAACGTGAATTGCAATACTGAGCTTGGCCACTTTGCTCAAAATGTTTCCCAGAGCTAGCTCCTGGGGGCTTGATGGGGCGTGGTTAACAAAGCTCCAGAGCGAGTACGGGACAAAGGACACAGGCCTCATAGGATCCGCCAATCAGCCGACCAGGAGCCCATGAAAGATCTCATTGTACAACTTAATAAAACTAATTCCAAAGCCGCCAAATGCAATTTGCGGGCACCCGAAAGTTAACAAAAGAGAGGAAATCTAATCTCTGTGGTGAAGCCAGAGGAATATAGATGTACTGTAGTTAATAGGAGAGAAGCGTGTGGGTGGAAACCCTTCACTATCACTGGCGAGTGCAGAAACACTCAATATTTACAGTTATTTATCAAAGGCCATGCAGTATAGTATACTGTATGAACTATCAGATTTAGATGAATGTACTACCATTGTAGTACATGTAGTAAAGTGGCATTACTAAATCTATGTACAAGCATTTAGGCAACTACTGTATTGTCATCAGGGGCATCATTAAGGAGGGGAAGGGGGAATGATCCAGGGGCCCCAGGTTGGTTGGGGGTTGGGGCCCAGAAAACCAGACGACACTGATGATCATATATTACTGTATAAGGGACACAGTGGAATATCTTTTTTCCTTGACTGTCAGCCTGGCAAAAAGTCAGGTCCTTTATATCTGCCAGTGCCCATCACACACCGTTAAACTTTTCCTCTGCAACAAGTTGTTTTTCAGATTTTCTTCAGTCAAACACAAAAGTAGAATGACACGTCATACCATGGGAGGAAAAAAACATCTTCTTCTGTTCGCTCTGTTTGAGGTGATGATCCACTTGAACCTGTTTCTGGAATGCTGCACATGGTACGCACTGACACAGTGAGGAGGGGAGGAGGAGCATGGGTGGTGGTGGCGTGGGGCGGGGGGTCCATGGAGGAGAGATGGCTGTGGCTTGTGACTGGTACTTGGCTGGAGGGGGGAATCCACGTAGCATATCTCGCCACCCACCCTCATCATTCTAGGGGGCTCTGCCTTCGATGACAGGAGGCACCCCACGCGACACCACACTGCTCCACCATTTGCAGGCCCCTCGCCGGACCGTTGTCCTGTAGACCCATAGAGTAAGTGCCCTGGCCATGCCGCTAAATCAAAAGAAATGCCACTACTTGTTATCTTCTCACAGCTTTTCCTCGGCCTCTGCAGTGGGGACATATCTCCTTGCTTTGATGTCGGAGCCACTGGCAGTGTCTCAAGTTCTCATCAACCGAGCGCCTCTTCATTAAATCCACAAACTGCTTCAAATTAGAGGCAGTGTCAGTATCCCCTTAGTTCCAGACACGGGGGCTGGGTGACAATGTGTAGGACACAAAAGCCAAACGCCACAGGGGTAGAGACTGGGGACATGAACCCTATGATTAAATTGACGATATCACATTCAGATTCATAACATAGTTCATAACCATAACCTTTAGCATGCCAATATTAATTTATTGCTATGATCGAAGATCTTACTGGAGAGTCGAGAAGGTTGATAGAATGTTAAAAGTAAATATCAATACTAATGCAAATAAGGATGTTGATATTCAGGACAGCTAGCTGGATGAATCAACCAACTGTGTGTATTTAAATTGATGTGTCAGAGTGTTCATTCTTGGCTTATGTTCCAGCCATGCCTGACTGCATCCAAGTAAGTTTGGTGGAGCTAACTGTTCTGCAATGAATTCTGGGACAGATTTTCATCCAGCAGAGGCTTTCATCCTGAAACTCTCTCTCAGTTCCCCTGTCACCTGGACTCCCAGACACTCTATTTATAACTTGTAACCATAACAACTGCCGTATTCCTTCATTAATTAGAGAAAAAAAGTCTTGTCACTGGGTATTTCTCTTCCTAGGAGAACATGATCCACTTGTAACATGTTTACAGAGCTTGTATCTGTGTTGTCGAATCGCTGAAGGAATAATGCTATGTACTGTACATAAATACCGTGTACTTGGGTATGACAGCAGCTCCTAGCAAGAATCTGTTGGAAAGAATCACACTTCGCTGTGAAGAAAGAGTTTGCTAATCAAGAGAAAGAGTTCTAAAAATCTGAACGTTCTGTTCCTGCAAGGGAATACACTACGCAGCATCAAGGCTGTAGGAAGGATGGGGAAGATGAATGAGACTTCACAGAAGCGTCTTACGTGAAAGATTTCATCTTCTTTGCCTCACTTTTTTTCTTTTTTCTTTTTATTTTAAAGAGGAAGCAAGTTGACAGATAGTTGTCAAACTCCGATTTGACATTCTCTACTCAGTCAACATTTTGGTGCAAAGACTTTAAAACAACCTCACAACAAAGGCTTGGGTTATCGGTAACAAGCAGGTGACAACATAGTGTAATAGCCTGAAGAGGAACCCAAGACAACAACCTGACCCTATCTTAATTATTTTCTGATCATTCTGTTGTCAATGCAAGGCTGAGGAGCCAGAACATAATAAATTTACTCCCATTTACTGGTCTAATGGATGTAACAAATAAAGGAATCTCAAATCTACTATCTCATATCTCATATATCCCTTCCATTCATGATTCCCTCAAATCAGAGGAGACAGGTGATGTTGGACAATATCTGGAATTGCTTGGACCTGGGGTGCAGTCTATGGCTCAGGAGCAGTGAAACAGAACAGTGGCTGTTCACCCTCTGAAGGGCAGGGGTAACAGCCGTTTAGTTGACGAGAGGTTAAGACCTTGTTTGACATCTTCCTGCTCCCAACATCCTAGGATCCTAATTGCTCCCTGAGGGACCAATCCTCCGGTCATACTTCCCTGAATCTGACCCAAATGCATGCTGGGGCATACTTCTCTTCCACTTCCTTGTCTAGATAACCGTCCAATCGCACAACCTCATTCCAACCCAGTTCTCCTACTGTATACCACACAGCACAGCATTAATCCTACTAGGGAACTGGGGACTGAGGCTATTTACTTCTCAACCAATGTCTCTGAACAGAGAAAAGAAAAAGAAAAAGAACATACACACACACGCACGCACACAAACACACACACACACACACACACACACACACACACACACACACACACACACACACACATACAATATACTGTCTATATTTTTGCAGCAGGATTAAAATGATTATCAGAATCGTATTATTTATACATTTTCTCTGACCTTGTTTATAATACTAATTGGAGCGACTTAAGAGATTATGATGAGATGAGTCATACACCAGTGATCATGAAACATGGAACATAATGGTTTGCTGAAATGACACTGCAGATGGCATCCTTCAAATAACTTTCCCATCCTTTTCAGTGGGTCTCCAAGGTTGTGTGACTAATGCCAGCCACTGGGTTTGTCCCTCTACCTGAACAATCACATTTGTTTTCCAAGGCAGTCATGGTCTAAAGCAGAACTGTTCTAAGAGAGCAGATCCTGGTGTCTCTCTTCCTGCTTGGATGTTTCTCCCTTGATTTGTCAGATTAAGCACAGAGGGGTACTCTCTATTCAGCAAGCAATGGACATTATACTGTGAAAGCAAGGCTAGCAAGGTTTCTCTAACACAAGCCAAGGATAGTGGGGTTGTTTTCTACTGAGAGAGGGATCAATGGCAGTCTGAAAACCCTGAAAATGTTTGAACAATTTCAAGTTTCCCTCCACATGAATGATAATACATTATATATGTAAATAAGACGCTGTAGCTTATGATTTCTACGTGGTAAAACGTGTATTAATTGGATAACCAGGGGCGCCCTTTGCTGATTACAATGGTGCCTTAGTTACATAGCATATATCATAAACTATATAAAACAATATAAAACAATATAACAATAATAACAATATAAAATCATATTCATACATTTTACACATTTAAATACAATGACAATTTTAAAACGATTTTAAAAGTCTCCTGAATCCTACTCCATTTATAGGAGTTAAACACTAAATGTAGTCTTTCCTAGTTCAGTTTTGACTCAAGGGACCGCCAGGAGCCAACCAATCCTGAAACCTTGTTTGTAATTGCTTGAACGCCATGTAAAAGGTAGCTTTTGTAAGATAGCTTTAGCCAGTGCTGTGCTCGCCTAGTGATCAGGGACTGTGTGCATTCTAAAATAATAAAAACAAAGTGCTGAGTGATAGACAGTATCAAGCTGTTTGAAAGAGGTAAGGCCAGCATGCATAGATAATGTCCCCATAATCAAGTGCTGACAGGAATGTAGACTGTACTAAAAGCTTTCTATTTTCATGTGAAAAAGATCTTTCTATCTAAGATCTATTTCTATAAAATAACTTTAAGTTTTACTCTCAAATTTTTGAGAGTTTAGTTGAGTTTTAGTTTAGTTTAGTATGATTGAGTTGCATAAGGACGTGTTGGTTTAGTTATTGAGTCAAATGTAACAATTCTGTAGCTGTGTAATAAGAAAATGTCAACTAACTTGTGAATGGTGCAGGGGAGGGCTGGGGGGGGTATATATGCCCCAATTACTGTCACCTGGTGGTTTTCCCCCAAGATTCACTGACAGAGCCCAGAGCCAGTCCAAACTCTTTTGGGACAGAGGATGCCAGTCATACAAACACCGGGTGACATGATTTAACATGTACAGATACAGGTAGATAGCTACACCACCTTTTCCTTTTCTTTCTGCTCTAAAAAGGTTAAGACCACCAAGACCTACATCAGAGTCTGAGACAGATTCCTTTAACCAAGACTCAGAAATAACAAAAATATCAGGATTTGTGTGTTGGGTCTGAATATTTGCATACAGTAGTCCAATTTAGAGACCAGGCTTCTCACATTTAAATGTGACAGCCCCAGACCGTCCCTAGATTTAAAAACGAATGCAGATTCTAGGAGAGGAGGATCCGTATAACATTAAAAAATGTAATGTAGAAAAACACAGTCCATTAATTAGCACACCATCTGCTTGAGGCTAGAGCTGACAGCAAATGGATTTGCAACAACTAATCAAAAGGAAACCTGCATGATGTTGCAATGAATCACAAAGGCTTGTCAACAAAACTATTTAAAATAGCAAAACACACCGGCTAGCCTACCTTCAAAAACAGTAAAGATGCTTTGGTGGATGACAA
Source organism: Borostomias antarcticus (assembly GCF_949987555.1). Classification (NCBI taxonomy): domain Eukaryota; kingdom Metazoa; phylum Chordata; class Actinopteri; order Stomiiformes; family Stomiidae; genus Borostomias; species Borostomias antarcticus. Next base: position 28,116,274 of record NC_140237.1, read on the forward strand.
ACACCTTCCATTAAATCCCAGGGGAATTATGGGAAACTTATTTCAGACATGATGCAATGCCACTTGGTACAGTACATTGAGAGCATTGGACTCCAATCGTTGTAGTTTTTAAGCTTGAGCTCCTCTGCCCTTCATCTCCCATCATGCCTCTCTTGTGCGGCCCCTCAGGCTGCCCTCCTGTGATCCCAGTCTTGCGGCTGAGCGTGCGATCAAGCTCGACTGATACCGAACCGTGACGACACCGCAGAGGTGACGTATTGCCACCCAAAACTATTCACTACATTTTCACCATCATCGTCTTCGCACATACAGTACTGTACGGTGTGGTAATGTACTTTAGGCTATGGCCAGTCAAACTAGACCTTCAATAGTGCACTACAGTATCTTTACTGTACAGTACCCAGTCATAGATCATAGAAGGTGTTAGTACTGACAATAGTCTAATAATTGGAGACAAAATTAAATCTTTGGGGGGATTTATTTAGGGTACAATTTGTGTATTATGCTTGTTTATACTGCAGAGGGCTTCTTGTTTTAGAACATACAGTTTTACACATCACAATATGTCATAAAGCAAAGAAGCGAAATATAATAAGTATTCAATCACATACTTCAAATCAATAATTACTTTCAAAAAATAATTACATTTCCAGCATTGTTGACAGTTGAGAGCCTCTGGCTGTGATCACTCACTGCATCAAAACTCAATTAATAAAATCGCTAAGTACTTACTAATCCTAGCAGAATGAATCCTGCAGGACAATTCATCCCACCCTCCCTCCCAGCACTCTCTCCCCCAGCATACAAAAATATATATCAAAAGATATTTGTTTATTAAGTTAGAGCTCTTAGAAAGCTTCCTGAAATGCCTGATAATTATAGAAAGTGCTGTTTGCTACAGAAACGGTTGAAATCCCCCAATCCCTAAAGTAGGACAATGGTGACAACTTCAGCATGGGAGCATTTTTATACATTTAATATATATATATATATATATATATATATATTACCTTTATTAATGCACCAACAATAGCAAGCTTGGTGGTCCTGGCTGGAGGCTGTTGTGTAGCAGGTGATGTCCAGGTGAGGAGGAGGAGAGAGGGTGGAGGGGGACACGGTGTGCGATATTGGTGAAGTTCTGATGGATTCTGTGGGGGGGGGTTCAGTGCCTCTGTCAGCGGCCAGTCCCTCTCCAGGCCAGCGCTGCAGAGCTCAGACACGATGCCCCCCCCCCCCCACACACACATACACACACACCTGCTCTGCCACATCCTTTCAACTCTCTAATTAGCACGCAGCTATTAGGTAGCGGCCTGCTATCCAGCCTTAATGTGATGTCGCGGGCGTTGAGTGAGACTGATGAGACGACCGGGGGGGCGTCAACGTCGCCCTCTAATATTAACATCACCGCCCCGCGGGGCCGGACCGCACGCTGACGGCATCTGCCGAGATCCACCGCCAGACACACACACGTACATACGTTGTCTATAGACCTACATGCTTACATCCACACACACACAGAGGGTTGCTGGCGCAGGAGGGTCGAGATTTGACCACAGGCACAGTCACATTTCATCATCCTCCAAAACACACACACACACACACACACACGGATAAGCTCTCCCATGGCTGGGATCTCCAAGAATAGCGTGGGGGAGAGCATACCAGTCTCTCCCTGAGATGGGGCACAACCGTGGTCAGTGGAAGCCTCAGTGAAGACCTCTCCCGTTCGTGTTCAGACTGAGCCGGGGAAGCTTTGCCTGCTGTCTTTGGCACCGTCCATTTCACTAAGCAAAAAAATCCCATCAAGATCCCGCTCAAATCATGGCGGCTTATCTCTGCTTTGTTCGGAGGCGCAGGATAGATTTCAGTGGACTGGATTGTTATCGGAGGGGGAGCTGTCGTCTCTTATCAGTGGTGATGTGAATGTATGTAGTAAAGCCAAAGGAACACACATTGATAAGGAGCACACTGTTCTACTATCACCTGTTTTAGTTGACAGGGGCACGATCCTCACACAGATATATACAATCTATTAGCCTACCATTGATTCATCACATAATGTCACCATGTGCTTGAAGCCATTCTCTTTATGTTGTTTAGGCTACATACATTTTTTTGTACATTTTATCTTTACAATAATAGAGCTATCCCCGGCTGGCCTGTCCTCTGTCCACCTCTCTATCCCATCTTTCCTCGGACACCATCGGCCATGACAGCATTCATATTTGCCACTGGCATCTGCAGGGGTCTCAGATAGACCATGACAGGGACGGATCTTTAATTTAGGTTTTGGCTAATTTTAACATAAAATACACCAGCCAAAAGAAATACTGCTCTGAATAGAACCCCGCCCTCAATGTTCCAGCTGCCTACTCTAGAATAATTTTGCCTGCTCATCAGCTGCAAGGAGCTGCAGCTTTGCCCAAAATGTGTGAGGCTGCCTTGATACAAACGCTGAACAACTACCTTGTGCCTGCCAAGTCTAGAATTATTTTGCCTTTTCTCAGCTTTGCCCAACATTAGTGTGTTCTATTATCCACCCAATAGTAGTGACTAGCTAGCTTGCAAACAATAGCCAAACCATGCTAGCATTCAGACAGATCTTGCCAAACACAACATATATCTGGGGGGGAGGTGGGTATATAATGGACTAAATGGCAAATTACTGATTGCTCCAATGGGTATAAGAACTAGTAACTATAAAGGTTATAAAGGCCTCAACTCTCTTTCTTTAAGTGGAGGTCTCACATCCGTTCCATAAGGTAGTCGTTTTACAAAATGGACTCTTTTTGGAGGTTGCGCTGGCCTGGTCACAGAATGGCTTGTTGGAGTTGACTGAGCCTCTCTCTGTCATTGCTTACTCTGAAATGATGTACATTTCCACTTCCCTGCTCTGCCAGAGTCGAGATTTGAAAACGAGGAGCAATTGTCTTCCAATTACATACAACTGACTAGTAAGACAGGTGTCATCTACTGTGTATTATGTTTCAAACTGTGACAGGAGCAAAGATGAAGAAGAGGAATATTCACAAATTACAGGCGATTTTGATAACTGAATGTCACTAACTCAAACATGCAGTGTAATAGCCAATATTGTAGAATTATTAGATATATATATGCTTTATGCACGCACATCCCCCCCCCCTTTCCCTCTCATTGTAATTGCCTTGTACTGTATTTTGTATGTCGTAATTGTCGTATTGCATTTTGTATGTCGCTCTTTCTTCCTTTTTATCTGTTATTTGTATTGTGAAGCGCTTTGTTAGGAAGCATGATGGCGGCGCTACGCCCGACAGCAGCCAGCCACTCTCCAATTCCTGGCGTTTCTTGTTAATCTGTTCGTTTGCAGTCCTTTGTTTTTGTTTGTCTCCCTTTGTACCTGGGCTGCGCCCCGGGCTGATGTAACAGTTGGTTGGGGGGCGCATTATAAATAAAAATAACATAACATAACATAACATATGTAGCCTACTGCATTGCTCTTTTACTTCTTAAAGGAGTAGTAAAGGGACAAATCGTGTTTAGCACTGTTTTAAAGGAGTAGTAAAGGAAAAATGCATGTTTAGCCCTGTTTTAAGGTTACTTATGATCATATAATGGTTCAGATCAAAACGTTGACAAAACGATAGATATACGGTAGATATACGGTAGATACGGTAGATATATTACGGTAGACCACCAGAACCTCCTCTCCACCCTCGAGGAGAAAGGCATCGCTGGCTCTGCACACTCTCTATTTGCATCCTACCTGATGGGCCGCTCCTACCAGGTGACATGGAGAGGGTCGATGTCGAAACCACGTAGTCTGACTACGGGGGTTCCACAAGGGTCTGTCCTGGGTCCTCTCCTGTTTTCCCTCTACACTACATCTCTGGGCTCTGTCATTCGCTCGCATGGCTTCTCCTATCATTGCTATGCCGATTACACCCAACTGGTCCCCTAAACATGCATTTTCCCTTTACTACTCCTTTAAGGTTACATATGATCATATACAATGGTTCAGATCAAAAAGTTGACAAAACTAGCACTTTTGAGAAAGTTGATAATTGCTCTACCACCGTTTAGGTCATACAATGGATGTGGTTGGGCACCTTGAAAAATCATTCAAAAACATGTTAAACTCTCGATTTCAGCAATTATCAGACTTTCTCAAAAGTGTTAGTTTTGTCAACTTTTTGATCTGAACCATTGTATATGATCATAAGTAACCTTAAAACAGGGCTAAACATGATTTTTCCCTTTACTACTCCTTTAAGTATTTTACCTTCCAAAAGAATGAATGAATGTGACATCAAATCAGTAATTGATGGATTGCCATCTTCACTTTGACATATGTCGGTATTTTTGTCAAAGTTCCTGCAATGTGGATCCCTTTTCTGTATTTGCCATTCAAAACCAAGTTAAAGCCCAGAGGACATCATGAGGAGGCAGGGTAAACACCCATCACTGATGTTTTTTTGTGAACTAAGTAGACAAGGTGTTCAATAACAGCTCGATTGTTCCGCTTCACTTACATTTTGAAATGTTTGCACTGTCCCCACTGACTCTGCAATGACAAATGATCAAGTGCAGCTCAGTTCAATTTAAGATCAAATCATTCTTCATCAGTGTAAAAAAACAACAACAAAACAGATAGCCTTCCTGGGGTCGACATCCAACTATCGACCACCCTGTACAAGACAATCCAACCTGAAATATCATCTTCATCACAACATCACATAATGACCATTCCAGTCAGTCTACTCCTCAGTGCTTCAGTAATCTATCTTGTACTGTAGGCTGCAGTGATGTGGGAGGCCGGCCGACACAGCCAGCTCTCCACAGACCCCTAGAACACAGAGTGACTGGCCTGTGGAGCGACTTTTCATTTCAATCTGAGCCAGGCCATGGAAGGAGGACATCATACAGCGTAGCGCGGGGGAGCGGGGGATGGGCTGTGACCGCCAAGGGCCTCAAACAGGCTCAGGTACTTGAAACAGAAATTCAATGCTGTCTCAGGAGAGCACACACAGCTCAGGCAGGCAGGCTGACCCTGTCAAGACCACTGAAGCCAGTCACCTTGGTAGGACACGCCACCTAAATGCAAATGGGCCTATCCGTACTCGGTCGTCGCCACTCTTTCAGACTGGAATAATTCAGTTTGCTTCATTAAGCGTTCAGACTCTTGTGGGAAGTTTGTGACGAGGTCGACTGTCGAGGTCGTTGAAAGACACGGGGGGAGGGACGATTAGTCAAGAAAAACAATAAAACATGAGGCTGACAAGCAGCCGTGCTCGTATCATTGAGCTGTTGAAGCTGGTTCTACGATGACAAATGACATCATCAGAGAGAGCCATGAAATGGCAGCCAATGTCTCGGCGAATGCAGAACTCCATCTATACTGACCTGAACATTCAGAACTCCATCTATACTGACCTGAACACTCAGAACTCCATCTATACTGACCTGAACGCTCAGAACTCCATCTATACTGACCTGAGTGGAAGTGCAAGTGGAGCGACGCCCACATCTAGCTTCTCCTACCACACAGTATATCAACTTCATAGTGCCAGGATCCCCAGGACCAAAGCTTTTGCAGCACTGCCTGCTCATCAGGCAAGGCCAGAAGTCACACTGCAGCACAGCTCCTCTCCAGTCAGATTTACAACGCTGGGGAGGCCTTGGGACGCATCTCACATGTTCATCTCTCAGCGTACAGTATGACCGAATTCACCGGCTCCTGTGCACGGCATCCTCCCCTGTTGGCTTTAAATAGGCTCCACTGCGATAATGTCCATTAATCTAATTATGTTAATGCGAACAGTATCTACATTTGACTGTAATTATCTGTCATCACATATCCACAATGCCTAAATAATGTATTAATGATACACTGTATCTTTGTGTATTAATGAACTGTCCAAAAGGCATAGTGTACAATATTTCAGTATAGAGTTCCAAAATAGGATTCATGTCTTATCATTCTGCTCCACACTATTTGAACATTCGCACTAGAGCTATAATTTCCATGACAGAGAAGACAGCCTAACTGCACTTCTCCCAGTTTTAATTCTTTGTTTACTCAGAAAGCCCCAAAGCGCTTGTTCTTTCATCATCAACTTCATGTTAAATTAACCAGACAGGCAGTTTAAGGTAACTAAGTAATTAAGCGGAAACATTACAAATTCCAATGTGTATGTAATGATGTAAGATATAAACAGACAGAAAGATAAATCAACCTTTATAGTCACTGGAGGGTTTGTTGTTTGTAGTTCTTCCCAGATACCCCCTGGACTTAGCAGGCTGTTAGTTCCCCATAACAGTTTTCTTATGTGGCCTGTCATTTGAAAAGTCCAGTGTCTATACCGGCAGTTTTGATGCCCCTCTATTGAACCTTGCAGTATTTGATTTGATTTTTTGATTTTTTGATTGGATTTTTGCACAGAGAATCCATTTGTATTCAGTTCATTGTTGCGTCTGGAGTCCTGTCCTTCTCAGATCCAGTATACTGTTAAGACAATATCCTGTACAGTAGGGGAAGATGCATGATCTTCTCTGAGCCAGTATAAGACAATATACTGTAGGAAAAAACACACGGCAAGTGAAAAGTGGAGATATTTGTCTTCATCAGACCTTTGAGACTCTGGCACTTATGAAGACCAATGTCGGTTAATATACATCAGTCGCTTTATTGCCAAAAATGAGAGCACAAAGTGGCTTCGGCGGTGCCACAGACAGCCCAAGGTTGCGTTAACCTGCAGGAGCGATGGGCCTTGTCTGTCAAGGGCACCTTTAAGGCCGATGGAGACACCTCTTCTCCCTGGTGTGGCGGAAAACATATTTGGGAGTAAATCATGTAATATCACAAGGTGAGCAAATGACAGAACATATCGCTGTGGATAGATTGGATAGATGTCAAACGGCTGACCAAGCATCCATTTTGCAGGTTGCAGGTTGTTGTACTGTATAGTGGGAAACTTCCCCTACAATTCAACTTACAAAGCAACCAGTCACATACAAAGTTTATGGGCATTATGATATACAGTACCACAAAATATTATATTACCCAAGTATATTACAGCACCCCAACGCCTACTGATAGATGAAACAATCTCTCTTTCTCACACCACCTGGTATCTCAAACCAGCTGGTAATATCAACAGTAGATTGTTACCCATCTATCATGCACATTTAATTTTATTTTATTTGGGGGGGCGAGGAACCAAGAACAAAGCCCAATTCAATATGTATTCATCATCACATCTTTAATTTAATTTGCCAATATACTGTAGAAACTCCTTTCACATTTGAATTTACAACCAGCAATTATTTTCTTCTTCCGTCACAGTGTGTGACCATCAATCTGGATTAACCAACTACTGAATGTCTAAAGATACAGGACTGTACTGTACACCTCACTCCAGCTGCTCCACTGCCCTGGCACTTCCTGGAAGAAACCTTTAAAGACAGCACTGATACATTAGGCCTTTGAACTGGCTCCTCTGCTTCAGTGGGACCTGGAATAGTGCTGCAATAATTATTAGTAGCAAGTGCTGCTGTACTTTTAATCTAGTGCCATCTTCAATCTTTCAAATCGCACTGGTTTCTTGGAATTGCCCTTACCATTTGTAGAGTGTAAGCCAGCAGCCATGCTACATCCTCAAAGTCATAACGCAACATTGGTACAGCCCATCTATATATATCTAGTCTGTGTTTCTGTACACTTGTAGCTTACACTACACCATGTTCACTAGCTCCCCAGTCTGTCTACATTTGCTACAGGGTTAACCTCTAATTTTCACTATTTGCTGTACCTTTCTACAGACACAACAGCCAGAGCCTGAGGGCCAGACCAGGGCTCTTTGAACGTGATAAGGCTGAGTGTGGAGCTTCTTGGCCCTCGGCCGCAGGTCTGTCGGACCCCTGCAGGACACTACCTCTTTATGGGCTTCGCTGGAAATCCTGTTAGTGTAGCGGAGGACCTCCAGCTCCATATCAGTCTTAGTCAGACAGCTGCAGGAAGAGACAGGGACAAGCAGCTCTTCTCTGGTCATTACCATGCCAGGTGTGCATTTATCCGTGTTATTATGCATGCTGTCACACAAGCCACAGGGTCAGGAAGCACAGCCATTTACAATTATGTACTTGGTTAAGTCAAAGAGGGGGGAAGGGCACAACGGTAGGAAAATCGCCTTCCGATCACTCGTGAGAATGTAATCACTGGGCTACCTACCGGTCTTACAGGCACACACATGCAGACACACACACACTCACAGACACACTCACACATACCAAACAGTTAAAGGAAATCAGCTCCTGTATCTTGTTACCGCGGTGACAGTCTATTCTTGGTGTTCGTTCGTTGCCTTTCGCTCCTTAATGATCCTCCCTCACATTAGAGAGACAGTCGACACCTCAGATGAGTCACTGTGAAACAGCCACACTCAGTTAATAAGGTTCCTCTAAAATAGCCCCACAGAAACACCACAGGAGGTGCAGAAACCAATGGTTACAGGGGATGGTATTTCTGGTACAGTATATATACTGCAGTGCTGCTTTTTTTCTTACATATTTTTATTCTATTCTACTCTGTACACATGCTGTACGCATGTATATAGTCCCTGTTCTTCCTTGTTACGCCCCCTGGAGGGCATGGTGTACCAGTGGAGGTGGGGTGGGCACAAAGGGAAGGAGACCAGTGTGAGGGATAACAAAAATGGGTATTTATTTAACAAAGCCAAAATAGACCACAGGGAGCAGAGGGAACTAAGAGCGGTGTCAAAAATAAAACATCCCTACCTAAACCTACCTACCTGACCAAACTAAAATACTTCCCTATACCTTCCCTACCTAATAGCCAGCTGAGTAAAGACCAGCATGACTATAAAAGGACAATGGGTTGACACACACTCCTAAACTGGTGTACTAAACAGGGGAGTCACCTACGGGCTGAGAAGTATAAACCCCGGGGTGGCTAGACTGTTCCCCCCCACTCACCTGGGTCATTAACTGAAACTTTGGCTATGCTACAAACATTGTGCTAAACAAACAAAAAGGCTATATAGTGTATAAAGACAACTAAGAAAATACAATTAACAAAACTAGTGTGGCTACAACTGAAGACAAGAGCGGCAACAACTAAGGTTAACAAAACATGTAACACAAAGTCAACTGAACATACAAACCAGTAGCACACACAGCAAAATGGCACAAAGGCAAATGAAGGAGTATGAGTAGGGTATATATAGTGGGTTGATTGGACGGCCGCAGCTGCAGGGAGTTTGTGACTGATGACCAGGAAACCGGGCCACGCCCACAGCACCTGGATGACTGAAAGGGGAGTGGGAGACAGCAGGGGGAGACAAAACAGACACATACGACACACAAGCCACAGCCAGACCACTGGCTGTAACACCCCCACCCATAAAGGCACAAGCCAACAAGCTTGTGACCGCTGGAAGCGAACCTCCCTTCCACCAACCCCCACACACAGGCCTAACCAAAAAAAAACACCGGCCCCCACAGCGCAAGCATCAACCTCCAACTTAAAAGCCTTTGAGAAGTTGGGGGCAGCAAGCACAGGTGAACTGCAAAGCATGGCTTTTACTGAATCAAAAGCCAGCTGACAGTCAGCGGACCACACAAAGCGGACCGACGGGCCAACGAGGGATGTGAGGGGTGCAACCACTGAGGAGAAGTTCCTGCAGAACCCACGATAGTAACCGGCCATACCCAGGAATCTTCTCAGCTGACGGCGGGTGGTGGGAACAGGAAAAGCAGCCACCGCAGCTACCTTCTCCTCCACGGGACGCACCTGTCCGCCACCAACCTGCCTACCCAGGTTTCTGTGCAGAAGCGGAAGGTGGAGTCAGGTTTGGGTACTAGTAGGCATGGAGAACTCCAGGGACTACCACTCGCCACCGCTAGATTATTCTCCAACAAATACGTTACCTCCCTCTGCATAACGGAACGTTTCAGCTGGTTGACACGATAAGGATGCTGCCTTATCGGGCCGCCCCGCACACGTCAATATCATGTTCTAAAACGGACGTGCGTGAGCGGACGTCTGAGAACAGAGATGGAAAAGAACGTATAAGGTTAGTCACTCCAACCTGCTGATCCACCTGCAGATGAGACACAAGGGGGTCCAGACACAGCAACATCTCGGAGTTGGACAACCGAGGGCTTTCCTGTGGCACAGACCGCACCCGCAGACCATCATCATCAACACTGTCGGTAGAACACACCACAGCAGAGGCAGAAGACACCACGGGCCCTGTGTTGGCTTCCAACCCCTTATCCGCAGCTTGACCATTAGGGTGATATACCTTCAGCATGTTAACATGGCACACTCGAGAGTTGCCGGCGACGGTCTGGAGTGTGGATAACGTAGTTTGTCTCACTCAATTTCCTCTCGACACGATAAGGGCCAGAGAACTTGGCCGAGAGAGAGTCACCTGGTATGGGCAGAAGGACCAATGCTTACTTAATAATGCTTATGCTTACTACTCTGTATTTTTTCCAACTTTGTAATTCTTTACTGCTGATGAAACACCACAAACTATCTATCTATCTATCTATCTATCTATCTATCTATCTATCTATCTATCTATCTATCTATCTATCTATCTATCTATCTATCTATCTATCTATCTATCTAAATGAGAAGTTCTATTTTCAAATGCTCAATCAAGCCCTTCAAACAATATACTGGCACAGTAAATATGTATATTCCCAAGAGGATTTCTCATACCACTTACAAATACATCTTAATATGTCCCCCAAATCACCATTGAAGTCCTTTCTCTTAGAAGATGTGCTTGAGAGGGTAGCTAGCTTGTTGGAGAAATATCAGCTCATCACGGCTGTACAGCCCTTGAACTCTCTCTGGTAATCTGTGGTAATAAGCAGGTGGAGAAAGAAATCGAAGGTTTGCCACAGAGAGAGGTGTAGCCATAATGAACCGGCTTCCTACAGTGTAATAAGGGTCTGAGCCTAATACCAAGGGCAGCCAGACAAGCACGAAGACCATTACAGCTGAGCAGGCTGGCTTACAGCTCTGTCTGGGAGGCCAGAACAGCCCACAGTGAAGCCTCTGCCTCTGACTGAAGCTACTGAATTATCTCAGGAGAATGCAGCTGCGGCCACTGGCTCACTGCTGGGGGTGGCACTGTGTTGAACCTACAGAAACAATGCAATAGTTTCATGGAGTGCAGCTCGTTCAGAAGAAAAAAAAACAGCAAATGACAACTCTTTGTCCTCATTAAAAGAAAGATGGGAACATACTTTCTGTAGAAAAGGGCTTGGTCACCAGACCTCTGAATACAAGACCATAGTAACGTTACAGTATGTAGCCTACAAAAGATGCATTCATTCAATGACCACATATGTTTAATTAGTCTCTGACATTTTTCTTTGGAAAAGATGAATGCAATTGAATAAAGTTAACCAGGCCAGGTCCAGCCTGGCTTAGGTGCGAGGCTGACTGTTTCTGTTCAGGACTGGTAGAACGGAAGCTAGTCATGCCACTGAAATAGCTGTGAATTGAAATGACATGAAATAATGTCTGATAAATAAAGATGGGTCTTGTCACCTGGACACATCCGTTCCAATGCTTTCAATGTTAATCCAGCACAATGAGAGCGGGATAGCCAGTTAGCTCATGAGCTCACAACAACTAGCAGCAGCTTCCATAACATTAATGGTAGCGGTCAGTGGCTAAAGCAGTTACACTGATGATTCCTGTAATGTTAGCTATTTTGCTGCAATTGGTTCAACTTCTGTTTCTGGATAAAAGTCATGGCGATGGCGAGTTGACTTGATGGCGGCTATGTAGCCTGGGCGTAAGCTATCCCATAGGAATGAGCCTATAACCAAACCAGCTGGGCAAGATGACTTTGCTAGCTACCTAACCTAGCCCTAATTATATTGTCCTGTTCGATTGCTGTGCAACATATCAACTGACCAGTTGTTAAAACGTATTCCACAACACTGGTTATTGTAGCCAGCAATGTCAAATGTATGTGACACTTGTTTTGAGTGTCTGGCACAATATAGTTAGCTACATTAGCTAGCTAATGTTAGCTAGTCACGAGACAGTCTCTGTCAGCTGACGTAGCATAGCTTTAGATGACAACGAGTTTGCTTGCTGTGAATAGTTTAGCTACATACATTGGGAGGCAAGGGTTGAGGACAAGGACTAGCTAGCTTGTAGTAGCTAACCTTAGAAAAGTGCAGTTTATCTTGAACTCCCCGGGCCTTGAGTTAGCTAGCTAACACTAGCTAGCGTGCTAGCTAGCACTAGTTAGCGTGCTAGCTAGCACTAGCTAACGTTAGCTAGCTATAATTAGGCTTCAATTCCTGAACTTAGCTTAGCGTGCAGGTTATGGTTTACTTCTCTGTTTACTTCAGATATTACTCTACAACCAGACCCCAAGTGAAACCAGGTTGATATAAAATAGGCACCGAAAACGCAGGCATTTCTGATGATGTCCTCAGTCCAGTCCATACACTTAATGGCTTGTAGCCACAGGCCACTCCGCTTCCTCTGAAAAGGCTGGTTTCCTCTTGAAACGAATACAGTTTGAATCCACATCTTAATGGTATATAAAATATTAGTCTTTGCACTAAAATACATCTCTTTAGTGCTCCTTGCTCTGAATTCATCTGTCTCTGCTACTGTTTCAAGAATGCGTGTGCATACTTGTGCTGACGAAGGCTGTAAAAGGGTCTATAATGAACAAATATGACCCATGCTCATTTTTTTTATGGCCGGTGGCTCTACCACATAAATTCAATAACTGACATAGAACCACCAGGTAACCACATTTTTACATAGCTTCTATAACATCCAGAGACAAAATACTGTCCACACCAAGGCTTGCACATGCAACCTTCAGGCTGTTAGTCAGATGCACTATCCACTCGGCCACCGCTGACCTGGGAAATCTGTGGAGTCTTTTTGTTTTGATGTTCTAGGACCACTGCCTCTTGTGGTAGCACCATAGAACGGCAGGTCAACAACCTGACGGACAAATCGGCATTCACTTTTCATAGAGCTGCAGGTCAACAACCCGACGGAGGCACAAATCGGCATTCACTTTTCTTGGTGCGAGGGCTTACGCCTCGCACAAAAACAAATACTTGAACATTATCCAAACTTTCACTGCCTTCCATTTTAATTACTGAGATAGAGGACCACTTTTTACAGCTAATGGGAATGAGTTCAAGTAGTTCAAGAGATCTTTGTGTGCAGAGTAGGGTAATGGGCACAAAATGAGATGCAGAGAGTCGTTTAAAATAACAGATTTGAAGAGGAAATTTGAAGGACATTGACATTGAGGACAGATATTTTCCAGAACTCTCCCATTAACACTTTAATTTCCCTGGTCCTTGATCACAAAGAGTATACTCTAATACTCCATAGAAAATAAGGAGGAACGGGTACAGGGTGCTTGCAGCTTTTAAAGTCAAATTACAAGTCATATTCAGAATCAGAATGTTTATTGCCATGCAGTTTACAACATACTAGGAATTTGCTTTTGGGCGAGGCGCATAACATTTAGACAACATTGGACAAGGTGCAGGGATGGGATGAGACAGGACAGTGCAAAGACAGGACGTTGCAAAGGGCAATTACAAAAAGCTAGTGCAAAAAAGGATAAGCTAAAGAAAATAACAATGTACAAAAAGTAGTGCAGTCATTCAGTGAGTATGCAGAGTGTTTGTGTGTTGGTGAGTGTGTGTACAGTACTGTATGTGTATACTTGTGTGCGATGTGATGTGTGAGTGTGGCGAAGTCCTATACATACAGTACATTCAGGTTTGTCTGCAAGTATCTATTAATAGTGTCTCTCAGCGGTGGTGGAGTCTGTGGTGTGGCGATGGGGCAGGGGGGGCGTTGTGAGGGTCAGAGGGGGACAGAAGCCTTGTTGAAGAGGCTGATGGCCGTGGGGAAGAAGCTGTCTCTGTGGCGTGCAGACGTGGTCCTGATGGACCACAGCCTCCTGCCTGAGGGGAGTGGCACAAAGAGGTTATGGCCGGGGTGGGAGGGGCTGGCTGCAATCTTCCTGGCCCGCTTCAGGGTCCTGTAGTTGTGGGGGGGGCTGGTTTCTTCCTGAAGTCTACAATCATCTCCACTGTCTTGAGAGCTTTGAGCCCCGGATTGTATTGGTCCACCAGGACAGCAGCTGATTGATCTCCCACCTGTAGGCAGACTCCCTCAGAGATTATTAATCCAATGAGGGTGGTGTCATCTGCAAAAATCAGGAGCTTGACAGACTGGAGGCTGGAGGTACAGCTGTTGGTGTACAGGGAAGGGGGAAAGGATTTAGCCCTGGGGGGAGCCAGTGCTGATGGACCTGGAGTCAGAGATGTTTTTGCCCAGCTTCACGTACTGTTTTCTGTCGGAGAGGAAATCGGTGATCCACCTGCAGGTAGAGTCGGGCACGTGCAGCTGGGAGAGCTTGTACTCCAGCGTGAGCAGGGGGGTGGTGTTAAAGGCAGAGCTGAAATCCACAAACAGGATTCTTGCGTAGGTGCCTGCGTGTTCCAGATGCTGTAGAATGTATTGAAGGGCCATGTTTACTTTGTTGTCCACAGACCTGTTTGCTCTGTAGGTGAACTGCAGAGGGTCCAGGAGTGGGTATGTGGGGTCCAGGAGTGGGTCTTTGACAGGGCCGGACTGGGTAAATATTTCATGCCGGGAGTCATGCCCAAGCCAGGCCACGAGCCGAGCCGACGCGGTGAGATGGAACACTTTCAGTTTCGTTTTGTTGACGGGGGGGAGGGGTGCTGCGTAATTTGTTGACGGGGGGGGGGGGGGGCATGCCATTCACCGCGTGTCAGGCCAGTTGGCGCGCCAGGCCACCGGGAAAACTCCCGGTGCTCCCGATGGCCAGTCCGCCCCTGGTCTTTGATGGATTTGAGGTGCAGCAGAACAAGGCGCTCAAAGACTTTCATTACTACAGAGGCCAGAGCGACAGGCCTGTAGTCATTTAGGCTGGTGATCTTTCCCTTCTTGGGTACAGGGATGATGGTGGTCTTGAAGCAGGCTGGAGGCATGAAGCAGGCATGTCTCTAGTGAGGTGTTGAAGATATCAGTGAACACCGGGGACAGCTGATCAGCGCAAAACTTCAGCATGGAGGGGGAGACAGAGTCTGGTCCAGCTGCTTTCTGGGGTTTCTGTCTCCTGAACAGACGGTTCACATTCTTTTCCTGGATGTTGAAGGGCTGTGCTGCAGTGGGGGGGGCAGCTGTGGGGAAGTCTGGGCCCTTGTTGGAATGGGGGTTGTGTTGATGGGGCTGTTGGGTGGGGGAGATTGTAGAAAAGATTGCAACTGGGTGTATCGATAATAGGACATCTTCAGACCTGAGAGTAAACCGCATCTTTCCTTGATTTTAGTCCACAGAACAATGCTGTGGATGACCCTGGATGACCTTTCACCAAGGTCTGAAGATAACCTCTTATGGACATTGTACTTGTGTCTGCATGTGAAAGCACTGAAAGCACTTTACTTCAATTTAATCCAAAACCTTCCTGTCTGGCCTCAAATCTCTGGTGTAACAGTGGTGTCAACTATTTTGGGCCTGGACATTGTACACCCACAACAGATTACATGCACTTTGAACCCATCTACAGTCAAACAACAAACAATTGAAAATATGTCTTTGCATTAGATGCTATGGTCTCTATAGTGGTGGTGTAATGCATCTCCTGTAAGGTCACTGGAAAACAGGTTTGAAGGAGACAAAACTCTTTTCAGACGTCTCCATTAACAAGAATTATTGAGTTTTCATGTACAGTATGGTTTCCCTCATAATCCATACTGCACAACCTTTCTAGAGAAAGTCAACAGTTTCTACAGAATAGACTGATACAGAATATACGTCTTACAGATCCACAAGACCTTGATCTGGAAATTTAAGTCCCGAAATGCAGCACTTTAATATCATACAGTATATCCCACCACCATGTGATGTATCCAGGCTTCTTTAAAATCCTATTGTCTTGTATATTGTGTGTATTTTGCTGTCTTGCCGAAAACCAGTTGCCCTGTGGCAACTCCTGTAATAAGGCTGAAAGCTGAAGTTGAAGAAGTGCTTCTAGAATCTGAAATAGAGCACAACCAAATCATAAATGATGAGAAATACCACAGGTTGACTCAAAAGGATGAAATTAATGGAGGTTTCGGTCTTTACAAGATTCAGAACTATGACATCAAAGTTCAAAGCTGGTATCTAAACTGAATATTTCTTTCCAAACCAACATATTCTCTAACAGTAATAACAGTTTATTGAAGCTTTACGCGTCTTTGGATCTATGTGGGGCTGGTGAGGCTGTGGATCAAAGCGTGAATACTGTACATGAACCAGGACATGTGCAGTAGGACAAGAACAGATCAAGGCCAGCTGAACAGAAAATAATGTTGCTATGAATTAGTAACAAGCATCTTTATCTCCTTCAAATTAGTTCCAGAATTAGATTAATCACTACCAATCTGTATGCAGGCGCTTGCACTGGCTGTCTGGTAATACAAACAACAACCTCCCTCAACAATGTGCAACTACACTAATGAGTCACTGATGCCAAATAAACACACAGGCTGATTCTCTCAGAGCTTTGCTGCAGATAAAATATCTGTTTTCAACCCTTCAGCTTGAAGAAACATACTTGAATACAGCTTTACAGTCTGACTTACAGTGAAATGACGATTCCTCATACTGTATGATTAACCATGCAATCAATTTCTTTCTAGCCTACAGGGACACATGATAATAATACTGTGTCCTTATACATACTGTACTAACCCCAAACCTTGACCAGAGGACCAATGAATGTAGATTGACATTGATGCAGTGTTTTGAGAATGTGTTTTCAAACATCAAAACTATGAGCTGGACTGCAGTTTATTGTGCAAAAAGTCTAAATCTGAGCGAGTAAAGAATATTATTGACAACAACAATAGTTCAGTCATTGGATGCAGGTGTCACATAAATACACATCGTATTGGTGTCTTAGTAACAGACCATTACATGGCAGTCATTAATTATCATGGTGCTCAAGGAATCCAAATGACATCCAAACTGCTTACTGTATTCCTTTCTTCATACTGTCCTCAGGTTTGACTGTAGGTCTAGCATTGTAAAACATCTTTGCAATATACTGAACAAAGCCTATTGAAATTGCCAATGTTACTGCCATCAGAAATCTGTGAGAGTGCAGAGGCAGCACTGATGAGAGACAGGTTGTATTTAATGGAGATACAAACTAAGCTGCTGTTTTCTTATCCTGGGCTGCAGACAGGAAGGTCTCTCATAAGCAGTGATGTGGCTCTATGACTCCACTGGTATTGAGCACATTAAATGACAACGCTCAATGAGCTTAGTGCTGTTTATTACACCTCTGTAAACAGAGTAAATGTCAGCCAACACAGTCCTGACTAGATATGTTCCCATGATAAATAAATAGCTTTAGCACAGATGTTCACCAAGGTACATAGAGTAGTATAACAAATTAGAAGAAGCAGTCACTGAATAGTGGTAGTAATAGTTATCATTAATATACTCTTTACAGTAAAGTGTTTATGGAAACTAAAGGTTCTCACACAATGTGAGTGAAGATTTTTCTACTGTCATACAATCTTGTAGGAAAATGTCTATTAAAGCATTATATATGTGCAATAATGGCAAAGGAAATCAACTAGTATTAGGGTGAAGTAGTTACTAAAACTGAAACCACTTTATCGTTGACAGAGGGGACAAATAAAATATCTAAAAAAAACGTGTCTGGAAATTAAACTAGATGAGGTGTAGGTTTTTCCTCTAGTCCAGCAGGAACATCTGGCTAATGTCACAGAGGCAGGATGGTGCATTTGTTATGTGCTGCAGTGTATCAAACAATGTATAAACATGCTGGGAACAATGTCAAAGTAAATCTCCTTTTAGGGACTGGGGAACTATAAATAAGAGGGCAATGTTTTCTGTTTTTCACCGATAATATTTTAAAATTTAGATTGACTCATAATCTTCCTTGTACTCTGGGTAACATAACAGTATATCTGTTACTGTACTTTGAATCAGACGGCCATTGATTCCCTTTATTTGTACTGTACGCTATCATGCCTCTCTTGTTACACAGCACAAAAGCCACAATGTAACGATATCCTACATCATAGGCCAACGATAGTTACTGGCAAAAAATACAAATACAAAAAGATGCCAAGACTCTACAGACAGCTCTGTTTACATGCAGTAACACACACTCATACGAGGAAACCACAAAAGAAAGACATAGAATGACAAGAAGACGAAGTCAAAGACAAAAGCAGTCTGTCTGTGTAATATTCCAGTGGCGCCGGTCAATGGGAATCATATTTTCCAGAAAAGAAAAAAGGTGCAAACCAGATTTGAGCAAATATGATTTGGTGTTTGACAAATGCACAGGGAAATAGAAGGCGGCATTTTTGACATGTGCGTTACGCGTGAGAGTCTTTCTGCCATCATGAATCAGGCGTCCTACTGTCAGTCATGCACTTCTCTGGGAGTGTCTGATCATGGTGCTGTGAGCCGCAGTACTGGGTTCAGGTTGGCAAACTGTAGCCGAGCCAGAGGTAGATACTGTATCCTTGGCGAACTTACTAAGCATTCAATATGGCGGCTCTAATCAGGCCTCATGCCAACTGTTTACACACTCATTACATTTTTTTACATTTACATTACATAACAGTCATTTAGCAGACACTTTTATCCAAAGCGACTAACAATAATTGCATTTAATGTAGGAAAAGCCAATGTACTACTACTTGCCAGAACTCACAAGTGCATCTTCTTTCTAAAACAAGTGACTAAGAGCATAATCTACTGCTGAAGGCAAAGTGCAAGAACAGCAATGTAAAATACAGTGCAATGCAATACAATACAATAAAATACCATATACCCTATAATATTTATCTAGATGGTTAAACACTTGATGGGGGTGAAGCAACTGAAATATCCAAGCACGCCTGTTTGATAAGTGAGAGTCAAATGCCTTTTTTAGAATGGGCAATCATTTGCAAATGTGTGCCTTGTTGACACTTAGCCTATATTGATTTTCAATAACACCTCACGCAGGCACGCACGCACGCACACACACACACACACACACACACACACACACACACACACACACACACACACACACACACACACACACACACACACACACAGGAACATGCTAAGCTGGTGCAGAGGCAGGATATGGAAACACTGAGAGACTTGAACATAATGTCTTTATGGATGCGAAACATTGAGAAGCCGATTACCAGTTTAGGTAAGTGGGAAATTAGGATCATTACAGCAATCACGATTGGCTTGTTTGTGGGGAGTCAAGCAGCTGTAATTACTGTATTGGGCACATGGGCTTTCTGAGCCAGAGATTATATTTAATGGATGTGAAGAACACGGCAGCTTGATAGGAGGCAAGGGGATATAAGAAGCCTGTCTGAGGAATACACGCAGCACTCTGCCAAATGACACGGAGTGGTACTGTATGGACTTGCCCCTCAGGTAATGTTCACTACTCTTCTTGCTGTATGTAAGAAGGGCTGCTTCTCTTTTTGTTGTTGCTGTTGTCTATCAATGTAATGGAAGCTACTAGTATCCCGCATGGAGTGCATGTTAAAACATAAGAGGGAGATCAGGGGGAAGACTTCAGAGAAACTCTCAGACATGGAGACAGGTGCCACTGAAACCTGAAATGACACACCTCTTTTGGTCTTTTGGAGTGCATGTTTGGGGCAGTCAAGGTCACAGTTTAGTGGCAGATTGGATTATTAGCCTACCACTGTTTGCTCACCACTTTGTTGTCTCTGAGGATTACTCATCTCAAGCCTGTTTGATTATCTTGCTTACATATTTTTGACTATTTGCTCCTTCAAAGGATTTGTTTGAACGAAGCTAAAAGCTGACTGGGAGGATTTATTTTGGAAGTTGGAATGGATGTGTGTGATCCTCGTGTCAATTTTAGCTAGAGTCTGTCCATCTGCAATCTAAACATGATGCCCCAAAAAGCTAGGCTGGTAGACCATGATCAGCCAGGTTGAGTAATCTACACAAATGCACAATTTGCAACAATCTGCTTTACAGCTGACCTGAATTACGGTGATGTTCTGTGAGTAACTTTTTTGGAGTCTGAGTTTAGAGGTCCTTGATGATGATGACACTGATTAAAAAACAATAAAAAAAACTGCAAAGATTTCACATTGACTTAATGTTGTTGGTTTTTGGCTCCATTAGCCCTTGGACTGGAGAACTCCCCAGCATGTCAGTTCTACAGGGGCACACAGTGAGATGGGTTTAAATTTGGTCCGAGCTGGTCACCTTCCCCGCCAGCGTCCCAGCTCTCATCCATAATCCTGCCACGGGCCTGACAGTATGTCACCCTCACACATGATGAACAGTACTGGATCAGCTTGCATCTACTGTACAGTACCTTAAGCCACAAAGGACATCGGGACAACTCCTTCCCTCTGGAGAAATGCTAACTTTTTCAGTCATTATTACTGAAATGATACATATTTATGGCCCAAGTTCGAGCATGTCAGCACATACAATACCAATTCTGAAAATATTTTCGGAAAATGCCAGTTTACATATTGAACACCATGAACTAGTTTCCTCTCCTGGCTTCGTGAGCAAGCAGGCAGATGCGGGCTCAGTCATCCAGGGAGAGTTCGCTCATGCACCAGGGTGAGTCTCACACACACCCCTGATCTGTGCTGCATCTGCATTTCACTGCAGGTCTTCACCCCTCCTGTGCTTATTTGCTCACCTGGCAGTATAAATAGCTGTCGAGCGGGAGATATCAAACCGGCCCAGGCCTCTGAGAGGAGAGGAGAGAAGGAGAGAACCCCCCCCCCCCCCCCCAAGACAGAGCATACGCCATGGTCACTTTCATTGACAACACCGTGCCCCCCCCTCCCCTCCCAAGAGAACAGGATGTAGAGAAATGCTGTTACTCGCTGACAGCGTCCTCTTATACCACGGCACCACAAGAGCACATCAGTGTCATGTCAAAAATTCTGAGCCATGCTCATGTCCTCTGTGAACAAACACAAGACAAACTAAACCAACAAAAAAGAAACACGTCTAAGGAGTATCCAACAGCTAGCGGTTCCCTGCTGCAAGGCACATTCTGTCTCTCAAGGCTGTTAAATTATGAACTAAATAAATACCAATTATTTTAAATTGGAATCTCAAGGGTGAAAGGACAGGAAGCTTCAACTCTCCAGTGTCGTCCTCCGTGTCCCTCTGTCCAAACCTCTCCATCCTCATTATCTTCTTTTAGCCAAACAAACAGGTGTCTGCATCTTAAAAGACCATCGGGTGAGCGGCAGAACCCCTGCATGAATATGTAATTTTAATGTGCCATATGCCCGAGAGGGATGGCCAACATCAAGCTAATTATCATGCAGGTCTACAGGGAGAAAGGCTGTTTCAAATGACTGAGCAGAAATCATTCTGAATTCTATCATTCCTTCAATACAGTCGTTGGATAACGCAGTATACATTAAAGTTTATGGGAGAAGGTATAGTTGCCTTTGCTTGTATCGTAAGCCCTGCAAAGGATGTGCCATGGTATGGCAGTGACCGAGGACAATAGCCTAGCTGACAATCCTGCAGTCATTGTTAGCATTATGGGCTACCCCGTGAAGTTATAACTCCACTTATATGCACACACTGTAGATATCCAAAGACACACGCTCACTTTCATGACATCTTTCCCCTTGAGATGCTCCCTGCGACAATGACTTGTCAACAGACACAAAGAGAGAGTTGTAATGAGCAGGCCTCAACGGTGGTGCAGTAGCCTAGGGGATTCTAGAGCTGCTTAGCGCGGTGGGTATTCTCCCGCGGCCTGTCACTACCTTCAGACACCGGCTCGGTGGCCAGATCGCCAAGGTCGTCCGAATGAGTGAGGTGGGAGGCTGTACTGCGCGGATACCGTGTGGAGTTCTATCCTCTTCATCCATCAAGCTCGCACATGTCGACTGAGCTGGCAGGTAGACACCGAGCCAGCGGCTGACTGGCACACTGGTTTGGAAAACTACCCAAAAGTTTACAAATTACAGGGTAAAAAGAAAAAGAAAAAAGTAGAGCATTCTCAAACAATGTTTGTTTAGTCACTAGGGTAATCATATTCGAGGCCACTACCTGTGAGGGGTGTGCAGTGTGTCAAATGAGCATTCTGTATTAATTTATGAAATGTATATGTGACTGGAAATAAAACCATATTACACCACAAACGGTATCACCCACAATTTTCTTTGTTTTATTGCGTCGCATAATCCGGAGTCACATGTTCTCGGGTAATTAAGCATAAACCAGCCAATACACTCTTACTGTACTGAGCCGTTTTCTGGGCTGTGACAAGTAAGGAAAATAAGGTGCTTACTTATTGAAAAATAGCCCAGCTCTCCCAGCAGGCAAGGCTGTTTGAGCACCACAATAGCAAGAGGGAGAAAGCAGTGAAGCACTAATTAGTCTGACTGAGGCGCTGCTTTAACAACAGCTTCACAGCCAGGAGCTGAATAAATACATGTAAATCCACAATAAAGAAAATGGTAATATTCCCTGCATTGTGAGAGAGCCAGCTGAAACAGTCGACAGTGCAAAGGCTCTATACGAGAGCCATTCTGAGATAAGCCGGATGCATCTATTCATTTTTATTCAATTCTATTTGCTGATTACAGCGAGACTAGGCAATACCCCTGACTGCTGAGCTCGGAGGGAAAAGATAAAGTTTTGGATTCTATGGAAACCATTTCTAAAGGATATATTTCAAGAAACCAAGGCTGAGGGGACGTGCAATAGCGGCTAATGACACAAATACATTTGAAAATAAAACCTCTCTCCGTCTCTCTCTCTTCTTCTCCCTCTCCCTCTCCCTCTCTCTCTCTCTCTCTCTCTCTCTCTCTGTCTCATGCAACTGGGCACAAGGGCCTAATAAGTGACTCACTCCACCGTCCCAGTACCATACTGTAGCTGTCAGGCAGCTTGGGAACAAACAGGACGGACTTTCCTGTGTCCACGTCAATGGCTCCATAGCAGTCTGCCTCCGTCACTCCAACGGCCCAGTGGAAGAAAGACTCCTGCAAAAGCACATGAGTCACGAAAGCCAGACAGGGTTCTCACATCTCAATCCATCTCTCTAATTGAGTTTTCATGTTGAGCCCCTGCCTGCACACACAGGGGTCTTTGCCCAGGCAGGATGACTGAGGCGACACAGAGAGCTCTCCAGAAAACACATGGAGCAATATGGAAGGCGCAAACGAGTAGAATTTGAAATATAAAAACAACAAACCCGTACGCAGGAACCCAAACAGATCATCAATAACAGGACTCTTCACTTGTTATGTTTTAATACAAAACGCTTTCTTTTGCTCCTAATCTTTGTAATAAGCCCTGTTGTTCCACAGGCCCAATTCATTCCCAACCCAAACTGAGCCTGAGAGCTACTGGGGGCTGAGAGATAGGCTTGCTGCTCGTGCCCACACCTAGAGGACATAATGATGGATGATTGGCCGAGGAACTTTCCATCCCCGCCCCTAGGGAGGGTAGCTAATAGAATGGGGGCAAGTGGGCTGTTGCCGAGAGAACAGAATGCCCTCAAGCGCCAAAAAAAAAAAAGAAAGGAAAAATAGATTTAATCTCTTATCAGCAGGCAGAAACTCTCAAACTCAGCAGTGAACAGATTTATCTGGATCTGCTCATATTCCATGACAGATTACTTACCCGGGGAGATAATAATTCTTAAGAGGGTATATTTCTCTGACACTGTCTGAATGCTGTTTGTATTCCCTTTCTTGTGTGGTGTCACTCTTCAAAGTCCCTGGGCCAGAACAAATAAGCTGTTAACAGCGTAAAACAACCTCTGTACAATACACTATAATAAAGGCTGCACTGTGTTTTCAGCACAATCATTCGACAAACAAGTGGGAAGTATTCCAATAAAGAGCACTGATTGAGCTGTGGCTGCTAATGTAATGCCTGTGCTAATTTAATTGATATGAAAGAGATGTTTCATTAAGTAATTAAGTCTGTCAGCTATAGTGGATATGAAGGTGGTCTGAATATGCTGTTAAGTGGAACTAAATGGCTTAATGTGCCCCCAAAACCATTTTCATACACTCAATCCCCTTTTAAACCGCTTTCCTGATCTATTCACTGCACTGGTGATAATTCTTCACCTAATCTCCTTACTAAATGTTGACAAGCTACTCTCTTTGTAGCCTGAACACCATCTCTACTGTACCTCAAAGGCAGTTTTATGATCAGGCTCACCAACATCAGAACAATCCTTTATTCAGGGTCTGCCTACACATATAATGTCAGACATTTTCTCATATCAAAGCATTTATTGTCAGCAAAAGACTCAGGCCTGACCAAGGTAACAGTTTATATAGACCCTACCATCTGATGGTAACAGCTCATATAGACCCTATACCATCTGCCTGATGGTAACAGCTCATATATGCTAAATAGGGGATGTGAATCATCTATAATAATCTTCTGCACTTCCCTCAACACTCAGGACTCACAGATCATGGTTATGCAGTCTTGCTGTTGTTCAGCAATCTTACTGGACATGTTCTCCACAAAGGACCAATAGAAGAGGACATGTCTCTGTTTGTGAGGGACTACCAAACGGGCACGTCTGCACTCTGGTGCCAAGCTATTTGGAAATCTGATGAGGTCCCAATACTGCAGAATTCTTATAGTTCAGAGGCTACTGTATGAGCCACAAACTCTTACAATGTCCCGTTGCGAAGCTGGCAAAGATCAGCCTATGTCCACTCTGCAGATGCAGCTTGGGTCCCAGAGTGCATTAACTAACCGTTGAAATGGTGCTTCTAGAGAGAGAAGGCAACAGGCAAAGTGCTGTGGCAGCCCAGTAGAGCTTTTAACACCACTTCCCGTGGTGCCCCTCTGGAATCTAAGGTCTTTTTCATCATTGTCGAGTATTTCTCTGCAGACTCGGTCCAACCATCACTCAAGTCCAGTACAAAGAACAGTAAGCCCTTATGGAAGAGAGGCTGCACCACTAGGGATGTAATGATAACCGGTATAATGATAAACCGTGATAAAATTATCATTAAAACCATGTTTGATTTCTGTGCTTTGCACTGTAAATACTGTCCAGCATCAACCAAAGATAGTGCTGCTAATTTTATTTGTGGTTTGACGTGGTGAAATGATTTCAGTGTGTGTATCAGTAGTTCAAGAACATTTTCAACACATTTTATAATACTGATAACCGTGCTTTTGGTCACTATAATCATGATATGAAATTCTCATACCGTTACATTTCTATGCACCACACAGCACAAGGTCTACAGGGAGATCTCTGACATCAGCCTCCATCACAATGCTGTTTCAAGCGTCATATCGTCACAGTACAGTGCACAAACCAGAGTGCATGTGGGGGGCACAGGAAAACAGTATTTCTGTTAACACCACTTTGAGACGAATCAAACCCAAGTGAATCCAACAACACTTCCTCTCAAACTTTTTTTTTCTCTACAGCCCTAGCCTTTAAGCAGAGCCCCCGGCCTGGCGTGCAGGACTTTGAATCCCATGCCACGCCCCCCCCCCCACTCCTGGGGCTGCAGTTCCCCTGCCAAGCAGAGGGGCGTGTGATAAAAGGTGATATGATGCAGAGGAACCATCCGGATCTGTATCGGCGCTGGCGGGGGATCACTGGCGGGGCAACTGGTACTGCGGTGAGGCATGAAAGTCTTCCCTTTGGCGCCGCACACAGATTGCTCCTCCTCCTCCTCGTACTCCTCCCACACACAGGAAACCACCAGAGACCGACTCAGTCCACTGGCACTATAGATGTGCTGGGGCCTTGGCTGCCTTTGAAATGTATTCATTCTGTTGCCTCCCAACACTATTCCTCTGAAGTTTCTGTTTAATGCTCTGGATTTATTTTGGGACTTGTGTGTTTCAGACTGTATTCCTGGGGTATTGTCCTCCTTTGGGTATCCTTTCGATGCCCTAGAGAGAAAATGAAAAGTTTTAATTATTACTAATTTATTTATTTTATTATACTTACATAATACTTCTCATTGACAGCAGAATGCTAATTGTGTTTAGACACATTTTTGGATATGTTGCTATTTGGGGGATTTGAGTCATAATCTCTTCAGCACTTTTTGGCCAGTGATACAATATCTATCATCATGTGCATGGGTGTGTGAAATAAGGCGGGTGTGTAAAATATATTGAAAATCCCAAGATTGAATCTACTAGGCTCTGGAAACTGAGCACTCATGGCAAGTTGGCAACATTAACAGAAATCCCCGTTATCTGATGGAAGCAGATGGGGAGTGGACTGCACCATTTAGTTTCTTTAATGGATGAATCGAAGGAGACAACGGAGATGTTAGTGGACTATGAGAGGAAGTAGGAGAGGCTCTACAGCCTCATAAACATCAATGGGACCTCTGTGGAGAGAGTGGATAACTTCAAGTACAATACCTTGGTGTCCAGATCACCAACACAACACGGACACTGTTCTGCCTGTTCTGGCACGGCAGAGGCTGTTCCTCAGACGTCTGAGAAAATTCTGAGTGTCCCCGCACATACTCAGGAGTTTCTACACATGCACAACTGAGAGCATCCTGACTGGTAACATCACCGCCTGGTATAGGAGCAGCACCATGCAAGACCGGAAGGCACTGCAGAGAGTGGTACGGTCAGCAGAACCAGCAGAGACCCACCCACACCTCAAAGACATCTACACAAGGGGTGCAGGACCAGGGCCAGGAGAATCGTGACGGATCCCAGCCACCCGGACAATGGCCTCTTCTCCCCGCTCAGGTCAAGAAGGAGGAACCATGTACTCAACAACAACACGGAGAGGCTCAGAAGAAGCTTCTTCCCTCACACCATCAGGATTCTGAATGAGGACACTGAACTCTCAACTCTGGACTAAACTCAATAGCAACACTCAACACAATAACACTATATTTATTCTCGATAGAATATACATCCACATTCCATAAATGTTTTTACCCCTACTCGATTATGGTGATTTGCTTTACATGAATGCTCCTGACCAGTATCTTAGAAAGTTGGACACTGTTTACCATTCTTCCTTACGCTTTGTTACTAGGTGTGGCAATCGAGTGCACCATTGCACTCTATATGCTTCTGCAAATTGCCCGTCTCTATCTATTCACAGATATTCAAGATGGCTCTCTTTCTTGTATAAAGCCCTGATTGGGCTGGTACCCCCTTATTTAGGAGTTCTGTTGTGCATAAAGCAAAACCAGCATGCCCTTCGCTCCCAAGATACTCTTCAGATGGTTGTTCCCAGAGTGAGAACTGAACTAGGAAAAAAAGGCTTTTACTGTATATATGCTACTCCATCGACATGGAATGAGTTGCAAAAGGACCTGAAATTGCCAGGATTGATCACACTGGGTGAATTTAAATCCATTTTAAAAGACTATGAAAACAGCTCTCTTGGTCAGTGCAACTGTGTTTGATAACTTGCCCTCCAACTGATTCTTGCTGTGAAAGGGTGTCCAGGCTATTGTCTGTTGTTATGTTTCTTTTATTGCTGTAACTTTGTTTCTGCTGCCTTCTTGGCCAGATCGCTCTTGAAAAAGAGATTTTAATCTCAATGATGCCTATCTGGTTAAATAAAGGATTTGATTTGATAAATATACATGTAAATATACATATCAAAACTATAAACTACAGTATCAAAACATGTCATACAGATAAATATGTATACCTATGCAGACCCATATGTACGCATCATTAATAAATAGTAATCCAGTTATTTAGTTATTCATTTCAATATCATTTTTGTCAAAGCCAGGGAACCACTGGAGAGGAGCTAGAAAGCCACATGCGCCTCCGATACCACAGGACGCCTGGCTCACCCACCCCCCGAGCACATTCCCGTTCCTTCCATGTATATAATTCATATCCTATATTTAGTCATATTGCTGCTACTCTCTTGTATAAGTGATATATTGCACTGTTCCTCGCTTTTTAACCTCTCTATATTGCTTAGTGTGTGTACAATCTAGGAGCTAACGGAAAAACATTTCACTGATCTTTGTACTTGTATGATGTAACATATGACCAACAAACTTGACTTTTAATCACACATATTGTACATGGCCTATCTTCAAACATCAAACAGATTAATAACTGCTCTGACAAACTCACTCTTTCATTTAACACTGCATAGAAATAGATATTTGATTAACAGCCCAACATGCTGTGCTTGAATCCACTGTGGTTTAAACAAGCCCATGACAAAGAAAGTGGTGTCTCGAGAGTTCTACTAGATCTGACCAAAATAAGATCTGACCACAAATACCCATATATCTGGAAGGGTGTTTCAACTGGTAATATAACCTGAAATCAATATTTAATGTTCGTTTTCACCGTCTTATGAACTACAGAAAATTGGTAGGCTTGCGACGTGCAGGACCTGGCAGATATTGGAGTTGAATATATGGCCGTGGGACTGGTGAAGTCACAACTCATCACTTTACCCTTCTCCGGGAGGGACGGATCATCCCGTGGCCCTGACACAAGCATGAATCCTCCTAACCCAAATCAAGACGTCTCCTACATACCGCTTGCTCTACAGCCATATGCACTGCACTGAAACAGATACCAGTAGCTAAAACAAAAAAGGGACATTTCTTATTCTTTGTGTTTTCTTTTTCTTTTCTTTTTTTTGGGGGGGGCGGGGGGGGGGGGGGGCGGTTATTGACAGTAAAATGTACTTGAGTTTGGGAACAAGGGGCAACAAAATAACTCACAAAAATTATATAAATCAGCAGCTTACTTAATGTGAAATTGCCTGATAGCCTTTTTTACTCTTGATTCAAGTGGTATTATTGAACCTAAGTCTGCAAAAAGAATACCTATTTTCAGTTCCTAACATCAAAGTTAAATGAATTAATTCAACCAACCCTGTCCCATGTTTCCAAATTGTATGTGAGTAAGTGAGGTGTGCTATGTAATTCCTGCCCGCCCTTCCTCCTCCCATAGCCTCGGAGCGGTGGAGCGCTCAGCCAAGGGATTGGCTGCCCACGCTGTGCCATGGCTGCCCACACATCTATTGATCAGGGCCTGACTCCAGCTTAGTGTGCCCTCAGTGGAAACCTCAAATGAGGCGCTGCACACACGTACATTCGTCTTCATCCCACTGCAGTAAATCAGGGAGGTTCAGGAGGACTGTAACTTGTACAGAGCCAGCAGTAAAATCGATAGCCTCTTTATATAGTGTTGCACGTCTACATGTTAAAAAAAAAATCCTCATATAATATTATTATCTTGATCACATGCTACAGAGTGGCCAAACAAGGCTTGAGATATTCAGCTTTTGTGTATTTTCTGTTTTTTTTTTTGTGTCCAGGGTTGACGTGCACCACTGGTACATATAATGCAGCACACACACAAACTCAATAGGTCAGCAGATGGCCTCAGCGGACATTGAAGATGCTAGCCTTGGGGCATTGTACAGT
Source organism: Borostomias antarcticus (assembly GCF_949987555.1). Classification (NCBI taxonomy): domain Eukaryota; kingdom Metazoa; phylum Chordata; class Actinopteri; order Stomiiformes; family Stomiidae; genus Borostomias; species Borostomias antarcticus. The sequence goes on from NC_140237.1 coordinate 28,145,797, forward strand.
ATAGCAGTCAATAGCCTGAAATTATACAGTGTGTCAAGGTGCTCTGATGGAAAATGTTGGATTTACACTCGATAGAATCATTAATTAAACTGTTTCTCACACCCATTCATCGTAATCAATGGGAGGAACGTTGGGCCGATGAAGCAATTTACAGCTGTGCAGAGGTATGGCATTGCTGAGCTAGTGATAACTTTGAGGGGGATGAGGTAAGATACAATTTGGGTCAGTCTCCATCAGAATTGAAAGAATCATTAATTACAGAAAGATCCATAGATAAACTGGTCAACAGGCTAACATATAGACAAGTAAAACAACCACAGGTTGTGTCTGATTCAAGAGTAATTAATTTAATTAATACATACATACAAGTGATACTGTAGAGCTTGGGCATGCTGTGGTTTCATACTGTACTGTAGGATCAGCTGGACGACAAAAGCAATTAGTTTAACACTTATCTTAAACGGTAAAGACAAGGTCAAATAACTAGCTGAAGACTTGTCACTGTGTAGTGTCAGTGACTGTCATGCTTTGAAATGGCATCCGAGTCCAACAGCATTGATTCTGACTGATATCAGATGCCTGACATGGAAGATCCATGAGCAGTGGGGACCTTATTGATGTCTGTGATGTGGGGGGTTTTCTGTCTTTGGGTCAGTGAATTGTGTCAAGTGTCCTAAACCTCAACATCCATCAGTTGATGAGTTGACCAACTGACCACACGTTGATTAGCAGGTATTAGAGAGAGGAAGACGAGGTGTTGTTCAAAGATCTGGTCCAATTGAGATATTGAGATTTCTTGCCCTTTCAATATTAATAGTTATTCCAGAAGCCACAGAGCAAGCGAACGCCATGGCCTGCATGTGCTGAGGGTTTCTGTGATTATGTGCATAATTTGCGAATTACCAAGTGAGAGAAAAAATCACCTGAGGACTAATACTGCAGTTAGGATAGAGGAAATTATATGGCTCAGTTTTGTACAGTACAAAGAAAGACACTATAGGCCTCTCGCTCAAGGAGGGACCGGTGAAAAGCGATGTTATGTAAAACTCATTTCACTTCTGGTCATGAAACTATGTGCTTGTTAACAGACTTTTCTGGCTCACCGTTTGTACAAATGATGCAATGATATTATATACATATATATATATATATACATATATATGATATTATATACATATATCTTCTACAGTTTGCAGCTGATGTGCTTATTCTATGGACAGTAGAATAGTGTGCTCCCTCAGAGACAGGCTGCAGCTGCTGTGCTTGTGCCTTCTAGATGATCAGATTCACCAGGCAACTTGGGCAGTGTTATGGCCCACTTACACAGAACAGCCTCATGCATTAGAGCCCCTCACTGAAATTGTGCTAGGGGCAACTGCTTCTTGTTCAAAACGATGGGTCTGGATCACATTTACTAGGGCACAAACCCAATGTACAGTATGACCTGCCAACAAAACTGAGACACTTTCCCTGCTGTCCAACACCAGCAGAGGGTGATGTGCTCAAGTAAGGATGAGGATGTCAGCTCTGATAGCTGAAGCCTTGGATAGTGTCTTCTATCTACCACACCCAGAGGTTAGACAATTGTGTACAGGTGAACAAAAAGAAGTTCACTTTATATGATTTATGTACATGTATAGTACAGTATTGCTCACTGTCTTATTGAAGAGCATCTAGAACATGTGTACTACTGTAATGAGTTCATATGATGGGAGACACAATAGGCCTACTGATTCAACATCATATATCAATATCTTCTCCATTACAACAAAGAGAACTTGGGCCGGTACTTTTTTGAGTTTTAAGATTTAAAAAAAAAATCTTGACAGTTAGATAAAAAATCAGTGAAAAAAAGAGTGTTTTACCCCCTTTCTGAGTTGTTTTTATCCAGTGGCATGTGCATTATACAAAAATAAATCGATGCATCCTGTTTTCAGGGTTTTTATGATTAAACCTTTTCTGATTGTGTGTGTATCTAAGAATGATGGAACACATGTTTTAAGCTCAGCTGTATCGTTCAAAGTATTTATGGTTTCATGTATTCAAATTCAAGATGCTTATTAGCTATATGGTTCACACATACTAGGAATTTGACTAGGGTTAAGGCATACGCTGTTGCAGACAACATACTGTAGGACAGGGTGCAGGACAGAACAGGTATCATTAGCCTGCAGTGCAGGGCGAAGGTTCAGATGATGGTGCCCTGAGGCAGTGGTTCTACTTGAGCTACCGTATGGTTTGGGTTACAGATGCAGGCGTCTTCTTTGATCCTATCCTGTACAAATAGGAGAATGGGGGCTCTTGAGTCAAAGCCAGGCCAGAATGCCTATTCTGCTATGTGCAAAAGAAGTTGGTGTCCTTTTAACTTATGGAAATTATGGCAAAATTACTGGACAGAATACAAAACACACATGCACGCACACACGCACAACCTTGCTGGACAGATGTGGGGCTTAGCGCTAAGCCATCCACTGTCCTGAGGCCATAATATTGAATAAAAAGTGCTCTCATATCAGTATGGAGGACAATGTTTCAATAAATGTCAACTTACTGTTAATACTATCCATCTTGTGCCTGTTCGAGCTGGTACCTAAAACACAGACATGTTAGTCTGATTCAGTAGGTTACAACTTTCTTGGTTTAGTTGTTGCAGTATACTGTAGTACCATTTATTTACCATTCCCCATTTGGTTGCTTGAGTTCCTGTGCTCTAAATCTGTAGATTAAAAAACAAAAGTTTTGTATTTTTTTATTGGCAAGTCAGCCATCCTGTTCATGCTCTCTTCACACCACACACACACACGCATACACACACGCTAGCGCGCGCGCACGCATACACACACACACACACACACACACACACACACACACACACACGACAGCATCCACAAATTAAATGGTGAGTGGCTACAATGAGAACATCCACAAATGAGGTGGTGAGTGGCTAAACTTATATGCAGCCTACTCTAGGCTCCTCAGTGCTCGAGTCGATTTATCAGTCTCTACTCTCGACGTTTGTCAGTAGCCTACTATATGCACCTGCGCCTGCTGCGTGATGGTTGCCTACAGTGCGGCGCGGACTTGCTGCAAACAGATGCCTCATCAACACTGCAGATAGGCTACCTTGATCGTAGCCGCCTCTCGGTCTCTTGTTAAACTTAGCAATTCTGAGTTGATTCTTTGGCGGCTGTTGAATCCTGTTCGAACAGCGCAAGAAACCGCTCCCTTCTGTGCTCGTGGAGGAGAGACGGATTCAGGATTTTGTCTCGCTCAATATCCAGAAGGAACACTTTAATTTAGCACTGAGAATCAAAGACTTTACCCAACTGGTTTATTTTTCTTCTACCAATTGAAAGCCTCTGCTGTTGTGGCAGCGCCAGTTGCCTGGAGGCACGAAGCACCGCTCCTTGGAGACTTTTCGGGATGTAGAGCGCGGCGCGCGAGAGATAGTGGAATGAAGCTCACGAGGCTGCGCCTGATTGGCCGCGCGCTTTCTCACAACGCGTCTTTCACGTGCTCTCTAGTTCTAATCAACTGAAAACACTTGTTAAAAACAAACGGCGAGGTATTGAACAGACACAGACAGTTACATTCATCCAGGTCGTTTGTTTTGTTTTTTGGTCTGAAAACCAAACCCGTTATCATTTTCGAAAGAGGCGGGCGTCTTTTTCCGTGATGCTGAAGATAGCAGGCTCTTTGCTGATCAACGAGTGAGGAGGAGAAGGCAGGCGAATTCCCGGCTCTCCAGTTTTATGACATACGGATCCTTCGCAAAGGTTTGTTGAGATACCGGTAACTAGCAAACATTACAATCATTAGATATTTTATTGTGAATATTGCAAGCAGCCTACGCTTTCTTAACTGCTTCTACTGTAGCCTAGGCTACCGTTTAGTTGTTGTTTTGAATAATAAAGATTGGCTAATCCTCAGACAACTCCTCATTCCGTACAAGTTATGCGTAGGGTGCAGAATAACGGCCTACTACCGTTACACCGTAACCGCATATCAGGCCAGGTGCTCATCTTCAACCTACCTGTAGGCTGGGCGACATTCTTCTCACAGGCAGTTATGACTGACTATGAGTTAAAGTTTGAAGTGATAGTTTATAACAAGAAACAAGGGTAATGCTATACTTGCTTAAAATGTAATAACATGTAGCGTAAACTTGATTAATGTTAATACTTGCATTTTAAGCCCATTCTGTTGCAGTAGCTATTTGTTTGTAAGTTTTAATGTCCTGCTGTCATAGCCTGCATGTGATGAAAGTAGGAAAGAAGTTGTTGGTGCAGCCACTTTCCTACAGTAGCCTAGGCTAGCGTACTTGTGAACAGACTACCTGTGTTCCCCGCGTTAGCCTCATGGATGGTAGATTGATTCATCACATGAGTTGGGCCACGCATCGTGAGTAACGTTATCATTAGATTGTTTCCGTTTCCCTATTAATGCATTATTCTCTGTATAGCCCACCTCAATGGAGGCAGGCATACTGTATGGTAGGCAATACTGTAGCAACAGTTGTCGTTATCAGAAAAAAAGGGAGTTTGCCTGGGATTGCTGGCCTTATTTCTCCCTTATTTCACCAAGTTTGAGAATAATGAATGCCGTATTTGCTCGTCAGTCATACCCTGTTATCAAATTCCACAATGAATAAGGCTAACCCCAATTAGGCTATCTTACAATATGCTTACTGTCAGACTCTGTCCAGTAGCCTACTGAATAGGCGTACATACGCCTACAAAAAGTGGCTCTAGACTTATTTATAGAGGAAACTTTTGGAAGTGATATTGTGTTATAGATATTTGAAGTATTGGACTTCGTCTGACCATATGAGTCAGAAGGGTCATGTGGAGTTGATCCACAGGATGTATTGAACCTAGTCTCTGAGCCAGACTCTATGGAGGAGAGAATCTGGACTTCAGCCGCTTAGAATTTGTAAAAGGAAGTTCTTAAAAAAAGTCATCACTTCCGGTCCGGACTGTCTGTCAGACTCTCTACGGGATTTTGACGGGATATCCGCCTGTTTTTTCCCCAACTTCCTTCAACAAAGTTTCAGCACCTGAATTCCAGACGTAGTTGACAGTCCGGGCCGGAAGTCGACTCGTCTGGCTCGCAAGACTATATTGGACCTAACACTGTGCTCTCAAGGAAAGGGACCATACATAACATGAACTTCACAGCAGAGTCACCAAGCTCTACATGCCCTTATCCACTATGTTCCGCTTGCAGCTTCCTAAATCAATTTATGTTTTTGCCCTCAAAAGAAACCCTTGGTAATTGATGATGGGGGTCAGTGATCCATTCTTGGGCCAGTTAATGATTTTCTCCCTCAAACCCATGACTTTGCTGCCAGGTACTCAGCAGAACAAAACAGAACAATCACCAGTGGAAAAACGCTCCAAGATTGCTTTGTTTACCTCCTGTGCAGGAATCTTTACCCATTGTAGTTCATTATGGTCCAGAGTATAACAAGTATTCTTTTCTTAGGCTACCTGAAAACGTACCCATCTGTAACTTCTGAAAGAAGTGAAAGATCGAAAGAGCTGTACTGTAATGCCATCCATGTAGCAAACTTCAATCAATATTAATATTACTGTGCAATATAGCATGACATAATATCAGTATAGTGACTATTTGACTATACAGTTTTGTTCCTGTTAAGATAGCTTTAATCAATTAAGTCCCAGCAGCATCCCTACTCAGGTGGCCCAGAACGCAGGTGTTTCATCAAATGGGACTAAAGCAAAGCCCCCTTTGAGGTGGCGTGTGACTGAATGGCTTCGGTCAGCGCGGTCAGTGGACACAGCAGAGCTTTGACGCGTACAAATCTGTGCTCGAAGATGCTGTGTTCATACTGGGAGCCTTAAAGGCTGGCAGAGGACCAGCGGAGCTGGGACATCGCGCTCCAGATGGCTTCAGAGTGCGCAACTGTGCCTCGGAACTGAGGAAGAGAACGGTCCAAGCCCAGCTGGGAGGAAGGGATGCCTTACTGCCTTTGTGTGTGTTTGTTTGTGTGTATGTTTGTGTGTGTATGTGGTGTGTGTGTGTGAGAGAGAGAGGGATAGAGACAGACACAGAGAGAGAGAGAGATTGTGTGTGTGTGTGTGTCTGTGTGTGTTTTGTAACCATCACTCATTATTCCACACGTTAGTGACTCCATTAGGATTTAGAGTAACAACACTTCACTTAACCAAGGTTTCCACCCTTAAAACGTCAGACTTTTTTGCAGTTTATTTCCATATCGATGATATATTAACATTCACTGGTATACAGTGTACATCTAAGAACAGCGTTTAATTTCAGCAGCCTGGGACTGAAGTTTGAGAGCTGTTTGAAATATAATTTCTGTCCTGCTCTGTAAGACAACAGATAGACTGGCATACAGTTAGATACATTTGAGATACATTTGCTGAATCGCTGTCCTTGTATAGGCGTTGTGGGAGGCTGCTGATGTTCTGTATGTGGCTCTTGGTGCAGTGCTGTAGCTACATGACCCTGAGGTGTGGGGAGGGGGATTTTGGTATTCCCTCCCCAGTCTGAATGAGAACAGTTCTGCTGTGTGTGCTGAGGCAGTGACTTGTACGAAACCTACAAGGTCTCTCCCTGTTCTAGAGAAAGAGAAGACACACTGTGGGCCAAGACGAAGCACATGACACACACATACACTCACGTGCACACACACACACACTGACTTCAAAGAGATAACCTCGCCTTGTGTCTCCATTTGGCAACCTCACTAGAGAGCAGGGCGGGGGGGGGGGGGGGGCGGTGTTGTTCTGCTGTGTATTAGGATTAGAGCATCATCTGCACTCTGATCACAATGGATCTGGCTATAAATATGAGTCCTGTATGCTGTTGGCCTCTCTGCTACCAAGAATATGCTCTCCATACTGTATGTATTTCATTGTAACCTATCTCTGGTTGGAGAGAGAAGCATACCAGTTGAATGTACTGTGAAAGCGTGTCAGGGAAGCTTGTGAATTATTCAATCGGATTTTTCACTTTAGATTGCTGAGAAAATGAATATTGAGCATATCATGCCAAAATAGGAAAGTGATTTGCATTCGTTCACATCACCCCGCATGGCTTAGCAAGGTGGCACGGCCTTCCCCTGAGAACATACCGTACGTAAAGCTCTGAGCATCGTTACAGGTGGTTCTGCAGTCCGACGCATTTCAGAACCTTGAGCTCAGGAGCTCGCAGCTGCTCAGAGCCTCACCCAGGAAGTGCTCTAGACCCATCACCTCCAATGGGAACGAAAGGTCACACCTTAATTATTCATTCGGGATGTCAAACAATCCTCAGCGGCTGTTATTTAGAGAGGAGAGGAGATCCATTGAATAATGCAGAGGGAGGATTCTCTTTCCTCCAAAAGACACACTCTCAGGTCGGGATGTTTTTAGAGTGCCTTATCATGATGATGCTAGAGAGCCTTGAATCCCCCCCACACCCCACCCTTCTTAAACCACACACACAAACGTATTTGCGCCCGCACAGTCGTTTCACACGACCTTCGCTGTCACTTGTGGTGGAACTGGGATGGCACAGAAGGTGATTGTGACTCATGTTCCCACACACATCTGAAGCCCTGCCTTCCCCCGCTCCATACGGAGGAAGTCACACCTCTGGGGAGGACCCTCTTCTTATAAGTTATGCTAGTGTATGTTTACCGAGCGAGCCATGCAGGGAGATACATGTGCTAATGCATTAAAACAGACCCGCAATAAATCATCATGGCACAAGCTCGCGCGAAGGTAGGCCTATCTGTTTATGTGGACTACTGTATATTTGTCAAATTCTCAGCTTTCTTAAGATGTAAAGGGGTCTTTATTGCAGCTGAAAAGGCAAAATATGATATTAATGCTATAAAAGTGAAGGATGGTGTAATATGAGTTGCTTCCGCGCAGGATTAGAGCAGGACAACAGGAAGGATTCAGACGAGTCTGGGTGAGTGTGAGAATGTGTTCTTTGTTGAACATCAGAGAGGAGAGAAAGGGGGACAGGGAGAGACAGGGAGCAGTGTGTGTGAGAGAAAGATATAGAGAGGAAGAGAGGGAGGGAGAGGAAGAGGTACCACCCCCCAGTCTGGAGAGATGCTCATGCAGGGAGGTGGTATGTGACCTCACGGCTGCAGAATAAAGGCAACACAGCAGCATGGGGATTTTTGGAAATCAGACAAGGCATCATGGCCATTTAACATAGGCTAACCAATAAGCCTTCAACCACTACAGCTGCAGTAATCACTGTGAGGGTGATGTGCTCATCTGGTATAATAGCATTTTCATCAGCAGCGACTTTCCTTGCCCCTGCATTTATTGAGAGCACACAATGATCAATACTGCTCTATGATTATGTATTGATAATGTATTTAAAACGGTCGAGTTATAGCTAGCTTATCACATACTTTGGCTTTATCGGGCTGGCTTACAGAGCTATCACCTGCTGTAATCTTAATTGGATGCCACTCAAAGCTGATGTGCCAACTAGTTCATATACTGTAGAGCTACTGGACAGTATGCCTTTCACATCAAGAAGATTCAGTGTTGTTGACCTATACAAAAGTTTAAATTTCCCTGTAGTTCATTGTTATCAAGCAGGTGCTATAGAGCTGATGAATTAAGAAATGAAAACCACATATTATTTAAGGACACAGTGATGGTGGTTTTTGTGCAAGTCTCTGCAAAGATACTGTCCTTATTCCCTTAGTTTGACATCGCTGTGTGCAACCTGGTGACAACGCTCATTTGTCTTGGCCCGGAAATAAAGGTGAGGTGGAGCAGATTTGATCTGTGTGTCTCTTAACTATGAAGTGATGCGTTCTGTGCTGTTGAGCCAAAGAATAGCATCCACCTGTCAAGGGAATGAGCATCCTCCTCCACCAGGCAGACAAGGTCAGTGTTTCGGAGGCTCAGGCTGGGACAGCTGCTCTCTGGGTTTTGAGGATGGCACTGTGCCTGCATAGCACAACCAGACTGCCAGGCGGGGGACACCAGCGCGCGTGGGTGGCCCCGCCTCCCAGTGGGGCTCTCAACGCCTTAACTCCTTTGGAACTCTTAGACCCAGGTGCCAGGATGTTGATCAATTAGGCCCCAATGTTGAAGACAAATTAATCACACTCATGTATTTTGCCTGAGCCTGGCAGTAATTAGCTGGCAATGTGCTCAAGCCATAACAGACATCTAGTAATGCACACAGACACACACACACACCAGTAATAGTATTGCTGCATTGGCCTCAAACCTTTCCTCCAAGAGAACTATCAGCTGTGTTAAAACAGCAACAGTGAAAGAGAGGGTTAATGTCTCTCAAAAAGCAAGTACTTCATGTGCTCTACGCCACATCGACTCTATGCTTCACAATTGCTGGAATAATGCCACAGTGATGAGCTGTGTGAAGGCCCATCAGGTAAAAGTTAGTTGTGAATCATTCAGTTTTTCGAAGAGGAAATAAGTTTTCCACATGAATGCAACATTAGGTGATATTATTGGTAATGTGTCCACCCTGGTGGTAACCAAAGAAATGCAGATACTGTTTACAAATTTGTCCACTGTAGCCTCACCATTTCTCTTTAGATGATCAGTAAATTGATTAATTCCAAGCATGTTCCTATGGAAACAGCCTAGTACACAGGGCAGATTACTTTTGATTTAATTAAAGGGGTCCTGATTATCAATTGATCAATATTTACTGCATGTCTGAATCAGAAAATCCCACCTCATGAATTAATTACATTTTTTATTACCCACTGTGCTTTGGCACGATTAAAGAGGAACTGGAGGCAAGCAGGTCGCCCGTTCAATCAGGGATTCTGATTCATTAACCAGATGGTTTAATTACCACCAGTCTCTGGCCTGCCTGGCCCAGCGGGGGGTCCTCTATGACGGATGAGTGCACTTACCTGAGCCCCCCCACCTCCCTTGGGAAAGATACCTTTCTAATGCCACTGTCTATAGTCACCAAGAGTGTAACTTACAATATCACTTTTATATCAATAAGGCAGAGAGGACATGGTAGATCAAAAGGTTCCCCTGGAGACTGAAAGCTGGAGGGAGACCCAGCCCCACATTGTTGACAAAGCCTGTGGCAATGACCTACAGCAGGGCACCTCTCAGGAGGTGAAGCTTTGAAGTACTGTACAGTACCATTCCCAACAGCTGTGACATCCCTCCCCTGCCACACCCTCTGTAGAGGCTCAGCCATGGAGAAAAGCAACACCCTCACACACAGGTATGGAGAGGAGTGAAATCATAATTGAGCAAGTAGATCCTTTGCAGAAATATGATACAGTGCAGTATTTTTATAGATGAGCAAGGTGCATGCATAGCAATTCATCTCTGTGCTCTCGTTGAGGAGATGAAGCCACCAGATTGTATCCCTAGTGTGTGGTTATATAATGAAGTATGATATAATACAGTTAAACAAATTGTACACAAAACTTAGGTGCCGACTGAACATTCATATTTAATGAAGCATTGTCATTAAGATTAAGCACTAAAGCATTAGTGTTCAACAGCAAACTTTAGGTTGATACCTTCAGAATTGCTTCAGTCAGCCAGTAAAGCCCACGCAATTTCATTTCCATTATCATCCCCTTTGAGCAGTTATTAAACATTCATTACGTTATTGTATAATGAGTAAAATAAAACCACTAATCTTGCTTGAGCCAGTCACGTGGCTCAGTGTTTGTTGATGGCCACCATGAATTTAAACAGGTGGGGATTGGGTCATTCATATTGTGCACATTCAGAGATACTCTTTTGTACTGACTGTAATATCCTTTTCTCAGTTCCATAATGTGTGGAGATGTAAGCTAGTCGTAAAACCATCAACTTAAAATGACATATTCAAGATTATTAATTATCATCACATATCTGCTAGATCTACTTTAAGGGTGCTGCTGACGATGGGTTTAGGGTCAATAAGTCTCTGCCAAGGCAGTGTTGTACATGACACTTATATGAAGCAGACACGGCACACGCGTCTGCTAGCTTGCCTACCACACCACAGCATGTCTGTCTGGCCCACAGAAGCACAGCTGTGAATTGGCTAGAGGCTTCTCAAGTCAAACTTCATAGATCAGCTGCTTTTAATAGTTCAACAGACTGCCATGCTACATTTACTCAGTACTTCCAATTTATAGTGGCAAAAAAACAGAATCACCGACATTGTGGACAGAATCACAGACATTTAATCTGATATGCTTAAATAAATCCAATATACTGTACGTGAACATATTCACAAGCAGCTGTAATGGGATTAAAGGTGATCTAAAATGTACAGTACTAGGTAAAAAGACAACAGCTCTGCATTTAACCATGCAGGGCCATAATGAGTCAGGGAATGTAGTTGCAATATGTAACTAGAAAGGCTGCTCAGAGGAAATCTATAGGAAATCTGTCAGGAGATAAAGGCAAGGAGCGGGTCCAAGTATGGCAAATGTTGTTTTCTTTTAATTCAATGTATCCGCCCAGTGATTCTGATCCACACCAACATTTTATGTGTTCTAACTTGGCCCATGCTACACCCCTAAACCGAGTTTCATGAAAATCGCTCTGGTAGTTTTTGTATAATCCTGCTACAGTATGTGACCGAACGAACGAATGAACGAACAAAATAACACACACGACCAAAAATATACCCTCCACCAGCGGTCGCTGGGCGGAGCCAATACAGAAATAGACATTTTGTCATACAAAATAATTAATCAGAACATACAGTACCTGAATTATACTTGCTCCGAGGAATAGCAGACAATGTCTGCTCTGAGCAGACATTGATTTTCTAAAATGTTATTTAAGGAAATGCTTTCAGCTTCCTAGCAGGTTGCTTGTATTTGTTATTTATTTTTTGAAGTGTAGACCGACCAATGTCATATACAGGGACAGATTCTGATTCAAGGACAGCTTTCAAATTCGGACCTGGTGTTCAATGATCAGAATACACCATTAGTGGCATGCCTGGAAAGCACGACCATGAATGGAAGCTTTAAGTGTTTGTGGAGACAAAAAAGGACTATATAAAGGACAAGACTTGACATGGAAAATTACAGCCAGGCTACCTAGATACAGTAGGAGTTTGTCACTGTATATCTTTAGTGACTTACTTTACTGACACCAGCCATGATTAGAGCATTCAAACAAATCACTGAATAAAACGTTCATTCAACCATGCTATTTAAAGGGGAACGCCGCTGTCATAGCAAGTTTAGCTCAAATGTCGCTTTGTCCTCAATGAAACCGATCCGTACACACCAACATTTAACCGATCCGTGCAGTAGTAAGCTAGCTCCTTTTTCCTCTGTGCGTGCACCCCCTTTATAATGGAGGTCTATGGGCCTCTGCTAAAAACTATGATAAACATGCATTTTCAAGGCAGGAAGCGCCAGGAAGCCCCTTACCGGTCTCAGTAGAATGTTGTCTTGTGAAATGAATCACCATCCCCATGTGTTGACGTGTTAGGCATGGCTAGGAGGATGTAAACAATCGTCTAGCTTTACCGTGCACGTGCATGCTCCCGCTCTCTACAACGTGCAGCGGAAGTTTACAGTGTGAAAAGTATGGTGTGGTGCATTCGGTGAAATAGTTCTGGCTCAAATGGAGCTTTTGTTTTAATATTCGGTTTGAGAATGTGATATATTTCACATGACAGCATAATGACACCGGTAAGATCACACCCTGCGCTTCCTGCCTTGAAAATGCCTTTTTATATTTAAAGCTACATGAGATAACTATGCACTTTGGGGCCCCTTTGGTCATGATAAAATCAGCACTGCATTTTAAGAACCACACTTTCCATTATCCCCCACTCACTCGCTGTAATTATGGGGTAAAAAATGATAACAAACGCGCGTGGCGCAGACTGGATTGGAAGATTGTAGCTACTTTCTAGAAGGATGGCTTCAATGCAGTTAAATACCGGTCTTCTTTCTTTTATGTACATGTAGATTTCCTACAAGGGAGAAGTGTTGTCTTCCTGATATTGGGTCACGCAAAACGCATCACTTTCGTTTCCTCCACAAGATTTCCTGCCAGTGTACTAGCTAGTACACCGAAATTCTAAAATAATAAATTCACAGGATGTCATGAAGTCTCATGTCACCAAAAATATTTTTGGGGTCTTGCTGAGGCAAGTTCATAAACTAATAGCAAGTAAAGGTGAATATTGAACTATAAAAAAGTTATCTCATTAAGCTTGGAATGTACTTGAGAATTCACATACAAATAAAAAATGTCAAGTTAAAATGTATCATTTCAATGATCAGTTACGTTTGAATATCAACACGCCAATCCCATCCGTTGGTGTTGAGACAAATGTGTTTGGCTAACGTAGCCAGTGAATATTCACTCTGATCTCATGTATTTGGGAAGGTGGTCCTTTTTTTTAATCAATCAAAAGAGGACCTCAAGTTACAAAAGGTTGAGAACCGCTGCTCTAGAGGATGGTGGCCTAACCTTCTACATCATTTAAATGGCTTCCCCCAGTTTGTTACCTGTTGAGAATGTTCCTTTGTTCTCCAGAATAGCGATGAGAGGCAGATTATCATGAAAACCTATTGTATTTTATTGCCCAGTATTAATCCTATGTTGAATACATCACAGTGCAACTCTGCAAACACATGAGGAAATTGCTTTCTGAAAAATGTCCTTCCAAGCTCCTCTCTTCAGAACAATCAAAGCAGGTATTCTCCAGCAAAAACACCCTGCATGGTCCTTCATATGATCCTGTGCACTTTCACTCATTTTGTTAAAATGGACTCTGGTCTTGAAAAGTTATTGTGCAATAATTCAAGAAGTGCCTGAGACTTTGTCTCTGGAATATTTTAAGCACTGAATTTACAACCACGTCTTGGATTTCTTGGATTTTGACGTGCTGTTAAAGCTATTGGTTTGTCAAGTCTTGAAAAATTTTGAAGACCATTTCAGAGAGTAATTGTATGTGTGTTGCATGTAAGGTTGCCTAAAGCTTTCCTTTCTATATCCCTTAAACTTGGTTGTATAGTACTGTTCAGGTGGCCCCAATTTTGAGACTTGTTTCAAACTCTGTGACACTCACCATTCTTGACCACTGTTGTGTTGTCAGTTCATGCGCTATCATTGCTGTCAGCATACTGACACTGAGTCTATTTTGTAGCTATGTACTTCATTAAAGAGGAAAGGAGAGTGGAATTTTCAATAATGCACTCTAATCTCATGATTTTATATATGGCCTAATATACGTCAACCACCGTATAATCAGGAAGATATATACTGTCCTTTTCCACTAAGAATATTAATGTACATTAATCAACCATAAAGGAATCCCAGGCGGCCAAGAGAGCTTAATGTCAAGCAAGTTACTCATTCACAGCCTGCCTAGTTTAGCTGTGGAATAATAATCATCTTTTAAAAGCAGTCGACACTATCGGAGTGTACACCTCTGGGGATAATTTTAGTATGGTGTGTGGAGCCATGCACTTCATTTTAGTGGAATGTTGACCTCCAGTCATGTTCAGCTCATTAGTTCAGTAAACAGTCTCCCTTGTTAATTTACGGTTAAAGGTATAATATGTAGTATGTGGATTATTTCCCCCATCTAGTGTCTAAAGATAAGAACTGCAACAACACAATGTATTGGTTGCCAAAATGCCAGAGAATGCACTGTTTCAGTCATACTGTGATAAGATCTTCACTCCGAGAGGAACATAACGTTACACTAATCAGTAATCACAATTAAGTATTTCAGAGTGCCATGTAATAAGTTACGTTAGATGCTGTAGTGTGGAGATAATGTTAGGTCTGGCTATGCAGATTCCAAGAAAGATAATGATAGCTAGTTAGCTAGCTTACCGGTCTAGTAGAAAAGTAGCCATGTCACCATGCGACTTTATCCCATGAAACTCCATAAACTCCGTCCAATGAGCAAAGGCTGGCCCGATATTTATCCGACTTTTGCTCCTTCTTCGGTCACTGAGCTTTTGAGATTCGTATCGCACGGTTCGCCGGGGCTCAAGCGGAGAAGCAGGATGACAAAACTCGACCATTTTACCAAACGTTTAGCTGAAAAGAGTGAGAAGAAGTGGACGGAAAAGCTGCCGTTTTATAGTCGCACACACACTTGATGCTAACCAACATCTATAATGCTGCTAATTCATGGAAGTATAACGTTAGCTGGCTACTGCTAATCTCACAGTGGTGAAGCTAGAATAGTACCTGGCAACCCAGCGTGCAGTACCAACGCTGTAATACTATTGTCTGGTATGATATCAACAGAGTGTCATTGTCGGGCCATCAAAATTTCATAATGTAATCATTTCAGACAAAATATCATAAGGAAAAGCAATCATTTTACTCTGCAGCCTTCGCAAAGCCCTATGGATGCTTTATTTTGGAAAAAATGTTTATTTTAATCCACATATTACATATTATACCTTTAAGTATTCATTGCTGCAATCAATATTATTTAGGCCCTGACAGCAATTTTTCAAAAGTGGAAAAGTTTTTCCTTTGCGTTTTAAAAAAAACATCTGCGTTCACATTGTGCTCATGGATCATTTTGCATTTCAGGTTAAATAATACAAAGTGCAAGCTACCTTTTACGCAAATATATCATCAGATATCATGCTCGTACATTTCCCCTTGATGTAAGGACGAAGTTTCACTAATGCCGGGTGCATTAGAGGATTTTCAAATCTTAACCGATTTTATAAACGTGGGAGACCACAGACATAACGATCATCTTAACCGATTTTTAAATATTTTAATCTTAAGAACGCACACTCCACGATTCAGTCAAGACGCAGGACCGCACACTACACGATTTCAGAGTGCCGATTCATTCCAGGGAAATGCGATTTCATTGGCTATTGTGGGTTTCCGCTCAGTATTCCATCGCTGTCCCAAGGATAAATATCACACATGTTTGATACTTACGATTCAAAATCGGGGACACTCCGATCAGTCGGGAACGTTAAGATTAGGTCAGTAAACACCACACACTACAGGATAATTTGGGCAGATAAACGGTTCGGACAAGCCTTGATTCGGGAACGCCACCCCGATTGTCAGGAGGGGTGAATCGGAGCTAAAATCGGGCTTAAAATCCTCTAGTCTGCACCGAGCAACGAGAGAGGCTTTGGACATAGGAAAGCTTTCTTTCCATTCATGCTCATCAACAACGCCATTCACAAGTTGTCCAAAAACACTGGGCCTCATTCAGCAATATCTTCCTAAGTTCTGTTCTTAGATTTCTTCCTAAGAATGTTTCTAAAGAAAGCTCCCATCTGATTCACAACGTGTTCGTAAACCGCTGGGTGAGTTCGCACCTGCCCTGTCATAATGATGAACAGGGCCGGACTGGGTGAATATTTCAGGCCGAGAGATGTAGCCAGTCAGGCCACGAGCTGAGCCGATGTGGTGAGATGGAACACCTTCAGTTTCGTTTTGTTGACGGGGGGGGGGGGGTGCTGCGCGATTTGTTGACCCGGGGGGGGGAGGGTGCTGCGCTATTTGTTGACCCGGGGGGGGGGGCAGGCCATTCACCCCGCGGGCCAGGCCAGTTGCACGCCAGTCAGAGAACTGCAGGTCGAATCCAGCGTGGGAAATCAAAATCAAATTTTAATTAGTCAAGTAGGTTTCCTCCTATGAAGAATTTGCCTTGGTGCATAAACATAGCGAGACAGAACTGTGAAAAATGTCAAAGTGATAGAATACAATATACAATAGCCTACAGTCTACAAAAATGTAGGCTATAAAATACACAGCGGTCAATGAGGCATGCCCAAACAAAAATCTAAAGACCGGACGTCATATTTAGCATCGTCAGTAAGATACATGGAATGATATGAGCCTACTCGTTCAGTGGAGAAGGGCACACAGTTGGACTGGGCACATCGGGATATTATTGGAAAAACAGCACTCTCGTTTTGTGAAATAATGAAAATTATTTTATGATATTATAAATGATACAAATATTATAGTATTGCAATCCTATAATGTTATACAACTGTAGATTTGAAGTAAATGCAGTCACAAATCATTTTAAATGAACATGTAATTTGCAGGAATAGTACATAGCCTACTTAAAGGAGTAGTAAAGGGAAAATGCATGTTAAGCCCTGTTTTAAGGTTACTTATGATACATTATACAATGGTTCAGATCAAAACGTTGACAAAACTAGCACTTTTGAGAAAGTCTGATAATTGCTCTACCATCATTTTGGTCATACAATGGATGTGGGTGAGCACCTTGAAAAATCTTTTGAAAACATGTTAAACTCTCGATTTAGCAGCTAGAATGGCACTCCACTATTTAGCAGTTAGAATGGCACTCCACTGTTCAAAGCGCACAAACATTAATTACATGCACGCCTAGCATGGCTCAAAGTTGAACAAAAACTCCATGCAAGTCTAGTGATGTTTCTCAAGACAAGAACATACAGTATAACATACACTAGAAAACGTACATAATCAAATAGTTTACACAAGCTACAAACATAATCACCATACAAGGAGTGTCAGTCTGGGTCACCTGTTACCCCCCAGGCCGAGAACAGATTTTCTAAGATCCACTGTCATCTACAAAGCGATTACAAGATGGAACATGACCCTCTCTAATCACAAGCACAAAATAAATGTACCTTTAAAAAGCATCATCAATACTTCATGCAGATGACATACAGTATGACAGGACTCACTGATTACTGCCCAGTTTCACTGCCGTCCTCCATCAGAGTTGAGTCTTACACTGATGTGAACATGAACTGTTGTCATGGCCTGCTAGTAAGTGTTATGTACTGTACATGTCTATTGGCTTGATGTTATATCATTGTGTAAATGTCCATGTCATGTAATGTCAGTCATGTTGTGT
Organism: Borostomias antarcticus; assembly: GCF_949987555.1. Classification (NCBI taxonomy): domain Eukaryota; kingdom Metazoa; phylum Chordata; class Actinopteri; order Stomiiformes; family Stomiidae; genus Borostomias; species Borostomias antarcticus. The sequence continues at coordinate 28,163,638 of NC_140237.1, forward strand.
ACAGTATGTGATGTCATGTCGGTCATGTTGTTATGTGTAGATTGTGCATGTCTTACAGGATGTGATATTAGTCATGTTGTGTATGTGATGTCATGTCGGTCATGTTGTTATGTGTAGATTGTGCATGTCTTACAGGATGTGATATTAGTCATGTTGTGTATGTGATGTCATGTCGGTCATGTTGTTATGTGTAGAGTGTGCATGTCTTACAGTATGTGATATTAGTCATGTTGTGTATGTGATGTCATGTCGGTCATGTTGTTATGTGTAGATTGTGCATGTCTTACAGTATGTGATATTAGTCATGCTGTGTATGTGATGTCATGTCGGTCATGTTGTTATGTGTAGATTGTGCATGTCTTACAGTATGTGATATTAGTCATGTTGTGTACGTGATGTCATGTCAGTCATGTTATGTCTTTATGTGTAGGCTTTATTGTCCATGTTGTATGTGCTGTTAGTCACGTTGTTATGCTTTTATGTGTATATGTGTATCATGTTTTGTCATTTATGTAATTTATATCCTTTTTGGACCCCAGGAAGATTAGCTGTCGTTCTGCCACAGCTAATGGGGATCCAAAATAAACAAATATAAACGTCTTTTGGTTGCCTTACGTCGACATAGAGGTGGATTGAGTATTTGGCACATTCTGTATAATTAATGCGTCTCTGCTGATCACAGTAATGGTGCAGCACAAACACAACTCGACAAGCCGCCATCGTTGTTCTTCTATTTGCGTAGCGTAATGTGTAGTGGGGCCGTGTCATCACAGTTTTCGCAAGAATTGCATATTGCCAATTTCTTTCTTTTTTTTCTTTTTTTTTTCTAGATTCCACTCTGGAACCTATTTTCAAAAGTTTGCATTTTCAGGCCACCAAAACACTGTAGTCGTGTGGCCAAACCACAACAAAGGTTTTATGCAGGGACCGTTGTTGTGTAAACGGGGGATCAATTAATGTCCAAACGCATTCCCTTTTTTTTCAAGATTAGTTTTTCCTTAGGCAATTTTGTATGAGGCCATACAGTATGTTGAGCTTTGGCAAAAGCCTTGATGGACAGGTTGAGAGCTTAAATCCCACCCACAGTGCAAATTCTTCATGGGTGCAAGCCTACTTGGTTAAAATAAAAAATAAAAAATCTGAACACCACAGGACCAAGACCACCCCAGTAGCTTTGAAGGATAAAACAAAGGGCAGAGACAGTGGGAGTGGAAGAGCTTCAACTGCTGCCCGGCATGAGGCCTCACTTGCACTAATTTCAGCTGGTACCAACCCGCTTGCTGATTTAATCACCCAGAAAACAGCTCAGCGCTTGCTTATAGTATATCCACTTTGTAGTGCTGAAACTTATTTAGCAAGGCCATGTCAGCAATCAGGAAACAACCCATCATTCATTAGACATTTCATTGTCTTTAGACATTTTGAAACTCTATTCATTCACTGCTCTAATGGGTTGGCACACATACTGTTGTATACTCTATATTTAGATATTGAAGTACAGTACAGTTAAACAAACCGTGCATAATGCATTGATCTTTGAGTGAAATAGGAGAATATTGTGGTCCTCTCTCTCTCTCGCTCTCTTTTCTCTCATTTATTGTCTCTCCTGCTCACGTGTTCCATGAGCTCAGATCTGACTGTATTAAGTGGCACGAGAGGAAACTCATCTTCTATTTTTCATAAATGTTTCATCATGCCTTCATACAGGTATTGTATTCACAGTCTCGGGTGGGTCAGCCGTGTCCATTTAGAGATGAGCACTGAGTCTTCTCCTCCCAGCGCCCCTATCTGGCAAAGCAATCACAGAAAACAATATTAGAGGAGACCCTATTCTGTCCAGTAGGAGCAACAGTGTTGTCCCTCTGCTTGAGAGGAATGGAAGTCTTAACACATCTGCCATTGAGATTGGGTGCAGTCCAGAGATTTGTAATTCTCTTTTCTGAGTGCTATCTCTAAAATCTCCTAGCCCTCACATTCCAAACATTTACTGAGTCCATTTATATCAATGTGAGATGCCACTGTTTGCTTAATAAGCTTCGAATTCCTCCCGGGATTCTTTTACACCCTGCCAGAATGTTTTTGTGAATACTGGATATACACAATACTGTATGTCATGGTTGGTCTAATCTCTCATTTATATCCCATATATGCTAGAGTGAGAGAAGGGAGGAAACATGGTATCAATAATTCCAAACGTGTACTTTGTACACATGCCCTTATTTTGTGCCCCCTCTCTCCCATTCAATATCCCCAATAACATGCAGTAGACCTGCTGACTCAGTAAGCCTCTGACGTAAGGCTCTTGAGGGTAAAATATCAAATAACAGTACCTTAAGATTCACATCTGAGGTCATCATATTGTGGTGTCATTTTCAAAGATATTTTTCTCCACTGGCAGATTGTAATTTCAAATCTCTCGTAATAGGGAAATAGTGCTGTCTGTATTGTCAACTCATATTTGAGTTGTAGAGGGAGTATATTAAGCTATATTATTCTGACATGGTCAAGTCAAATTAAATTTGTTTCTAATGCACATTTAAAAACAATTCACACTGACCAAAGTGCTGTACAACTCAAAGCAGGCAGACAATAAGAATCACAATGAAGAGGCTAAAAACAAAAACAGACATTTAAGCATCAACACACACAACACCTAATAACACAATGAGAGCACATTTTCATACAGGCACATATAACATCACATATAGAAGCACATCATGGTGTCAAAGGCTGTATTCCAAATGCTAGAACATAATCGGGGCCATGCCCACCTCCGCCATATTGAAGGGCGTTCCAATCCGAAGGAAAGAATTGGAAAATTACTCCCTTCGAAGGGCCCTTCGTAACGGTCATTTTCAAAGTGAACAAGCAATGGTCACTTTTGCTCCCACAACTCTTTACGACTGTGACGTCTCCGGTAAATAATTTATCAACAAATAAGGTGGATGTTGAGGCGACAGTAATTTGACAGCCTAGCTTAAAGGTTTGCGGACATTGTAGCTCAATCTGTCGATGGAAAAAATATTTTTTTAGCAGATATCTTAGTTACACCATGATTAAACTAGTTATTTTTTTGTTGAATGTGTGGTAATTATTTAGTTTGACGAATTTACGATGCAGCTAGCTAACTAGCATTAGCCCAAGCTGGCAGCTGCCGGTTAGCGATGAGAGACGGAACTCCAGCCCAGCTGATAACTCCGTTGCGGGAGGGGAGGGTGCATCAGTCGGCTGTGATCCTTGACAGTACCAGCCTACCTTATGTCTGAATACAATCCAACGGCTAATTCTCAATAAAGAATCCCTCCAGTGCACAAGCTTCTGACCTCCCCCAAAGATAATAATGAGAAGCACACGCTGGCAAGATAAAGTGGGAAAGTACCAAGCATAGTTGTGTGATGATTAGCCAAACTAATCAAATAAAAATTGTCAAACTCAGATGCTTAAACAGGTGATGCACAATTACCTTGTGAAATTCTCAGATGACCCTGCCGTTTTGGGCTTATAATAGCCTGAGATCAGGACACATCACTTTCCCTCTCCGAAACCTGAGCTTCAGTTAAGATAGGATTCATTCTTTAACAATGGTTATGGTTAGCCATAGCTTGTGACAGGTTGTTGACACATGTGACAGCCCTGAAAATAGCATTGAAGGGCATTCCAAACAAGCATTATTTTGACACTCTTCTCCCTATGCCATTCACAGTGCTCACTACGAAGGGAAGACACTCTGTAGGGTGTAGGGCGTAGGGTTGAGCCCCTCGGTTTGAAATACAGCCATAGTTGGAGGAAACTGAGTAAGGATGAAACGGTTACCGATTTCACGGTAAACCACAGTAAAAATTCCCTATTAAAACTGTGTTTGATTACGCGCTTTGATTAAACACGGTAAATATACTGTCCGACATCATCCTCAGTTTCTCACAGATGCAGGCAGTAGTGCGCAGGTGCAGCATGCAACGTGAATTTGCTGTTGTTGTGCGGGAATGGCAGGGACCAGTAGATTTTTCAGCCTTCTAAGAGGGCCTGAAATTTGGTCCTATTTTGGTTATTTGAAGAATGCTGAGGGAAACTTGATTGAAGATGGTAACCCTGTCTGCAGAAAATGCAAAAAGAAAGTATTGCTGCGAAAGGGGGCAACACTTCCAACCTCATGAGTCATCTCTGTGACAACCACCCACTGCTTTACAGCGAATGCAAGGTAACTTTGGCTAGTTAATGAGCATATTGCAGGTTGGAGACCCCAGTGAGTCAACGTGTAGGAAAATTATGTAGGAATTAGATTTTCATAAAATATTACATAAAATATACACTGCAGTGACTTATGGGTATGTTTTTGTTACTTCCGCATCTAAAAAATTGCCAAACCGGAAGTGACGTAGCATAGCGGAGTCCGGAGTTCAACAACAGTAGAACAACATCAAAACAATGGCGAGTTATCTAGAGATATCTAACGCTGTGTTCACATTATAACTATCAAGCAGGTGATTTGTGAGTTTGAGCTATACCAATGAAGTTTATATTTTTGGATACTGTAGTTAATGTTAGTTTGGAAATTAGAATAAATGAAAATGAAAAAAACAGCCAAGCAGATAACGTTAGGCTAGGATGAACTTGAACTGTAGGCTTTACAGTGTTTACAGGTTCCCAAACAAAACCGCTTAAAATCATAACCCAAACAAGAGTAAACACTTAAAATAATAATATTCTCTATTCAATAATCATTCAAATGTTCCACTATGTAGTCCTATCAGTTCATTTTAAGAACTTCATCATTGTTTGTTTTTGGTTGACTCTGCCGATGTAGGCCTATGTGTGACTAGGATTTATTATATGAGCTTGTGGGGGGAAAAAGGCATGCAGTGTTATCCATCATCGCCTGAAGTTGTATGACATTGCGTGATGAAGAAGAAAAACACACTTGCCACTCGCAAAGGAATGCAATTCAAGTCATCATATCCCCTATGTTGTTGCAATAAGCACTTGAATGTTTGCCATTTATTCTATACTGTTGATATCGTTACTATACTATTGATACTGTGTAGACCAAATCTGTTTTGGTATACGTTCCTACTGTAAAGCACTCTGTGCACTCGTGCTACGAAGGGTGCTATATAAATACAATTTTACTTACTTACTTACTTACTTCCCCTTCAAGCAGGGGCATTAAGCATTAATTAATGCTCGGTCATAAAGTCATATTGACATGCTCGTGGTGTCTAGATGAAGTTTGATGCGTTGTACATATTGAATTGTCATACGGATTTCTTATTAGCATACTGTTCACAACTGGTATTCTTTGTAAATAATAGATGGGACGAGACGGCAGAACTGTTTTGTTTTTTTTCTCACGTCAAAATGTTGCACCCCCTACTCTCAGAGGGTAAAATTGCCTATGCATAGGCCTACACAATACATGCATGTACAGTAGGCCTATGACATTCTCATAAATAATGAGACGAAAAGTGGATAAAATTGTGATAAAAGTGATGTCTCCGACACCCCAGTTTCATCCTATTGTTCACAGTGGCGCGGATTGAGATTGAACTAGAGATTGAAATAAATATCCTATCTTTTTGGATTCGTCACAAAAAAAGACTCAAGACTTAAAAATAGATTACAGTATTTTAAAAGCAGGGAACACAAACGGAGATGGAAATGTACTGTAGGCTATTGTTGGAGCGGCAGTGAGACTGAACCTTCAATTTAAAAAAAAAAACACCGTAGGCCTAACTGTTTCGCTATACTGTAGGCTAGATCTATTTGAAACTAATGCCGTGTCTAATCTTGAACTGGCTAATATAGCTAGACTGAAGAAAAACCTTGAAGCTGATTGCTGAAGCTCAAACTCATAAATCACCTGTTTGTTGTTAGGCTAACGTTATGTGAAGACAGCATTACGCCGTTATACGAATACAACATTATGCCGGCTACTGTGGCTATCTTTCAGATGCAACACATTAGGATAGCTGTGTGAATGGTTTACCACAACAACAATTTCAGGATGAATTTGCCTTTTGTAGTTAATGTAAGTTTGCTGCAGTACAGTATGTGCTATTGCAGATAGCTTATTCTGGATTCAGCAGTTCACTGTGTCCATAGACGTCCATGGCTGCGACAACCTGTAGGGTCGGGGACTCGCCCATGCTACGTCATAACTGAAATACGAAAAAAGAAAAATGGCGGGCAGCTTAGAAAGCCATCTTTTTTTACCATATTTCTACCCTTGGTGTCTGTAAAGATTGATTTTTTTCAGATTTTATTTTTTAATTTGGCCTAATCATGAGATCAAAAATGTAAATTCATTAAGAAATTCAATGCAATATGCAGCTCAATGTGTGGGGACTTGGGGGGAAATATCATGATTTCTGTTTAACTAACTAATAGCTTGTGTTGTAATAATAATAATAATAAATATAAATAATAAGACATTTGTTTTCCCTTGTGTACAGAGTGCAGCAGGCAACCCAGTGAAGTTGCTATTGGTCCGTCCTCATCTACAGTGACAGACACTCGAGCTAGTATTTAAAAAAACATCTTCAGCATATAAAAATAAATAAATAAAATACTGTGATGATACCGATAACCACGGTAATTTTGGTCACTATACATCACTGTTACCGTGATGTGAAATTTTCATACCATTACATCCCTGAGGCAGAGGACTTGCAGCACACTTTAATAATCCTTGTCATCACAGAATAATGGCTGTACTCTTACGATCTTAATCGATGGAAGTAAGTCTTTCTTTCACTCCCCCACCTCTAGAAGCTCTAAGGTAATCCCTCATCTATCACCAAAGTATTTAATTTCTCTTTTACTCCTTGAGAGAGAAAATTGTGAAACCTACTGTATGTGATCACAGCTTTTGAATGATTGATTGAAACCTTTATTTATACTCAGGTGAGCTCTAAGGTGAGGCCACCTCATTTGCAGAGCTGCTGAGTGTACAACAAAATAGAACAACAAAACAATGTACAGTGCACTTAGTTAAAAACAGTTACAGCATGTATCATAAAGAAATTAAATCAGGCATTTAAATTCCGTAAGGGAAGGAAGAACTTCCAACTTTAACTTGGACTAAATGTCATTCCAGGACTTTGGGGCTGCATAAGTAAATGCTGTCCTGCCAAGTCCTGTACTAGTCCGTGGAACTTTAAGTGTGATCCAGTCACAGTCCTGTCCAACAGGGCAGCTATATACGGTGGCTGTTTTCTGGTCAATGCCTTGAAAATGTACAAGAGCCAATGATAGTCTCGCCAAGCTGGCCTGTGAAAGATTAACTTGCTGCAGAGCACACCCATTAGAAAGGCATCATATCTACTATTGTGGAAAGGACCAAACACATTTCTCTTTCCTTGAAGGCATACATTCCAAACTTGGATTGATACAATTATGCACAATTATGCTAAGCACAAAGGAACTGTTAAATAAATCAAGAGCAGGGTCAAACCTGGGCCTCTTCATTATCCATAAAACTCTGTTTTATCTGCCAGTCAATGGAGGTAAGAGCATAGTAAGAAGATTTAGAATTGTACTGCAAGCAATTCATTTGAAATCACTTGTCCCTCATCCAGATATCATTAGTTTAGAAAACAGGCAGTGTGATAACATTAAGGCCTTCCATCACTGACCCTGATGAGGATGTGTTGTACCTTTTGGCACTGGCTCATAGCTTCTCTTCCTCTCTCCCCAGTCCTCTGATTAGTTTTTCTCTAAAAAGAGAACGGTTCCCTGAAATATCTTTGCCTGATTAGACTTTGCCTTCCAATATTAACAAAAGAGAAATGTGCATTGCTGCTTCACTTGGCCAGAAAAAAGATTAATCAATGTCCTTTTCTCTGGCAGGAATTAGAATCAGTTGCCATTTAGTGTAAAAGATAATCACTTTGCCCAGCAGCATGTATTTGTTCTGTACCTGAAGTAAGGCCTCAACCACAAAAAAGGGGAATCATCAGTAGAATTCAATATACCTGTTTTAAGAGGTTGCTGAATGCTTGTCCCGAATAATGAGCTATAGGACATGGTGAGTCATATAAAATGTAAAACATCAAAATTGTTTCTATAAGCCTTTTCCCATGGAAATAGCAATGCTAAATACTTTATATTGCAGCTTTGCAGTAGTTTCATCAGTGATTTCGTATACTGAGAAATTATCGCCACTACCTATTGCGTTTCTAAAAGACGGGGTGGGGTGGAGGGAAACCAAGCTGTTTTTAAATGCTGTAATAACCAGCATAGCACAGCCAGACTTGGGCTATTTCTCAGACAGGTCGAGCACACCCAATCCAATCCCAGCACGAGGAGGTTAACGGTTGAAATGCTAGTTCCAGTGCTAGGTAATAAACCACGGCCCCCGAATTGTCTGAATAGAACATTGCTCCATAAAACCATCACTATTGAGGATTGCTACCTGTCTCTGGACAAGGCACCAGATGAATCCCTCTGCATCACTTTGTTATCAATGTCAGTGATGGGATGTGACTTTTCTTAACGGCTGCACCACCTTCTGGATTCTTTCAGCCTGAACACTGTAGAATCCCAACCATATTAAGGATGGATGGACAGTTTCAAGAGACAATAGCTTAAAATAGAGTTAGTGCTAACAGTGTGGAGGAATTCAAGGAGAGCCTGGCACAAGCTGCCCGATCAAGGATTAGTCAGGAGAGCCGTCCTGCTTTGTTTGGTTTTCTCTCCGTCTTGGAGAGACTTTGTTGACTTGACAGAGGTATCGATTGTGTGGCATGTCCCCCATCTGTCATGTTAATCTACATTAATGCTCAGCACATAGGCTATATATTGCCTGAGTAAATCTGATGAAAGATCGCTGCTGCTTTATTTAAGGCTTTAAATCAAAGTGGTTTAAGGGAGTGACCGTGAAACACAAGGGCTGCCCACAAATCTCTAGTCTTACCAGTAGCAGAGGCTGTGCTGGTCAAACTATGAAGCTGTCGGTTGTGTTTATTGTTGATGATAGATTACTGTGAGACAAGGCTTCTTTACAGGAACAATGTTTTAATCATTGTATATGCTACCAGATCCTTTAAAGAAACAATGCCACGAACTTCATACTATACTGAATTCATCCTACAGTACTGCACAACCCGTAAACACTCTCCTTGCGCTGCTATTCTAAGAACCCTGGTCTAGGCTTGAATCCGAACTTCTGTGACATGTTGTGTGCTGGCTGAGTGCAATCTGGCTGAGTGTGATTGACTCACCCTGTCAACATAGGCCTACACCTTTCACACTGTGCATACTGTAGGGTTCAAAGAGAAAACGCATACGGAAAGTAACCTTTCTGTCATATTTCCCCTGAACGTCTTTGAACCTCTGGCACTGCAAATGCATTTTCCTCTCAGAAGTGTTTGATTCATCCCACCTGCATCTGGATCTGTGTCAGTGCTGATATTATAGCATTTGCACATAATATTTGTTCATTAGTAATTGTTCAAGCTATTCAGCTGTCCAATTGCACAGCATGTAACTCCTTACACTGTCTCATACTGTAATTCCATAGAAACGTCCACATCCACCCAGGCGTTTAGAGTTTGTTTTTGCCAAAGCCTTGTTGTCAACATGGTTGGCAGACTATTAGTCTCCCGATGCTAGACTTTGGAGATCTTCGCCTCTGAAAGTCTGGAGACATCTCTATTGAAAATTGTCGCTAGAACAGCGCAGAAAACTGATGCAACCAATCAGAGCCACTCTCTACATCTCCAGTAGGGTGAAGGACCTTACCGGAAATGATGTCCTCCAAACTGGAATGAAGAATCAAAACAAAACATTCACCGCCCCATTAGGAAGGACCGCCCTAAAGATGTTGGATTGGTTCTGCAATGCAGGTTTTTTTCAATCTCTCAAATTGTTTCCACCCACTTTTAGCAACAAAACCTGGACAAATGTCTTCAGTCTGTAGTCGAATGCAGCGTTTAGAGACTGACTTGGGCAGTGTTTCCCCTACCATTGCCTTGGAAGGACGCCCCTCCCCTCCAACGGGACCCCCCCCCTTCCCCTCCTGAAAGACCCAAAAAGCCCAAAATAGCGGACTTTTAGATTGATACAGTAACATTTTTAGCATATGTCAATGGAGTTTAACATAGCAAAAATTAGCATTGTAGCTAGCGGATATTTTCTACCTGGGAGTGAGATGATGAAATTAAAATATTTTCTGTTGCTGTAGCTAGCTTATAAGTAATGTAACCACAATTTAGTCTGTTTTCTGATGTTATTAACTATGTAGGCTAACATTAGCTATTGTGCATTCCCTCTTGGGTTGGATAAGGAGCTTTGATAGTATTTAATGTAGCAGCAATGTCACTTTGAAACAGTCTTTCATAAAACCATTTACCCTTCCCTATTGCGCTGTAACTTTACTGCGTCTTGCAGTCACAATGTTCACCTCAGCAACGGGTCTGCAGTAGGTGTTTTTTCTGGGGCAACACTGTTTCATAGTGTGGTCTGATGTTGTGCTCTAGATGCCTTGCGATGCATACTGCGCTTTTATCACACCCACATGTCATTACATCACACAGTACAACTAAAAAAGACAATTTCATTCAACATTCAACAAAAAGGGGGACTTTAGTTTTTGGCTTAGTAATTATTTATAGTTTGTGAGTGTGAAGTGTGAAGTGGCCAGAACTTCACATTCAATTCAGAGGAACAACATGCACATTAGACACTCTTCTACCTACAGGAAGTAAGCTTCACATTACAGCATATAATATTCCCTTTAATAGGGTTCCTGATTGAATACAAGTGTGAAGTAAAACCAGCTCTCAATTTAATTAAACATTATAATAAGCATTATGATGTTCAGTGCCTCAATTATTTCATTGAATGTGAAAAGCATAATTCACTAAAGGACAGAACAAAAGAGCACAGCTTTAACCGGGGATACACTGTGTGATTTCCCCAGGGTTTCGCCAAGATTTTGCTGTCACAGACTAATTTGTAGTCATAGAGAAATCCTGACTTCGTAAGGCCAAACCGTGACATCGTAAGTCGCACAGAGTGAGAGAGTCAAAGATCAGAGATTAATTGCTCCTAAGTTTTAAAGACGAGGCTATGACCTTCTGACACATTTCTGGCATGTCAGAATTTTTGGTTGTGGCTTGTGAAGTGTGATTGGTTAGGATAGGATTATGCATATGTCAGCCATCCAAAATCATCTTCAAGACTTGTTGGTTCGCCTTATCTACTAGCCTGGAAGCCTCATTGCAAAAAAAAGCTGTCACGATAGAGTCTGGACTTCCAGCCACCCAGAATGATTTGAGTTCTCTCAGAAAATAGGGCACCAATCAGGAGGCTGCATTTTAACTGCTGTTCTGTCCCCAGTCCCTGATTAGTTCCATAGATGATGACAAGAAATGAACAGGAGAACAGGAGTCCGCTGGTAGAATGAAGCAACGGGCAGTAACGTTATACACTAGCAGAGTTTATCAGCGGAAAATATGTTTTCACCCTTCTTCTGACTGGATTTGGCAAAGGTTTGATCTGTGTTTTGTTACGCTGATTGGCTGAAAGAGTTTGTCAAGGCAAGTACTCCCACCCACTTAAATCGTAGTGGGCGCTGGAAGTCAAGACTCTTATCATGAAAACATTTCTTTTTTTCGCGATGAGTCTGCTTCACGGCTACATATCTATGACAGCACAAGTCGCAGCACAAGCAGTCGTGGCTGACACCAGTGTACACTGTGAGCAAGCCTGTCGTCAGGTCTGATCGGGTCTGAGGCAGTAGGACTGAAACCTTCGGTCGGGCAGTGTGAGGGGTTCACCGACATTACAATTTCATTACGCTTCAGGGGATGTCTCTGTAATCTGGGCGAGCTGAGACCTCGCTTTCTCTACCACCCTCCCCTCTATTGTGTTAGAATTAGCATCCCGAGTCCAGGGACTTCATGGACAATATGGCTTCTATGCAGCTCCTGTCAAATGGGTAATGAGTTATTCTGTGTTGTGTCAGCTCCAATTACTAAAGAGGGGGGCAACTGTAAGGAGAACAAACATTCCTGAACTCCGGCGAGCCAAACCTGCAGACCGTGAATTGCTGGGAACTGTATACTTTGACAACACTCAGTATAGTCTGGGAGTCTAAGGCTGGTATTTGGCTGAACTTGGTTTTTCTGGGTAAAGTTTTTCTTCTCTGTTGATTCTTGTAGCTTGGCGGTCCCTCTTCAAAATACAGGAGGGTGCCCAGTGATATCCCTTGAGCATCCTTTTGCCCCAAAGCACCAAAATCCTCCATGCACAGCAAATTGACAGCCAATTTTGATTTAGTTTTAGTCATAGTCTTTTGACTAAAATGCAATTTAGTAGTAGTCATATTTTAGTTATCTGAATTGTTTTTTGTTGTTTTTTTTAATCTAGTTTTAGTTGACTAAATAGCATTAAGATTTTAGTCGACTAAGTTCTAAATTTAGTCCACTAAAATTGAATGGCTTTAGTTAAAGTGTAATGCATTATTTAACTATGTCGTTATACTCCTGAAGAAACATCTATTAGACTGATGGACAAAGCTACTGAATACATTTCAATGCGCTCACCTTGCCGGAGTTTTTTCAGCGTAAGCCACGACTTTCATGGAAATCTCAGCATTCCTATGGGATCACTTCCCAAATTATCCCTAACATTTTCATCTAGTTTATATTCGCTGATGAAAATGTCAATAGATTTCATCATAGTTTTTGTCATCATAAATTCATTTTTATTTAGTTATCGTCTCATGACGGGATGATTCCCGTAGACGAAATTAACACTGTATGCAGGAAGTGAGGTTCACCTCTTCACGCGCTATTGGGTATTCATACCAAAGCTCCAGCAGCACTTGATGTTCTTCACACAATAACCACGGGATCCCAACTGCTGCCCATTTGTCACTTCTGCAGATCTGGCTGTACATGTACAATGCAAGACCTCTCCTCTTCTCTTGCTCACCCCTCTCTCATCTTCCCTCTCTCCTTCCTCTCTTTTTTCTGAGCTTGCCTATGAATACACTTGGTAACGGTGCAAGACATTGCTTTCTCTTCAATGTACACCAACATGCAATGGTTTAGTCAGTGGGGAGGGGAGGAAGGGAGAAGACAGATGAAAAAGGGAGAAGGGAGGTGAGGAGGATCTCCCCTCTCCCTCTCCTCTCCTAGTTTGCCCTCATCTCCTTTCCTTGCGCACCTCTCTCATTCACTCTCACCCTCTCATTCACTCTCACCCTCTCATTCACTCTCACCTCTCTCATTCACTCTCACCTCTCTCATTCACTCTCACCTCTCTCATTCACTCTCACCCTCTCATTCACTCTCACCTCTCATTCACTCTCACCCTCTCATTCACTCTCACCTCTCTCATTCACTCTCACCTCTCTCATTCACTCTCACCTCTCTCATTCACTCTCACCTCTCTCATTCACTCTCACCCTCTCTCATTCACTCTCACCTCTCTCATTCATTCTCACCTCTCTCATTCAATCAATCAATCAATCAATCAAAGCTTTATTTGTATAGCGCATTTCATACCCAGAGGCAACACAATGCGCTTTACAGAGAACAAGGGAGGTGGGCATACGACCCACTCTCTACATATTCCAGAGGGAAGCAAAAAAAACAGTAATCACCCGGGGGCCAGATAAGTGAGCTGTAAAAATTCTTCCCTGACCCCTCTCAACAAGGCGATCGAGCAAGCTCCAGGAGTATGTTTGTCTACCGGCTAAGAACATTTATAAAGCAATACCTTACATTAAATTACATTTCAGAGTGAGAGAGGCTAAAAGCATCATAGGAGAGAGAATATTCTACGGACATGCTACGACATCCACAGCAGACACGGGGGTATCTATCGGACTCCGGGAGGTCTGCTGGTGACAGTGGGGCATCCACTGGACCTGGTTAGAAGATAGGAGGGAGAGAGAGAGGCACTAAGGAGAGGGAAGGCAGAGGGAAGGCAGAGCAGGGTTAGTAGCACATAGAGCCATACAGACCACACAGATATTGAAACAGGCAACCTGGGGCAAGCTCCTGGAATATATTTGTCTAATGGCTAAGAACATTTAAAGAACAATAAATAACATTAAATTAAATTTTCGGAGCAAGAAAGGCTAAGAGCATCAGGTCCAGGCCTAAGCCGGATGTGGACTGATGTGTGTCTGTGTGTACGTGTGTGTGTGTGTGTACTAAATACTACGATATCCACAGCTCCGCAGCTGACACTGGACCATTCACTCTCACCCTCTCATTCACTCTCACCTCTCTCATTCACTCTCACCCTCTCATTCACTCTCACCTCTCTCATTCACTCTCACCTCTCTCATTCACTCTCACCCTCTCATTCACTCTCACCTCTCTCATTCACTCTCACCCTCTCATTCACTCTCACCTCTCTCATTCACTCTCACCTCTCTTTCACTCTCACCCTCTCATTCACTCTCACATTCAGTCTCTGCTCCCTGTCCAATGTTGTCTCCATGTTATGCACCATTGTCCGAAGCAAATTCCTAGGATGTTGAAAAACTATATGGCAATAAACAAATTTATTCTGATTTGATATGATTATTTTGCATGAAATCTCATAATTTTTACTTGGATTTTGGTGCTTCAGGCATAAAGGTATCTGGAAATGCTCAAAAGATGTCACCAGGAACCCTCATTGATTTTGAAGAGGTACAGTACCCCCAAGCTACAACAATCACCAGATAACAAAAACTTTACCCAGGAAAACCAGGTTCAACACCATGGCTCTGGGACGACTAGCATTTAAAGAAAAGATAAACACTAGCCTTTCTTCTTGATGAGATTGCTTTTCTCTCAAAATGAAAGTTGTCAGGTTAACCTCAGTTGGCTTTCTAGTATCTAAAAAGAACGGAGGAGTGGATGAAGTCACTACTGCCAGTGCTGTCTGAAAAGCATAGTGGCGATTAAAAGAGGAGCTGGGGAAGTGACTGGAGGTCAGCTGCACAGCCTCTGCACTATTGATTTGTACTTGTGTTTACCCAGACAAACAGACTGGGAGGGAGTATAAATTGGTAGCGCAGCTAGACAAGGACCTTCCGCACTAAATCCAGGGACAGTTCAAGGCCTTGAGGAAGTTTGAATGAGGAGCATAGGTCCCCGCTCAACTCTTCTGCTGCCATTACAGATGAAGAAGAAGACATTTATTTCACACAGCTCACTCTTTTTGCACATGGGTTAGGGTTAGATGGGCGACACATGGAACAAAAAGAAAGAAAGAAAGCCGCACACTCTAGGTCTCCTTGAGTATAAATAATTTAATGCACCATGTTGATCACCTACGCGTTTCGGCCTGTAGCCTTCTTCAGGGTGGTGACACATGGAACACGAAACACACATGCATTTAGAGCCGCCGATGAAATGTTCTCTGCGCTTAACCCATCCCATCGTCCTGCCCCCTGCCCCCAAGGGCAGCCAGGAGCAGCCAGTAGGCAGCGTGCAGGGGACACGCCCGGGTGCTCCGAACCCGGGGAGAACATGCAAACTCCGCCAGGCCACCATGCGCACATAAGCAATTTTGGGGTTTAGTCTTGCTCAAGGACACTTCGGCACACTCCGGAAGCTGGGATCAAACCAGGGACCTTGCGATCCCCAGCCGGCCACTCTACCTCCTGAGCTATGTGCTACCCCCAGATGCATGTTGAATACAGGCCATGTGTTGAACCCTGAATTGGACAAACCCTGAAAGTATTTAAACATGCACCAACAGCAATTTATGACAGGTTGATTCTCTATGGCAAGGAATATAATGGCATGCAATATCTCTTGATGCAAGAAATACAGACTAGAACCTCGGTCTTCCCTGGTTCATTCACTTCACAAATGCACAGCTCGTTGAGTTCAAATGAAAAAACAAACAAACCTTCTATGCAACAGTTATGCAAATGATCTGATTATGTACAGTAGCGGAAAATGAGTCTAACACGCTTCTCACAATTTCAAACAGACACACACACCATACACAAACACAGACACACAAAGAGGCCACATTTGAAAGCACAGAAAGTGAATAAAGCTTACGGTGTCTTACACAGGTAATACTGTACCTGGTGCAAGGGATGAGGGAGCCACCAGTGTGTGTGTGTGTGTCGTTAGCCTTGATTTCATCTCTCTCCCTGCCAACCGCTATCGCCAGTCAATTATTGACTCATGCGGTGACATGCTCTTTAATGAGCTCTGAGTTGCTAGTGGGTAAAACCAGCTCATCAAATATAATTGGCTACTACACACTGAAACTATAGCTACGATAACCTATCCAGACAAACACCTTTCATCACCATGTTTCTTTAGTGCAGAATGTCTTTCAACAAATTGATTTTTAGGTGCTAGATGATTGCCCTTGTTTTAGGTGCTAGATGATTGCCCTTGTTTGTGCAAGAAAACCACATGTTTCATTAACAATCTCACCACATATGATTCCAGCTTTGATTGTATTTGCTTTGAATTTGTCTGGTGATAGATACAGTGCAGTATATAGGCTTGGTAGCGCACATACAGTGCTTCTTCATTTGGCAGCTGCACGAGGGAACACGTCCACCGGGGCTGTGTATTAATAGAAGTCTACCTGTGACCTCATCTGTGATATTTGCCGGTGTGTTTCCCGGGAGAATAGCTGGGGTGAGGTATACGGCTGTTACTGTACTGTATGTCCGAGGCTGTTAGAACGCGTCAGATTGGGTCTCTAGGCAGTTGTCATCCCCTTTGTCTGCAGCACTATAACCACGGATCGCCCACGAGTCACCGGCACAGGGGTCGAGTGTGTTGGGGCTGACTGAGGTGTGAGTGGTTGTCTGTGTGTGTGTGTGTGTCTGTGTGTGTATGTGTGTACAGTACAGTACAGTACAGTGTGCAGGAAATGCATGAATGCAGAAGAGATGACACATTGCTTACTTTCACACCCCCGTGCTATATAGCACTTCAGCGGAGGACTGAGGTGAGGCCTGTTTCCTGCTGGCTAATCTCCATTGCAGCACCATGGAGAATCAGATGAATTCATTCCAAGCCTTTGTTGAACCCCAGTCAAGGTAATGTTTCATTAATGAACCAGGGCCACTGACGGCTTCTTCATCTCTTTGTTGACAATGCGATAGAAATAAAGACGGGAAATATGATTTGTATTAAAGATCGAAATAGCTTTCCCCTGGGAAGCTGTTGAGTGATTACTGTACATTATACAGTGAGCTGATTAAATAGTCTTGTAGTCAATGTTGTTTTTTTTACTGCATGCTAGTTAGGGGTCAAAATTAACTTTTTAGCTCACCAGCAAAATGTCTGGTAAATGGAAAATTCTACCCAGACTACAGTCACGTAGACATACTGTACATTTAAGCTGCATAATAATTACATTATGGTGGTGAATAAAAAATGGGTCATAGCAGATTCCTGGAGCCACAGCTCCACAGTACAGGTGGGGTGGTAGTTGTGAAGTGTCCCTCACTGAGAATATCGATCTACTGTGACAAGTAGCCAACCCTTAAATAAATAAAAAATGAATGCGTTAGTTATTCCATAGGAATGAGCCCTATAACCATGCCAGCTGGGCAAGTTGACTTTTCTAGCTGCCTACCTAACCTAGCCCTAATTATATTGTACTGATCATTTGCTGTGAAACATATCAACTGACCAGTTCACAAAACTAGTTATGCTAGTCAGCAATCTCAAATAAATGCTAAGCTTGTTTGGCCGTCTGGCCCAATACGGTTGGCTACATTAGCTACAGTAGCTAATGTTAGCTAGTCACGAGAGACAGTCCGCTAACATTAGCATAGTTTTAGATGACAACAAGTTTGCTTGTTGTGAATACGTTTGTTCACCAACACCTGTCAACACAGCAGAAATGTTAGCTATATTAGTAGCCTAGAGATACAGTAGTCCCCCAAATCATTTTACAGCTTGTTTCGTTCATGACTCACAGCAGTAAGCAGATCCGCCGAGAGAGAGTGTGCTCTTTCCATGCGTGCTGTTCAAGCACCGTTCATTCTGTATGAGCCACCAAGGCTGATCTTACTCGCGCTGAATCAACGCTGATATTTTATTGCAAAAAAGTTATATAGGATATATGAGTGTGAATCTTGAACACTCATATATCCTATATAATAATAATAATACATAATAAATCTGTATTTGTATAGCACTTTTCATACAAATAAATGCAGCTTGCAGTGCTTTACAACAGAATTTACACAGAGTGCTTCACATAAAAATATACATAAAATGAACAAAAAACAGTTTGAGATAAAACAATATGTCAGAATACATTTTAAACATCTCTGCATGCTGTTACTTTGAATGAATTCAAGGGCTGTTGTGCAAGGCCAAGTGTTTGGATTTGGATTTGATCAGAGATAGATGGATTTGATCAGAGATGGATTTGATCAGAGAAAAGCAGTACTGTAGATGTTGGACTGCTGCAGATGCGTGAGCTACTGTGCTACTGGCTGGTTTTACTGGCGACTTCCCTTGACTGAACAGGTGCCAAGCCAAGGCATGCATCATGATACCTGATTGACTGCTACTGGTTTGCATCCAAACATCCAACAAATCACAGCGTGAATGCTTTTGTTCTGAAGTTCCCTGCTAGAGAAGACATTTCAAACACGTGGACATCAAAGTGCCTGAGTTGGTCATTGAGACCGCATTCAAAGTAGTTATATCTTTCAGATTGTTTATGAGATATAAACAGCTGTGTTTATCCATGGTGGGAGGGTACAAAGAGTATTACCTGACTCGATTTGAGTGTTTTATCATCATAAGAATTCTGGAGTTGACTCTAGTTGACTCCGCCCCTACTATGCACTTGCACTTGACAACTGTTTTCCCTTTGGTAGTGATGGTACCTGAATAGCAGTTCCTCTGTCATTCTGTAATAGACTTCTAGAATGTTTTCCCTGCTGCGAATGGTGCAGAAGTAGGCATGGAGGCCTAAACATCACACAACATAGTACTGCGGACACTGATATACAGCAGTAACTGTAACTAATATCCCAAATGAAACTGTCCACGCTCAAAAGTCGAACACCTATAGTTCTGTAGAGGAAAACAAGTACATTTGTGTAATCATTTGCTCCCCCTTTCTCTCTCTCTCTCCTTCTCCCCTACTATTTCTCTCTCTCAATCTCTCTGCCTTTCTTTCTTTATCACTCTCCCTCTATCCCTCTCTCCATAGGGTGTGCTAGCTGCAGACTGAGGCTCCATGCCGTGTTTAGAGGGGAGGATGGTGGACGGACTGCGTGGCGTGAGACGGATGCGGGCCACGGCTTGCAAGCTGCCCTGCCTCTTCTGGTTCCTGCTGCTGTTCGGGGCTGGAGGCCTGGTGCTCTTCATCCACCTGCAGGACCTGTCTGAGATGGCCCATCAACAGGAACCAGGTCAGTGTGTTGGTTTATTTGTGAAAAACTTTTAGCCTAGGATTTGGGCTACTCTTCTAGTAGGAGATGGGTTGTGCAATGTTATAGCATAACAACAACAACGCAAACCCCCATACACACACAGAGACTCAAACATGTGCGTTAGCACGGGCTTGCACACACACACACACACACACACACACACACACACACACACACACACACACACACACACACACACACACACACAATTAACTCTAGAACCGCGATATACCACGCCAATGGGCATTGATGTACATTTAAAATTATTCTGTCAGTGTATAGTCAACATTTTCCCTGACTTTTCTGTGTATGTTGTCATGATTACAAAATGTAGATTACAAAAGGGGTTCGTTGTTTTGTTTTTTTATTGTTTTTTTT
Source organism: Borostomias antarcticus (assembly GCF_949987555.1). Taxonomy (NCBI): domain Eukaryota; kingdom Metazoa; phylum Chordata; class Actinopteri; order Stomiiformes; family Stomiidae; genus Borostomias; species Borostomias antarcticus. The sequence continues at coordinate 28,183,403 of NC_140237.1, forward strand.
TTAAAGCTCAAACACCCCATATAAGTGCGGAAAGCAAATGTCTTTGAACGTTGGTACCCAGTGGTGCTCAGGTGTGAATTGCCTGACCTCTCTCCTCCGGCCAAATCGAGGCATTTTTACTAATGGATCTATTAGCATTGAGACAATGAATGTGACATTGAAAATAAATTCAAATGTTTCGGAGACCATAGTCTATTCTTAAAAGAATCACATGAAGGACAAGGCTGATGCCGCAGACGAAAAAAAAAACTGCCCGCCTCAGAAGCTGTGTGTTGACTGGCAACTCAAAAGAATGACTTGGCAACTTGTAGTCTTAGATTGTTTGGGGAACTTGTTATCAGACAGACTGAAATATTTGTGATTATGTTATATTTTTTAACACTTGTGATTTTTTTGATTACCCAAATAAAAGTTCAGAAATGTATTAAATTGTGATTTTTTTCCCAACATAAAAGCAAGTAGCTGTGCTATGCTCTGGCTTGTGGGGGTGCAATAGTGCTCTGATGACCAAGGCGCCCAGCGTGTGCCTTAGTGGTTACTGGTATGAAAAAAGTTCTGCACTTGTGTTAACGTTCTTGAGATTAGGAATTGCTTTTCCTGTAAATAGCATCCATAGTGCTTTACTGTAAAAGTAGTACACACACACACACACACACACACACACACACACACACACACACATACACTCACAGTACTCAAATAATCACAATAGATGAGGACCACACCAATTTTATTCCTCCACAGTCGCGTGACATCTGACCCTGACAAGATAAAGTAATTGTTTATGAGTGGCGCCGAGACAGTGCCAGTAAGTCACATGCAAATGAGACAGTGTCCTTAGTCTGCTCAGAGGGCACGGCGGTGACCACCTGCTCCAGCAGGGAGGCCCAGCATGCCGGCACCGAGGCCCACGCAGAGGGAGGCAGAGCCGGGGACGCCCCGCCGCCGTGTGTGAGCCTATCATGTGTCACGCGTGCTGTGTGTCATCATCAGTACTATACTGTTGCCTGTCTCTCCATCAATACGGGCCACTTACTGAGAGTGGGGTGTATGTGAGCTCTGATATTCCACTGATTGTTAGATGCTATCAGGAGATGGACTGGACTGCACAGCACTTTTATCCAAAGCGCTTTACATTGGCCTCTCATTCACCCATTCACACACATTCACACGCCAATGGCGGCAGCTGCCATGCAAGGTGCTAGCCTGCTCATTGGGAGAAATTTGGGTTTCAGAGCCGACCCTACAATCATCGGATGACCCACTCTTGGATGACCCACTCTACCACTGAGCCACAGCCACCCTGATGCGCACACACACACACATACACATGCACGCCCTGTTAAATGTGTCTACTCCAATATGCCAATTACTGCATAGTGCTTATGTGCCACTCTGTCGACATGGTAAAGGTCTTTTCGTGTGCCCATTTTACAAAGGGCATTCTGCCAAGCTGAATAACAAGTGACTCGTTATCACCGAGGAGAGTCTTTCTTACATTTCAATATTGAAAGAGAGGGGGAGAGAGAGAGAGAGGTAGAGACTGTCAGCCTCTTACTGTATATCATCTATGAAGTATAGAGTGCTATGTACAGTGTGTAAAGTATACAGTAGCTAACCCTAACCCTATCCCTTGCCCCTGACGAACACAGAGCAGTGCAGTGTCTCTTGCCCTAAGCTATGGTGCCTCGCTCCACCACAAACTCATATCTAATGGTGTTACGTTTTAATACAGTACATTGGGCGTCAGGTTCTGTCAGGCACCTCTCTGCTGCTCATCCTCCTCTCCCCCTCTGCCCGGCTGGCTGGCTGGCTGGCTGGAGGGCCCTGGAGTCCTCTGGCTCCCCATGTTTGAGATAACACACACACACACACACACACACACACACACACACACACACACACACACACACACACACACACACAATGGCAGCGGAAGCAGCCATTGAGAATCATAATTAATTTATTGCCATTGTACTTAAATACATAGGAATGTTTTAGAGCCGTGGTGCTTACAGCAATACAACAATGCAAGGACACAACAGGACAGTGCATGACAGGACTCGTAAAGTGCAGTGATACAAACATTCAATTTCACACAGGGCACACAGTGTAGCACACAGTTTAGCGGGCAGCGGTCTCCCCCTGATCTTCAGTGTAATTGTTTAAGGACAATTGGGGTGCGAGGGTCTGCTAGCAATCTCCCAGGAGAATAGAAATACTCAAAGAGCCAGCAGCTGAGATAAATTGCTGACACAAATTTTCGACCCGCTAGTTTTCCGCCACAACTCCTTTCCACGGTACATTCATTGTGGCAAGCTGGGTGTTGGGGCAGAAATGAAGAACAGGTTGTGCTGTGCCCTCTTCAAAACCCCTGTAGCCAAGCAATCAGCACACTGGAGGATGGGACAAGGACACACTATGCGTGTTTGCGTAAGTGTGTGTGTGTGTGTGCGTGCACGCGTGTGTCCGTGCGTGTGTGTGTGTGTGTGTGTGTGTGTGTGTGTGCCTCAGATATTCTGCTGACTTGTGACCAGGTCACACAGTGTTCTCATGTTTCAGTGCACAATAATACAGCACAAATCCATCTTTTTATCCTGGTCCTTGACTCTTTATCCTAGCATGCATGGCAGCGTGTTAGCAGCTCTATCTGGTTACACTCCACTGGGGCGTGCTCTGTACCTCCCTGCACTGTGTGAAATTGCACTAATTGGTCACAGCCACAGTTTCCTGCTTTTCTTCTCTAATTACACTGTTACCATGCGAAGAAAATCCTATAAAATGTCCTTGGCATATCCTAATGATCCCCGTCGCTTGGCAGCGCCAGAGAGGGATGATGGTGCAAAAAACATCTGCTAACAGTGAACACATCAGTATTACTGTCTCTTTCCAACACAGCCACACGTCGCAGGCAGTTGAATTATGTCCGTGATGACACACAGGATGCGTGTGTGTGTGTGTGTGTGTGTGTGTGTGCGTGTGTGTGTGTGTGTGTGTTTGCGTGCATGCATGTGTGTGTGTGTGTGTTTGTGTGTGTATGTATGTAAGCCTTAGAAGATACAATATTGTATATTAAGGCCTTCACAAGTGGTGTCTGAGGTGAAACCCGGCCCCTCCCTATTCGCCTGTGGTCTGACCACTGCACAGCGCCTCCACCAACCCACCCTCCACTAGCCTCCCTCCATCCCTCCATCCCCCCATCCATCCATTTTCACCCTCCACACGGAGAATGCCTGCCAGGAACAGGGCATATTGTTTCAAGCTGGAAGGTAGAATTTGATCTCTCTCTGTGAGAGGTCCAGTAATCCCTTAAGCCGTGTCTGTTTGCAAAGTCTAATTTAGCTGTCTCTTAATGTAATTAAATTGTGCTGATGACCAGGGGCTGAGGGGGGCTGTGTAGCGTTACTATGTAAATCCGCCCGTGGATGTTTGTGGAAAAGGGATATTATTTCACCACCCTTCCACTGTTCCTCTTGGAGCTCTTCTAACAGAGCCTGGCTTGTGTACTTCTGGCACCATCCCCTCCATCCCCCCTCGTTCTGGGACTTATTGGAAAGCAATACCTGGCAAGGCTGAAGCCCAGTCATCTTACAGAACTCTTTAAGTGCAGTCGACCCCTGACCTCTGGAGCAGGTGAATGAACCAATTCTCTGGGCTGTTGGCAAGGAAAACAGACCTTGATTGAGACACTGTTTTCCCACTCTGCAGATTACATGACTACCTGGGGCGGCGATCCAGGGGATATCATCATGGCAACCTGAGTTCATGCCAATATATACAGATGTATCTTTAGAACACATCGAGCAAGGAGAAACCAGAACTTAGATCTGAAACGTTAATAGCTTGAAATCGGGACTCTCTCACCTGGGCATCTCATGCCCACATCCCCGCTCTCCCTGTCTGGTCTCGAGGTACAGTATCACAATTGGATTTCTGACTTGCTCGGTGGGTCACACCAAGGTCATGTGTTTTCTATTATCATCTGTGCCCCCAGTCAACCCACAGGCTCTCCAAACATAATCTGTTTTCCAGGCCATCGGATCCCACCTCTGATGGCTGCCTTGTTTTCCAATAGATTTTTTCCCACTTCTAATTTAAAAAAAAAATATTTTATTGAACCGTTATTTAACCAGGAAGTCACCATTGAGAAACAAGTTCTCTTTTGCGAGGGAGACCTGGCCAAAACAGCAGCAATAGTAATGATAATAAAAATAAATGATAATAATAAGAAAATTGACATTATAGCACATAAACCAATCGGAACCAGTAGCCTATAAAATACTAAAATACTAATACCCTGATTGAAGCCTGTGCAGGCAAGAATATGTATCTTGTTAGGTAAAGCTATACTATTACAAAAACGAGAGTTGAAAGTGCTGTAACTGACCAACTGGATATTTTTGGGAAAGACATATTATTCATTTTTGTCAGTTGTGTTTTTTTCTCCTCAGACTTTCCAGAGTGTGATAGAATCCATTCGATGGCGGGACAGAGCCACAAATCACATTAGAACAGAACAGAGGCTCAGGAAAGCAAGCACTGCATCTCCCACAAACCCATTCTTCACTCTCGGACATGAACAACTACAAAACAGCTGATCGGGTGCTATCCAGTAAGCCATGAAATAAAAAATGCTGCTCCGAACACATCCATATGAGAAAGACTTGGAAGTCAAATTTACAAGTAAAGAGCAAAACATAAAAAAGGGAGAGATTCTCTGATCTTTGCTTTCAACTGAGTGCACAGGGGAAGATGCAGCTTTTGAGCTTCTCACAAGCAGTTAGGGTGAGGACCCCGACTGAGTACGAGAGGACGGGGTACCCCGGAAATGGCGGGGGTGTCCGTCTGCCCTTTCTCCAAGGCCACGCTGAGGCTTTGTTCTACCCCCAAAAATGTGGATTGAGCACCAGGTGGATCCACCAGAGGGTTTCTTTTTGAAATGTCTTTGAAGGCTGCTGTCTGAGGCCGTACCACTCAGCGAACCCAATCTGCCACATGCTGTGTAACTCACAACCCAAAGCCAAGGGTGGTGCACGTCCTGTCCCTGGCTGCAACGCAGAGGGAGAGAGGGAGAGAGAGAGGGAGAGAAGGAGGGAGAAAGAGAGAGAGAGTAGTCCTTCAGTGTTAGACAGGCACACAAACACACACACGTGCACAGACACACACACAAATACCCCTAGATGTCTTAGCCTATGTGTTGTGTTCCAAAGCGCTTTCTTAAAGCATTCTAACAAATTCATCCACCTCAAACTGGCCTCTGACAAAAATCAATACCACACACTGCAAGTTTGTACGAGAAACACAGACACCTTACAATTGATCCATGCATTTTCATACACCGCTCATTCAGTGAGGATCCTTTAGCAGGTTCGTGACTTCTCCCAGGCACAATAGCACTAATGAGGCTGGTCTTCTTATCTTATGTAATTATAATGAGCACGTGAGATGGCTGAGCTAGCTACTGAGCCTCCCCGACACAGATTGAACACGCCTTTCGGCCATTTATGCACTGTAACAAGGTTCTGGTCGTTAGTTGTTCACTTATCTGTGTAACCTCACACAGCTCAGACCCCAAATCTCCATCTGCCACTGGGAAAAAGCATTGTTGCTGCCTTGGGAACACCCAATTACTTTAATCAAGACTGGACTGGTTATCAAAGGGCTCTTAATGATCGGTAACACAAATATGCATCCCTAAATATGGCCCTCCCAGCTTTCTCCTTGGCGAAAAATAAATCAACTATTTTTTTCCCACAGCTTTTCTTTCCAATATTAACACAAAATGTACCTCCTTTCAAAGAGAATATTCATGCATTTTGTGTATCCTCGTTTTGTTTTTTTGCTATACAGTTTGATTAAATAGTAATCAAAGATGGAACAGCAGGTAAACTAGTTCTGGAAGAGCAGAGTACACAACTGTGGCAGTGGCGTAGAGCACACCCACTGAGCCCATTTAATAATGGGGGGCGGGCCTGTTGCGTAAGCTGATTTCAGACACGACTGTCTCCTTATGAATCTGTTGTTGGAAGCAAACTTTCAGTCCTGTCAGGAAGCCTGTCTTCACTGGTGCATGCATCTCAGAAAGCTCACAGCGAGAACACTTGTCTTTACCACTGCAAAGGCTTGAGAGTGCTCCCAGTCAAAAGCGTGCGACTAGGAGCTCTGTAGCCTGCCTCTCCCAGCAGGCTGCTGACAGGTTGTGAAAATCAGTCAGAAACACAGACACACACACACACAAAGAGAGAGAGAGAGAGAGAGGGGGGGGGGGTGCTACACTTATATAACCAGTGCTTTCACCATGTAGACATCAAGGGACTTGAAAGGAAAAGCTGTATGAGAACACAATAACAGCAGAAATGTTCAAGGTCTTTTCCAACAGGCTTCATTATCAGATTTCTTTCACACCAATCTTCCACAAATCATATTAGAGTCATTAAGACAGAGCCATGCAAACAAGAGTTTAAACTTCTGAACCATGTATTCACTACAGGTGGGTCCACATTTCTGTATCTGCATACTCACTGATAATCAGTTTAGCCCCCTATAACAAGCACAAACAGGAAAGTGCATTTATAATGATGAACCACCATCTCTACTTTAACACATTGGGCTGTGTGAATAAGAAGCCTGATGCCTGAAGCCTAGTTACTGAGAATACCCAAGAGAGGCTCGCTGCTGAGTAACTGGTTGCTATAGTAAGCTAAAATGGCAACTCTACCCTTTTGATGTGTTACTGTGGGACCATCAGTGCTTGTTAGGTTTACCTTAATGTTAGTTATGCTAGGTCGGTGTTAGTTATGCTAGGTCAGAGTTAGTTAATGCTATGTCAATGTTACTTAATGGTATGTTAGTGTTAGTTATGCTAGGTCAGAGTTAGTTATGCTACGTCAATGTTAGCTACAGTATGCTAGGCCAGTGTTCATTATGCTACATCAATGTTAGTTATGCTACAGTACATCAATATTAGTTATGCTATGCTAATGTTAAGATAAGATAAGACATTATTAATCCCCAGGGGGGTGGTCGAGTATTACAACAGCAGAGTGACAGAACAGAAGAGGTACTGAATAGAGAAGTTACTTCCATGTAAGTTATGCTACATCAATGTTAGTTACACTATGTCAATGTTAGTTATGCTAGGTCAATGTTAGTTATGCTAGGTCAATGTCAGATATGCTAGGTCAATGTTAGTTATGCTAAGTTGATGGTGCATCAATGTTGTTAGGTACAGTATGGTACATCAATGTTAGTTATGCTACGTTGGTCTTAGGTATGGTAAGTCAATTTTATGCTACGCTAGTGTATGGTAAAGTTAAGGGTCAATGATAGTCACACACCTAAGTGTGTGGAATTTGTTCTCCGCATTTGACCCATCCCCTGGGGGAGCGGTAAGCAGCAGCGGTGCCTCGCTCGGGAATCATTTGGTGATGTAGCCCCCCAATTCCAACCCTTGATGCTGAGTGCCAAGCAGGGAGGCAATGGGTACCATTTTTATAGTCTTTGGTATGACTCGGCCGGGGATTGCTCTCACAACCTCCCAGTCTCAGGGCGGACACTCTAACCACAAGGCCACTGAGCTGGTTCGCCAGTGTTAGTTATGCTACGTTAGTGTTAGCTATGCTACGTTACTGTTAGGTACAGTATGATATGTCAATGTTAGTTATGGGACATGCCAATCATTCGTTTTAGGCTATTACCGTAGCTATTTGTTGTACAGGAAAAACAGACTGGAGACCGACATAGTGGAGGGAGGAAAGCGAAAGCAGAACAGAACCCCTCTCATCTCCGCTGCTTCTAGCCTACTTCAGTATGCGTCAGCAATCACGTGTTCGCAAACGGAATATCAAAACACAAAACTGCTTTCTTGGATCAATCTTCTTGTGAATTTTTTTCCTTATAGATCAGACTCTAACGTCCGTGAAAATGCTTTAGTGACAGCCAAAACATTTCCTTGTTGACTGATGCTCAACGCATGAGCCTATTCGCGCACGCTTTGAAATTGGTTGAGGAGACTATCGTCAAATCGCCCAACCATAGACTATGGGAAACACTGCATAATAACATATCCGAAGTAGATGGACAATGTGGGATAGATGATGTGTAGCAATAAAAATAGGCGTCTTCTATTGTTCAGCTTGCACATTTGAGTTTAAAGTTTGACAGCTGTCCCGACTCCCGCAGACTCCCATAGGCATATGGAGGGAAAAAAAGGAGGAAAGAATAGTCGAATCTCTTGAACAGGCACATCTGATTCGACTCACAAAATTCAGAGTCGGGTACAGCCCTACTGGAGTTATGGCCAATAACATAACAGAAATACAGCTCGTATGATGTCACATGGGGATAAAACACCTTTCATTACAAGGTTAATAGAACATTTTCTTTAGCTTGTGATAAAGTCGGCTCTACATTTTCGATTTCAATACTGTAGTTGCTTGAAAAATGAGAGTACTTGCCAAAGCTTGGGTTTGCTCAAAATATGTTCAGTCAGGTTTATTAAGAAACAATACGGTTGCAAACGGACTTCAAAATAGTAAAAACACAGCGTGATTTTATCAGAGAAGAAGTGAAAGTCAGATCGCCAGACTGCCCCTTATATTGCTTCAAAACCAACGAGGTATTAGGTGTCATTTGATTGGCTGAGTCGGATATCACCCAGTGGGCGGGGGATGCAAACTTACTTTGAATATACTTTGAATATAGACAAAGGTCCAAGTCAGGCCAGGAAGGACAAGGTGTGGCATGTCTGACTTGGACAAAAGAGCGAAGCAGAGGAGTCTGTTTACAATTACAATGGGTGTTTATAATCATAAAGGGAGATTGAAACCCAGGGGTTTTCAGGGGACTTGATGAATAGAAAGGGTATGCATCTGAATAGTCTTGAGACTGTGTGTTAAATTCCATGACAACTCCCACATCTGTGGCTGAACAGCCACATAAAAGATATACATCAGATAAAAATAAGCATAATCAAAAAAAAAATACAACGAAAAAAAATTAAAGAAGAGAAAAAAAAATCAAAAAAAATAATCAATTATAACAGAAATTTCAAAGACTCTATGCTATACATGTGGAAAGGAAGTAATCTCTCCACTAGGTGGAGCAAGAACAAGAATAGATTATTTTCTTTCTACATGCAAATCACACACCAAACTCCTTGTTTCAGAAATTTGACAGAAAACAAGGTCAGCTCATGTTTCAAAACATTATAAATCCTGTAGATAGATATTATGCATTTCGTCGAGATAATTTTCAAAGGGGTCATCTACTTCTCCGCCAGGTATTGAAGTCTGGACCATTAGTGCCTGAGCTGGAATATCCACTAAACACTTTGTAGCACATTTGATAATCACTGAAATGATAATGAACCCAAAAATAATACACACCAGAACAATAATAATAGTCCTAAAAATATTTCCAAAACCTGAAAATGCATTATCAACCTGTCCCCAAATATCCCAGGTATGTAATTGGTTTAAGGTCTCAAGTCCTCTTTTGTTTGCTTCATGAAATTCAGCTAGTGTGACGTTTGGGTCAGAAATATAAGAACAGCATTCACTCCCTACGATTGCACATGTACCTCCTTGAGAGGCTAGGATTGTATCTAATGCGAACCTATTCTGGAGAACAACTTTCTTTATTTCATTTACCTCTTGGCCAAGGGCAGAAATAACTCTATCAGATGCATTTATGTGTTCTTGTAGGACATACGATAAAATTTGTATTTCAGCATTATTCTGAAGAAAACCATAACTAGGAATCATTACTCCTAGTGCCGCATTGAAAATTGCGAGGTTCCTACGATGTCTAATAGTAGTTTGTTTGTGGAGTACTGTCATCTCTTCCTGAGTAACTTTCCTGATCATAGGAATTAAATGAGCTAAATAACAACGTCCCATACTATCTTCAGGTAGTTTAGAGTATGCGGTGTTTCCACAGACTAGGAAAATGCCTTCAGGGAGTTCTATTTCCTTGCCTCGATACAGATACTCAAAAACTGGGTCTATACAAGAGCTGGTTCCTAAATCAGTAATGGCTGAGTCTAAATTCTTCCTAAAAACGTCAATACAACCTGTTACCTTCTGGAGAGGGACGATTTTGAATTGATCAGTGTTTGTTTGAACTCTAAGATTAGTTTGATTGAATAGTTTTCTCTGAGACTGGACAAAACAATCAATAATCTGACATTTTAATCCGGAAAATACAATTGAATTTCTCCATTCTACAGTTGTGGATAAGCCAGTACACACTAACTGTGCAGTTAAAGGAACTGTATATATCTGTGTGAAGACAGCTTGAATATTATGAATTAACTGGGGTCCGGGTACTCTGGAAAAATGTATAACTCTAGCTAGTTCTAGTCGAGTAAATTCTGTTGGTTTCTGGTGTTGATTGACCTGCATAGTTAACTCTGTTAAAATGCTATTCTCTATACCGTCGTAGGAATTAATTAATCTATCTACTCCTGCATGAAATTGACAAGATGAGACTTGTTCCCTAGTGGAGAATGTATGGGTTGCTAACCCTTGCCAGTCATATTGTAACCACTCAGCCTTTGTTAAGGGAATAGGATATAGGATAGGTGATGTTGTACTAGAGGGGACCTGTTGACAAATCCAACAATCATCATAATCCATTTTGGATGCAAATTCCCGTACCATACTTATAGCAGTGTTAGGATGGGTCTTCCGATCTGAGTTGGATGACCTGGTTAAATACTGGTTACAATTAACTACCATAGTAGAGGGATAATCTGGGACAGGTTTGCAAATATCAGCACCATAGTTTCTGCTTCGAGCTACATTAATCACATCTCTGCTTAAAACACACCAATATGGCATTCTCCAATCAGCATTGGTCAGAGTCACCAGGGTAGATCCAAGGAACTTCTCATCGTCTTGGATTTTGACATCTGTAGAGTGTAACAGAGTCCAGTCATTCTTGTTCACAGTGTAAATCCAACAGTCATGTAGGTGACACTTCTCTTTTGGGCAATAGAATGTTACTGGGGAATGCAAGGCGTCTTCTCTTCTGGATCGCAACTTCAATGTTGCGTTGTTTGAATCAGTTTTGTTCAATGTTAGTTGCAGTGTGTGCAGGTGTGTGTGCGTGTGTGGTGCATCTTGTGAGGTCAAGGCTGTGGTGTTTCTCCATGTTGCCATCATAACGACCAGTAGAAGGAGGTGACCAGCAAGGTCATTTTTCCTCCGATTTCTCGTCAGAGGAGAGGACAGTGTGATGGCCCATGGTTTTGGCCTTTTAGCCCTCTGGTTCAGCTGCATCCTCCTGGTGTTGGCGATCTCCTGGTGGACCGTCGTCTGCTGCTTTGACCCGTCGGCAATGGCTTGCGTGGATCCACGAAGTCCTCTCAGCTACTTTGACCGCTGTCTGCGTGGTGAGTAGAACCTGGTACGGCCCAAGCCACCTCGGCGAGTTCCAGCTCTTTCGTCTGTGGTCGCGGACCAGGATCCAATCCCCAGGAGAGATGTGATGCAGGAAACCCTCCTTAGCCTCAGGAATGGCGGTCCTCACTCTGGTGAAGACATTTTTTAGAATGTTATTCAGTGCAAGACAATATTGTATCATATCATCTTCACATGACATGAGACTAATCTTATTTTGGGGAAACGGTGTGTTAGTCATTTTCATAGGTCGACCAGTAAGGACTTCATATGGAGCCAGCCCTGTGGTCTGGTGCGGTCTCCCTCTCATGTACATGAGTGCCAGAGGTAGAACTTTCATCCATGACAGACCTGTCTCTGCCATCAGCTTGGTGAGCTTTACTTTCAGAGTTTGATTAGCTCTCTCCACTATTCCAGCACTTGCTGGATGATAGCTACAATGCGTTCTAAGGTTAATCTGTAGGCTATTGCAGATTTCCTGAATGACACTATTTACAAAATGGCTCCCTCGATCTGAGGAGATTTTGGTTGGCAGGCCCCATCTTGGAATGATCTCTCTCAGGAGACTCTTTGCCACTGACAACGCTGAGGCATGCCTGCAAGGAAATACCTCAGTCCATTTGGAGAAAACATCAGTTAACACTAGGCAATATTTGTACCCCTGGCATGGAGAGAGTTCAATAAAATCCATCATAACATGTTCCCATGGCCCACTTGGCCGAGGATGTGCTGACAGTTCCATTTTTATCCCTTTTCCAACATTGTTTTGCATGCATATGATGCATTTGGCACAGTTTTGTTCTGCAAAAACCGTGAACCCTGGTGCATACCAATACCTGTTAACGTCCTCCGCCACCCCTGTTTTTGAAACATGATCTGGCCCGTGGGCTAGTTTGAAAGCATAATGAAAACATGAACGAGGTAGTACAGGTTTGTCATTAGGCCCTAGATACAGGTTAGTTTGGTTGTGGAATGTGCACTTATTCCTCCATTTCTTCTTCTCCGCAGGTGGAGCAGATTCTTGTAGGTCAGAAATGTCTGCCAGGGACAGTGGAGGAGTCTTGTCAGGGTCTGTGGATGGTACAGAGAGCATAGAAAGCACAGGGGAGGAAACAGAGACAGCCGCAGCTTTTGCAGCGAGGTCAGCAGTCGAGTTACCCACAGAGACAGGATCAGAGCTTTTAACATGAGCTTGGCATTTACACACTGCTAGGCTAGATGGTAAAAGCATAGCTTCTAGAAGGTTGTTGATCAACACATGGTGTGCAATAGGTTTACCAGTTGACGTGAGGAACCCACGGTTTCGCCAAAGGGAGCCGAAGTCATGCACAACTCCAAAAGCATAACTACTGTCTGTGTAAATGGTTGCAGACTTTCCACTTGCTATTATACAAGCTCTGGTCAGAGCGAACAATTCAGCTGCTTGCGCTGAAAGGTGTTGTGGGAGTTTTGCTGATTCTAAAACTCCATCTAATGTTGTGACTGCATATGCGACAAGTGGTTGACCTGTTGTCGACCGCTGGGCTGATCCGTCCACAAAAAGCTCAAAATCAGGGTTAGAGAGAGGAACATCAGTGAGGTCTGAGCGTGGCTTATTGACCTCCTCTACTATAGCCACACAGTCATGCGGTTCCCCGTCTTCTGGAGTCGGAAGCAGAGTTGCTGGGTTAAGTATAGTGCATCTTTGAAGTGTAAGATTAGACATAGTCAACAGTACATTCTGGTAATGCAACAATCTTGCTGGGTGCAGGTGCGATGTCTTTGCCTGTAAAAGAAGAGCAGACACAGCATGCGGTACATGGACTACCAGCGGCCGCAGTGCCACTAGGTCTACAGAACTCAATACAGCCTCAGTAGTAGCTGCCACTGATCTCAAGCAGGACACGAGTCCTCTAACAACAGAGTCAAGTCTTTTTGAGTAATAGGCTACTGGTCTGTACCTATCTCCATGCTTCTGTGCTAATACTGCTGCCATGTAACCTTCCCTCTCGTTCGTGAACAGGTGGAAGGTCTTGTCATAGTCAGGAATACCTAGACAGGGTGCTGTGGACAGTCTTTGTTTAAGTGTCGTTAAAGCCAGTCTGGCTTCGTCAGTCCATGTGATTTTGTCTGAGGGAGCTAATTTCTGTCCATGAGCTAAGTCAGATAGCGGCTGTGTTATCTCTGCAAAGTCAGGAATCCAAGCTCGGCAGTAACCTACAGTCCCAAGCAGTGACATCATCTGTTTTTTGGTTGTGGGCAGGGGAAGTGTAAGAATTACTTTAACACGGTCAGTCCCCAGTGTCTTTCCATCTTTTGTTATTAAGTGACCAAGGTATTTGACCTGCTCACATACTAACTGGATTTTGCTTTTAGACACCTTGTGGCCATTTTCTGCAAGGAAAAACAACAGCGCTCTTGTATCCTCAATACATGACTCCTTGTTTCTACTGGCAAGAAGAAGGTCATCCATGTATTGAATGAGAGTGCTGCCTTTTGGCGGGATGAATCCTTCTAGGTTCCGTGCCAACTCGACATTAAAAATGGTTGGAGAGTCCACATATCCCTGAGGCATTACACACCAGGTATAACTCCGTCCTTGAAAGGTGAACGCGAACCACTCTCTGGAGTCAGGGTGAACAGGGATAGAGAAAAACGCATTACTCAAATCAATAACACTAAAATGTGTAGCTGTGGCAGGTATGGATGACAGAATGGTAACAGGGTTCGGAACAAGGGCTGTTCTAGCATGGACAGCCTCATTAACAATTCTCAAATCTTGAACAAATCTCCATTCACCTGAAGCCTTCCTCACAGGCAGAATAGGGGTGTTGCAAGGTGAGCTGTCAATCTCAACAATAGCACCTCTTTCTAATAAGGAGGCGTGAACCTTAGCAATTCCCTCCTCTGCCTCTGTACTCAGAGGATACTGGGCACGTCTTGGACGGAATGTTCCCTTTGGGCTGACGACTACTGGGTTGACATTCTTAATCCTGCCTATATCAAACTTATCTCTGGCCCACAATGAGTCGGGCACCCCCTGCAACACAGATGGACTTTCTATGTTGTCAGAAGGAATTTGGACAAACGTGGGGTTGAGGCGTTGACCTTCCATTCCACGTACCACAGGTGTCAGCCATTTAAAAGGGAAGCAGCTTACCCCTGTTTTTGGAGAGTATCTTACTTGGTGTGGATCTCCAACCCAGTCAGTAGCTTCCATTGCCGTCTGCAGCCACATGCCTGTCTCCTCCTTGGTAACAAACTCAGAGACACCCAGTGAAATGTGTGGGACACCTTGTTTTTCATCATACAGCTGTTTCTGTGTCTCTGTCAGACACACAGAGAGAGCTGCATGGTCAGGATCTACATACAGCATAGCACATTCAAGAACCTCACTACTTTGTGGTTGTAACCAGACTTTCTCAAAATCATGATCTTGTTGTAGTGGGGATACATTTGCAGTGCAGTGTAATGAAGTCTGTGGTGTGAGGGGGGTGTCATATGAATAACAGGAGTTAATTTTTGAGAACAGCTTAGAACGTTGGAGTGACATCTGATCATTATTTTCAATGTTCCAGGAATATGTCCAACTTGTCATATGTTCTATAAACATGAGGTCGCGCAGTGGTGTTACCTGTTTAGGCCGGATAATGGTGACCCCATTTGAGTCACAGCACATCTGAAAACCTAGTTTGCACAGCAGATCTCTTCCCATTAGGTTGACAGGACAACAATGAGAATAGATAAATTGGTGTTGGAATTCAGCATCATCCAACACAACAGGAAGTGACGTAGTCATTCTCTCAGATTTTTCAATACCTGCTGCACCAATGGTCTTTGCCACTTCATTTGTTAGTTTAGGAACAACATTAATTTTTGAGGAGCTTAAGACTGATGAGTGTGCGCCGGTGTCAGCTAAAAACATGAGTTGCTCTCCATTAACTTCTAAAGTTACTACTGGAAGCTCGGACGGTGTTGTATGCAGATTAAGGTATTGACAAATATGAACAACCTTCTCTTTATCCTGTACAGCTGTACTATCTGACGGTCCCTCAGCAAAACTCTCTGTCTGTTCCTGGCCTAGTCATGACTGTTGCTGTGGGTTGTTCAGGGAAATTCCAGCAGGTGGCGCCGAACCCCAGGTTGCAGGATTCTTTCTCTCCTTTTTCCTGTTGTAACTGTGACAGTCTTTTATCCAGTGACCAATTTTACCACAATGAAAACACGCGTCAGTTCTGTCTCTGTTTTCGTTTCCCTCCCTTGGTTTCCTCCTGTAATCCATTCTGTTACTATGCCTGCTATTTCTGTTCATGTGACGACCCTGTGGTCGTTGTTCCCTCTCTGATCTCTCGGACTGGTTTTCTATCTGTTCCAGTTGAGCGGCTTGTAACTTCGCTGTACCTAACTTAAGTTCTTTCGCCTCCCTTTGTTCAATGTGAACGCGAAGCCGCTCCGCATACCGGAAATGGTCAACAACTTCCTCGAGCGAAGTTGACTCCCAGGTGTGGCAACACATCCTAACTTGGTCAGACAAAGAGGAGAGAGAGTTATTCATCAACTGTTGTTTTAGAATTTTCTTATAATCGGCATTCTCTTTGTCCATGCCACTGTGTGACGCAAAGACTGATTCCAGTCTTTCCCAAAATTTCTCGAACTGCTCATCGGTTTGTTGTTTACAGTATGTGATACGGTCCCAATCCATTTTCTTTGGGAAACGAGTTTTGATTCTGTTCAACAGCGCAGCATTTTGGTCAGCGAAATCGGCATGAGAAAAAGGCAATGTAATGTCAAACGGATGTTTCACATCCACCCATTTGAGCCCAAGGCATTGTCTCATGATCATGGCGATTTCCTCTGCATGAGGCTCATACATACGAACTAAACTGTTAAAAAGAGTTTCAAACTCGTCAATGTCTTTGGTTGGATCGGGCAACGTTTTAGCAACATCACGAAGTTCGTCTGAACGCCACGGTCTGTACACCCTGATTTCAGGGGTCCAGGCCTCGTGGCCATCTGCATCATCTGTCTGAGACGGTCGGGGATTAGGGTTCGGACATCGTACCATTGGGGCTAGGAGTTGCGGTTCCTCCAGACTATTACTAGCTATTTGTAGTTGTTCCAAATTTAACTTAGCCTCAACTATGGCTCTAGCCAATTCTTTCTTCCTGTCCTGCTCTTGCTTTGTGTGACATCTAGTCGACAGAGCTATAGAATGGACGGGAGAAGAGGGTGGTCCTGGAGGTACGCTCCGGTCGGGGGAAAGGGGCGCATTTAATTCGTATTGCGGAGGCGCCTGCATGTGAGGTGCAGAGGCAATACTGGGAGGGGATACGGCAGAGAGAGAAGGGACGTGGCTAATAATGGCGGGGGCATTGTTAGGAGGTGGGATCACGGCGCAACGAGTCGAGGGACAGAAGTCTAGGTCAGAGTGATTCACTGGGGGAAGCGGCGGAGACGCCGTTGGCTGTATAGTTTCACTGTATCTTTTCTCTGACTTCAAAAACCCTTCCCGTGCTACTGACTCCCAAATTTTAAACGCTGCCCAATCGATAGCATTTCCACTTTTCTTACCCAACTTTGTCTTCTCAAATGCTTGCAGTTGAACTCTAATGTTGGCCAAAGCTTTAACGCTAAGAGTACCAGATGGAGACGGAAAACTGCTATGTTTAGCCCAGAGCTGAATTTGCCAACAGGCACTGGCAGAATATTTTAGCGCAACAATTTTAGCCGGACCAGACAATTTGAGAATATCAAGTGGCGAGCTAGTAACGGCACCCATTTTGCACCAAAATCGCTTACGGAAAAACAAACCAAAAAAACACTCTCCTACACTCCTTCGTAACACGGAGATGAACGTCTCTCAGACTACTCACTATAGCAGTTACGATTTACGGCCCTTAAAAACCAGTGTCGGCAAAAAATAAACAGTACTGTTACCTGAAAAAAATGTATATATACAGCGCTTAAACAAACACATACAAGACAGAGCTGAAGTTCAAACAGTAAACATAGCAGACTAACAATCCCGTGCACATACAATAAAGAAAGACAGCAAAACTCGCACGGGGACGCAAACACAAAGACCGACCAAAAGACGACCAAAAATGACGTACATACGACTTAACGCAGAGCAAAGAAACAAAGGCCCACGTTTACAACAAAACACTCTCGGCTGCACTAGCAATTTGGTCCAGGCTAAACCATGATGTCTAGATCCTACCAAATATGTACAGCCCCTCTGGTCAAAATCTCTACCAGAAACGCGGATTTGCAAAACTCTCAATCACGCCTGTAGCTATATCTCCGTTGAGCAAAAACTCTTTCAACGTGCTCGCGGTTAAAACTCTCCGCGACCGGCCAAAAGGAAAGCCTGTTCTGTGCCGAACTCTCACTTGAACAGCTGATACCCTCGTAACGAAACAAGGACGAAGCCAAAAGACAATACGATATAAAATCTATTGCTGTTCACATCTCCTTGGATAGTTACTTACTTATAGTACTAAAATACCCACGCTGGGGTTTTCTGTTTTCAATAATCTAGACCAACAAGCTGAACCGAAACCAAGGCAAATAACAAGCATAAAAGGATTTGTCAACGTACCGTGAGTTTTGCCGAGTGAAACCAACGGCGGGGCCTCTCCAAAAGCAATGCGCATAGACGCAACGAGAGAAGCTTCCCAAAGCGGCTACCGCTTCCGCACGTCTGCGTCCCTCGGTTCCACTCCAGGCGAATCTCACCGCAGTCGAATCCCATCCCCGTCGCCAATTGTAGTTGCTTGAAAAATGAGAGTACTTGCCAAAGCTTGGGTTTGCTCAAAATATGTTCAGTCAGGTTTATTAAGAAACAATACGGTTGCAAACGGACTTCAAAATAGTAAAAACACAGCGTGATTTTATCAGAGAAGAAGTGAAAGTCAGATCGCCAGACTGCCCCTTATATTGCTTCAAAACCAACGAGGTATTAGGTGTCATTTGATTGGCTGAGTCGGATATCACCCAGTGGGCGGGGGATGCAAACTTACTTTGAATATACTTTGAATATAGACAAAGGTCCAAGTCAGGCCAGGAAGGACAAGGTGTGGCATGTCTGACTTGGACAAAAGAGCGAAGCAGAGGAGTCTGTTTACAATTACAATGGGTGTTTATAATCATAAAGGGAGATTGAAACCCAGGGGTTTTCAGGGGACTTGATGAATAGAAAGGGTATGCATCTGAATAGTCTTGAGACTGTGTGTTAAATTCCATGACAATACTGTCCAGTATACTTATTGGGAGCGGAACCGTTTTGCTTCCAAACTTGATGTGGTTGGCTAACGCTAGCGAGCAAATTAATGTAATTTGAAAGCTAAATTGTAAGTGTTGGAGAGAAAATGAGACACCTAACCTCACCTAACCAGTGTATTAAAATATCACTCCTTTTGACACTGCCTCGCTGTATGTTCCACACACGAGAAACCACACACCAAGGCAATGCTAATTGCAATAGGTTCACCTCAAATGTGCATGCCCTATTTAGACAGGAAATGGAAATGCTTTGTGGGAAGTGTAGGAAAGTCAAAATAAGTGTTGACTGAATGAAATGTGCCATCATGAGGGGAAATGGAAAATCTTTTTTTATGATCAACAGTACCAAAGTGATTTAGTAATAGTACTTGGTGAGTATACCCGTAGATGAATGAAAGTGAACGTGGGTGAACCGTTCCTTTAAGGACCCAGCTCAGGATCTCAGCTCAGTCACACGGGTAACCATTCAGGACACCTCTCAGGTGCGTATCAGTCCTGAACCTGTGGCCTGCCGATGACGCGGACAGGCAGAATGGATATATCACCACACCCCGCTGAGTCTTCCATCACCCTAATCCCCCCACCAAAGCACAGGGGAAAGAGGAACTGACTGAAGGTGTGTGTGTGAGGGGAGTGGGGGGGCATGTGGGGGAAGGGTAGCGAGGCAGAGGGCAGAGAGAGATAGGGGGGGAAAGGGAAAGTGAGAGATAGGTGGAGGAGATAGTGAGGCAGAAGGGGAGATGCAGAGAGAGGAGAGGAACCTATTCATCGCGCGTCACTCCAGAGTTGAGGCCACGAGGAGTGAAGTCAGCGGTCCCCCCTCTCGCTCCTTCACTAAAGAACAAAAGATTAAGGCCTCCTGCCATCCAGAGTGATAACAAGCTGTCAACTTCTAAAATGTAATCTGCTGACTCGGGCCAGCCAGCGGTGGTGTCACTGGACTGGAGTGGGCCTGCCTGATGCTTATCTGCCCGAATAGCACAAGGTGATGGACATCCAGTAGTCACTCTGGCAGGTATACAGAACCAGCCGGCAGGCCTCGACAGCGAGTGCCCATCACCTCCCCCTGTTTAAAACATATATGGAGCTACACAGTGCTCCTCTTCCTCATGACCCCTCCTCCCCCGTCACAAAGGGAAACTGATGAAGCATTAGAAGTGAAATGACAGGAAAGGACGGCGATAATGGCAGGGATCTCGGGGCTTCGGGCCCGTGACAAGAATGAGTGACAGGGGAGAGGAGGAGGGTCCGTTCCCGCTCAGCTAGCATCCAGCTCCCATCTGATTCCATCTGGGCGCAGAGCGTTAGACGTAAAAGCCATATTGCTGCTAACGGTGAGTCCTAATGCACACTTCAGCGGGCAGAAGCTGTGTGTTATGGGAGCTGTCAAGCACGACGAGGCTAGTAAATCAATCCAGCCTGGGAATTAAACCGGCCTTTAACAAGGGGGTTGTCATGCAGTTATTTGGTCCAACTCTCTTTTAAGAGCATTGACCGCCTTTCACTTTTGTTTCTCTCAAATTATAAAACACGAAAATTGCCTGGGAATGACCCGTGATGAGCTAACTAGACAGCTACTAAAAAACACAGAGGCATCTTTTGATTATTTTAGCTATTAAACATCAACCAGCAAGGGGCGGAGGTTTTTTGTTGAGCTGTGTGAGGTTATGTGTCTGTAATAGGGCGGAGCCGTGGGAGGCGATGTCTCTGTAATAGGGTAAAGAATCGAATTTTCTGGTCCTCACAAAAAAAGCCTCTTACAGCCTACAACAGTAGTGGCACAGCAAATGAATTAGTCACATAGAGCACATTTCAGGCTGCGCTGTTTACAATTTTATTACAGACTGGAGCCTCTGGGTTTACCCCAGTGGTTCCGAGGCTATCGATCCATAGGTAGCCGTCGTATGGTATGGAATGGATACGTTTAGCAGTTCCATTCCGTCCCCTGTCAGAGAGTAATACGCCAGGTCTGCCCTGGAAAGAAGGAAAACCTCCTGCCCCCCACTACTCAGTACAGTATGTGTGGACTTAAAGAAGAGATGCTCAAACTATGTTGACTGACTGATCGAAAGGGCACAAAAAAAATATTGTAGTACTGTAGTTATTTTCTTAAGCGAAGGTACTGTACCGATCTGGCATGTGATAGCTTCACTGCCTGATGCCCACATCCTGAACAGTCATACATTGATGTTTTCTCATCTGTGCTTCACAGTTGCCATTTGTTCATGTACAGTAGATTGTCTCTTGCTCTGATTGGTGTTTGGATTCTCTTGCAACCCACAAGGGAGGTATTGGTAACGATGGGTAGCTAACTTTGTAGAGCCTGTGTTTACAAGTCTAGTCTCCAGCAGGATTTGTGGGGGGTTACAGAAAGAGAGAGAGAGAGAGAGAGAGAGAGAGAGAGAGAGTGGTGGAGATGAAGGGAGGGAGGTGATGAGACAGATTGATGCTGTTGATTTTTCCAGCACATTGGCTGACAGCGACCAGACAGAAAATGAAGCCCATCACGCCATCAGGCACGGCGACTTCTTCTCCTCTCAAGGAGACACGTGTGGGGTGTCTGCAACGAATTCACTCAGGTGCAACTGTACAATTGTAGAGCATAATGCTTTACATCAATGAAGCCAACCCCACCCCCACACACACACAATGAGCACTCCTACTACAATCCCAACACTATTGACCACTTCCTCCCACAATGCTTTTGCCGTCCAAGGCCATTTCCTCCCAGCTGATCCGATTTTCACCAGAAGCCATTAATGTCAACTCTGCTGATGCTACCAGACATTATATGCCTCATTTCCATATCCCCTGACATTGTTAGCGGAACATATTGGTCTGTGGGGTCTAAGTGGTAGCAGATATAACAGACCCTGTCTTAACATCACCTCCCAAAGTAAATTGAAAAGCTTTCAAACAGTCGTCAGGGGAAGACACATCCTCCTCGCAGAATCCAAATCATTTTTACATGTGGGTATTTACGGAATTAGAGTGAAGGGAGCTTAGAGAAGGGAATTAGACAGAGGGGAGCTTAGCTTGAATAAGAGAACACACACGCCACTAAATCACATCAAGATAGACTGAATACTTTACTAGCCATGAAGCAGAATCAGGGACATATCCCCTAATACAACTTTTCCAGATTTTCAGATAACTATCTTTGAGGCATGTTGTCAGACCGTAAAATAAATGGTTGTTATAGATATATTCTAATAATTAAGAAAAGAGTAGTCAAGAATGCCAAGGTTCATCTTTGCAAGTCCAAGCTGTTTACTTTTATTACAAATAGTTTACGAGTTTGACAGTGGACTCTCAGAGAAGGGAAAACCCACCAAGAGCAGTGATTCTCATCAAAACAGCATTATAAACACTATGGTTGTAACATGCATATGCAAATACTTCACTAGCTAATCATCAGTAAGTAGGCTAGGTCTGAGGGTCAATAGCTGAAGTAAACATTTACAGAGATAGCTGGGAGGAGGGGATCCCTGGTGAGGTCTCCTGCTATAAAGGATTGTTTAGGCCTGGGGATGGTGGGGTTAGGGCAGTAAACAGTCCTCACTTTATAAGGCAGGATTCACAGTGTAGATTTCCTATGACAATGTCTTGAGAAGAGAATACACTAATTTGAATTTATCTATTACATGGTAGTGCTTGTATTTCATGGGGATTGATGGGGAACGGTGGAGGCTTAAAGTCCAGGTTAACCCAGTTCAAATTTTTGTTATGAGCTTCACACACCACAAGAAAACATGTCATTAACCACCCAGCCAAATCTGAGTGATTAAAAATGTCGCTAAGTATATAAAATAAGGCTTCAAAATCGGTTAAAAATCAGCAGCATTCTCTGGTCTGAGACTGTGGGGGCGTGTCTGCTGAAGGCACCGAAGCCACACCCAATTGCGTGGGGAGGGGGTGTGGAGGGAAGAACCTGTCAAATAGTACCGTTCTCTGGTCTGCATATTGTCACACTGGCACGCCGTCTCTTTTGTGGTAGGAAGGCACAGCTTTGTGAAAACAGAGGAGTTGAAATTACACTTGTCTAATGAGTCAAACGCACAGATGCTTCCTCCTAACCTACCTCCTGACAAACAACACAGGTAAAACTGTAGCTACTCTATACCAACGCGCCAGTGTTACTGCCCTTAGATGCAAAATACAAAAACAGGCAACGAGGAATGTATGAGTCTGTCCCTATTTTCTCCCTGCCACCTCTGGACCCATTCCTATCCCTCCCAGGCGATCCTGTCGTCCCTTGGGATCAATGGAAAAAGTTGTTTAAAATGTACCTTTTAGTCACTGGCTTGAACAGCGCTGATAGCGCGAAGAAGCGTACACTACCGGAGTTGATAATCGGGACAGACTCATCCACTCTCGTTGGCAATTTTATGTGTGAGAATAACGAGCACTGGGCTTCAACTTTCCCGTAACATATCCAACAGAACTGGGATGTTCAGCCAGTAGCCGCCGAGCACCGCTTCACTGGGAGAGGGTGCGTCTTTCTCCAGCTGCAGCTGGTCTACCTAACCATCGCCCTCGCTCCCGCCTCCCGGTCTCCCGCTGGAGAAATATATTGTTACCATTACCGGTGAACCCATACGCACATCAGGTGCCACAAATATGGCAGGCAGTTTCTGTATAGTTAACGCTTATAGTCATAATATATCATCCGTAACGTTATTTGGTGGGTGGTCACCTGGTCGGTGCTGCTAGCTATGTTAGCTAGACTAAGGTTATATACACACTCCCATTTGCAACAATCTACATAGATAATGTTAGCTATAATTCCTCCTAAGATTACATATAATTAATCATAGCTGACATTACCACATAAATGTCAAGACACATTTTGTAGATTAACGTAGCAGTGTATTTTCCTATTGCTTACGTTACCTAGCTAACGTTATAACGTTAATTAGCTATAAGCACACAAGGCAGCGGTGTCGGCACCAAAGGTTGATGCGACAGGAGGAGAATGGAGGCCGGGGAGGGAGATGGTTGGCTCCGCCGAATTCACCAGGACCAGTCGTGAGTCCGTGAAACCCATTATAATTGCAGAAGCTTTCGGGAGTGAAATGTTTGCTGCAGAGGAGGGCGCTAGCGGTGACAGACTCTGTAACACCATGGCTCTTCAAAAATGCTAACCATTTGCTTCTCATTTCAGCTTTACTCGGGAGTGAAAGAAGGAGACCTTATCATCCCATTCCTGCTGGCATCCAGGAAGGATGCATTTTCGTTTAGTTTTATGCATAGGCATTGCTAACTAAGAAAAACTAGCTAATTCTAGACTGTTGGTTAAAACTAGCTAATTCTAGACTCAAGATTGAGCAGAACCGAAGATTCAAGTCCGTTCTAGCTTTATATAGTGTTAGGGCGGGGATATGCTAAGAACACCGCTCTACGTCATCCGGTACCGTTTTAAACCCGCCCAGAAAATCCAGAAATCAAAACTGGTCAAAAACACAAAACTGGTCTAACTTCACAATTCAGTACTACACATGGTTCATCCCATTTTTACATGTTATCAGCAATGCATCACTAACACATAGAATGTGTTTTCAAGCAAATCTCAGATTTTGGTTAACTGGGACTTTAAGGACTAACCACAATGTATGGTGTTCACTGGCAGTTACTGTATTGCAGTGATATTACAGTGGAAAATTCAATACATCCATGTTATGTAATGGATATTCTAGCCAGGCTAGAATATCCATTCTAACCATATCCACATCCATATTCTAACCAAGTCTTCTGACCTCTCAGACTTACTGGGATTGTCACAAGTCAAAATCTGTTTCCTGACAGAACTGATTTCTCATGCTGTTGTTGTTTTTTTGAGAACTTTATTGTTGGTGTTTATGAGCAAAGAGGATTTTGGAGGAACGGTATGAAGAAAAAACGATAGGGCATCGCTAGGAAATAAGCCCACTTCAATGGAGGGATTTGCAAAGCCCACTCAGAGGTGGGAGGGAGTCTCTTAAATGCGGCCTGTTTCAAGGCTGTGGTGTACAGCACTGCTCTGTGACTGGCTCCAACCGCAGCATGCTTCCTTCTGCCCACAGCCCTGGCATTCTCCTCCAGCTCCAGACAGTGGGGGGTGTTTTACTATCTCCCAGTCCCTCCAGGGTGCAGCTGCCCCATTCCATGTGTAGGAGTATACAGTACTCTACTGTGGGCCCTATTTTTGCTAGTGCAAAGCATTGAGTCATCCCCTAAAATAATAGCATTATTGTTATAAACTGCAAATACCAAAATATGTATAAAAAATATTTTATGATATCCCCGAAGAGGGATAATCAGTTTATGTAAACATAACTTTTTTTTTCTTCTTTTGTCTCTTTTGCTTATGGCTCCTCACACAAGAAAATATCATTCTCCGCACTACTGTACTGTATCTCCCCACCACAAGATTCGGTGTCTCTGAAATAAACGCTTCACATCCCACCTAGCTAGTATCTTATAATTTTGCTCTAAGACTCCCTCAAGACTCTGGTTGTGACGTTTGTGTTTCATATGTGTTTGGTTTTCCGTCAAATGCCATCCAGTGTTTATCCAGCCCACACCAGAAATACGGCTACATTATTATATGAGGGATTTCATAGTCACTGACCCCACCGAGATCTTGATGTTTCTTCTTTTTATTATACTGTAAGACTACATGCTGATTTAGAGTTCCAGCCCCGGATCAATCCAGTCTCTGAGCTGACAATCCAGACCAAGTTGCTGTCTGTCCCACCATCGTAAGACTGACCCCTAAATGGCAAATCTATCAATTGCGTGTCAATCCCCTGTGCCAGAGGAGCTGACTGGGAAGTGAGGTAGCATTAATTATGAGACGCCGGAGCTCAGAGCGACAGTTAATCTTTGTCATTCTGCTCCTGGAGACATTTGGATCTGCTACCCGGATTGGAGCCGGGTCGCAGCTCTTGACCCTCAGCTGACGATATAAATTCTGCTCATGCTGCTGTCTGAACCTAATGGTAATTTGCCTTCCCTGAACCTGGCCTCAGGGTGTGCCAAGCCAGGATTTGATGTGTGCATG
Organism: Borostomias antarcticus; assembly: GCF_949987555.1. Taxonomy (NCBI): domain Eukaryota; kingdom Metazoa; phylum Chordata; class Actinopteri; order Stomiiformes; family Stomiidae; genus Borostomias; species Borostomias antarcticus. The sequence goes on from NC_140237.1 coordinate 28,209,110, forward strand.
TGTGTGTGTTTGTACTAACACCCTGGAAAGTTTCCCCTATTGGGAACAATCAATTGATCAGGTCCCAAGAGCAGTTCCAGGAGGTCAGCGACCTGTTCCTGTGGGAAAAAATGACTCACCCAGGCTGTGTGAATACGACTGAAAAGACTTAACACCCTTGAACTGGATGTGAGAATAACTCGACACAGAGTAGTCAGCTACAGCCTCCATAGAGTAGTCAGCTCCAGCTCCAGAGTAGTCAGCTACAGCCTCCATATAATAGTCAGCTACAGCCTCCATAGAATAGTCAGCTACAGCCTCCATAGAGTAGTCAGCTACAGCCTCCATAGAGTAGTCAGCTACAGCCTCCAGAGTAGTCAGCTACAGCCTCCATAGAATAGTCAGCTACAGCCTCCAGAGTAGTCAGCTACAGCCTCCAGAGTAGTCAGCTACAGCCTCCATAGAATAGTCAGCTACAGCCTCCATAGAGTAGTCAGCTACAGCCTCCATAGAGTAGTCAGCTACAGCCTCCAGAGTAGTCAGCTACAGCCTCCATAGAATAGTCAGCTACAGCCTCCATAGAGTAGTCAGCTACAGCCTCCATAGAGTAGTCAGCTACAGCCTCCATAGAGTAGTCAGCTACAGCCTCCAGAGTAGTCAGCTACAGCCTCCAGAGTAGTCAGCTACAGCCTCCATATAATAGTCAGCTACAGCCTCCAGAGTAGTCAGCTACAGCCTCCATAGAGTAGTCAGCTACAGCCTCCAGAGAGTAGTCAGCTACAGCCTCCATAGACGCCTCATTTGGAACTCCTTGCCTGTATCAGTGTATCAGTGAGTCATCGGTGGGCGCTGGGCCATTGATCTGATGGCTCATTTGTCTCTTGGACTGGAAGCGAAGATGAAGAGCGTGGTGTGTTTTTGCTGGAATTCTGGCGACACACCATCAGTGTCCTTGATCTTGTGTGCCGCTCGTTATCATCCGGTGCCTTTGTCCATCTTGAAAAGTTAGACCGTTTGAGAGGGGCCTCTCCCTCCACGCCTGGTGCACCACGAGGAGGCCGAGGCCAGCAGGCCGATCACAACCCAGGTGTAGAGAACTGATTGATTTCCACATGCCAGCCGGCTGCGACCCAGCAGAGCAGAGAGACAACTGAGACGCCTCACCCACAGAGCTTTTTTGACAGAATTGGGGCACCGCCTTGATTATTACACCGCATACCTCCTCAGTGTCCTCTTTGGTGTGTGTTTACAAGGGCACACCTCGCTGCAATAAAGATCAACATAATAAATAGATGTTTTTTTCATACCCCTGGATCTAATATCAGCTTGAGAGTAGCTCATTTGTATGCATACCTTGATAGGCATCTGTCTGGAGACTTATGGAATGCAAACACACACTAGCCTGGCATCATAAGCTCTCTGGCTGTATGCAGGGCCATGGACACAGGTATTGGCAATAAAGGAGACTATTCCCAAGCGAATTAAGCCGTTAATTCCGTAAATGCCGTCACGCTTGTTACATTCGCAAACCTGATTTATTTGCCTTTCGTCTATTTCCCGGGCATGCACCTCCTGGCTTTCGCTTGTGACGACGCTCCTTAACTTCAAGATGGAGGTGGAGTAATGTTCAGGAGAGGAATACGCCATGTGGCAGACAGACGGTGAGGAAGGGCTATGAAGATTAATGAGGAGAGGAGTGTGGGTTTGTGTCAGTTTCGGGCGACGGCTGCCTGTCTCAAGTTGAGCGTGGCGTGTTTGCAGTGAGGAACAGCGAGAGCTCCGCGGAGCTACGCTTTTGCCCCGATACGAGTCCTTCTCATCAGGCGGAGGGAGGTGGGGGGTGTAGGAGGGATGGCGTTCTCGGTACTCTGCGTTAAAGGGTGTTAGGGTTGGGTTGAGGTAGTGACACGGCGCTCAGGCGAAACACGGGGGGATCTGTCAACTGAGTGAAGTTCAAAGGCAGCAGCAGCAGCTTCACTCCAGCGCCCCACAGGAGGAACGCTGACAGCTGCTACATCTGCTAGCCCCGTGCCTGCTACCACCGCTGCCTTGTCTCCACGACAACACGCTGGGAGTGGCACAGCAGGCTCATCGCCACGGTGACAGAGGGGAAGATGCAGTAACACAAGGCATCATTGTGTTTCAAATATCCCTCACGGCCCCATAGAGAAGGACCTGGATTACCATTATGATTTCACAAAGAATCAGACCAGTTGAATAAGGTGTTATGGTCTATTATTGAACATGTAACCATAGTCTACATTTATAGTTGCAAAAACACAGCAAAAAGTAGAACGGGTGCTCAGAGAGCACAGGCCTCTGCGCATTCATGCATTTTGTTTGTGTAACTCAGTTGAAATGGTTAAAATCACACCTCAGTATATATGAAATAGCTTACCACAGGATCAAGGCTAAGAAAATTATTTTTTTCCTAATAGTAAAAGAGAATCAGATATTTTGTTTTACATGCATTTAACAGCAAATAAGTTGATATCTATCTATCTAAAGCTCATTTGACTCCTCATTGTAATGAAGAGAAAAATAAATATTGGTTTTGATTCGAATCCAGGTCTACAGATTACAACTGCAACAGTTTAGCGAGCAAGAGTGCAGGCTTCCATAACGTACAGTATATAGCCTAACCTTAATGTTAGGTTAATGTTATAAATCTAGACTACATGCATTGTGATATTTCTTTATATATCCCAATCTGTCTATCAATGGTTCCTCAATAAACGGCTATGTCCTCCGAGTCCAAATAAGTAGGCTATGATTTGACAGGCAAATGCCTCCGAAACAATGTGACGTGCTTATAAAAATTACGTTTTATTGATGAAAAGGGTAAAACTGGAAAGAGAAAATAGAAAACTCACATTATTGTTATCCCAAACAAACTCACAGACTTGCGTAATGTGGAATCTGCATTGATCGATCAGTCCATTCAAATAGGCATCAAAAGATTAAGTAGGCCTACTTAAAATGACCAATTACACTCTCAAATCCGATTCGCCATGAACATCTTAAAGTGGCCTACAGCCGTAAGTCAAAGTAGCAGTGTGACTCAATAAAGTGAAAGGCTGCCCAGTGGCACCTGTGAAGTCCCGGACATCTACAGTAGGCCTATATACAGTAGCACATGCAAATCATGGAAGTCTAACATATGGATAACAAAAAGGTATGGCACACCAGGTGCTGATCACTGGAAGAACTGATCATAAGAACTTGATTCACCTACAGTAGTCCCCAGGTACACACCTGTTGCTAGGTGGCAGCTGGCTACCACCAGGACTGTGGAGGTGCGGAAGAGAGAGACTGTGGAGAATCTACTGGACTGTCCACGGACTGGCGCATGTTCACAGAGGACTACAAAGAGGACGTGGACGGTCACTGCTACTGCACAACACACTAGATCCGGTTGTACAAAAAATGCATCATACCCACTAAAAAGGTATGCTGTTTCCATAACAACATACCATGGATTAATAGGGACTGAAGAGGGAGCTGCAAAAGGCCCAAAAAGAGCTACAGGGAGAACAGCACCAAGGTGTGGGAGGGGATGAAGAAAATCACAGGGCTGTGTACTTCTGGCCCAACTGTAGAGGGGGATCAAGGACTTGCCAACAAGCTTAACCGGTTCATTAACAGGTTCGACACCCCACCCCTGTGAGGCTAGAAGACAGCCCAACGCCTCCGCCCCTGCCCCCCTCCTCCCCTGTGAAGCTAGCAGGCAGCTCATCACCCCCCCCCTACCCCCAACAGACCACTCATCACAGAGAGTAAGGTAAGGGGCCAACTCCAAAGGCTACGAATCAAAAAGGCCTCTGGCCATGACCGAATCAGCCCCAGGGTGCTCAAAGAGTGTGCGGGGCAGCTAGCGGGAATATTACAATACCTATTCAACCTCTCCCTGAGGGTGAAAAAGGTGCCACTGCTGTGGAAGACCTCCTGCATTGTTCCAGTGCCCAAGATGGCATGTCCCAGCACCCTCAACGACTGCAGGCCAGTGGCACTGACATCTCATGTCATGGAGGTATTCAAGAGACTGGTTCTGCAGCGCTTGAGGCCCATGGTGAGTGACTTCCTGGATCCCCCGCAGTTTGCGCACCAGGCCCAAATCAGCGTGGATGACGCCATCATCTACCTGCTCCACAGAGCCTATTCACACCTGGAGGGGCCAGGAAGTTCAGTGAGAGTCACGTTCTTTGACTTCTCCAGTGCTTTCAACACCATCCTCCCCCTCCAGCTTGTGGAGAAGCTCCCAGGCAGGCAGGTAGACCACGATTCTGTGGCCTGGATCACAGACTACGTCACTGGCAGGCCACAGTATGTGATGCAGATGGGGAGCACTTTCCCGGTGGGGATGACTTTATGGGACTATACCCCAAACCTCCACATGTTCATCCTTTCACTCCAACCTTTAGTCATAACCTGTAGTCATGGACTCAGACCTGAATTTCAACAGTCACATTAAGACAATTACAAAGTCAGCCTACTATCACCTGAAGAATATATCAAGGATGAAAGGATTTATGTCTCAGCAGGATCTGGAAAAACTTGTCCATGCGTTTATCTTCAGTAGACTCGACTACTGTAACGGTGTGTTTACAGGTCTCTGTAAAAGACAGCTGCAGCTGATTCAGAATGCTGCTGCTCGAGTCCTCACTAAGATCAAGAAAGTGGATCACATCACTCCAGTTCTGAGGTCCTTACACTGGCTTCCTGTCTGTCAAAGAATTGACTTTAAAATATTGCTGTTGGTTTATAGAGCACTGAATGGTTTAGGGCCTAAATATATTTCTGATCTGCTGCTACGTTATGAACCATCCAGACCTCTCAGGTCGTCTGGCACAGAAGAAGCAGAGAAGCAGCGTTCAGTTTTTATGCTCCACACATCTGGAACAAACTTCCAGAAAACTGCAGGTATGCTGCAACTCTCAGTTCTTTTTAATCAAGACTGAAGACTTTTCTCTTTGCCGCTGTCCCAACCCCAACCCTTATTCTAACCCCAACCCACACTAGGGACTAGAAGAAGGACACCAAACCAGGGTTCAAGACCCGGTGGGGATGACATGTGTAACTGCTTTAGCCACTGACCACTACCATTAATGTTATGGAATCTTCTGCTAGTAGTTGTGAGCTCATGAGCTAACTGGCTATCCCGCTCTTATTGTGCTGGATTAGAATTGGAAGCATTGGAACTGATGTGTCCAGGCGACAAGACCCATCTTTATTTATCAGACATTATTTCATGTCATTTCAATTCACAGCTATTTCAGTGGCATGACTAGCTTCCGTCCTACCAGTCCTGAACAGAAACAAGCCAGCCACGCACATAAGCCAGGCTGGACCTGGCCTGGTTTGTGACTCTGTATCTAGTGTTTGTCTTCTTTCCAACCTTTCTGTAATTTGAAATGCTGAAACGCCTAATTTCCCCCTGGGGGTGTCAATTAAGTCTTATAAAAGAAGAAAAAGTGTCACACACTCTGGCACCATATGCAGTTATTTTATTTTGACGTTTCGGCCTGTTGGCTTAATAGATTCTGAAGAAGTCAAAATAAAATAATGCATTTGGAGCCAGAGTGTGCGACACTTTTACAGCCTAACATATAGCACACATCTAATCATATCGGATTAAAAATAGTCATTCAATGCATATACAGTATAGGCTACACAGCAACTAATCACCACGACAAACACCTATACTATTACATTATAATATAATGACCAGAATATCTCCGGTCTGTCCAGGACATTGGAATGTTACTGGACACATGGACCGGCTCAGATTTTTTGTAACGGAAACCCTGGCCTGAAGGTTGGCATATATGCCCCGCCAAATAACTTAAAGCCCTCAGCCTCTCCATCCACTTCCTGTCTCCCATGGCCTTGTGGATCTTAGGTTTAGTGCTCATCTAAATATAACATGGAAATAATAAGAATAACAATAGTTACAGCATAAACATGGTGTAAGGAAACTACACTGAGAAAAATGTTTTGCATTCAGATACAGTAATGACATGGATATATCTACAACCATTAACAGCTGCCATTTTTTATCTAGGCTTCAGTAGGGTAATAAATTGGTGTTTTATTGTCCACCCTAATAAAAGACATTAGGCCTACTTTACACCGCATCCATCTAGCCAACTCTGAGAAGCTCACCATTACACATAGAGCGCGAGTAGGAGACAGTTATCCATATGTGGAAGTTGATCACTCGACAGCAAAATAATTAAAGGACTGTCATTATAGTTAGATCAGTAGGTAGCCTAGTGTAAGCAAACCCACTTACAGTAGCTCTTGTCGACACATCTTCTTAAACTAGTCTAGGTAGGCTATAGATGCTGACTGATGTTGGTTGAAGCACCCCACAGCAAAATTATGAAATGACTTGAGGGATGGAAATATAACGTGCGAATGATGGAAATATAGCGTACTGTATGTTACTATTAAGAGGGAAATTAAAACACTGAATAATTCCTATGATCTGCTTTAGCCCACTACTGTGCAGAGAGATGAAAAAGTTTCCGAGCGAAGCTGGGGAGTTTGAGCGTTGTTGTACAGTAAACTTGGCAGAAGACGTAAAGATGAGCTGAAGGGAATTGGTCCAAGAAATGGCCACATTTTCAATTCGTGTTTCCGCCCAGTGATTCAGGCAGCATAAGATTTATATGTAGGCCTGTAGCACCCGATAATGTAATAATCAACCGATAATGTAATAACGCCTGATAATGTAATAAAAGTTTGACTTAAGTCCATCGAAAATGTAATAAAACCTGATAATGTAATAACTTAACCAATAATGTAATAAAATGTCCTGACTGATAATGTAATACCATTTTTCTGATAATGTAATACCTTATTACATTATTGGTCAAGTTATTACATTATCAGGTGGGTCTTTTTTTTTCAAAACTGGTAATGTAATACTTGACTGATAATGTAATAATTTAAAAAGTGAATGAATAATACTGTTAGGGTACTTTGTGGTATACTTTAGCGTACTTTGTGGTACTTGTGGTATACTTTGGTGTGTCTCATGATACATTGCAGTATACTTTGGGGTGCTTTGAGGTACTTTGTGGTATACTTTGAGGTACTCTGTGGTATACTTTTCAGTACTTTGCAGTACTTTGTGGTATATCTTTGGGTACACAGCAATACTTTGCAGTACTCTGCAGTATACTTTGGGGTACTTTGAGGTACTCTGCGGAATACTTTGAGGTACTTTGTGGTGTGCTTTGGAGTACTTTGCGGTATTTAGTGGTATACTTTGGGGTACTTTGTAGTACTTTGCAGTACTTTGCAGTACTTTGTGGTATACTTTGGGGTACTTTGAGGTACTTTGCGGTACTCTGCGGTACTCCGCGGAATACTTTGAGGTACGTTGTGGTGTGCTTTGGAGTACTTTGCGGTACTAAGTGGTATACTTTGGGGTACTTTGTAGTACTTTGCAGTACTTTGTGGTATACTTGGGGTACACAGCAATACTTTGCAGTACTCTGCAGTATACTTTGGGGTACTTTGAGGTACTTTGCGGTACTCTGCGGAATACTTTGAGGTACTTTGTGGTGTGCTTTGGAGTACTTTGCGGTACTTAGTGGTATACTTTGGGGTTCTTTGTAGTACTTTGCAGTACTTTGCAGTAAACTTTGGGTACTTTGCAGTATACTTTGGGGTACTTTGTGGTATACATTGAGGTACTACTTTGCTGTATACTTTGGGGTACTTTGCTGTATACTTCGGGGTACTTTGGTATTTTGCAATATTTTGCAGTACTTTGCGCTTTACTTTGGAGTACTTTGCGGTATACTTTGGAGTACTTTGAGGTACTTGGTGATTAGTAGGGCCCTTCAAAAAGGGGTTCAGTATTTTATCTTAACCTATATAGTAGGAGACAGGATTTAATTTAAGACATAGATTTAATAATATGAATTGAAAGCAAAGCGTATGAGGCAAATTATGTGAGGCTGCTGTTCATCAACTATAGTTAAGAGCTGCTATCCATTGACTATATTTCAGATTGCAATACCATACCAACTTCTTATTAGCATGAACTACCCTTTATCCTCACATGTCACCTACCTCTCCAGAGCACATGAGACAAATGGATGGAAGTGAGGTCTGAAGATGTGTTTATGGGGAAAACCAATGAGGTGCACACAATAACTGACATTCAGTGCCACATTGCCCGTTTGTTTATACAAACATTTTATCATGTTATTCCAGTTTTTCGGATAGCCATAGATGTTTTAAAAATCATAATTGCACTAGCCTACACAGGCATTACATTAATGAGGACAGAATTAGTGAGGACAGAATTTAAGGTAGGCCTACTCTATAAATCCAGACAGTACCAGCACCTTCAGGCCAGATTTGTGGACAAGCCCGTCCAGAAGCTAATCAAGGATGTCCAGACCAGACACCAGATTGATCTTGTAGATATGAATAGATGGAAAGTATGGTATAGCAAAGCCACATAAAGATATATTCTAATGGTGCCAGACATCTTCAGTAGATATTTCTGGCTTAAGCAGCTGACAGGGAAAGGTAGCAATGAAATAGCCAAACAAACAACCACATTTATATTAAACATGGTCCTCATACAGTAATCCAAAATGACCAAGGTGCTGAGGGAACTCATGCAGTAGCTTAAAGTAAAGATCAATGAAATTTCCCCTTATCATCCACAAAGTCAAAGAAAAGTAGAGAGTATGCATCGAATATTGCATAAAAATATGTTGTATGATCTAGGGAACTTAGAGGGTGAAGGAGTAAACATAGCATATTCAAGTCAAAGTTTTATCGGTAACATGCAACATACCCTGACAATGAGCAGTGATGTTTCCACTAGCTGCTAAATATGTACACTAGGCAAAGTAAAAAGGAGAAACGTACTATACACACCAAACATATAAATATGTAAACCAAGTCCAAAATATAAAATATTTATTAATGGAATGAAATAAAATGAGCTGAGATGACATATGAAATTGGACAGTTCACCTAAATAGAGAAGTATACATATGGATCTAGAGAGAGTAAATGTATGTATATTCACGTTTATTTACAGAATGTAGATTTTTATAATCTAGCAGGTATAAATATACAGTGCTGTTGTGCAGAGTATAGTACTGAGTTAAGGACAGAGATGAGCAGAGTGTACTCATTCCGGATGTGGATGGTCTGAAGGTAGAAGCTTCTTCTGAGCCTCTGTGAGTTGATCTTCTTCAGTAGGCAGTACCTGAGCAGAGAGAAGAGGCTGTTGTTGGTGGCTGGGATGTTTCAACATTCTCCTGACCTTGGTCCTGCAGCGCCGTGTGATGTTTACTGCAAACTACTGCAAAATATCAAAGTATCTCAAAGTACCCCAAAGTATACTGCAGAGTACTGCAAAATATTTGCTGTGTACCACAAAGTATACCACAAAGTACTGCAAAGTAGACCACAGAGTACCCCAAAGTATACCACAAGTACCACAAAGTACTCCAAAGCACACCACAAAGTACCTCAAAGTATTCCGCAGAGTACCTCAAAGTACCCCAAAGTATACTGCAGAGTACTGCAAAGTATTGCTGTGTACCCCAAAGTATACCACAAAGTACTGCAAAGTACTGCAAAGTATACCACAGAGTAGCCCAAAGTATACCACAAAGTACCTCAAAGCACACCAAAGTATACTGCAAAGTATCATGAGACACATCAAATTATACCACAAGTACCACAGCGTACGCCAAAGTATACCACAAAGTACCCTAACAGTATTATTCATTCACTTTTTAAATTATTACATTATCAGTAAAGTATAACATTACCAGTTTTGAAAAAAAAAGACCCACCTGATAATGTAATAACTTGACCAATAATGTAATAAGGTATTACATTATCAGAAAAATGGTATTACATTATCAGTCAGGACATTTTATTACATTATTGGTTAAGTTATTACATTATCAGGTTTTATTACATTTTCGATTGACTTAAGTCAAACTTTTATTACATTATCGGGCGTTATTACATTATCGGTTGATTATTACATTATCGGGTGCTACAAGGCCTAATACCACTGGCTAAGGAAATGTAACTTTTCCTAATACAGTGTTTATCTGATTTGTTTCTCATGAATCATATATTATTTTGTTTTACATGCATAGAAACATAAGACAATATTGGTTGCTTAAACAGCAAATAAATAAAGTTGATATCTAAGTTGATATATAAATCCGATTTGACTCCTCATTGTAACGAAGAGCCAACATTCAAAAAACAAAAAAAAACATCTCCATCAGGATACGAACCTGGGACTACAGATCACTACTAAAATTCCTTAACTACTCGGCCACCAGGCAATACGGTAAACCTGGCAGAAGTGAAGGCAAATGGGTCCAAGTACAGCCAAATTTTGTTTTCTTTTAATTCGTGTATCCGCCCAGTGATTCTGATCCCCTCCAAATTTTAATGGGTCCTAAGTTGCCCATGCTACACCCTTCCACTGATTTCGTGAATATCGCTTTGGTAGTTTTTGTGTAATCCTGCTAATTAACGAACGAATGGACACACCCGACTGAAAATATATCCTCTGCTCCAGCGGTCACCGAGCGCGGAGGCAACAATCAATGTTGTTGTTGAGAAAGGGAAATTACATGTATTTCCATGTCATCAGCACAAATGTGTTAATACATATTTCCATAACTGCTGGAGAGTAATTCATATTTTGGTCCAATATTTACAGTTAGGACTGAGAATATATTCCTCGCACTACCAGGATTGTCTGTTTAAGAAACAACACTGGCTTAGTGATTAGCTGAGTCATGCTTGCTTAATGCATTGAGCAGAAATTCGCCATTGCTAGCTAGCTATATCCTATAGATTCTCTCATTTGTATACCCTAATATTTGAATAGGGATCTATTAATATATATGGATGCTGTACTTCCTGGGTGGTCATAAATTATCCCGGGCTTCAGACAGAGGCACCCAGCTTCTCTGTGGACTTATCCTGTTTGAAATGGCTGGGATTAACGATGACTGAAGGACCACATCAGCAAGGTGATTTTGGTGTCCAAATTTAAACAGTCGATTAGCCCGGCCTCTGTTTGCACCTTCTTTAATAACCAGGAGAACGACAGCCTCCCGTGGTCACCACTCTGTTAGTCCAGCTCAGCCGAGGTAGATTTTTGAGGTCAGCCTCTCATTGGTGCTGCTCATTTCCAGTGGCGCCAATCGGATTCAATCCCCCCTGACATTACAGTACGTGGCAATGGCACCGTAAAAAAACACGAAAACAAGCTAAGCCACCACGCAAGACAATTGTGATTGTTTTAAAAGCTGTTTGCGCTGCATTTATATGTACGAAAGGTTTTGCCAGACCCTTCTCTAGTAACAGCGCAAAACGAAGTGTGGAGAGAGGTCTGGCTATGCTAGACTACTGTTCTGTTGACAGGGGAGAACAGTAGGGGTCAATTCCAGTCAGTCCAGGGAATCTTAATTAGGCATAATTAAAACGTTGAAAAGCTTCTTTTCAATCTTGTTCAAATACTGTAAATGTTTGAATATTTTGAAATATTTTCCATACATGGAATTTTATTTCAGTTTACATACTCTTCTACATACAAAACCATACCTGGAGGCATTCTGCTAGCATTTCTTCTATAAGTCCTAGGTTCTATGGCGTGTTGGCTAGGCAAGAGATCCACTCTTTCTGTGGTTAGATGGCAAAAACACAGCCAATACAGGATATCTGAAGAGGTTGCATTAATTTGTAATTACTCACCCAGCAGTAAAGGCAGATATTTACCATGACCTACTCTCTCATTCACAGATAAATTACACTGAATACATACAAGGCCGAGAGCTTGTGTGCATGATTAGATAATACCGGTGGTCTACTGTAATTCCTCTGCATTAAATCAGCCCCTGACCGTGGGCTGGGTACAGTATGTCAACACAAAGTACCAGTGCTCAATTTGGCCCAACTGTAAGCCAACACATACTTTGTTGCCATCCTAGCAATATACAGTAACAGCTTTTTATTATTGGGTCTCACCTCAGCGCAATTCATCACAGAGCACAAAGACAAAACCATCCTGCTGAGGGAAAAAATCAATCTGTCCGTTCTCTCTTTCAGACCCAAGCCAAGTGAGATCTTTTTTCATTTTAGCTTGTCTCAATCTGACAAAGGAGAGCTTGTGACACCTTATGAGGGACGGTTTGGGTCCCATTGTGTAGCCATGCTCCACTAATGAATAGTCTCAGCGTCGTCTGGCCTTGTGTATCTTCCATCGTGGTCAACCCCCCTTCCGTCCGACGGGGTCGGGAGTCTGGATAGCGACCTCTTTAATTACTCCTCTCATTAACACAGCGCTCCCTCTGCCCTGCCTCAACCTCTCTGGCGCCTGAGCACTCAACGGCAGCACCATCCACTCAGACTGCCGCTCCATCGATTGTGCCGGCTAACAATAGTTTTTGCTCTTGTTTCTGATGTTAACGATATTGAACCAATCAAATGAGATGAATGTGACAAGAGCTAGAAGTTCAGAGTAGTTCAAGGTGTTCACTCTTCCTCTGAAACCTAGTTTGGAGGTCCTGGTCCTTTGACCAACAACTCCTACCTGGTATAGACCCCTTTTGTCTGGTTAGGGTCCAAGAGAAAGGAAAACACTCCCCCAACTCACTTTGACCCTTCTCACAATCAAAACCCTGATTATAAATGGCTTGAATAAGGCATGGATTAGAACTGGGGGATCAGTACCTCTCCTGTTGACCAGCGATAAATCACATCCCTACTCTCACTCCTACAGAAGTTGAGCAGGAGATAAGTAAGGTGCCACTTAGACAATGATAAATACTCGTCCTTCTCACTGGAGACAAGGGTGGGAGGGGGGCAGTGTGATCTGCCAAGGCCTGCCTTGACATTTGGATTACTGATCCTCCTCTATAGTCAAGGCTCCTTTAGCCAAATTCTCTAATTTGATTCCGCCTGAGCCTGCTTTTTTGTCATGCCTAAAATGATTCTTCATAATTTCCTTTTTTCATTAGTCAAATTTGGTGATATTAAACTCACGTGTACTGTATATGAGTCTATTTTACATAATAGTCATTTCACCGAGATAGTTTATTGACCAAATCTTTGAAATACAATTTAAATGATGTGTCCAATATTGGTGGAATGGTGGTTGTGTAAATAGGTTTGGGGGGTATATTTCCTAAATGGCACAGTAGAAATGCTTGATTTACATTGCTGTACATACTGTAACATGGATAAACAGAGATGAGACACTACATCTGAAGGGGCTATCCTTTCAAGAAATTAAAATTCAAATCAGCAGTTTTAGGGCGTATTCAAATATGAAGCGCGCATTTAGCGCGGTTTAGTCCCGGGGGCTAAATGCAATAAATGATACATTGTTTCATTTTGATTTGTCGCGGTTATGTTCAGACTGCCTTTTTACCAACCGAGCCAAATTTGAAAACAACGGCATGCAGTGCTGAGGTCGCTCGCTGATTGGATGGAAATTCTGACAGGGGGTCATTCCAGAGATTCCAGGGGACAGAGCATGAGCTGATGGTGTTAGCCAGACAGAAAATATGGAAAACTTTCAGAAGGTGTGTGGTGCTATTACTGTTGATTTGGTGCCATCACCGAATTACCACTGACCAACAAGACCAACAGACCTCTCGAAGCCACTCTGCTTCAGCCGTTCGCTGAATATATTGAATACTTCTGAATTTTTGTGGGTTCTTTTAAGCATGTCAATGATTTCCTCGTCTGCCCAAATATCCAGGAGGCATCTTTCTTCGTTACGCCATGTCAAGCCCCTGTTTACTTATTTCGCATCCATTGTGACTAATAACTTTGTACAGCAGCTGATTAATCCAAAAAGGCGCAAAACATCCTACGGTTTCTCTGTGCCAGACCCGGGCTAGGCGTGGTCGCCTTCAGACATGAACAACCCGATTCAGAACTTGATTGGAATCGGGCCGAGCCCACCTTTTCAGAGCGCGCGCTAGGACTCGCTTGGCGTGTTCAGACATGTCCACACGGACCGGGACAAGGGGAAACCGATTCCAATCTCGATTAAACCGAGATAAAGCATGCCTGTTTGAATACGCCCTTGTCTAAATAGCGAGAGTTTGTTGACTTAGGGTGTTTTCAAACCTATTTTTCATTTCGATTCAAGGGGAATCGGAACAAAATTGATACAATGTTGCAACTGTCCTTAGTTCCAGTTTGTGTTCACACGGCAGAATACCCAATCGAGACAGATCAGTTCTGAACACGCCTCCAACACGCTTTGCTTGCAGACAGCCTTCTGATTGGTTAGAATAGAGGGGCTCGCGGTATGTTTATTATTTTTATTTTCAATTTCTTGCATTTTGAACGGCACTGCTCAGTGGTCCGATCGTACCCACTGGTTTTCATCCGCTCGCTAAAAAGTTTGTACACAATCGTGTTTACAAGCATTTCTTGAATGTGCCCATATGCCAATAAGGCATTCAATCTCATCCTCCATCCACGTTGAACCCCGACTCGACGACATACTGCTCGGCCAGTGTTGTGTGTTGCGACAGTAGTGAGTCCTCATGTACGGTAATGTTTGGTTAGCGTAGGGGTTAGTTTCCGGCTAGCTTTCGTTTTGAGGGCCAGATGCTTTCAGACCACAACTGAATCGTAAGGAAGAACGCTTGAATCGAGACGAGACCACCCTCTCCAAGTGCGCTCGTCGCAGTTGGTTTGTTGCGAAACAAACAATTTCTATGTTCACACATGCCAAAATGAATTGTAATACAAGGGAAACGTGACCAATTTCGGAATAATCCCCCTGGTGTGAAAACACCCTTATTTTGAGAACAGATTCAAATATGGGGCAAAAAATGCCGTCATGTTATGTTTAAAGGTTCGCTTAGTGGCTTGCAGCTTGCACCTTTTTCTTTATATCCCCTTAGAATGACCTTGATTTCTTGGTTAGTTTAAGACCTATTCCAGTCGCTGTCATGATTCAAAAAGACCCAGCGGCCCAGTTAACCCCCAACACTATCCGCTTAGGCCAGGGGGAGCACAGGGAAGTAGGGGACATACAGTACCGTCATGATGTAGTGACATCACTTCCACCCAGTTTGTTCCATTCATCCCATACCCTTTTCTGTAGAAGAAGCTGCTGTGCTTGGAGACAGCAGTACTGTACAGTACCTGTAGTGGAGACTGTGCCGTTAATGCGAGGGATGCTGACATCCTCTGTGCTCAGCTCAGTCGGCTGTTTGACGTGATTAATATTGTCATGGGCAGTATTAATGAAAGTCTATTTTTAAAACCCTCACAAAAGCAGAGCTTTCTCAGACACTCATAAATTGAGAGCATCTGCTTTGTGTGGATCAACCAGGACGCTGAGAGACTTTTCAGCATGAATATTTAATGCATTTGCAATAATTCCTCAGTACATATTCGCTTGTTTTGGCATATCTATATTTAAATGTGGTGAGAGTAAGCTAATACGCCCATGCTGGGGTGGCAGGAAGAATACAGAGGATTCTCATTTCAATAACCTATTTCATGTGTTGTGACTGGGGTGAAATTTCCCTTCTACTTATCTATAAATAGTTTAGCTCATTAAACATTTCTGAATACAAAGAACAACTGTTTACTGGATTTTCATGGTAGTCATTTTGATATTACAGTTTTAAAATGAACTACCGTAAATCCTGTAATAGTGGCCGGGGTCTTTATTTACTGAGCTGCAGAGAGCCGCAGGCTTTTATTTGAGGCAGGCCTATATTAGAGGCAGGCCTTTATTTCTTAAAATTAAACTCTCATGGACATAATCCCTTAATTTCAGGACTTTTATTGCAAAAACATTGCACAAACCCAAAAATATGCCCTGTGTCATCCAACAAAACAAATCAAAGAGGCCTACCGGTATGTAAACAGCCAGTTTACCTATTAACAGTATAACATGATCACTATCATCACTTTCACAGCACATTCATTCACACACTCCATCAACTACTGAAGCGTAGATCTCCTTCGCTTTGTTTTGTATCATTTTCTTCGAGACTCGGTTGTGTTTGTCCCACATTGAGTAAATCCAGTCTGAAAGTTTAGCTTCTAGCTCCAAGCTAACTTTCTTCCGCCCACCACCAGCTAGCCGTGCTCTTTTCTGGTCAGCTAAACGCAGTTCATCCTTCTGCTTCTCCAGTATCTGATTCTCTTCGGGTCGATGCCAGAGTGCTTTGCAGCTTGCTCTCCCGAATGTTCTGCAGCATACTGCAAAGCTCTCTCTTTAAATTTTACATCAAACTTTCTTCTGGTCAGCGCCATGTTTGTTGCCACCTCAAACAATGTGCCTAGCAACCAAAACTACTGTAAAGCCCAGAGCTTTTTTCCCCTTTTCGACCCGGCCTGTATAGGGAGCCGGCCTGTATTTGTCCGTGTTGACCGTGCCCCCGGACATTATAAGCGACCCGGCCTATAATTGAATACAGGCCACTATTAGAGGATTTACGGTATATGCAACAGCTGGCAAAACATTTCAGTTTCTCCATATTTTCATTCACCATGTTCACCAAATATGCACAGGCATTTGGTTTATATGATGATAACCATAGACAGACATCAATTCCAACAGATAGTACTCTGACATCTCTCCCAGTCTAAAGGTTCATCCCCTCATGTTTGGTAGTTTCTCAACCAACAGCTTTATGAATGAGTGGGGAATTAAAGGGAATTCACTGGTAATTACTGTCAGCATTTCCTCCAGAAGTCATCCAGAAAGCAGAAGCCTTCCCATGCGATCCCTAACAGGCGCAAAAGACCAATTATAGTGTGTGTGTGTGTGTGTGAGAGAGAGAGAGAGAGAGAGAGAGAGAGAGAGAGAGTGAGTGAGTGAGTGAGTGAGTGAGTGAGTGAGTGAGTGAGTGAGTGAGTGAGTGAGTGAGTGAGTGAGTGAGTGAGTGGTCTGACTCAACGGATGAAGGTTTTGTTGATAAGCCTTGCCATTCATTTATTACTGCCCAATCGCCGATTTAATCCAGACTACTCGAAACAACAACAACCTAGCAACCACTCTGCCGAAGACAATTGTTATTGGTTTAAATGGTAAATGGTAAATGGACTGCACTTATATAGCGCTTTTCCACCTTAGCGGCACTCAAAGCGCTTTACAATGGCCTCTCATTCACCCATTCACACACACACCAATGGCGGCAGCTGCCATGCAAGGTGCTAACCTGCTCATTGGGAGCAATTTGGGGTTAGGTGTCTTGCTCAAGGACACTTTGACATGTGGACAGTCGGAGCTGGGATTCGAACCACTGACCCTTCGATCATTGTACGACCCACTCTACCAACTGAGCTACAGCCGCCCCATTTTGTTTAACAAAATACAGCGTTTTTTTCTCCCTTATCCCTAAATGGTAATGAGTCCAGCTAGACCTTTCTCCAGCACTGGAACAGTGTAAATTAAGTGTTGAGATAGGTCTGGCTATGCGAGACTAGTGAGTGAGTGAAAGAGAGAGGGAGAGAGAGAGAGGCCAACCAGAGTGAAACTAATCTCACCGACTTTATTCCTGACTGTGTGACTGTTTGTCCTTGTACTGCTGCTGTAACGATGCAACTCCTTCAATAGGACCCCTATCTATCTATCTATCTATCTATCTATCTATCTATCTATCTATCTATCTATCTATCTATCTATCTATCTATCTATCTATCCATCTATCTATCTATCTATCTATCTTCATGCCCACGCACACACACACACATCTCCTCCACCCTGGCAGTGCAGGGCGGTAGCTCCAGCCACGTCTGTACCGGGCCATTGGCACGCATGGTTAGCTGTGCAGCCGCCCAGGGGAGCTTCGTCAAACAAGCACACCACTTTTACACAGGCGTTTTATCACACAGCGGAGGGGGGGGGGCTGTTTTCACTGTCTCACTCTGACATAAAAACCAAAAACAGCAAAAACTATCACTGTTGGATGTGAGGAGTGTTCTGGCAGCTTCTGCTGGTCAAAGTGGCCCGTAGGTGATCACAAGTGAGATGGCTGAGCATCACCTGGTGTTCAGGCCTCTTTCTGCACATTGCGAGGGTGTGTTGGGACAGAAATTAGCACGCCACTCATCCTTTAGGGTGTGGGGCAATAAAAACAATGAAAACACAGATTGAAACATCCACACTAATTCATTGTCTGGTTTCAAATTGACTGTGGCCTGTTCAACTGCAGCTAGTCTCACGTAGCCAGACCCATCTCCACACTCCAACGTTTTAGCGTTGCCGTGCCAGCGCTGGATTCCATTATCATTCTGGAACGGGGGGGGAGGGGTGGGCACTCTATTGCTTTAAACCCACACAACGGTGCCCTTGCAGAATAGTGTCGGGGGATTCAATCTGATTGGAGCCAATGAGAGGCTTATTACAAAAACCCACATTATGTGAGTCAAACTAAACTGCAAGTTAACTCCTCAGTGTTTTATGGATGGAGTACAGTGGTGTTGGAGATGCTCTCTTAGGATCAACTCCAGGAACTTCTCAGTCATGAACCTAGACCTCGTGATCGTGATTGACACATACAATGATCTCCAGTTCATCTATCTCTCCATGTCTCTCTCTCTCTCTCTCTCTCTCTCGTTCCCTCTCTCTACCTCCCTCTCCGAGGTCAGAGAGTCAAACCTGAACAGAAGTCTCATAGACTTGGAGAAAGTCAGTGGAAGTGTGGCTGTTTAAACTATCCTATTTGGTTAATGAGGCCTTAACTCCCCGCAGAACAGTGAGGGCGCCGGTTTGAATAAATGAATATCTACGTACTTTGAATATCTCTGTTCTACGGCAGAACCGTCTCCCGCTCCGGCCCCTTCGGCTGCTCAGGTCGGAGTCTCTGACGTCTTGAGGGGATCGGCCTCCTCTGAGAGGGGAGAGACAGAGTTGGTGGACGGAGGTGCTCATTAGAGGTGACTTCTTCCCTGACAGGAGGGGTCAGCAGTTCAGATTAGCATTTTAATAAGGAGACCACGGAGGAGCCACAGCTGAGCCTGACGGGATGACCTAGCAGGTGACACTCCCAGTATGTAAATGATTAATTACCCAGAATACATCAGGATCATGCGCTTGTTAAAGTGATGAGAATGCAAATATATTGATACAATCTGTGTGTTTAGTCATTGTCGTCCCTACATACACTAAATGGAAACTGATGGTAATTAAGTGGGAACTAATGAGATTTTCTCAAGGTAGTGTTTAAGAATAAAGTCTGACCGAAAAAGCTATTAAAGAGCATGGAGAAGCCATAGTATCTTGCTATTCTCAAAGAGGACATTTCCAGTGTGAGTTTAATCGTGGCTACCATTAATAAAGACCTGATTATACTGCACTCAGCAATGTGTCCTAAAGGGAGACACGGAGGACAAAGACAGAGTTACAGTGTATAACGTAAAGAAGCTCAGTGATGTTATACACCATTTAAAGTGACCTTGATACTATAGTGCAAACTCTTTATTGTCTGGGGAGAAGGCTATCTAGTGTTGTATAATGCACTGTGAACAGCACCCAGCCAGGGCAATTCATGTACAGCATATTAATTATTATTCGTTTGTTAACGAGCTTCAACATGTAATTAACTCTTTCCCAAGGACAAGGGAGAGATGATTAACATACTAATCCTAAAATTAGATCCAAGCTATAAAATACCCCATTCACTCATTCCAGCCACAGTGGATAACACAATTAATGCAGTGTAATTACCAAATTCAATGAGAACAACACAGAACATATTCTGATCACAGATACCCTGACATGGGTGGTGGTCAAAAAGCATATTGAGAGGTTTGTCTTGGATTGTGGACATCTCTCTATGGCATCTAGCTTAGCTCTATTCTTATGTTTGCTTGCCTAAACGTCGGTGCCATCAACATCTGAGAAGGGATGCAGCCTTTTCACCACATAAGCTGTGACTTTTCTGTAGCAGACCTCAACTTTCTCCGCGACATACAGTATTTCCCTTTGCCACCAGGTGAATGGAACGTCACGTTGTGGGGTCACTGGCTTGGCAGTAACGCTAGGCTCGCTACTAGCGTTACTAGCAATGTGAGGACACACCTACAACTTGTATTTGACACTTTAGAAATTCGGTCTAGTATAACTTGTTTGCTGTCTCGCTGTTGAGAATTAATTAATTTTCACTTTAGATTGTGTCAAGCTGACAGAGGAGGACGAGGCAGGAGAGAGAGCGACAGGTCAAACACCAACACTCGTTGACTCTACACTGGGCAGACGAAGGCGCTCAGGCAGAGCAACATGCCGCCACACAGAAACTGAAACTAGCACAAGTTAAATTTGTTTACTAATCGATAAGCAGAATCAAAATAACATTTTCTAAATGATTCCTTCCAAATTTTGGAACCGTTTCCGATTTGGAACGGGTTCTTGATGCCGCACCCTAGTCATTAGTCGCGCAAAGAGTCCATGTGCCCATTGTGGTTGTTCTGCACATCTATCTAATATCAAGTGATTCAATCCATGACCCATACAGCAAACTCTGCAGGGCTGCACATGTACAGTGCTTACGTGTTACTCACAATACCAGGGGCTGATAAACAGGGCCGGATCCATTTTCAGGTGGGGGGTACAGGGGGGTAACAACAGTTAAGGGGGAGGTTATCCAAAGGTGAAAACAAAAATGAAAGCTGCCACTGACCTCTCTCTTCAATATGGACGGTAGACTACTAAGTAGAAACAATTCATTTTCTTAAATTGTAAAGTGCATTTATGTCTTCATCGTGTACATTAACTCTCACCTTGTAAGGAAGGTGCATATGACCTTTTCATTTTGCACTGTCAGCATTAAAATTGTTTATTATTCTCATCAACATCTGGCTCATATGTGCAATTAGTAAACAGCCTTCGGCAGATTAAGTGGGTGCAATGTATTGTGCAAGTATAACACTATTTATAGGACTGCCATTTTTCACAAATTGCAATATTAAAGGTATTATTTATGTTTAATAATGATAGTCAATTCTCTTCAACACTGTAGCAAACAAGAGTTACAGAGTCACAATTAACAGCACTCAATACTGTACATTCTCACAATGAAACTGAAAACAATAAGAACTATATTCTGTACTCTTCGATTGGATTCTATACTAAAAAATCTATTCCTATGCAGAAAAGCTGGTTCGCGGTACTTTTCTTCAGACGGTTGTGAGCGTTGATGAGGAGAGGCAAGTTTTGAGAATGCTCCCGCTACCTAGCATACGAAAATGGGGTATAGCCATAAAATAGAGGCACACACATTGTTGTACAAGTCACCAATGTTACTGGTTATTGTCATAGAGACTATTTCACTGTGTGCACGTATTTCTTTTATTGTGTACAGCTCTCTAGAAATGTGCTAATTCACCGAACTCAATTTAAGCTAGGAGCACATGCGTGGTGTCTCTTATAGTCCGCTGTTGTCCTTTTCTCCTTAAAGGTATGTCTGAGAGCCAGGTTGATTGAGCTGTACGTTTCTGAAATTCGGTTATCCACAGGTATGTGAGGTCCCTATGTAATTGTACTGTATGTTGTTCCCATGCTCATTCACTTATAATATCTAAAATATTGCCACTGGTCGGAGAGGGCAAATTCTGCTAAGTATAACTATTATGACCACAATGTATTTGTTTTATTGTTTTGAATGACTTTATTGACACATGTCGGAGAGATGGCTGTGAGCCTTGATGAGGAGAGGTATGTCTGAGAGCCAGGTTGATTGAGCTGTACGTTTCTGAAATTCTGTTATCCACAGTGATCTGTGAGGATTGAGAGAATAAAGACCCATTCCAGCTGGCAAGAAGCAGCTGTCTGTCTCGACTTCCTTCACCATACACAAGACACAACGCAGAGCTTGTAGCAGCCAGAGTGTCAGGCCAGACCGGCTACACATATTGCTGCAGTGTTCTTCATCTTATTCGAGGTACTTTGTTCAAGGTACACAAGGATTGACATCACTAAGAGCCAATGAACATTATGGAGGCACCAGGGTGGAAAGTCAGATCACAGGGGGTGATTGGTTGATTTTTACCAGCACAGCACCTGTAGAGAACCGCTGATCCAAACAACTTCACAGGTGACACTGCACATCCTAGGGTCCTGCCATACATTCATTGAATGTCATACATCTTCATATATTGGCCGTTTTTCGAAGGTAATCGTGCCCGTCGACGGAGACAGACACAGTCTGTGCCATATACTGTAAGGCAGATGCTTGGGAGCTGCTTGAGACCAGTTGTAAAAAAGAAACCATTACGATTTCCATGATAAGTTTGTAGCCATTACCCTTCTCCTGACTTTCAATATATGGGCGAGCATCAGAGATTTCGCGTACGTGTTAAACCCTGGCTCTGGTATAGCCGTTGCCATTAAAGGAGAGGATGGGGACCATTTGCAGTATTTCATATCAACCATAACTGCCAATTCGTTTGTGAAAGCTGCAGTAAAATTTGACGCTTGTCAGGGGTTCCACTCCTGGTGCAAAGGCAAGTCACTTTAATTGACAAGAAAGGAGGGGTGATTGCTTCCTTATCTCATGCGTCTTTTTTTTTTTTTTCCCACAGATGATATATGGGTCAGAATGAGGCAGCGCTGTGGCTGTGTGAAGAATGTAAATGACGTTTTAATAGAGCTTGACAACGCCATGCTACCACACCCTGCTGGTACGGCTTCCACCCTCACTTGCCCTGGCCTCATGAGACCACCCTGATCTAGTGAGCTCACATTCTCTTTCTCTCCACAGAGCAGTCTTGCCTTCTCTCTATCAACAACGATTTCAGTGGGTGGGAGTATTTGCCTTGACAGACTACTCCTTCAGCCAATCGGCTAACAAAACCTTTGCCAAATCCTGTCGGAAGAACGGCAAAAATGTATTTTCCTCAGAGAGGAAGTAGAGCGCTAGTGCACTAGTGTTCTTATTTAATTGTTGTTATTGTGTCTACTAGTACAAAGGGTCCATGGATCTGTCGTAGTAGTTCTGCACATGCTGTCTTTCTGTCTGTCTATATAAAATGGACAATGGGGCCCCCTCCAGTGAAGACCCCGTGTACCTAGCTCGGGATGCGCAACACTACTTTTTGCCAGCGGGATGTATTTCATTTTCACTCATTTTCATCAACTACGAACCAATCAGGGGCCGGGTCCCCTCCGGGGGCAGAACAGTGGTTAAAACGGAGTCCCTGATTGGCCTGGTTGCAAATGCAATCTCTGCAAATCGTTCGAGATAGACGGAAGTCCAGACTGATCTGCGGAGAGAAATCATTTTTAAATTTTTTTTATTTGACCTTTATTTGACCAGGAAGGGGGGTCTCATTGAGATTAAAAATCTCTTTTACAAGAGTGTCCTGGCCAAGATAGGCAGCAGCACAGTGACATGGTTTCACAACATAAAAAAAACAATTTACAAAATTAGAAGGGACAGTAAATAAATTCATCGTCATTCAAAACATCTGCAGACAGATGTGGTTGAGTTAAAATCAGTTAATAGCGATTTAAAAGCATCCAGAGGGACCAGCTTTTGAAGGTTGAGGTTGCTTTGTAGCTGGTTCCATGTGGAGGGAGCAGCGCAACTGAAGGCCCTTTTTCCCTTTTCAGTACGCACTCTGGGGACAGCTAGTAGGATTGAATCCTGTGAGCGTAGAGAGTAGCCTCCTGTACCTTTTCGAAGGATGTAGGTCTGGAGGTGTGCAGGGAGCAGTCCAAGGATAGCCTTATAAATAAGGATGTACCAGTGGTTAAGTCTGCGGGTGGACAAGGCAGACCACCCAACCCGAGCATACAGAGTACAGTGGTGGGTAAGGGCTCTTAAGTTCGTTATAAATCTCAGTGCTCCATGGTCAACAGAGTCTACCAATGAGAATGTGAGCTCACAAGATCAGGATGGTCTCACGAGGCTACACTTTCCCCATACTGGCTTGGGTCCTCTGACTTTATCATTTTATGAGCACCTCTCATAAACATAGCCAGCTATGCCACTGAAAAGCTAGCAAATTAATGGCACAAGTAGGCGGTATTTACTGTGGAGTGAGTTTAATCAATACATTAGTCACTCTATTGCTTGTCCATGTTTTACTTCCTTGGTGCACTTTGATAATGGTGCTGTAACAGAGTAATCCACAGCTTGGCGAGTGTATAGGTGTAATTTCACCCAGGGACCTTGCATTGACAGTGTCTTAAGCCCTGTACCTAAATAATTACTCTCATTAAACTGCAGACTTTTTCAGCTGCTTCACTTCTGATTGCTTCCTGAGTGAGAGAGCCTATAGGAGACAGACTGAAACTGAGCCTTACTACAGTTACATCCTCTTTGTAGAATATCATATATTGGGTTAAAATTGGGATGAACCATATCAGCACTTGCCAGCTAATTGGACTGCTTTTTTTCTCGATGTCTGTCTCAAAGCCAGTCTGGAAATCAATGATCTACAGTAATGTGCAATTCATAAGCTGGATAATGAAGCTCTTCACACGCACACCATGTGAATGTTGGCAGACTGCATAATAATGGCAATTTTGAATTTAACAGGCAAACCTAATTGTGTTGCTTTTAACACCAGAACCACAGTTTGCCTTGCCAATGGGCGTTGGGGTGCTACATTTAAAATTATTCCGTCAGTGTCTATTCGACATTTCCCATCTGCCCTGACATTTCCTAAATATCTGTACTACACACGTCTATGATGTCATGATTAGAAAATGTGGATTAGAAAAGTGAAAACAGCAGCTTCGTTGATGTAGACGGGGCTGAGGATAGCAGGATAGCAACTCTTTGTTCTTTGTCTCAGCAGAACTATTTTGTCCAGATTCTGGTGACATATTGTTCGCATGGATAATGACAGAGTATTCCCTTGCATCCATCCAGGATGATAAACTCTGATCGCTGTACTACATGCTATCAGGACATCTGGCAAAGTAGAGGGATTGCTTGCCTCCCCCATTGCTCACTGGGGGAAGCAAGACTGGAAGGAACCAAATCATCAAATTAAAGCCAATATTTTCATAACACAATAAAACCAGCTCTGAGGATAATGAAATTGGGGAGGAGGGGGGGGGGGGACTAACCAAAATAGTTTTATTTTAAATGAGAATGCATGCCATGGTCATATTTCATTAAATGGCCATGATGTCAGTGAATGCTAGTTGTTATGGCTTGTGCTCATTCTTTTATTTCTTCTTGCTTTTCTGCTCAGTGCTCTGAGCACCACAAATCCCCCAATAAATATCACGGAACGTGGCTCCCCATTTCCTCGACAAAGATTTATTTGCTGAGTCATGTGGAAAATTAAGTAACAGATTATAGCCGCTGCGCAGCACTGGGTCGGGGCCGGGCGGAGTCAGAGGAGGAAGGAGACAAATGGCAAATATATGAGGGTCTAGGTGGACACATATATACAACACCTGGTGCAGGCATATATTGCAGTTTCCACAAAATGTTTGTTAAAATAAAGGCACCGCGAGTGGCAAAAACCAAAACCAAAGACTAAACCAAGGTATACACTCAACAAGTGGAGAACAAAAGACAAAGCTTACAAGCTTACAGACTTACAAGTTGGCACAGGGCAACACCAGGGACAACACACAGCTACAGCAAATAATGAACAGACAAAGAACAAGAGGGGAGCTACATGTAGGCTATATATACAGTAGGACCCCACTTATCCGAACCCAACGGGACCGAAGGTCGTTCGTATCTCTGAAATGTCCGGATGACTGAAACTTATGTTAAAATGCACCAAATTCAATAAGTTGTATACTTGTTTCGTATAGACTTACAATACACCGATAAATACCCTTAATTACTTGTGAAAATGCATCAAAATTGCAATAGCCAACTAAACTCATATAGCCTAGCCTATAATAGGCCTACAGTAGCATAGAATAAAATAAACAAATTTCCACTTGAGTGCGTGCTTTGATCAAATACAGTACTTTATTCTCAAATGAGGCGTACGCTGCATGATGGGCTAGGCTACTATATTCGCAGAACAAAATGGTATAGCCTAAAAACAACCCAACATAGAACAATTAGAGCAAATGATAATCAATAAATAAATAAATGAAATGACACACAAGTTGTCGTGTCTTAGGCTATTGTAGCCTAAAAGAAAGTCTCTAAAACAACCGATGTAGGCTAATGTGGCCTAGGCTGTAGGATATTATTTAACAAATACAGTAGGCCTAGTAGGCTAATCTACATGCTCACAACACGTCTGTGTTCCTGAAGTCCATTAACTGGGAACGAAAAATGACTCGATGCTCCTCTGCTTCAGGTTGCTGATGCGCTTTCTGGCTACCAAGGAATGCAGCTCTCGCAGCAGACTCGTTCGCGTTTTGCGCTCGACATTAAAGTAACAAAGAAATGAAACTTGACAGTAGGCTACAACCTACAGGCAACATGTAGGTCTACATACAGTTCTGTTTTTATTCACAGTAGGATATTATGTCAGATTTAAATGCAAGTAGGCCTACAGTACTGTAATGAAAATCCCATCAGTAACCAGATAGCAGGCTCAAAAAAAAGAAAAAAAAGTTTTTAAGCCTGTCCGGTAGACCGGGAGGTTCGGATCTCTGAAGTTCGGATGAGTGGGGTCCTACTGTACTGTACAAGTGGCACAGGTGTCCTCTCAATCAGAGCCAATTTAGCCAGTTGTAGTCCTAGGGTCCGCTATTGGGGCGGGGTTGCCAACAACAATGTCTCAGATTGGTGGAGACATTGCTGTTGCACTATAGGATTGTGGGTAGCGTATTTATTTCCTGTATGAACAGCAGTAGTTTTTACACTACATCTACCATGTCATGAAAATGTTTTCATGAACATTGGACATTTATTGACTGAGTATTTGCAGTAGCTGCATACAGTACTGTTTATATTAAAACATTTTGATGTGCTGTGGGCTCAAATTTTGATATTTAAAAAATCGGTGAAGATTGTTTGTGGAGAACAGTCGGAAGATGTAAAGTAGCAATTGAGGTGTCAATCGACCAGAGTAGCAGGATTTGATAGGTTTTACAGTTTTTTAGAAAAACAGAGTGATGGGCTTCACAATTCCTGCCAGCTCAAAGCATGTGGACGTTCCTGCTCACTTGGGCCTACATGTTGGTGGTGGTTGCAAAGTGATAGCGCGTACAGCAGATTTGTTATGAATTTTTTAAGTTTTAAACTTTAGACTGTTACTGTACCGCCACCATCAGGACTATTGCCCCCCGATGCCAGTTGAGGACTTCTGTCATAGGACAGGACCTATGTGCAAATTTAGTGATTTTTCATGCATGGGAAGTCAGTCTTCCTAGGAAGATTCAGATTGGCAAATACAAGAGGGTTCCGGCAGCTGAGGCTGCCTGGCCCCTAAAAAGACAGTTTATGCTGGCAAAAAACTGAAGGATGTTTTATGGAGGATTCTGAGAGCTGAAGATTTTCTCTATTGAGACGACACAGAATGCCTGACAGAATTCAATAAATAAGAGGTCATATTGATAACGCATGTGTGCAATACCTGTTAATAAAACCTATACACTCCATTGTCTCTATCAGCAATGAATAGCATGAAGTCAAATGATTTTGATCTGAAGGGACGTAGAAAGTGCCGTGTGTCATTGGATTCTCTACAAGGCACCCCTGTCAGACTCCAGTGAATAAACCGTCCATTCATCCAGAGGGCACAGAAATTCTCAAAGCACATGACATGATTATGTATGCTTCTCATGTCACTGAGCGAGGACTACCCACTAGATATTCACACACTGCCGGCACGGTTATCAGAAGTCACTCTTTAGACAGGAAATCCTCTCAATAGATTCTGCATAGAGACACAAAGAGAGACAAAGAGGCCATTGATAAGGCATGCACAGACACAAGCACTGCAAAGACACAAGTGTGTGTCTGTGTGTGTGTGTGTGTGTGTGTGTGTGTGTGTGTGTGTGTGTTCGTACAGTACATGCGTGAGTGTGTGTGTGTGCAGTGTTTTTTATGGAATTGATCTCTTGGTGTGGTGTTGCGTCATACTTTCCAACATCAAGGCCTCAAAAAGGGAGGATGTTTAAACCGCAGTCGCTAGTCACAGTATTCTGTGACTTTTAAAGAATGAAAACAACAAAATAATACTGTAAGTACACTGCAACAGCATTTTTATATTAAACACTTAGCAACCATTACATTTTGGAGCGGATCCAAATCACAGCCCGATCCATAAATGAATAGGAAACTTAGAAGGAAGCCAGCTCTCTGTGCGGGGGTGCTAGAGACACAAGGTTTGGACTGGTGTGTGTGGGGGTGCTAGAGACACAAGGTTTGGACTGGTGTGTGCAGGGGTGCTAGAGACACGAGGTTTGGACTGGGGTGTGTGGGGGTACTAGAGACACAGGGTTTGGACTGGTGTATGTGGGGGTGCTAGAGACAGGGTTTGGACTGGGGTGTGCGGGGGTGCTAGAGACAAGGTTTGGACTGGGGTGTGCGGGGGTGCTAGAGACAGGGTTTGGACTGGGGTGTGCGGGGGTGCTAGAGACAGGGTTTGGACTGGGGTGTGTGGGGGTGCTAGAGACACGAGGTTTGGGCTGGGGTGTGTGGGGGTGCTAGAGACACAGGGTTTGGACTGGGGTGTGTGGGGGTGCTAGAGACACGAGGTTTGGACTGGGGTGTGTGGGGGTGCTAGAGACACAAGGTTTGGACTGGTGTGTGCGGGGGTGCTAGAGACACGAGGTTTGGACTGGGGTGTGTGGGGGTGCTAGAGACACAAGGTTTGGACTGGGGTGTGTGGGGGTGCTAGAGACACGAGGTTTGGACTGGGGTGTGTGGGGGTGCTAGAGACACAAGGTTTGGACTGGGGTGTGTGGGGGTGCTAGAGACACGAGGTTTGGACTGGGGTGTGTGGGGGTGCTAGAGACACAAGGTTTGGACTGGTGTGTGCAGGGGTGCTAGAGACACGAGGTTTGGACTGGGGTGTGTGGGGGTACTAGAGACACAGGGTTTGGACTGGTGTATGTGGGGGTGCTAGAGACAGGGTTTGGACTGGGGTGTGCGGGGGTGCTAGAGACAGGGTTTGGACTGGGGTGTGCGGGGGTGCTAGAGACACGAGGTTTGGGCTGGGGTGTGTGGGGGTGCTAGAGACACAGGGTTTGGACTGGGGTGTGTGGGGGTGCTAGAGACACGAGGTTTGGACTGGGGTATTTGGGGGTGCTAGAGACACAGGGTTTGGACTGGGGTGTGCGGGGGTAGAGGGGGGCGCCACAGAGCCGCCCAGGAATGTTGGACCATTGTCTCATCTCGTTTGTCTAGCTACCACCGCAAGCCCCACAGTATGGTGTGGTGGCAAAACCTTATTAGCGAAATAGTGTGTGAGTTTGTGTGTGTGCGTGTGCGTGTGTGTGTGTGTGTGCGTGCGTGCGCGCGTGCGTGCGTGCATGTGTGCGTGCGTGTGTGTGCGTGTTGGCTACCAGGGCATCTTAGACCATAGCTGTGGCTCGATGATGCGGTCACAGCTAGAGGGCAGGGGAGTGGGGCAGCAGCCAGGGGACATGGCAGAAGCCACACGGTGTCCTGAAGGATGATTGAATTAGCCAGTCAGCCCACCCACCCACCTTCAGACAGGGAGAGAGAGAAAGGAGAACTGGACAGAGCAGAGAGAGAGAGAGAGAGAGAGAGAGAGAGAGAGAGAGAGCACCCGGGCAGATGGGACCAAATCCCAGTCATTTAAATAGGTCTTGCAGTTGCCAGTTGGCGTCTCGCCTGTGAACTGAGGCAGAAAATAACACCGTCTAAATAATGAAATAAGCTCTCATCATTTAATGAAAGATTCAGGCGTTGCATACTTTTCCCACATTAAAATAGGCTGGAAAGTCTTAGAAGATGCCGCTATGGTGGTGGACGTTTCCGACATGCTCGCGTGGATAGGATGCCTGCTGCGAATATGCCCACTCTCTCTCTCTCTCTCTCCCTCTCTCTCTCTCCCTCTCTCAGCCTCCCTCCTTCTCCATCCACGTTGCTAACCTTCTCTCTCTCTCTTTCACTCTCTCGCTCTCTCTTTCTTTCTCTCTCTTTCTCTCTCTCTCTTTCTCTCTCTTTCTCTCTTCCTCTTCCTTTCTCTCTCTCTTTTCCTCTCTCTCCCTCTTCCTCTCTCTTCCCCTCTTTCTTTCTCTCTCTCTCTCACTCTGTCTCTCTTTGTCTCTTTTTATCTCTCTCTTTCTGTTTCCCTGCATACACAAACGTCCTGACCAGCAGTCATTCAGATTCCTCAGTCACTTCATGTAATCATCCATCATGAAATTGTCCTTCAACCAAAATGTCACCAACTGTGACATCTTTCCACCTTGCACACTTACAAAGGTAAATATTGAACAATCCAATAGCTTTAATATTACACTACAGAAATGGATACATACACAGAGAAGAAGCTATTTTATACCCATTTGTTTTGGAGGGAGCTCTTGTCCTCGGCTTAGGTCAGATGTCTTGAGACGGCAGCCTGCTTCCCCTGATGAGATTATTCTGCCATTGAAGCAGAAGCTGTGCTTGGCACACAGATGTAATGTGAACAAATTCAATGTGGAAGGCCAGATGAGATGCTAATAGAATAGAAGATTGCCCTCTGAAAAAAAAGGTGGGGGAAGGGGAGAGTAGCCGTGAATAAGACATGTCTTGAGACCGAAAGCGAAACCCTCGTCTGATGTTGTCCTAACACTTCTGCTCTCAAAGGGAGATTGTCGTGGAAATATTAAACAGAGAAAATAAATAGCCTTGTTTCTCAGTTGCATAAGATACAGTTTAATTTTACCACTGCAGTGGAGGGACGTTTTCCAAGCAGGACACAAATTCTGTGAACACCGCCCCCCCCAAAAAAAAAAATAAGAAGAAGAAATAAATAAAGAGAATTACAGAACACTGCATTCTTATACTGTTACTTAAAGGGGAACAACGCTGTCATAGCAAGTTTAGCTCAAATGTCACTTTGTCCTCAATGAAACCGATCGGTACATTTAACCGATCCGTGCAGTAGTAAGCTAGCTCCTTTTTCCTCTGTGCGCGCACCCCCTTTATAATGGAGGTCTATGGGCCTCTGCTAAAAACTATGATAAACATACAGAGTTATGTGTCAATGACGTTGGCGCGCGCACCCTGGCTCGTTGCTAGCTATGGGCACACTCGAAAAAACTCTAAAAAGTATGATATACGTGGATTTCAAGTTCAAGAATTACATGGTTTATGCTTACCAAGCTCTGAAGTCGTCCTGTAAACACCATACAGTAGGTCCTTTCGCCTCTGCATTTCGAAACAACAGTAACTTGTAAACAGTACTAATTTCACCGAACATACAACAGCCATCCCTTCACGCTGTAAACCTCTGCGAAATTCGGATTCAGATGAATTTCGCAGACTCTGTACTGCACAAAACAGAAATATTTAACCTGTACTAGTCAGATAGCCTACATGACAGGGAAGCCAGGAATAGGGCTAAACATGAAATTCAGTGTCCTTTAAAGGTGCTATAGATTAATAGAACATTTTTATATAGACAAATCATTTTTAAAAAGCCCACACACCTGCAGCCAGACAGATCCTCCTCTTCTACCTGACCTGCCACTGCCCATCTCCCTGGGCGCTTCTTCCTGAGCCCCGTCTTTCATTCGCCAATGGAAGATCAAGCCCCCATTGATTCTATGTACTGTAAGCTGCTGTCAGTCTACAAGTGCACACCCAGGACTGTCCCATGTCCCTCTGCTCCTAATTAATGGCATGACGTGTGGTTATCAACGTGCCATGTGGGACCCTAGTCATTATGCTGATCTCTGGGCCTCGCCAAAGAATGAACTGACGCACGTCTCGCTTTCCTCTGTCCACACGTGAGGGGAAGAAGTAAGATAAAGACAGTAATTGTCAGTGTTAGTATGCTAACAGTATGCATGTAAATATCTGCCCGGAGGAGAGTATATAGCCATGAGAGACAGCTCCACAACATGGATGACAGCTGCTATGGGACCAGCGAGCTCAGGCGTCCTTTAATCAACATACCCAAGAATTGCAAGCAACTTGTTTTTGTTCACCATTTACAAATATACAGAGGCCCAGGAGTTCATCAGATATGCAGCAACCTCAGGGCGAATACTTACAGGTCTGCTTTACATGCATTGATCAGGACCAGTCTATTTCCCAATCCCTCCTGATTATTTCAAGGGCTGGAGTCTGGCGAAGTCTTTGATCCTCTCTTATGTAGCATATGTAACGATCGTGCTCTGAATGGCTGTATGTCAAATTAGGCCAGAGCGAGGTTTGTGCAGTTTGTGAAATTCTGAAATTCTCAACAGGTCGACAGACAGGTTTCTAATAAGCATCGATGTTGGTGCAAAACCTTAATCGTCAAATGTTTTCCTTAGCTTAAGAGTCGTCCCACAATCCACTGATTATCATGGCATTTATCAGTACTAAACATGTGTTTGTGCTCCACATGACACTGGGATGCTGTGATGTGCACTGCAGGCTTGTTATCAGGCTACACTACTTCAGAGATTCATTGAGATATAGTTGATGAAGCTTGACAAAGTGCTAATCGAAAGACTGTTCTGTGTCATGTCGACATGAAGAGTTCACCATTTACAGCATAGCAATTTATTCAGTATACTGTAATGCTTGAAAATATAAATGTCATGTTTAAACTAAGTGTCCAGTGTCATTGTCTGATTGTTTAGTGCTCTTTAATTCATTTTATGTTTGTCTTTCGTTTGTCTTTTGTTTTCTTATATAAACATAATTCATAGATGAAGTTAAATGAAGTGTTTTACTTTTGCATATTGTTCTTCTCTCTTAGCTTATCCCTTTCTTGTTTTTTTGCATCATAGCATTTGTACTCGCCCTTTGCACTGTCCTGTCTCGTCACCTGCACCCTGTCCAATGTTGTCTCAATGTTATGCACCACGTCAGAAAACAAATTCCTTATATGTTGAAAAACTACAATGGCAATAAATGGACTCTGATTCTAATTCTCTCTGATTGTCAGGTTAGTAAGGTACTATACCTTATACAGTAGAACCATATTCAGGTCTGAAAAAAACACATATGGAACTGAATAGGTTTTATTTGGAATTAGAGAGCTCTGTATGGAACCTTTTTTTCATACGTTTCTTTCATTATCATAAACAGTTCTATATCCTGTTGTGTAACACCCTCATCTGTTTTATCTTCCATCTTATTTTCCAGATTATTGTTTATTTTATGTCTATTTTTACTTGAAACATGCTGTTGTACAGCACTTTGAGCTGCATTTATTTGTATGAATGCTATACAAATAAAGTGTATTATTATCTTCTTTTTTTTATTATTATTATTATTATTATTATTATTATTGTTGTTGTTGTTATTGTAAAGGTGAAAGCTCAAAGCTTTTTTTTTTTTTTTTTAAATGTAAAGCCCAAAGACTAGCAACAGTTGTGTGTTATATGTTCACTCTAAATAATATTATGAAGCCCTTCACTAAGCAGTTTATAAATGAGCCAGAGAGAAGCACGACTGTGGGTTATTACCGATACCCTGATCCGAGACTTACCATGTACTTATTCACCCTGCATTAAACATGCCAGGAAATAACACTATTTGGTTTCTTATAATACACAATAATGTGTTGGGGAGTCCCACAGACAATATCAATGAACCCAATTTGTTTTCTTCGAGGCGCAACACAACAGGGTGTTACATGTAGGAAATTACATTCGATTACAGGCTGTGTGTAGCGTAATAGGAGCTTGTGTTCAGCTATATGACCTTACAATTGTGTCTCATGATCTCTGGTGATTTTGCTTGCTTGGCAGCTATTACTTCTTAATCAATTTGCATGTCAAATGACTTCGGAGCAGCCCCTCTCCATCACCAGTCTATTACAGTAAGTATTGAGGGCTTTGAGGCATTTATGTTCAGTACAGTCCCTCTCCCCTCCTTCTCCTCTCCTCCTTTCTCTTCTCCTCCCCTTCCTTCTCCTCTCCTCCGTTCTCCTCGCCTCTCTGCTTTCTCAGTTTCTCCTTGTTTACCATTACCTTGATCTAACTCTAACTGAACTATGAAGTCCCCCATACAAACACAAAGATGTCATAAAGTGACATGAAGTGAAACCTATGATAGGCATATGTACCACTGTAATGATTCATCATTTTGAGAGTATAATGTGTGTGTGTGTGTGTGTGTGTGTGTGTGTGTGTGTGTGTGTGTGTGTGTGTGTGTGTGTGTGTGTGTGCATGCGTGCATGTGTGTGGGTGGTGCATAGAGTGCATGTACGGTATATTATCTGTGTTCTGTTTAAAGCCTTTGCTAGTGGAGTTGTGTTTACCTGGTTGCAGATTCATAGCCAGCTTTGGGGTTGATAGAATGAGATGTCCAAAAGCGAATCAATGTGAGCTGGTCACAGTGACAAATTAATTTCCAAACTGGATTTAGTGCAGCACTGAATACACATAGAGACCATTATCTTATGATGAAGATGACACCTCTACCTGCCGAGAATACTGAGGCCACTTGGAAATGTGGAACCGAATACTACTTGGAGAGAAAACAGTAAATCTACAACAGGAGGCGGTGTGATTCTAACCAGCCCAATGCTATTTGGACTGTGTGTGTTTGTGTTTGTGTGTGTGTGTGTGTGTGTAACTATACTTGTGGGGACACAAATGTCCTCATAAGTGTAGTTAAACAAGAAAAATTGGACTTGTGAGGACATTTGGGGTCAAAGGTTAGGTTTTAGGGCCTGAGTTACAATTGTGGTTCTGATTTATGGTTAGGGTTAGATTTAGGGGTCAAAGGTCATTTTTAGGGTTAGGTTTAGGATTTTTGGAGGGGGTAAGGGTTAGGCTTTAGGTTAGAGTTAGGTCCCCACAAGTAGTAAAACAAGTCGGTGTGTGTGTGTGTGTGTTTGTGCCAGAGGAGGCTCGTCCATTGAGGTAGGGGAGGACAGTCCTCCTCAGTTTTTGGAGAGAAGAGAGGGATTAAAATATAAATATATGAATTTATTTATTTAGAATTAATATTAAATATTATCTCAGTTTTGTTCATAAAGCAGGTTTTCCCTATGGATAAAAACACATTATTGAAATTCTAAAGCTCCAACAGTGACATCTATAACATGCAGCTGGAGGACTTATAGATATCTATGGAAGGGAGGACAGCCTCCCTTAGGGCGGGTTCTTTTATATTAAATCAATGTAATGACTTTTTTTCTTGCTAATTTGTGATTGGCCAAAACACTGAAAAATGACCGCAAGGAGAGGACAGTACTCCGAACAGGATTTAATGATTGACATTTTGTTAGTCCAATCACATTCCCGATTCCAGATTTACCACAGTGAAGACCGATTGAGTCGGCGTTGATGTCTGTGTTTCTCTTCCCTGTGCCAGTGGAGACTTTTTGTGTGTTCGTAGCGCCATAATATAATACATCCGAAAGTATTATGGGACATATTATACATCAAACTGTTTGTCTATTTGTCTTGATTCTAGCCATCTAAATATCTAAGCTGACATAAATACTTTTTGAGCTAGAGCCGTCTGAACATGACAGTTCCACTGACTGGCTATAGCCGGTAACGTAGCTACTGTACAGGGGCTACGAGGTGCACGTTAGGCTACGGCATAGGCAGGCGCGCAGATTGGCTGGAGGCGCAAACTGTCGGCAATTCGTCCAAAACATTTCTAGAGGCTCTGAGAAATCCACAGCCTGGCTCCTGCTTGCGTGAGAATTGATCGTTTTGCTGTGCTTATTCCTCATCCAGTGACTGATGGGTGGATGGAAAACTTTCAACTGAATGTTCATATTGTTCTAATAATTGTAGGCTATAGCAACATAAGAGTGGCAGCATTGATAGCAACCCAAATGAGCTAATCCCATAGCTGTACCATTGCTAGCTAGCCATGAGCGAACTGCTGGATACTGCATTTGCTGTGCAACGTATTCCATTGTCCAGTTGTGACATCTATTTGCCAACAAACTGTTTGAGAGCCAGCACACCTCAGTGTCCCACAATCAAAAACATTTTTCATATATCACCTAACCTCTCCAGCACCTCACCAATATCAATTATTTTCTCTCTTTAGAGAAGAGTACAATCCATTACAACAACTATTGCTTACAATGTTTTATTGTTGTTTTGTAATATTTTATCATGAATATGATAAATAAATCAGTGTTTCCTGTGGAACTGATCTCTTGGTGTGGTGGTGTGTGAAAAAAAGAGTCCGATTTCGAAACCAAAGCGGGGGATCGGAGACTGCCCTTCTTCCTCCCTTGTTCCTCTCTCCTGTCCCCTTCCTATAAGTAGGCCTATAAAGATGGCTTAACTTATCTCATAAGGCTGGTAAAGTCCTAGAGCTTAAAATGTAATTAATTACATGTAACTGGACGGGATAAAACAGTAACCACACAGGCACTTCATAAATCATATGGTTTATAGAGATATTAAAATCAGATGTATTGTAGGTTACCATTATAACAGCAGCTGTTATAATGGTAACAACTGCTGTTTTCTGTTATTTTGATTGCCACTTTTTAGGTGGCTGGAGGAACATTAACGCAAGCTAGTGTTAGTTCAGCCAGCCAAAAAGACCGTCGCACAATCCATCAGGCAGCGCTGTAGGCCTACCTCACTCGCACGAAAGTTGCAGAACCTACTCGCGCTTGTGGTGTATGTCTCCTTGACAACGCTCGCTTGAAGGGCTGACTGACGGACAGACAGACAGCAGCGCGTAGCTCAAATGGAGCAGCTCCGCTTCGGCTCAAACTGTACTTTCAGATAACGTTACATAATGTTAGCAACACAAGGCCAATTTATCATATTCATTTTTTACTTGTCCGATCAGACAACTGCATGAGGCATTCCAACAGAGTTTACTGGTCCCTGGGAAGCGGGCAAAACTGTTAGCCTACTACAGGTAGCTTGCCTTGTTCCTTAATCCCCCGGTGTGAATCATGGCTAGCCGTCAATAACCTAGCCTACCTGACTGGTCTCATCATTCTCCTCTCTCTTCCTCTTCAATAACCTAGCCTACCTGACTGGTCTCATCATTCTCCTCTCTCTTCCTCTTCAATAACCTAGCCTACCTGACTGGTCTCATCATTCTCCTCTCTCTTCCTCTTCAAAAATCGTCGTATGCCCATCTGGAAAATTGTATTGATATATTAGGTTATAGGATCCGCTAGTTGTCATCAGGGAATTATAAAACCAAAGGCTTTACCAACGTGCTTGAGGTGGGCAGGAGCTCTAACTCTAATCTAACTAGTCTAACTGTAGCTATAACGGCACTTAGATTACTAAAATAAATGTATTTTAGACAGAAGGCTAGGCATTTTGAGGAGTAGGCCTAGGTGCCAGCACCAGTGTTTGTCCCAATTCAAACACTGGTTAACACACTATGGTAATATTTGAGCGTCAATAGCCTACCTATCTTTCGTTGTAACCTCATGCCGCTCACTGAAGAAAAAATCCCTTCACGCACCGAGTCTTCCGATCACCTCAGAAAGGAGCAGCATGGAGCGGCACAGAGCGCGCAGCCTATAGGCTCTTTAATGAAAATAAATAGTCCTAATGTGAGCGCGACAGTGGTTTTGAAAGCCATTTAGGCTGAAATATTTAGAAAGTTTTATTTATATATAGCCTAATTTGTATTATTGTTTTTTGTATCAAATGTTTGGTGTGCCAAACGGAAAAACCACGGAAAAACCTTACCAGCGGAAACGCTGAATAAATGCTGCATGTAGTTAAAGAAAGTGTTATTCAGTTTTTCATATGCTGAAATTGACTGTAAATCCACTTTAAAGCTGATATTTCAAATAATGACTGACTGAGGGAAAGTGCCCCCCGGCGCTCATGGGCGGTTCGCCTCTCTTCCTCCTGTCCTCAGTTTTTTGAGTCACTAGCCGGCACTGGTGTGTGCGTGTGTGTTTGTCTAACAGTGTTACATAATGTAGTGTTTGGGTTACACAGTCACAGTGAGACACAGTATTGCAATAGCCACAATATAATGCAGCAATTCAGATTCCACTCAACTTGGTTCCTCACAACCCAACAATACTTAGTGAAAGGTAAAAGGAATGCGTCAGGTTCTCATTGGTGTTTGCTAAACATCAGGCAACATTCCATCTGCTGAGGAGCTAAAGCGGAAAGGAGAAGTGTCAAGCGTTATTCATAGCAACATATTGTGGAAGTGAGATGAGGAGTAGGAGCGGAACAGATTTATCACTCCAACGTCCACTCAGATTTATGTGCCTTTATCATACAGTATGGAAAACAGCACAATAGTGTTGCCATGTAGAGTACCTTGCTGTGGGTCTCTCCTGGAGATGGATACATTGATGTAGCTCTGACAATCCCCTTAACTTTTTGAGCACACAAAGTTCGAGACACCAGTAGTCCTATTTGGAGACTCCACTGTGAGGACATACCAGGGCAGATATTGCCTGGCTACAGTCTATTAATTGGTCTCTTTCAACCGATCCATTTGTCATCTGTCCTTTAATACTGTAGCAGCCCTCCCGATCATTAGCTGGCTTTGGTGTTAGGAAAGCTCTCTGGGGTTTATATCATCTGAGAGATGCGCGCTCACACGAAGGGTGCCTGTTACCAGTGCCAAGGAGCGCCCTGGTATTTTACAGCAGAGGCTCGCCTGCCTATTAAAATAGCACTGTGAGCCAAGTCATAACTCAGTCTCTTCCGGCGGGTTATATAAGCTGACACCCCTTTGCCGCCTTGATTGGGCATCTCTGTCAAAAGCTAGCAGTCACCCTGGGCCCTGCTTTACAAGATGCAACCAGCGACCATGTTGATTTTACGACTGACTTTCCTTCAGACAAAAAAAAGCATGTGCAACGCCATTAATTTGGCCGCGCCGCCGTGAAATGGTCGCCTCGTCGGCCGTGGAGAGTTACTCATGCTGAGGTGATCTGGTCTCTCGCGTGTCCATCATTGGCCTGAGTGGCTGCACATGCCGCGTTATGGTCTATAGAAGCACACCCCAGACATTCATCCGCACTTGACGGCTCTGACGCTTCAGAGCCCCCCTGGAGCATAGTTTAGTATCCAAAGCTGAAAAAGGTTTTATGGTTTTTATGGTGGCTGCTTTTTTAGGACTGTCGGCCTCTCAGACTGACTTTACAGTATATTTGACATCTAGTTAAACCTCTCCATCCTCAGCTGAATATCAGAAGTATAGGAAATCTCTCAGGCAGTGGTAGAGGTTACGTGTTGATAGGTTCCAACTGATTGTCTGACTTGTGATCTCAGCTGAGCTATCCGGCTTTACACAGGAAGCAATCAGAAGCAATCGATCAACAACAGAGAGGTGAGCGCACCTCATTTCCTGTTAGCGAGATATTGTTTTAAAACCTCAGTGGAAGTAGGCAAACAACAGCCTTGGGGAGGGCGCTCTCTGCATCAGAGTGGTGCTAGCCTTCCTGTGAGTGGAGTATGCACCCTGAGGAAACAGAGCATAGACCTTCCTCTGAGTGAAGTATGCACCGAGGAAACACAGAGAGCATAGACCTTCCTCTGAGTGAAGTATGCACCGAGGAAACACAGAGAGCATAGACCTTCCTCTGAGTGAAGTATGCACCGAGGAAACACAGAGAGCATAGACCTTCATCAAATGTATTTTCTGATGAAACCTTGCATTTACCCCTCTTATTATTGTCATCTTTAAACAGAGCTGCCCCCCGCCCGCCCACACACAGTCTGTGTACAATAGATGTCAGGTGAAGGCTAAGGCATACATACAAAGCCCCGTTTCTCATCAATCTCCCTAACACTGCAACCGGTGAAGCCCACGGAGGCGAGAGGTCTGGACACATTCTCATCCGTGTGCCGTTTTTCTCTCACCGTCAGCTGTCGTCCCCTCGCTGCGGGCTGGTTCCCTCCTGATATAGGGCGTCATAATGAAGAAATAACATGTGAGAGGTCACCCTGCCCGCTCAGAAACAACCTGTCTGAAACCGCCTGTTCCTCTGCTGCAGGTCTGCCTGGGAGATCAGTTTAGCGTTAAAGGGGCACTTTACTCAAAATATTATTTTATATGTTTTCCATCTTTCCATAATGCACACAATGTAAAAATTGTATTGATCATGATTTGATGGGTAAGAAGAACTATAGCTTTTTCTTCACTAGTTGTGAAGAAGCAATAATGCATAATCGATCTTAAAAATGTATATTTGGTTAGTAGGCTACCGCAAAGCAGCATGCGTCACACAGCCACCCGAGTCCTGCCCATCTTCCAATCATGCCAAAATACATTACATAAATATTCAATCTTTTCAACATGGCCAAAAAAAACAGCCAAACGACCGTATCTACAGACTCTATCTATCTAGGTGGCGAGGAAATACCGTACTTCCGTAAGATTCGTGGGCATCTTCTTGGCAGGCAACATTGTAAAGAATCACTGAATATAATCAAGTGGACCAACACTACAGGCTATTCCTCTTGTTTTGTTTTCAGTTGGCTAGGCTATAGGCCTTATAAAAGGACTAAATGTCACCCATGTTGACTGAGTATTAACGTTACTTGAATCCTGTGAACAAAGAGACAGGCATCAACGTGCTGTTGGTGCTTGTTCTTAACAATATGTGGCAAGCAGTGGTTAGAGCTGGTACTGCCATTGTATGCCTCATTTTCTATTGAAAATTATATGATACCAATAATCAAATGTTTTAGATTTTCTGAAAGTATTTAAGAGAGAAAGTAGAATATAATTTCTGAGCTCAGGAGCTAATGCATCATGCGTTACATAAACAGCTACTGTATATATATCATGTTCTCAAACCCCCATAAATGATGCATTGATATATAAAACATCAAAAATGTTTTGTAAAGTGCCCCTGAGTGAGTAAAGTATATCTTAAGTGAAAATGAAGGCTACTTTGAGCAGACCTGTAGCTTAGGGCTTGTGTTTCTCAGTATTGTTTGTCATTGTTTCTCATTACCTGTCCAATGTTGGATGTACTAGGGTATCAATTTTTTGTTGTTCAGGGCTTTCCTGGTATCATAGAGCACATTAGAGCCGTTAGTATTACAGCAGAGTGCATTAGCACAATTTATAGTCCTCTGCAAGATTGTGTATTCCAACTAAACGGCTATATCAGATTTTCAATGAGTCATGCCTGATTAAATTCAGTGTTGGTAAGAAGGTAGAGAACATTATTAAGGCATTGGAAAGTGAATTAATTATATCCTGACTTTTAATTTTATTGGAACATCAAGCTCTGTCTGTACCAAGGCTGCATACTGAAATAATCGTTCTTTGATAGTGAATATCCGACACATGCAGAAATAGATGTCCTACTCTGGTGTCACATGTTGGCTGCATAC
Organism: Borostomias antarcticus; assembly: GCF_949987555.1. Taxonomy (NCBI): domain Eukaryota; kingdom Metazoa; phylum Chordata; class Actinopteri; order Stomiiformes; family Stomiidae; genus Borostomias; species Borostomias antarcticus. The sequence continues at coordinate 28,250,427 of NC_140237.1, forward strand.
ATGTTAGTGGGAGTACGGCAAACGCTCACTCAGACTGTCTTGTGTTCAAAGGCTGTGCATGTGTTTGATACCAGTGAGGAAATGTGGCATCACATTAATGGGAATTCCGTGGCACAAACGTAAAGTTAGATGACTGAGAACTACTGCACGCTGTCGATAAGAGAATCTGACCCATGTGCCCGTGAATAATTTAATGTATCCCGTTTTATGTACTGTACAGTGGGAATGAGTTTGTTTATAGCACTGTCTATGTTTATAGACATGTTTAAAAACTGTTATTACAGAGTGATCACAGGGGTAAAGACAGAGACGCTAGTATAGTAGTGTTTTAGATAGACCTGCATACAATGGGGATCCATCAAGGTGGGATGATGCTTTGATGCAAAGGCTATGTCTGAACCACATCAAAATAACAACAGCGCCCAGTGTTTCCCATAGAAAATGTTTCAGGTCCGGTGGTAAGCATGGGGGACACATCTGGTGAGTGGTCTGGGGATCTTTCCCCAGGAAATTTTGAGCATCAAACAATTCTTGCATTCTGGTGAATATTTATGCACCATTTGTGCTGGATTAGGACAACAATAAATACACAATCTGGGACCAATTACAGTAAGTACACAGAGTAGCCTACATTAAATATGCAAGATATATAATAATAATAATAATAATAATAATAATAATAATAATAATTCACAGTAGGTACACAGAGCAGTGTGGTGGCATAACCCCATATGGGCATCAATGGCATCGTATAGCTCAGAGGAGACCTCAAGGGAAACTCTGTGATGTTCCTCTTTTAACCGGCTGCTTGTGCTGACCGCAGCAACAGAACATTCCTACAGTACATATAATTAAGATTATATCAATAGTTTGTGTCTATTTTTGTGCTTGAAAGAATCTTGACAGCAGAGATCCGTTTACGTCCTGTCACAGTTTAAAAATGAACTGAAAATTATGTTTATTTCATCAGCTCTCCAAAAAAAATGTCTGCTAGCCCTGATGCTAGCTAGCTAATTAGACGATCCAATGTCCATCTACCACAGTCTCACGCTGCTGCTAACAGCTGCTGTAGTTAGTTAGCTACAGGGTATAAGCTAGTGTTACCAGCTACACAATTTGAACAAAAATGTTAGCTACATTTCCGCTTGTTAAAACATTTAAAATGTACCATGGGTAATCTGGTACAACGACAGGCTAAATTTGGGGTCCGTTAACTACTCTGGGTCCCGGGCAGATTGTCATTCTTTGCCTTTTCTAGCGACTGGTTCAGCTAAGTTGGATCAGCGTCAACGACAATGTTGGTCCCCTCCCCATCTGCCCCTCTTACTCCTCTCATCTGCTCCTCTCATTTCTCCCACTTCTGTCCCACTTCTGTCCCTCTCCCTTCTTCCCCATCTGTATGTTGGCTTGGTTCCGGAGTTTTGGGGGAAAATAAACTTTAAAGTCGCACTGAAATGGACGTTTGAGATCATCTAACTTCCGTAGTTTGACGTATTTCCGACGCAAACAAGCTATGAGGGTGGGACATATGTTTAGAGGAATTTGATTGGAACATTGACAAGTGGACGGGTTTTAAGAACTTACAACAAAAGTCGAATTTTGAACATTTTTGGGCATACATCGTTGAATAGGTGAACACTATGACCAATTATGTGAACCAAAATGGGGCACAATGCTTTTTTCATTTCAGTGCGACTTTAATATACTTGGTTGTCCAGAGCTTTTTCTTTGAGGCGGTGCCGTGCTCACGTTATTGATTCTTAGCATGCAAAATCAAATATTAATCAAATATTCAAATATTACATGTATAAAAAAAGACAGCATGCCATTATTTTTGGGATTATGTTTTTTTGGAGGGTTAAGGGGTCCTAGCTGGCCTGGCAGCCCGCCAGGCCTGTAACATTATAGGGGAAACCTTGCTGGCATGTTGTATGTGTAGGGGCACTACACTCAATTTTATATATATATATATATATATGTTCCATCAATCCACTATGCATACAATGCAAAAAACTGATATTGATATTGTTTCTGCAACACCCAAAAGGTGGATCAATGTAATACATAAAAATAAAAAAGATTTTGAGTAAAGTGCTCCTTTAAAGAGGAACGGAAATGAAATAGGAAGTGAAGGTGACATAACAGATGTGTTATCAGTCTTATTCATGTTCCAATACTCAAAACTGCCAAATTAGTTATAAAGGAGAAAACGAGTGTGATACGAGTTTGTTGTTTTGTTACTTGGGCACGGCCATCTTGAACGCCAATGATCGTGACGTCAATGGTATGGTACACTTGACAACTAGCCTAGCCTACTATACTGTTACTGTACATAGATCGAAATCTGGAATCTTGAAAGTCCTCTTGGAGGTAATACATTGGCCTTGCTGGATAAAGTCATCCAGGTTTGCCTCCTGGCAGCAAATAGATTTGACCGTGGTCGGCATAGGTAACATTATGCAACCCCTACAGTTGCACCACTCGTTGCAGCCCACCCGCTCCTGACCCCGAACAACAGCTTGTTCATATTGCTTCCTAAACTGAAGCACAACAGGTGCTTCTCGCATAGGTTTGTAGGCGTAAGCAATGGGAGGCACAATCAGGGCCGGACTGGGTGAATATTTCAGGCCGGGAGATGTAGCCACAGTAAAGTAGCCACAGGAAAGCTCCCGGTGCTCCCAATGGCCAGTCCCCCCCTGGGCACAATGAGGAAATGTCTCTCGTCACTCTCAGAATCGCTCATTTTGGCTAGTTTCACAGCAGGAAGATTCTCCACTCGTCAGTTGTCTATCAACTGTGCGAGGAGCTTTCCATACCAGTGATGTAGACGATTGCACAATTCAAACATGGCTGTGTTCTATAGCTACAAACGTAAATATCAATGTTGGAAATGTTATTTATTTTGTGTTTTTATCTGTTTGTTTTTTTCAGATTAATTTATTTACAAGTTAGAAACAACACGTTATCAACTTTGAGTTTGCTATTTCTGTTCCCCGTTAAGGGCTGGCTCCTCTACCAGCCAGACTGCTAGCATCCATGAGGCTGGTGGGCGGCTGAGTTATCCTCATCATCAGAGACCTTTTATGCATTCTAATGAGCATGGCATTAGATGGAACAGCTGGCTAAGGGATGTGCAGTGATGCTAAACAACAGCTGAGAAGAATAGTTTTCTCTACTTTCATTACGAAATAGTTTTCTCTACTTTCATTATCGAGGTAGAACAAACCAACTTTGTTTTTCAGTAATTGGCAAGCAGTTCTGCCTCAGTGCCTCTGCACAGCCCCATCGGTCACGCTGTGTGACTTCCATTTAAAAAGCACCAAAAAGCATATTTCTGTTCATTACCTTTTCTCTGCACAAAAAAAACAGAGGCAATCAGTGTCAATCAGTTTGCTTCGCTCTCTCATAAGACATGACAATCAGTAATACAACACCTAATTATTCTGGCTGGCCCATTGTGGTGATGGAGATTCTGGGAGCCTTCATGTAATGAGCATGGTTGGTTTCCAGAGCCTGTTGAATAGTCCTGTACTCGGCCCTGCTGCCTCAAATTGAGCTAAGGCTAACAAAGAAGAAGAACTAACAAACATGAACTCTCCTAAAGCCTGTGTTTCAACAGGACTGCTCAGTCTTTGCTCAAGCATATAAGACTGCCTCGTTTCAGATTTCAATCAGTGTTTTACCGGCATACTGGTAGCACTGAGGTGATAATATTTCCTTATTCTCTTTAATGAAAAAGAAAAGATGATCAGATATAACTAAAAAGAACATAACACGTTTCTATTTAAATGTCTTGTTTTTATTCAGTTTCATTTGTAAGGCTGTGGTTGCCGAGTAAACTATAATGGTGCGTTCGTTTATAACTGGGAGGTGGCAAAGTGTGACTTGCTACTAGAAATGATTAAATAAAATGCCGCATGAACTCGCACTTCCTGGTCGCAAATTCGGATATGTTTCTCAGCCCCCAGTTGCCGGCTGACATCAATATCATATCATATCATCATCATATCATTCGCTATACTGTAGCTCGAATGCACACAGGTCGGAGGTAGGTATTTTGCCACTTGCGACTTGCCAGCTCCGACCACAAACGAATGCACCATAAATCTAGACTAACCTTTTCATCTCAGCTTTCAATCATTTCCTCGTTCATGAGTCATGGCTACGGTATATTTCTCAAGGTTAGGCTCTGCGTTAGCGATGCAGTCTCTAGACCACTCTTATGTACTCTCCTGTATTGAATGATGCTATAGAACAATGAGATGTTAGCAACCTCAGGGCCCTCCGCTCAGTGAAGAAATGTTCTTATCAAAGGTGTTGCACAGGAGGTTCCTACATCTGTGTTTTACACACAGAATGTGTAATTTGCATATATTTTACCAGGGCTATCAATCAAATCTAATCTAACCATGCTACCTGTTAACTCAAGACAAAACAGTAAGGCAAGACAGGTTATTTCATTAATGTGACGTGGAAATTATGTTGATGTTTATCTTAGAGGAATTAGATAGATTATCATTTTAATTTCACCAATCATCAAGATAACTGTCTTCTATGAAATAACCATTCATAAGAGAATTTGAACAGAGCCTGGTCAGTTTCTCTGATTTCTTTTCATAGCAACTAGATTACATACCACTGCCCACCATGAGTCACACAGAGGAGTATAATGTAATTAGAGCTTGAAAAAAGTAAGAGAAATAATGTCCTTGTGGGTGTCTTTTCCTGAGGTATGGCAGCCTACAGCAAAGTCAGTGTCATTACTTTTTCCAATTATAATAGACCAAGCTTTATTAAATGCTGATTAATAGCAAAGGTGGATAACTAAGTTAATGAAATATGATTCCCCTAATATTAAATATGAATGTAGTATTAATTAATTCATCAATGTAGTGTTAAAATAGCACAGGCTTTAGTGGGTGATATGAAGGGGATACAAGGCTAAAACCTTTCTCTCTCAATGAATAGAACGCTATCCTGAGATTAACAGTGAAACATTGACACAAACAAATCTCTTTCCCGTGGAAACGTGATTTCCTACCAAATCCGGTGTTTCATATTCCAGGAATCAACACAGATCTCTAAAGCGAGTGTACTTCCTCTGACCCCAACAGGTAATCCCCACGCCCCCTCACGGGATCACATATTGATTCCTGGGTAACTAGCCTTGGGCGAGGCAAGGTGGGGAATAGCCTTGGTGGAGGTGGAACAGTGGGTCGAGGGCTGCGGCCTGGCAGTACACACACACACGCGCGCGCACACACACACACATACACTGGCCTCGGGGCTGCTGACTGCGGGCAGACCCGGGCCTGTCGGTTGCTGCAGGGCAGCGCTGTGGCGTTAATTAGCGCTAGAGGGGGGTAACGGCTTTTAGGGGAAAGTCTGCAGGGATTGTTGTCTTTTCTGAATGCACTCGAGGGATGTTCCTGTGCCGCAGTAAGCTGGCCCAGCTAGCTTGGTGTTCTCATACCTGTAGTGTGCGGCAGGGTCCATACTGTACCAAGAAAATCTCCAGAGATCAGAAATGGATATTCTTACTTTGAATATGTATGGTGTAGCAGCCATTCAGATGATTTACTAGCTGTGTACAACAGAGGAATTAATCAGTTTTCTCCTTCCTTCTCCCCCTCCTCTCTCTCTCTCTCTCTCTCTCTCTCTCTCTCTCTCTGCATGGCCATCCATATGGGTCTCACTCTATGCATCCAACAGGTAAGAGCAATTACTTATCATAATTTATTTAGTTCACCATACGATAGTACTAAAAGAACATGGGTGCCCTCACATTGATCTTGCCCACCGGAAGATATTTTCTTGTAATTTCACTTGCATAAGTCAAACAGCCAGAGAAAGCATACCACTATACCATACTATCTACATGTAATGCATAGCATGACCTCATACTGTACACTCGATAATGGTAAAACAGTAATTACTGTAGTAAGAATATTTTCCTCATCCAATAGATGTGTTGCTTGAAGACACTTTTGAAGTGTCAACACGTGTTTCAGATCAGTTCCACATAGGTGCTTGTTCACACAGGGGGTGTGCTTAAGATAAGTGCAGGGTGCATCCCGATGCACAGCCCAGCATAGGAGAAACATTTAAACAAAGGCTCCAAACTCACCTTCGTTTGAAGACATCAAGGCAGTTATTGTTCACTCCCTAGAGGTATTCAACTTGTTTGAGAGGGACATTTTCTCTCTGAATTGTATTCTATTTTGTGGAAAAAAGATGAATTGCATCAGTGTATGAGCCCCTAGATAAAAGTAACCTGTGAATGCAGCCGACATAAATATAAAGATTGAGTGTCGAGACTGTCGGCTGAGGACCTTGTGTACAATAACTCTTTTACTTCTTGCAGTGTAGATCTACCCACATAGTTCAAAGGTACAGTAATACACTGCTACTGTACACGCTCCTTCAAGGACACGTCACGCTGTAGATAAAGTTGTCCCAGGATACTGTACATGTGTATTTTCTACATTATGTGTAAGAGCGTTATTGTGTATTCAATGTCACATTTCTAGTTCCCTTCCTATATGCTGTCTGCACACATGTTCGTCACTACTGACGGGATGAACACGGAAACCTCCGGCAGTCCCCCTACTCACGCTCACCAAACCATCCCACCACACACACACACACACACACACACACACACACACACACACACACACACACACACACACACACACACACACACACACAGAGCTTGTCCATGGGTAGCACTAGCACCCCCCTGCATTAATTGGGAGAGGCACCCCTACAAAACATGGTTGTGCCTCCTCACAGTGGCCAGGGATTTAGCGGGGTCAGCCGCCCGCGGTGGAGCGAGACTGGACCAGCCGGGCCTTCGCATAATCCTGCTCTCGCTGTCCTGGTCACCCACCACTGCCTCATGGCCGGCTACTGGTGTGTGAGTCCTGTGTTTTTGTGTGTGTGTGTGTGCGCGCTTGTGTGTGTGAGCGCTTGCATGTGTGCGTGCGTCCATGTGTCTGTATGTGTGTGAGTGTGAGTGTTAGTATGAGTGCGTGTGTGCATATATTGTGAGTGTGTTTTGTGTGTGTTTTGGTGACACAGTCTAGACTCTAGATCACTTAAATGCTATTGGATGGTAGGCCGGGCCTCCTGGTTTGTATTCAGGGATCGATGGCTGGTGACAGAGTAGCGTCTTCATAAGGTTTTCAATGAAAGGTAATCTTTTCAATCAATACATATGCAGTCAAAGGGGCTGCACATGGAAGGTTTTGATGAGGACAGACAATAAGATATAGCATGAAACATTAATGGGCTGCCATATCGTTTTGCAAAAACAACCCTTATTTTGTGGTTGACTTATTGTTTGATTCAGGGTTTGAAGGATGGATGTGCAAGTCATTTATTTATACCACAAATTATTAATGCAAACTTTATTCACCTTTTGTAGACTTAAGTTCATGTAACATGAACAAGTGTTCCATTTAATAAAAATGGAGTAGATTTGAATAGTTGAGTGAGCCTTTGGGGCATGATAATGAGAGATTTATGTGTGAAACATTAGTCACTTCTAACTACAGTAAAGTTGTTGCAGTTTTATATTTGGCTGTTTTCCACTATGATGCATCAACAACAAAACCCTGGGCCTGCAGTCCTCACCAGGGTCTGACCATGACCTCATAGAACAATACAAGTCTGGGAAAAAATTGCTTCAATCTGGCCGGCCCCTCAAACTGTATTAAAGGTTTCAGAAGCTTAAGGCCATCTCCAGTCATTCTTCAAAGAGGAGATAGAATGCCGACTGAAGGCTCTGTAAGGCCATGTTCCATTGGCGGCTCAGTGGATTAGAAGCTACCGCATGTGAGATGTGTCACTCACAGGGGCCCCGGCCCTAGACGCTTTCATCAGCTTGTCAATTACATTGAGACGATGGCCTCTCTCTGGGAATCACCACGATGCATTATGGGAAGGGATTGACCATTCATGCAAGATCTACGCCTGTCAGCCTGTTTGTAAACTCGCACCATATAACTTGTGTCTGAGTCACAAAGTGTCTGAGTCCCTGTCACTGCTGTCTGATGTGCATTCTGTCAAACGCTCAGCAAACATTCGCTGGAACTATTGCATGATATTTTACCCCCAGTGTTTTTGAAGATACCTCACGAAGTGCCACTCAAAAGAACTCCAAAGGTGCTTCATTATACATATAATTAGTAGTTCATAGCTTCTTTTTTTATGCCATTGATTCTTTCTCGTCCTCCGCCTCCATTGCGCTGGGTGCACGGCGAGAGAGAGCTGGAGGATGGAGGAGAGCAGGGCTGTCTCACCGGCCCTCCACGTCGATAGCACCACCTGACCGCAGGCCGGTAACCTGAACCACTCCACTCCACACCGCGCTCCTTACAAGTTTTCTCCACTGAAAAACCCTGCAGCCTAACGTGTCTGATTCCCAGACCTTTAGTCTCGTTAAGACTGAAGTCAAACTATTTTCTATAGCAGAATGTTATCATGTTTCAGACAGTCCTCTCAAAGCCAGTGAACGTGTAGCTCATTAAAAAAATAATCAATGAATTTGCCAGTTTTTTCCCTCTTCAGCTTCAGGAGTTCTGATAATGGTATTAATTTTCTGCAGGGATGGGGGGTGCGGGCTTGATTTATGCATTAAGCAGCACCGGCCGTGGCAGACTGTAAAAAAAGACTAGCGTTGAAGACAGCGGAGACCTTTAGATTCTGAGCTTCTGAGAATGTCCTTTCATTTTCACACCAGATGACTACCTCTTACTGCTGCCGTCTGTCACATCAAAGGCTTCTGATACAAGAACAAATTCTTTCAGAATCAATCCGGCTCAGGCTGGGGAAAGACTAGGCGCATTCTCACTTGCAATTTCAACCCGGGGTGACCCCGGCTTGAACAGACATGGGGTGACCCCGGCTTGAACAGATATGGGGTGACGCCGGCTTGAACAGACATGTCGTTTCTCACTCGCATTTTCAACCTGGGGCGAAACTTTCACCATGGGTTGAGTCGACCCTGGTCGAGACCAGGGTGGAGATTTTTCGCCCCAGGTTGAAACGCTCGCCCCGGGTTGAAAATGCAAGTGAGAAAGGACAAGGGTTTCCCGCCCCAGGGCGAGTGCGTTCTAAACTATGTTGTTATTTAATTTGTGTGTTCTAAAATTACTATAGTAATTACTCTAGTTAGCTAAGCTAATAAGCGGCAAATCGTTTGCTACATAATAACGTTACGTTAATCAATCGCTACTATCAAATCAATCGCTATCGCTACTAGCAAAAATGGCAAGATCATTATGGTCTGATAATGAGACGAAGTAGCTCATCTGTATTTGGGGGGATGAAAGTGTCCAGTCCCAACTGGATGGGACGACAAGAAATTCAAAGGTATTTTGCCAGATGGCAGAAGAGTTGCGGTCCGCTATCGCGTCGGACCTAACAACGCCCCGTAGCTGTGGTAAAATCCCCTGTAACCCACTGCCTCTCGTGGTCAATTGCTTAAATGAACTATTGTTATTGTTAAAACATTGCTTTGCTCTGGTGGTTCACATTCACTAGGGGCAATAGTTTGTACAATGAAAGATTAACAGTGCAAAAAAAGTGTTTCCATTACACTTTTGCAATGAAATGTAGATTAGTTAAAGTAGTGTATACAATTGCATTGTCATCTTTTATTTTATTTTTTTGAAGAGTATACCTCTTCAGGTATTAAGTATGTCTCTTGAACCTTGATTTCCATAAAGACTGAGTGGGAATTGGAGTCTGGGAAATAAAGTAGCAATATTACCTTCAAGTATTATTTGATCATGTGGCTGTCTGGAGATGAGACTACATCACATTAGTGAGCTGTCAAATGAAACAGAAAGGAGGATGTCCCCTGAGGACGGGATTCTTGATAAGACAGGATCTGCGTGGGACTTGGAACACACCGTCCTCATTTTCATCTATTTAAATGGCCATTACTTCCTACGGGCTTGCATGTTGACAGGAATGCTGAGGGACTGCTGGAAGCCACTAATCTCTCGTCATGAATCACAATACACTTTACCTGGAATCCATGATTGTGGTTCATTATGGACCTGTACACATGTATTGTAGTTGAGGCAGAATGTGTCATCATCTACTGTTCTACATTGTTAATTTCAGTATCACAGGTCACACAGCAGGGAAACTAATGATCCCCAAAAAAGAAATCCTGCCTCAGCTACAGTGGCTCCCTGAGCCTAAACATCCTGTTTTAAACCAATTTAACTTGTGTGCCAATGGCCACAGCCAGCAACATTCCCCATGTCTAAAGCCAGAAGGCAGCGTGGGCCAGATCTAACAGACTCTGGAAGTCCTCCTGTCTTGATGACAGGCCAAGCTTTGCTCCATATAAAATTGCAGTTGATAAAAAAACATGCCTTCCATTTTCAAACATGTGAGAAGACCAGGGGCCGGTTGCACAAAACACCTTAAAGCACCCCACAGGCTCTGCGAGTAAGTGCACTGTTGTACTGTCGTAAGGTTATCAGATTGTCTTTTTCTTTTTCTGGCTTCCTCCGTGATGTTTCGCTTCGGTTTTCTCACATCCCCCATGATATCATTGAGCTAAAACGCATGATATCCATAGACGCTGGAATAGTTAGCTACTACTGTTTTGTTTAAGCACAACTTTGCGCATGTGCACTTCGACTGAATGCTGTGTCCCGGGGCGCGAGTTTTAAAAGGTAATAAATGTCAATGTATTATCTTTCCGAGTAGACTGTTTGGACGATTCAGCTTACTTTTAGTAAATCTAATTGGAGAATTAGCACCAGACATGTTTGTAAAGGTCCAAATATGGCGATGTATTGCTTTAAGTTAATATTTCCCTCAAGTTCTGACTTAAGGTTTCCTTAAAATAAAATCTGTTGCAAACACCCTTAAGTATTCCCCTTATGGTTTCCTTAAAGTCCAGGTTAACCCAGTTCAAATTTTTGTTATGAGCTTCACACACCACAGGAAAACATGTCATTAACCACCCAGCCAAATCTGAGTGATTAAAAATGTCGCTAAGTATATAAAATAAGGCTTCAAAATCGGTTAAAAATCAGCAGCATTCTCTGGTCTGAGACTGTGGGGGCGTGTCTGCTGAAGGCACCGAAGCCACACCCAATTGCGTGGGGAGGGGGTGTGGAGGGAAGAACCTGTCAAATAGTACCGTTCTCTGGTCTGCATATTGTCACACTGGCACGCCGTCTCTTTTGTGGTAGGAAGGCACAGCTTTGTGAAAACAGAGAGGAGTTGAAATTACACTTGTCTAATGAGTCAAACGCACAGATGCTTCCTCCTAACCTACCTCCTGACAAACAACACAGGTAAAACTGTAGCTACTCTATACCAACGCGCCAGTGTTACTGCCCTTAGATGCAAAATACAAAAACAGGCAACGAGGAATGTATGAGTCTGTCCCTATTTTCTCCCTGCCACCTCTGGACCCATTCCTATCCCTCCCAGGCGATCCTGTCGTCCCTTGGGATCAATGGAAAAAGTTGTTTAAAATGTACCTTTTAGTCACTGGCTTGAACAGCGCTGATAGTGCGAAGAAGCGTACACTACCGGAGTTGATAATCGGGACAGACTCATCCACTCTCGTTGGCAATTTTATGTGTGAGAATAACGAGCACTCGGCTTCAACTTTCCCGCAACATATCCAACAGAACTGGAATGTTCAGCCAGTAGCCGCCGAGCACCGCTTCACTGGGAGAGGGTGCGTCTTTCTCCAGCTGCAGCTGGTCTACCTAACCATCCCCCTCGCTCCCGCCTCCCGGTCTCCCGCTGGAGAAATATACTGTAACCATTACCGGTGAACACATACGCACATCAGGTGCCACAAATATGGCAGGCAGTTTCTGTATAGTTAACGCTTATAGTCATAATATATCATCCGTAACGTTATTTGGTGGGTGGTCGCCTGGTCGGTGCTGCTAGCTATGTTAGCTAGACTAAGGTTATATACACACTCCCATCTGCAACAAACTACATAGCTAATGTTAGCTATAATTCCTCCTAAGATTACATATAATTCATCATAGCTGACATTACCACATAAATGTTAAGACACATATTTTGTAGATTAACGTAGCAGTGTATTTTCCTATTGCTTACGTTACCTAGCTAACGTTATAACGTTAATTAGCTATAAGCACACAAGGCAGCGGTGTCGGCACCAAAGGTTGATGCGACAGGAGGAGAATGGAGGCCGGGGAGGGAGATGGTTGGCTCCGCCGAATTCACCAGGACCAGTCGTGAGTCCGTGAAACCCAAAAGCCTCATATTATAATTGCAGAAGCTTTCGGGAGTGAAATGTTTGCTGCAGAGGCGGGCGCTAGCGGTGACAGACTCCTCTGTAACACCATGGCTCTTCAAAAATGCTAACCATTTGCTCCTCATTTCAGCTTTACTCGGGAGTTGAAAGAAGGAGACCTTATCATCCCATTCCTGCTGGCATCCAGGAAGGATGCATTTTCGTTTAGTTTTATGCATAGGCATTGCTAACTAAGAAAAACTAGCTAATTCTAGACTGCTGGTTAAAACTAGCTAATTCTAGACTCAAGATTGAGCAGGAGAACCGAAGATTCAAATCCGTTCTAGCTTTATATAGTGATAGGGCGGGGATATGCTAAGAACACCGCTCTACGTCATCAAGTACCGTTTTAAGCCCGCCCAGAAAATCCAGAAATCAAAACTGGTCAAAAACACAAAACTGGTCTTCACAATTCAGTACTACACATGGTTCATCCCATTTTTACATGTTATCAGCAATGCATCACTAACACATAGAATGTGTTTTCAAGCAAATCTCTGATTTTGGTTAACTGGGACTTTAAGATGTCCCTCAAGTATTTAAGGTTTTCTATTTATCTCGGTCTAATATTTACGGAGTCCCTTAAAGTCCATCAAGGTGTTGCACGAAAGAACTTAGCAAGCAAAATAAGGGAAAAACGTAAGGGACCTCTACCCCAACCTTAGCTAACTCACATGGCTGCGTTTATGAACATAAACGATGGAAATCGTGTCCCAAGAAGAGTGTTCCGTGACAGGGAGAACCCACTAGACACTCTTAGTGAGGAGCAACTGATATTTCATTACAGATTTGATCGACAGTCAATTTTTGATTTGTACGACCACCTGGGCTTGGACCACCCAACCGTCTGAAGCTGTGCACTTCCAACCCCGTTGCAAATGATGATTGCACTCCGATTGTATTTACATCCGGGGTGGTCCGTTTGACAAGACTGCAGATATAATTGGCGCCGCAATCTCCTCCCACATTTTTTGTTTTTTATGTTGTGTTATGTTGGGGTTGAACCAAGCTTTTATTATATGTTGTCTCTTTTTGTACTTCTCAAGGAGCACAACTTTCTCTTCCTCAGACCAGTTCGGTTTTCTATTTTTCTCCTCAGCCATTTTTCCTCATAGCGTCGCAGGACGTTCCAGTGTAGTGTTGTTAGCCGGTCACGTGCAAGCAAACCAATGGTCACCATGGAAACTACAATTTTACTGCTGTAAAATCTCTTTCCATGTATGAAAATCCTTAACGTTTCTCCTTAGCTAAGGAAACCTTGTAAGGGATTCTGTGCAACACCCTTAAGTAATTCCCTTAACTAAGGGGAAATTAACCCTTAATGGTCATACTTATATGAATTGGATTTATATAGCGCCCTTCATGATACCCAGAGCGCTTTACAGAGTCCAGTATTCATTCAGACACAGTCATACCGGTGGTGGTAAGCTACATCTGTAACCACAGCTGCCCTGGGGCAGACTGACAGAAGCATGGCTGCCAATCAGCGCCTCCGACCACCACCAACATTCATTCGTTGCATGTGTTTATAATGGTGGGGGAAGCTGGAGTACCCGGAGGGAACCCATGCAGGCACGGGGAGAACATGCAAACTCGACACAGAAAGGATCTGGAACGACCGGGATTCGAACCCAGGACCTTCTTGTGAGGCGACAGTGCTAACCACTGAGCCACCGTGCTGCTTAAAGGGAAAACTTAAGATGTTTTGTGCAACCAGCCCCAGTCTATTATTTACTGTTTTCAAGTGAGGGAACCCAATAAATTGTTTTCGCATCAGAAAACCTCTCACATTTGAGGCTCACTTTGAAGAGGCCGAACCTCGAAAATACATTTGCCAGCAAATTTTGTTTGATACCATAAGTGTTTACTATCAAGTAAATTAAAATTGACTGGTTGACTGCACTGGTTTAGGACAATGCCCCATGCATTATGATGAAAAGAATGACATAGACTACTGTAGAAATGTGAAGTCAAACACAGACAATATTGATCCAAATAATCCATTGCCTGCAATGGGATAAAAGAAGACACATTTTTGACATTCACACAAAGATCTCTCTTCAAGTGGTGGAAAAAGGAAAAGTGATTCCTCGGCAGAAAATGTCCCCAATATGACGTTTCCTTTGTCTTTCTATTATGCAGTGGAGCGAGTGAAAGATTGTATTTGTGCAGTATGTGTGGCAGCAGCAGTGACATTTTCAGGTAGCTAACTCCACAGTTTGAGGGTAGACAGCAAGGCGAAATGATTTAAAAACTGATTATAATGGAACCACTTAATATGCAAAGGAGGGCTTTAAATGGCCTTAAAAGAGCAGCTTGTCAGTTTTATAAATGATCATCTGTTTCCCTCTGTGTTCTTCATCTTTATTCATCTTTTCACAGATTAGAAGCAGCAATAAAGAAGGTTTTACCGGCAAGTTATTTTGTTTAATCTGCCCAAATTCGCCATTTGAGCGAGGCAGATTATCTCCTAAACCAACGCACTATTGCAAGCCAGTGCCAGGGTCACAAGTGGCTTTTCACAACATTACCTATTTGTTGACATTTTGCACTGTGCTTCCATGCCCCACACCATACATTATCCCACTGGAGGAACAATGCATCTCATGGATTTGTAACAAGAATTCCAGGAGAGGTTGAATTTGAGTCCATTTTTCTTTCCTGGTGATTCATTTGTCATCCTTTCAGCGGCCTGGGGAGTGGCCGCAGCCTTCCAGGTCTTAGATTAAACAGGGGGGAATTAATAACAGGTTTCTGAGGGAGAGAAGAGACTCGGAAAACAGGCCAGCCTGTGAGGACAGGGGCAAGCAATAACCTCCAGTCTGCCATTAGATGAGAACACAAGACCAGGGAGAACCTTGGCCTGCAGGGTGTGGACTCTAAAGTGGGCTGAGGCTGGGTTAGGGTGTAGCCCATAGCCGTGTTTAACAGTCCATAGTAATTCCTTATGTTTTTTGAAGTTGAAGAAAATGAATTGATTTCTGTCCTGCCAGCCATCTATTTATGAGAGGAAAGTCACAGAGTGCTCATGAAACAATAGTATTGGATTGCTCAATATCATGAAAGACACAATTGATTCCCTGTGTTCTTTTCAATTGGCATCAGGGTTAATACCCAGTCTACAATAGATTATGTGGCTCCTAATCACACTTAACTACATGTAGGGAGTGACATCAGGACTATGGATCTAATCCATGATTCATCTATGGATTGTTCCATATATTTTCATAACCTGCTCTTTAATGCCTCTTAAATGGAAAATAAATTGAAGTCCCAGGGATGCTGGAAGTGCACGCTGTGTGACTGTCTGGCTAACGAATTCAGGAGAATCTTTGATTACCTGTAATGTGGTTATGGATAATGGTGACCTGTCTCTTAGGAGGCTCAAGCCTGAACCAAATTATATTTCAAATCCATTAAACCTGGCCTCAGATCCATGATTTCCTTCCAGCAAGCAGCAACCCGGGGCAGTGGGTAATTGAATTTCAAACCTGGAGTCAGGTAGCGGATAGGGCCCTGAGCTAAGTCCTCTGTGCAAGGTGGAATATTGTTATGCACTGAGTAATAATTTATCTGTGCTTCTAAAGCTGTTGTAATGAGGGGGCTTGTGCCATCGGGAACCACAACCCCCATTTGTTGTAACCACACTGCTAGATTATAACTGGAAATAATATAGCAGGATAGATTGACAGATAAATAGCAATTATAGAAATAAGGCCTATATTTAGTCCCGTCATCGGGACTCCCATGAAAGGTTAAGGGGACAGACATTGAATTATACCACGCTGGAGAACCTGAGCACAGCGCCATTTGCAGAGCGATTCGCTGTGCGATTCATTGCCATGCTTTGAAATTCACTTTATTGGCACTTCCAGCAACACAGGTGTGAGCAGAGCCAGGAGCTATTTATATCCACATGCATTTTTTATTATCGAGGTGTGGATTGCCTATAATCAGATGCTACTGTAGCTGCCATTGTGTGCTGCACAATGCAACACTGCTAGACCGGCATCCATTTATCATTAATGTCAGATATTGATAAATGACACAGGGAAGTTGAGAAAAAGAATTTAGTTTAATGCCTTCAATATTTCACCCAGTATATGACAAACATGGATGTGTGTGCATAGGTACACATGACCTCAAGTCAGAGACAGTGAGATGGTACAGTAGTCATACTGTGTCAAACTGCTTACAGGTCTCTGAGGTGTGGGGGAATCTTCTGGTGATAGTTGGGGTAGCTATTACACAGATCCCTGCTCTCTGGGACTGTTGTTGGCTCCACTGTCTCCTCTCTGTCACTCCTGCTATTTCAAGCCATCCCTCACTCTGGAAGCCTCAGACAGACGACACCAGACTCAATACTGGATCAATCATCAGACCAATTTACCAATTAGGCTCATTATTCGCTATAAATAAACACAGCTCAACCCTCCCACGCGCTCTCCGGAGATTCCACAGTCTCAACTTCACAGTCATGCAATCAGCCTTGCAGGCAAACACTGCAGATCGATCTGAGGCATCTACTGTAGTATATAGAGTTTGATTTTGGGAGGAGGAATTTTCTCAGAATGGACTCATTTTGAAGTTATAATGCAGACAATTCAACCTTAACCAAAATCAATAGCTTTTTGGGTTTGGGTTTTAAAAGGGGCCTGCCTCCCCCAAAAAAGCTTCATACAAGTTATATCTCTGGTTATTTGTTTGCATATTACATTTTTCTACAATCTCATCGTATAAATATTTAATACAAGCTCTTTATGAAGAACACTCTTCTATAAAGGTAGTATTAAAATGACAAGGATATCCCAATGATGCTTCTTAACTCTTTCTCATACTAAATTACCACATTTAAGAGATCCCTGTGAAGGAAACGTCTGCTGCAAAGAGCAAGAGAGGCGACAGGTGAAGTCTAAATTAGTTGGGAACGCTGGCGTTAACATTTGAAGACCCCTTCTATAATGCATGATATAAGGAAAAACACTCTAATGATGCAGCCTTCCCCCTCCTCCTGCTGCTGCTGCTCCCTGTCAGCATGATTATACAGCTGCTCCCTATAGCTTCTACATGCATGATACACAGGCTGACTGAGCTCTCGAAAGGCCTGTACGGATCTGCCATCTCTCAGGAAAAACATTTCATTCACACAGGAGACAGATGTCACTGGCTCTAGAATACAATAGCATTCTCATTTGTCAGCTACCTGCACAAACTGTCTCTACCTGAGATCTTGTCATATTGGTTCCTCCTCAGCGTTCTACCGAGGGTTGCAGAATGATGTATGGCGTTTCCTTGAGACCGTTACTATTGAGAACCTTGTAGAATAAGATCATGGACTACAATACTGCACGGACTGTATTTCGAAAAACATTGGCAAGAGCAAGAAATGCTTTGACACAATGTGTTCTGTGTGGCTTTTTTTTCCGCAGAATGTTGGTTTGGCGGACCGTCTCCCTGGAAGTGCTCAGAGGTGTCTCCGAATAGAAGAGTCTGATTATTGACTGCCAAGCACACCCAAGTGTGCTTCTATGATTTAGTGCATTGAGCCATCAAGTCTCAGAGCAATATGGAACGAACAAAAAGCATTTTATCAATATTCCATCAGAGTGGGTTTCTTCATGTTTACATGAACAGTAATCGGGCACCTCTCCGAGGCCCTCTGAAACCTCCCTTCTGGGTGTGGTCTCCAGTCTCATTCAAACATAAAGCTCACAGGATAATGTTAGATTGAACAGAAGAGTGCCATTGGCCTTGACAATGTGTTGACAGGCATGACATATGTTTTTATGTCGAGTAGTGATCAAATTTAAATCATATCATGCTTTTCTGATATCTTACCTTGGGTGATCTGGATGGAAAATACTTTTGGAAAGTAGTCGTCCTTTTTAAATTAGTGTCACAATGTCAGGAACTATACTGTAGGTACTGGAAAACTATGATTAGGTTAAGGTCCCACTGATTGTCACATACCTGAGTGTGTGAAATTTGTTCTCCGCATTTGACCCATCCCCTGGGGGAACAGTGAGC
Organism: Borostomias antarcticus; assembly: GCF_949987555.1. Classification (NCBI taxonomy): domain Eukaryota; kingdom Metazoa; phylum Chordata; class Actinopteri; order Stomiiformes; family Stomiidae; genus Borostomias; species Borostomias antarcticus. The sequence continues at coordinate 28,268,773 of NC_140237.1, forward strand.
AGCAGTGGCGCCGCGCTCTGGAATCATTTGGTGATCTAACTCCTCAATTCCAACCCTTGATGCTGAGCGCCAAGAAGGGAGGCAATGGGTCCCATTTTTATAGTCTTTGGTATGACATGACATTGAACCCACAACCTCCCAGTCTCTGGGCGGACGCTCTACCACTAGGCCACAGAGCTGGTTACCAGAACGATCAGGTCTTCTGTAATCTGTACCCAAGATGTATACAGTATCAACTGAGTGTGAACTTCACCTTTCAGTAGATTCGATCAGTAGCTCAGTACTTTTGCACAATAGTAGTTTTCAAACCACGCTTGGCTTTAACTTCCAATGACAACATTGTAATGTACGTAACAATAAAATAAAATAAAAATGTTAAGGTCCTCAAGGCAAATGCAAACATGTGAAGGTCATGGGGATTAAGGGTAATTTGCAGGCTATTTAAAGACAGTGAAATGCAAGCAGTCTCTAGGATAGAAGATCTTCTTGTACTCTATGTTATCTTGTTCAACTAGGATTCCCTGTGCCAACCTTAAAATGTAATCTGACACATTCTAAGAACCTTGCCTATGGTTAAAGATGTATGATGTTCAAGTTAATCCTTTGCTAGAATGGCTGAGATTATAATTCAGAGCTACTGCTCCTCGTCTTCCTCTTTCATCTGATACTGAAGGGGATTGGCCAGAAATGGCATCCATAAGGACATTATCAGTTTCCCCACTGATAAATCTGCTTCTCCTTGGCCATGCAGGTTCATATTGCTGTTTACATTGTTGGGGTATGAGAGACTGTTGCAGGGAATTAAGTCAACAGTGGATATTCATGTTTGGATGCTATCCGAGAGGTGTTTTTTGATGATGACACACTAGAGGGTATATATCCTGAGGAAGGCACAAAAGGAAATTGATTACAGAAGACACAGAGCTCATTATACAAACGGGCTTTGTCCTTCAGCTGCCGGTAGAACACAGCCCTCATTGAGTTTAAAGGTCAAGAGACAAGAAGAGAAGCAGACTGGGGTGATGCAGTCTGGGGTAATGGAAGATATTGAATCAGGAAGGATGAATCTTTTTTTCCCTGACAACAGCGTGGTAAATCCGTATTTATCGTAGAAATAAATAAAACAAACCTTTGCTGATTGTTATTGATTGACTCCATGGAGGCTGATTCATTTGCGCTGACAGGAGTGGGGTAACTCTGGCGAGCGGAATGCTAATAAGACCTACGCACTCTTTACAGGCCAGCAGACTCTTTCCGCCAGCGTGGGCAGAGGGGGCGCTTCGTCACTACAAAGCACACTTTCCTCCAGCCTCCTTGTTCTTCTCAGACGCCGTGCACTCATGGAGGTGTGGCACGCTGAAGCCGAGGAAGGATGGAGGCACAGGTGGAGGAGGGCGGCTGGCGGGTGTGGGCCGAGAACCCATTAAAGGAAAGGACATGGCATGTGCGTGGATTATGATATCCGCGGTGTGGCAGATTGCCATTAGGCATGGTGCGGTAATCCAAACAGCGATAAGTAGGCGGCGTCTTGTTTGATTGCGACCTTGAGTGAAGGGGTGTGGAGGCTGCTGAACCACAGCCTAGTATCATCATCAGGGTGAGGGGTAACGGGCTCCCCTGGACCATCAGAGATCATCAGCTTCCTCTTTGTGTATCACCTTGGAGCAAAATCATCTGCTTTCCAATGTATGATGCCTCTCCTCCCTACAATCCATCGATGCGGCGTAATGATCCGGAACATACTTAAGAAAGAGAAAATGTTAAATGACAGCGTCGGTTTCATTCCCCTCTCATTTCAAACAGGGGGCCGTGTGGATCAGATCCCTCTGTTCAGGAAGTTTGCTGATCGTCAGTGGTGTGGGGGGTTTTGTATGCAGAGACAGCTCCTCTCAGCCCTGACAGTCATAAGTCACCCACCACAGGCCGGAGGTGGGATCTCTTCCCGGGGAGGGAGGGGGGGGGGGATCACCCAGGAGACAGGTGCACGACCCTGGCAGAGGAGAGAAGAGTAGTTTGATGTGTGAAACTTTCAGACACAACACAGCACATCCCTGAGGTCCTGGCTTGGGTTACAAATTAAGGATTTGATCGGGGGGGGGGGGGCGGCATTGAAGCAGGAGGCTCCAAAGCCTACGCTAGTTCTAATGAGCGGGTTGATGTAGGAACCAGGTCCACTGGGCCCGGGACCAGATGTCGCTGGTACACTCTCTCCCCACCCCAGCCCACATTCGCCACTCAGGCCATCTGCCTCTATCCAGCATAGTCAATATTTATCCACTGAGGGAGAGGAGGAGGCTCTCTTGCCACCTAGATTATTTTACATCTCGCCCCTCTGGTTAGATTGTGATAGAAGTAGACATTGTCTTCCAGCCCACACGCAGCCGCCCTCTGTGTCCTGACCTCCCAATGTGTCAGATGCTTATTTCCAGCAGCTTTACCTGAGCATATTAATGAGGGAGAAACACATCTCAGACCGAGGATCTGATTGAGCAGCAGCTGAATTGGGCACAACGTGACTCAGCACTGAATCAGAGGTCACCAAGGCGCTGTACAACACCCTGCCATGCAATATGGCAGCTGTTCTGGTCAGGAGTGGAGCTATAGTTTTTGAACAGTCAAAAAGTAAGTGAAGTATACTGTGATGAAGAGAATGAGAGCGTTTAATTTAGTTCATATGGTCAGATGACCTAGAACTGAATAGTGAATTCAATAGAGAATGTTAAATATGGTTTAAGACATTAGTTTGGTGGGCTAGCTTGTAGAAGAAGCTAGCCCAACTTCTAATATTCCCACTATTTCTTTCTTTCTTACTTATTATAGTTCTCCCCAGTTTTTTGCCACTTAACTACTTCTTCATACTTTGTGCTAGAAATTTCATTCAAACTTTAAAATGTTCATGACGTTTAGCTATTAATCGGATGTATTCAGATTTTTGATATTTTTTATAGTTTTTTAGTAATTTAACTTTTTAGTCTCGCCACCATGCCACTATCCACGGCACGGAACACACAACTCAGCCCCTGAGTGGGCTAGAGACACACGGTCTTCACCGGTGTGGGCAGGTGGTTGGCCCAGAGAGGGGTACACTGTCCATGACCGGCTCTGACCTGAGGGGGTTGAGTCTCCCAACCACGCCACGAAACCCACAACTAAGTCCCTGAGTGGGCTAGAGACACATGGTCTTCGCCGGTGGGTGCATGGAGATTGCCCGGAGGTCATTGCACTGCCCCGACCAGCTCAGACCTGAAGGGCAGAGTCTCACCACCACACCACTATCCATGCCACGGGCCCCACAACTCAGCCCCTGAGTGGGCTAGAGACACATGGTCTTCACCGGTGCGGGTGGGTAGGTGGCCCGGAGAGGGGTACACTGTCCCCGACCAGCTCTGACCTGAGGGGGTGGAGTCTCGCCACCACGCCACTGTCCACGCTACGGACCCCACAATTCAGCCCCTGAGTGGGCTAGAGACGCACGGTCTTCACCGGTGGGTGCATGGAGATTGCCCGGTCCATAGTAGTACTAGCAGTAGCTGTTACATACAGCTGCAGCAGCTAGCCCACCTCACATTTTCTCCAGGAAATGTACTTTCTAGTTGGAAGTAGAATAATCATGTATCCATTGTTCAGTCACTAGCTGGCTCCTCCGTGCTGGGCCTTATTAAACCACATCTCACTGAAAAACATGACCTTTCATTGTATGATAATTGGATGAAAAGGGTCAAATAGCAGCCCAATTAAAACTAAGTGGCTTACAGAGGAACCAAATCTCTCAGCTAGAATTACGAAACAGGCAGTCTATCCTCTCTCCTGTCAGCTGACTGAATTAGAATGGCACATGTAGTGTGTGTGTGTGTGTGTGTGTGTGTGTCCTGTTATCCCCTCTACTGGGGTTCTAGGCTCTAGGGCAGGGGTGGCCAACCCGCAGCTCGCGAGCCGCATGCACTTAACCCAGCCTAACCCAGCCCAGTCCAGTCCAGAATAGCCCAGCCCAGCCCAGTCCAGCCTAACCCAGCCCATCCCAGTCCAGTCCAGCCTAACCCAGCTCAGCCCAGTCCAAAATATATTATGTCAGAAAATATCTTGTTGTATGTATTAATTTTAAATAAATTAACTTTAAATGTATATTTAATGGACAATAATGTTTTTCTTCTTATTTTAGACTGGGTTGCCTTGGGATTTTAAGTACTTATGAAGGGTGCGGTGACTGAAAAAAAGGTTGAGAAACGCTGGTATATATGGTGTGGCTCTGGGTGGTATCACAGTAATTTTTGTGGCTCATATGGCGCGTTCCAGGCAACCCGTAACTCGTGTTTTTCCGACCTCCTACACGTGAAAATACTCTGGAATGGCAGTCAAACCCGTAACTTCCCACCCGTGAACTCGTACCAGATCGATGTACTCCCAGTTGCGCTCTCTGACGTCACACAGCCCTCTAAGCAAGATGGCAGCCCCCATGGATATGGCGACGAAGATAACTTTAGGGCAACGTAAAGTAAATGTGTACGTTGTAATCAAAATAATACGAACGATTATGCACTACAACCTGCTATGTGTATGTAATGATGCCCAAATATGTTGACAAGAGATAGCTAGTGCTAGCTAGCTAACATTAAGGTAAACCTGAACGTGACCATGCAAACGGCGAAAAGTCGATGATGTCAATAAATAAAATGTAACGTACGATTTCTTAGCATAGCGAAATTAGGCATACAATGTTTAGCTTGCCAGCTCTCACAATGTGCCAAATCTCAAGCTTTTACCATATCGGCTTGTTTACATTTATCCAGAATGGCACGCATTCAGACAGTTTGCCTGGAACGCTATGAAGTCGTGAGTCGTGACTTGAAGTCGTAACTTACGGGCTCAAAATCCTATCTGGAACGCAGCATTAGTCTCTGACTGGTTGGCCACCCCTGCTCTAGGGTTACTGCCCTGCCCCCTTCCTACCAGCAGGAGTGATTCAGTGAGTGTGCACCTGTACTCAATTGCTCCTTGACAAGGACCTGAAGCATAAGAGCCAGGAGGCACAAGCAGACATGACTAGTGGGCCATACAGTACAACAGTTCTGGTGTGTGTTTGGTGGTTGCTGCATTCAGATGCTGTGTGTTTTGTTAGTAGCCAAAGTAGCTAGTGTGTGGCTAGTTTGTGCTGTGGTTCCCTTTGTGGGAATGTGTCTTGGTCTGCGGACCTAATGGTTACTTTGAGTTGATTGGTATTTGTTTGCTTTTGTTTTGTTTCATTGTTCATGTGCAAATTGACAAGGTTATATTAAACATTGATTTGTTTGAACAGTTCCTTTCTCCTGGCTCCTTTTGTCACCCAGTTCTCTTGTTTTATACATCACACCCTTTCACTTCCCTGGGCTGAGCTTGGGCATGTAACAGTGCAGTATGGAGTCTATTGATTAATTGATTAATTGTATATCAAATCAAATTTGAGAGTTAGAGTTATTTTAAGCTGTTCTCTTTTGGCAATGCCTTTGAAAAGGCTTTTCATTCTGTCTTATCAGACAGCTGCAAAATGACAGCAACATTCAGTGCACACACACACATATACACACACACACACGGCTCTGACATAACCTCATCTTCCAGAGCTGTGTGGCAATTCATAATTTATCTCTGCAGAGTTGAACACAAGTGCGGATTTCTCCCCATCTCCACGGCAGTCTGGGCCAAGTGTCAGGCTGAGGAGAGAGAGAGAGAGATGGAAAATAAAAGTAGTTAAAATACACAGGTCTAAAAGCTAATTCGGCCACAGCCTGTTGTCACCTATAATGTTGTTGAGCAATTCACACACAATGAAGTCAGAGACAAGCAGATGTCCTTGGGAAGATGCTCAGGGTACTAATTTAAAATCCCACTTGCTAGTTAAGTTATCCTCAGATGCCTGATCTATTAATGACATCAAGTATGTGTGTGTGTGTGCATGCGTGTATGTGTGTGGGTGTGTTAGTGTTGTCACGATACCTGCTAAAAATATCTCGATACCGATACTGAAACGATAACACGGCAAAAACCTAAAACATCAGGATAAGTAGGCTAATGGAATAATCCAGTGTCAGGTGTAGCCTACTGATCTCAGTGTTTGCCGTCTGCTTAGGCGGAGCAGGAATGTGAACTGTTTAAACTAAATAAATTACAGATATATTTTATTTTATTATTTTATTCATTACATTAAAATAAAACTGTACTTTGTAAAATAATAAGCTTGGGATGCTACAATTATAAACTGAACATGTCTGCTCTGCTCCACTAGTCTGACACTCAGATTGAATTGCCATTCAGATTCAGGGGCGGGAGCCAGGTTACTCTCCTTCACTCTGTCCGCGAGTTTACAGATTGCCTCATTGATGTTATGAGGTTCCCCAGCTATTACAGTAGCATTGGGTTTAAATCTGAAATATTGCCAAATAGGCACTTTTGCTTTTGGAAATCATCCACCACCGTCTAGAGCAGTGGTTCTTAACCTTGTTGGAGGTACAGAACCCCACCAGTTTCATATGCGCATTCACCGAACCCTTAATTGGAAAAATAAAATATGATTTTTTCAAATTCAAAACATAGGTATATATTTTACTGGTGCACAAAATGAACCGTGCATCAACATCACTGTGTTCAAAGAACAAAACCATCAAAACATGATTTTCACACAAAAACAAAAACATAATAATGAATATTTACTGCAAATCAGTGTGACTTCTGCTGTTGCCTTTCAGAGACCAGTTCAGAAATGTGCAGCTTCACCATGGCAAGTGCCACTCTCATGTCATTTTCGCAACAAAGTCTGTTCCTTTCACAATCACACGACGTACCATGACGACAGTCACAAGTCGACTACTGAGCGCACCAAATTCCCTGCAGCACAGATAGGTCAAGCGATGTAGCGTGGTCAACTGCAGCCAATGATGGCCAAGCGGGGCGTGTCATCACGAATCATATGAGTCGGGTGTGTGTCTTGACCTCCGCCGAACCCCTGAGACTGACTCACCGAACCCCTGGGGTTCGATCGAACCCAGGTTAAGAACCACTGGTCTAGAGTAACCAAAGGAAAAAAAAAAAATTCCAAAACATTTACAAATTAGGGTGATCCTATTCCTTAGTGAGTAATTGACTGGTAGGCCTAATTGGTTATTCAGCATAAGTTATTATTATTATTGTTGTTGTTTCTTTTGATGTAGGCCTGCCAGACCAGGCGCTTCCACTCAACTCGCTTCCACTCAACCTCAAGTTGGTCTACCCTGGATCATATTGCATAATAACCTCTCATGTTCTCCACCCATCCAAATTATTTAAATAAATGCACTTTCCAATGTATGAATAAAATCATGAGTTTTGCTAGAGTCTGATCGCATTCCCTGTTTGAGGTGGCAATCTGAGTCTTAAATCAGACTTTTTCTCTTGAAGTTCTGGTAGTTTAATGTTAATGTAACGTTTCATATCTGAAGTTTTTTGTCTTAATGCAAACGACCTGCATGATCCCAGTCTTTGCAAAATCATGTAATATGTGACTTAAAACTCCACATCTAGATGTGAGAGGGTGTCAGACTTAAAAATCTTTTCGAAGTCTAGTGTTTGGAGATTGCACTTTGTCTAAATGATATAATATTGCTGCTGTGTCTTTGGGGATTGCGTTTTGACTAATGCATAAAATAATAACATAGATAGAACAGATTAGAATAGCAGAACATATTCAAACCAAATAGAATATCTTAGCAAAATGAAATAAAGATAGGCCTACTTTCTACAATGCTGCGCAACCATGCATTTTAGAGAGACTGGGCTGGACTTTTGTCAGCAGCATCCTGCTCAAAATACACTCCTGTGGCGATGTATGGAAGCAATCAGTCATCCGTCTTTACATAAATTATATAATTAGGAAACTCATAGTCTATTTTATCAATGTTGTACAGCCTATAGCCTATTTGTGTCTTGTCTATTTTTTGTAGTTTGCAAAGAAAGTTCACAAAGGAGAACGTGAAAGGGCTGAGGCCTGCTCACAGACAGCAGTAAATACATTGATTTGAAACAAATTATTTTCATAGATAACTGTCAGGGACTGTTTAGAACAGGCACGCACTTGCTCACAGTGTTGCGAATTGTTTTGCGATAGCGTTTCCATGTAAGGCAAGGCAAGATAAGTTTATTTATATAGCACATTCAGCAACAAGGCAATTCAAAGTGCTTTACATGAGACATTAAAAACATCAAGACAAAGTACAGGAAACACATAAAAGGACATTTAAAACAAAATGCAGGGGGAAAAAAATAAAATACAGGAATAAGTTAGTTAGAGTGCAGTGTATGAATGAATAATTATTTGATTTAATAAAAAGCAGCGGCAAAAGGAAATGTAACCCTGATAACTTCTAGCAACGCTGATAAAACGTCTCGTTGTTGTCGACATTCTCGTTCTCGAAACGGCTCTGTGTTACCCAGGCCCGAGAGAGACGCACGCACACTGCCCCAACACACTGCCTCGACACAGCTCGGAAATACGGCTCATTCTTAAAGTACTGGTACTAATAAAATTAGTTATTGTACCGTTTTTGACGGGGTTTCGCGGTACCTGTCTAGTATCGGTATGCCATGCAACACTAGTGTGTGTGTGTGTGTGATCAGCGCCTGATCACGCCGTGGAAGCGACCACACTGCATGTGCAGTATGTGTACGTGCATTGTGTATATTATAATGCATCTCAACCTATCAAATATCTGAAAGACAGACCGCCTCTGAAGAGTGCACAATGCATGCCTGAATTGGTTCTTCTCCGAGGCCTGTGTGTGCTTGTGTGTGTGTGTGCATGTGTGTGCGTATGTGTGTGTGTATGTGTGTGTGTGTGTGTGTGCACGTGTGTGTATGTGTGTGTGTATGTGTGTGTGTGTGTGTGTGTGTGTGCGTGTGTGTGTGTGTATGTGTGTGCGTGTGCGTACGTGTGCATGTGTGGTGCAGTGCCTCTCCTGTGGTACAGATCGTTATTCATATTCATGAAATGGCATTCTTTGTCTCCTCAGCCCCAGTTTGCTTACATGAGTTACTTGAAAGCCTGTGTTCATGTCAGCACTGCCTCAGCTCACAGTAAAAAGCAGTCTTGTGTTATTCCAGGCTAATTCTCTTACGTCTCAGAATCTAGGGCTACTCAACTTGCTGGGGATTCTGTTCATGCTAATAGGGGTAAAAAGCAGTCATATCCTCAAACTTTGTTCTAAACTGTAAGCGATCTATTAAAATATTTAAAATGTCTCTGTGGTTTCTCCAGTCATCCTGGAATCAGGCCAGGTCCAGCCTGGCTTATGTGCGTGGCTGGCTTGTTTCTGTTCAGGACTGGTCGAACGGAAGCTAGTCACGCCACTGAAATAGCTGTGAATTGAAATAACATGAAATAATGTCTGATAAATTAAGATATGTCTTCTCTACCGGACACATCAGTTCCAATGCTTCCAATTCAAATCCAGCAAAATAAGAGCGGGATAGCCAGTTAGCTCATGAGCTCACAACAACTAGCAGCAGTTTCCATAACATTAATGGTAGCGGTCAGTGGCTAAAGCAGTTACTGTACCCTGCTGATTCCTGTAACGTTTGCTATTTTGCTGCAATTGGTTCAACTTCTGTTTCTAGATAAAAAGATTGGAGTGAAAGGATGAACATGTGGAGGTTTGGGGTATAGTCCCATAGAATCATCCCCAACGGTCTCCCGGGTGGGAGTCCTATGCTTTCACCGCTACTCTACTTGTGCAGCGGTGATTGACAGGTTGATTTTAGTGTCCTTCTTTATTTTGGTGTGCTGGGACTACTGCCTCTTGTGGTGCCAACAGAGAAATGCAGGTCAACATTGACTGGAGGGAGGGAGGGAGTGATAACCGGACAAACGCTATTCTAGGTGCGCTGGCTTACAGCCATACACAAAAGAACACTGCCTCTTGTCTAGGTGTGCTGGCTTACAGCCATGCTCAGAAAACCACTGCCTCTTGTGGTAGCAACATAGAACTGCAGTTCAACAACACGACAGGAAGGGAGGGAGGGAGGGATTGACAACCGGACATTTGCTATCTTTGGTGCGCTGGCTTACAGCCACGCACAAAAACAGTACACTTTGGCAACGCATTCTCAGAATATACCTCAGTACTAAGGAACATTTAGTGTTTTACAGCAACAAACTCAAATCCAACTTCCTCAGAAGATGTTATGTACATGCTATAGCTATAATAAATCATCCCGGGGGGGGGTATATTGACAGTATGTGCAGCATCTTTGACAGCATCCTGTACCTGGGACTCCTCACTCAGGTCTGGATTACACTAATACGTACATTAGAATGCAGTTCCGGATTTCTAGTCCAAATACACAGCTCAGGGCGTATTCCAAGGCCTCCGGATTCAAGGGTCGTTTTCGCTGGGGTAGTGTAATAGACCCCTCCTATTCAGGCGGCAAGTTCTGCCCACCCTAGTTACTGTTGCTATGCCCCACAAGATTTGGAGCAAGTTAATAAAATGTCCACTGAACAGCAAATACCTGATGATTCTCTCAAGGATTCCTGACATATGTTGTGCTGTACAGTATGTTATTTGCCAAATTCCACTACTTTGTCTGAGAGAGTTCTACAGAAAGGCCTAAACTATTTTAAACTATTCTCAAGGATATATCCATGAGATTTGGATTTCAGAAGGAGCAGACAACATACAAGTTGATGCTAAGTGTTGTCATACTATGCGGAAGGCACAGACGCCTCACAAACTACAGATTGAAATTCATCAGGACAAAATCAAGGAGTCTAACTGCACATGTAATCAGGGAGAGTAAGTTAGTGGCATCCATTCTTAGAAAATAAGCCTGTGAGAATGTTCTGTTAACTACCAGCTACGGGCTAATTAGCTACTGTACTGTACATCAAGCACCTAACATTACTAGCTTGTATCTTTTTTTGTCAGCGATGCTGTAAACTGATGTGTACAGGGAAGTGTGGAGTATCGTACAGCTTTTCTTATAACATTATGTTACAGCAGCCTGCAGGCCTGTTTTCTGTATGTTTTAAGAACCCTTTTCTTCAAACTAATTTCTAATCTATGAACACAACGCGGGACAAGCTTTGTTGGACATCAGAGGCATGGTTTTAAGAAATCAAGCAGCCTTATTGGTTATTCTTCTGGTTGAGAGGTCAGAAAGGTCTATTGCTAGGCTCAAACGGAGGAAAATGTATGCTTTTTTCGACAAATACATATGAGTGTAATTCAGGCCTCAGTTAAAGGACCATACCGGTCTAAATATGATATCTCCTAAAACTACTCACCCAACGTTTATCACTACTCACCCAACGTTTATCACATTACCGCAATGCATTTTCCGAAGTAAAGCTCACGCTGAAAGATATTTGCATTTTTCACGTTTTACTTACATTTCAAAAGTTGAACGTGATGGCTTCAAAACATATTTTTAAATTGTTCCCTTGTTGTGCTGATAAACTCGTCCTGGTTACGGGCGGTTAATTTTCAGTAGTTATTATTTTTGTTTTAACCCCCCATTGCACATCCTACGCCAACGGTCTGTCTTCTTCCTGTTTACATGGCAGCTGTTGCTAGGAGCGCTGGGTAGAGAATCTAGCGTAGGTGGATTAGAGAATATAGCGTAGGAGTTCAACGAATTCGAACGAAAATAATATAACATGAAAACTAATGAAAAATATTTGAAACTAACTGGGACGAGTTTGTCAGTGCAACGAGGGAACAATTTAAAAATAGGTTTTAAAGCCATCATGTTCAACTTTTGAAATATAAGTAAAACACGAAAATGCAAACATCTTTTAACATGAGCTTTACTTCGGAAAATGGAATGCGGTAATGTGATATACGTTGGGTGGCTAACTTAAGGAGATCAAATCCTACTTAGACCGGTATGGTCCTTTAACCCACAGAGAGGTTTAGGCTATCACGGTTTGATCATCCGTCACAAGCTCTTGCAGATTCCTGCTCTACAACATCAGGAGGATTCGCCCCTTCCTCACTGACAAAGCCATTAAACCCCTGGAACTTGTCCAGAAAGCTGCTGCTCACCTGGTGTTCAACCACCCCAAGTTCTCCCACAAAACTTCTGTTCTCCGTTCTCTACACTGGCTCCCTGTAGCAACTCACATCCAGTTTAAAAATCTGGTACTAGCCTACAGGGCAATGAAAGGAACAGCTCCCTCCTACCTCCAGACCATGGTCAAACCCTACACCCCCTCCTGACCGCTACGCTCTGCTACCTTGGGGCAACTGGTTGCCCCGTTACTCCAAGGCCCCTGCGGTCGATCGACACGGTCACGGCTTTTCTCTGTTCTGGCCCCGCAGTGGTGGAATGAACTGCCCTCTGACGTCAAGACAGCAGAGTCTCTGCCCATCTTTCGCGCAGGCTCAAAACTCATCTCTGCAAGAAGTACAACCACAATCCTCCCTCTTAAGCACCTATTGTATTTTTAGTTTTCTATTCTCGCACTTTGCCTTCAGCACTAGATTATGCTCTTAGTCACTTGTTGTAGAAAGGAGATACACTTGTGAGTTCTGGCAAGTAGTAGTACATTGGCTTTTCCTACGTTAAAGCAATACATCGCAATATTTGGACCTTTACAAACATGTCTGGTGCTAATTCTGCTATTAGATTTACTAAAAGTAAGCTGAATCGTCCAAACAGTCTACTCAGAAAGATAATACATTGACATTTATTACCTTTTAAAACTTGCGCCCCCGGGACGCAGCATTCAGTCGAAGTGCACATGCGCAACGTTGTGCTTAAACAACACAGTAGTAGCTAACCACTCCGGCGTCTATGGATATCATGCGTTTTTTAGTTCAATGATATCATGGCGGAGGTGAGAAAACCGAAGCGAAACATCACGGAGGAAGCCAGAAAAATAAAAAGACAATCTGATAACCTTACGACAGTACAACAGTGCACTTACTCGCAGAGCCTGTGGGGGCGCATTTCCAAGAAAACCAGAGAAAACGCTATGTATTGCTTTAAATGCAATTATTGTAAGTCATTTTGGATAAAAGTGTCAGCTAAATGACTATAATGTAATGTAATGATAACCACCCCTTCTTCTTCTTCTTCTTCTTCTTCTCATCCTCCGTATGGCACTGACTTACTGTGCGTGAGCTCCAGACTGTACAGCATGTTGTTGACACACAGTCACACACCAGACTATCTCGAGCGTGAACACTTCGGCACGTCTGCGTGTCATATTATCTACATGTACAGCAATGAGACACTTATCAGGCCAGCGAGTCTGCAGGGCACAGCTGCCCTTTTCTCTTCTCGCCTCTCCCATTCGTTCCGTTAATGTCCACTTAACATGGCGATGAAGCCTCTGGGATGGCCCATTGGCCCAGGGCTCCTGCTCAGATTAACCCCCCCATGTGACAGTCGGGCGGATCTCCGAAAAGACTCCTCAGAACACAATAACAACACTACACAGATCTGTATGATACAAGGTCTACACTACGCTACTGTAGGCCTCAATGTGGATTTACTCGATTTTTTCTGTGAGATATAGCCTATCGTGGTGTGGTTTGTGTGTGTGTGTTTGTGTGTGTGTGCGTGTCTTTGTGTGTGTGTGCGTGTGTGTGTGTGTGCATGTGTGTGTGTTCATGTGTATGCGGCCCATGTCTCTCGGTCGATACTTCTTGAGTAAAGCAAGGCCCAACAGAGCTGCTCTGTTCCCTGGCCACTGATAGACAGCACCAATCTGCAGCATACGGAATGACTCCCCACTCCCCTTGTAAACACTGGATGATAAGGCAGACAACCTTCATAATCTCTTCTGATATCCTCGCTCCCCCGTGCCCCCACACCATACACACACACACACCCACACCTTTGAGGGAATACATTACAATATGGATCGCTGACGATCGGAGGCCCATCTGCAGTTACCTCCTCAGTCTCTAACAGCCTCTCCTGTGACTGGAGGCTAGTGGAGATGCTGCTTGTTTTTTCAGCCACTTAAGCACACGCTGGACTTAGAATCCACTCCGGAAACACAGTGGGAAGGTTGATTAAATAATAATATACTATTATCAGGGTTGGGTCAGATTACCTTGAAATGCAGTTCGTTACTGAATACAAATTGCGTGGCAATTATTGCAATTAGTAACATAATCCCTTGGATTGCAAAAAAGATGCCATCTAATCTGAATACTTAAACCAGCTGGTTTACTTCAAAATATTAAAAAAAATATATTGTGTTAGGATTAGTTCCAAAATTTTAGTTCCACAAGGTTGTGTGAGTTCATCAACACCAGATCTGGACTTATAAACACATTTACTATCCAATAGCATCACAAAGATAAACAATAGGACCCATTGACTATGTAAATGTGGTCTATTTTGCACCCTGTCACCCTGTCAAGTCTGCCAAGGGCAGACTGCAGCGCATCATTCGCTTCGCCAAGAAGGTGATCGGCTGTAGACTGCTATCCCTACAGCACCTGCACGCCCCAAGGACCCTAAAATGGGCCAGAAAGATCATGGCCGACCCTTCCCATCCCGGTCACTGTCTCTTCGACCCACTCCCCACTGGCAGGAAACTGCATTCCATCCAGACCGGGTCCACACGCCACAGAAACAGCTTCTTTCCCACAGCCATGAGACTCATTAACAAGCTTGTGTCCCCAATGACGCACCCCCGCTCGACTGAATCTATACCTCTTGCACACAACCTCTGATTTGATTGACCTCCGATTGTTCCACATACTTCAACGGCACACACATTGCACACACTATACTGTATATAACATCGCTCATCTACTACACTACACTAAGCACACACATTGTTTTCCGTTTGGTCAATATCTATTCTTAATGTGTGAAGAGAAAAGGATAAGATGCTTGAAATAAGAAATGATGACTTTGACAAAGCAGTTTTGTACTTGTCAGTATTGATCAAACAGCTTTATAATTGTGGTGCTTCTAGTTTCAAGCATTATGTTACTCAGAACCAGTAATAAAATCTCAGTAACAAGATATATTTTATTAAGATATTAAGGACAAAAAGCTTGAAACAAGTGAAATGCTCTAACATAAAAACTGTCTTTTAAGAAGAAATATCTTGCCAGACAAAATCAAGCATAATTGCCTTGATTTAAGATATTTCACCTATACACTCCACTCTGTACATAGTACGTAAATTGCATTTATGCCTCCATTTTTTTTAACAGTATATCAGATTATTTTTTGCACTGTTTTTGCACTGCGCTGTTTTTGTATTTTGTATTTGCACTTTTTTCTTCTGCATTTGCACTGTCCTGTCCTGCACCCTGTCCTATGTCATCTGTAACAGTGTATGCCTTAACCCTGTCAAATTCCTAGTAGGTGTGAACCATATACATGGCTAATAAACAGATCTTGAGTGGTATGTGGACCCCCGGCTGCAACCCGGTCTCGGTGTATGGATTGCACACAGAATTTGACATGGGCGTATGGTTTGCATACAATCAATTCTGGTAAATGTCTGTGATTTGTACACAGATGGGCGAGATTGGGATGCTACGTGAAATGAGTGTGTGCATGTTTGTGCAGTACAATGTGAGCACAGGGGACGTGTAAGTGAGAGAGCCAGTGCCCTGGGTTGGTGTAAGGGGGTTGTTTCAGAGTGAACTGCTGAACTCAAACCAGTCTGTGGGAGACACCGGCTGTACAGGGTTGAGGAGTGCTGGTTTCTCTCTGGCTAAAAAGCAGAGGCTTTTAGAGGAGTCCCTTATGCCTACTCTTTGTCCTGACCTCCACATCAAAAGAAAGTTGGGTTCTCTTTCTTTCTGTAGAATATCAAGGAGGAGGGAGGCGGAGCTCCTCCGTGCCTGCAGGAGTAGTATTATGCAGCACAACTGAAACACAGTATGCTGTTGTGAACAAAACTATGAAGACCCTGGAAAACACAGATGGAAACATCAATTCAATCGAGGTTCAAGATGTTGAGGAACTTGGGAAGCTGGGATCTTGAGTTGGGTTTGGAAAGGTATCACGTCACCTCTAATGGAAAAATACAGAGCAATCAGGCCATATCAGACATATTTGGATTAGAAAAGTGAGACTTAGGTACCTGTAAATTAGGGATTATTTTAACAAAAAGGTAAAATGCATAGAGGCATGATGAATACAACCTGGTTACTTTATTTTCTAATGCATAAACAATAGGAGATAATAAAAAGTAGCATCAAGACTATATGGAAGTATACATGCCTCTAAAACTCAAACAACAGAGTAAATTAAACAAAAATGGGTGAAAGAGTTAGACTCCCAAAGACCATAGGAAGACTGGACAGAGATATCTGAGATACAGCCAACTACTAGCCTCGCGTCACCAGTCTCTCCTCGGGGAGAAGAGCCTGGTGTCTATTTACTTCACTGCCTTAAGCCCGCCCCTTCTTCCGGCTCAAGCCTGTAGAGCCCGCATCCTACTTCCGCTTGCTTTATTTTTCCTTAACCGGTAGTTCTCCTCTCTTTTAAAATTTTCGTCGGTGTTATGCCTGGTGATGCCATCGCGAATGTTATCTACTCAAAACTTCACCATGTGCAGCCTACAGTAAAAACATTACAACTACTGTTCTTCTTCCGGTCCAGACCGGAAGATTATGCGATGCGTCATCGCGCTTTCGCTCTAGACCGGCGAAACAACTGTGAACGAGACAGGCCCCAGACTAGGCAACTACTACAGACACAAGATCCTGGAGGGAGTATGGGTGGAAGAATCTAGTGTGACTCTTAATCACTCCTAAATGAACAACACTGCGGGGCCACAGAGCCAGGGCCTACTGTACAGTATGTTGGAGGCAATGTGGATCCTCAATGGCTGACCATTTCCATATCTTTTCGGCCTGTCCAAAAATACAACCATATTGGTGATAGGTGACAACTGAGATTGGAAAGATAATGGGAGAGGAATTTGACTACTCATTCATTACATTATACTGTACCTAGGGAAAGTACCAGACACTGTTCTAATTGAGGATAGGTAATTGAAGATACTCTTGGCAAGTAGTAGGAAAGCCGTAACACGTAAATGATGGCAGGTTGATCCTTCAACAGGGGACCAATAGCTAGAGATCATAAATGAAATATGTTGTATGGTAAGACTCACTTTTATTATATGGCTTAAATTAGAGAAACGTAACAGGTACTGGATACAAGCGCAAATTCGCAATACACTGTAGCTGCGACCACATAGAGTGCATGCATGTGCAGCGCGCATCTGCAGCCAGAACCCATTTTTGTGGACTAACCGACCAACTAATCAACTGACAAAGAGAGAGCTACAGTATAAAGCTACTAGTCACAACTAAAAAGAAGAGCAAGAGAAATTAGTTTATGGCCAAAATGGTCCAATTTCAAATACCTGCAATTTTCCTGTTTTTTGAGATATCTGCAAATGCTTTGACACGATACAACATGGTAAACCACCCATGCTCAGTCAGTTTCAAGTCCCTAGATTATTGTTCTAAAAAGTGATAAGCAATTTGTATCCAAATGTGTTTGTTAAGTGCCAATTGCTCTACCGTCTTGGATTGGATGAAAGGAGTATATATTAGGCCTGCTTGCGATTAATCTCGAAACTTGAACACGTTAAAAATAATTATTGTGAAATGAATCATATGGAGTAATTCAGCCAGGTAAACGCTTGTGTTAACACTCGCTGAGCAGGTCGCGCTAGAGCACGATGGTCTGAGGGAAAGTTGGTTTCATATCGGACATTCAACAGACATTGGCCGGGTTTCCCGATAAAGAACCTTCTTAAAGGACTCTTCTTAAGCAACCCTTTGTATGGGAGTTAAGAAGTACTTTGGAGTTAAGTGCTTCTTAACTCGTTCGAGAAACCCGGCCATTCACATTTGGCATGATGAGTTTCATTTAAAAAAACTTCTAGCTGGAAGTTAAGATGAAATCAGTTGTTTGCACATATTGCAGGAATGTCTTTCCACCGAGGCAAGTCAAAAAACTCTGATTCCTCTAACAAGCCTGGCTCCAGCCCCTGAATCTGAATGGCTACTAATTTGTCATGCATTTCTTTATTCTAACCCCATACATGTAGGCTATTTCATCTGCCCCCAAAAAACATGTAAATACTAGTATTTTAAACTTGTGATTAATCATGATTAATCACGGCCTATTATTGTGATTGAAACTTGATTTTGAATCTATTGGCAGCCCTAGTATGAAGGTATGATATATATAAAAGATAGAGTATATATATATATATATATATATATATATATATATATATATATATATATATATATAATTCAGGTTCAGTGATGAATCATGATGTAATTTTCCACTCTCAGCTCATCTTATCTGTGGAATAAACACAGAACACCAGTACCAGACCAATGCATTGTAACCCACAAGGTGTAAAATACTGAGTGTCCTGTATCTCAGCCTCCTCTTAACCCAAATAGGCCCTGACTAATCTCTGCGTGAATTGGCTTTCGACCTTTAGGTGACACTGACATAGAGTAGCCATCACAGCATAGTTTGAATATGATGGCAGAGTCGGAACAGCACAACACTAGCAATTGTCACAGGGGGATTCTCTTAGCACTGCTCTCTCCTGCCAAAAACGGAATTCTGTTTTCCTTCTTACGAAATCCTCCAGCATCAGTCTCTTAACAGTAGTGGTGTTGCTAGCGTGTCATCTGAAAGAAATGCTCTTTTATTGTGGTCGTCTTCAATCACAAAGAGAGGCAAAGAAAATAAGCTTAGAGAACATATGGCATCCGTAAGCACTTCCCAGATAGATGCTCTCAGCCTCTATCAGTCCGGGACCGAAATCAAGACTCCACCCACCTTGAGTGCTCGCTCGTTTGGCCGGTGATGCTTCTTCTTGCCCCCGCAGCCTCTAGAACCGCTTGGCCGGGCATCCTCTAACGAACAGATGTTGCCGCTGCAGTCTGGGAGACAGGAGTTGTTGCATTAATTCAGTCAGAGGATAAAGGCTACTTGCTAGGAGGGGAATGGGGGCGGAACAGGAGAAGCCTTTGAAGCAGTCCCGTACGGGTGTATCCGCCACGTGCTGGGGTGGAGAACCGTGATGAGGGGGGAGAACCGTGATGTGGGGGGGGGGGGGGCGTGATGAGGGTGGGGAACCATGATGAGGGGGGGGGACCGTGATGAGGTGGGGGAACTGTGATGAGGGTGGGGAACCATGATGAGGGGGGGGACCGTGATGAGGTGGGGGAACCGTGATGAGGGGGGGAACCATGATGAGTGGGGGGGAAGCAGTCCTGTGGTAGCCCTACCAAGAGACGCACTCCAATCACACTGTCTAGGGTAAGGGTTAGGTTTAGATTACACACCGCCACAACTGCACAACCTATTTTCAAAAACCACTCTCTAAATAGAACAGTTTGTCTTGTCTTATAAAACTAAGGTGGGACAATGATGCGCTCAATTGGAATACTGGGACCCAGTTACTAGCATTGGGAAATGCAGATTTTCAATGTTGCTTATGGAGAAAACTCCTGAACAAGATGAGTGTTTTCATCCTGGACCTCCAGTAGGAATTCTCCCCGCTAATCAGATTTCTGCACTGTTCTCATATTACCGTGATACATTCCAGATGCCGTCAGCCACAGATAGTGTAGCTGACGGCATGTAAGGCTCCGTGCTCTTCACCCACTCAGCATTTTACAATGAGAAATATGATTCGCCACCCTGGGAGCACGGAGGTCAGCTGTTGGCACCTTTACACCTCAACTCTTGATTGGATGCATGCTGTTTTCTTTGTCTCGCGGCCTCCCTAAGGCCTCCCATAATCGGCATGCCCTTGGGAGTGTCAGTCTCCAGAAGCTCTCTGTTGCCGGCCTGATAAAGGGCAGATGGCGTGCACGCCGCTTAAAGAGAATATGCTCGTACCGAAGGGTAAATCAATCTCAAGGAGGAGCATGCAGGAGCATGTGCCACCATTCCAACCCGCCGCATTCACGCAGAATTAGTTTAAGGTCAACCTCATCAGCAAGTCAGCAACCTCTCCGTCCAGGCAAAGGTGTTTTTATTTGCTGTAATTTCTAAAGATCAATATCAAGCAGGCAGTGACCCACAAAGGAGGGATGTTGGCAGTGAGAATGGGACTATTTTTAGAGGCATGTGTGCGTTCGTTTCGGGTTAGCGGTCGGTAGCTGCAGTTCACTTCGACCTACAATCACACTCCAGCCGGATGCAGGAATCGAGCGACTCCGGGGTCACTCTTTACTGGAGGTAGCCGTGTCGGAACTTTGCATTGGAGTTCCGGAGGTGAGGAAACGTGGGCAGAGGGTCGACACTTCCGAGAGTTTTCTCTGAGAGAGCGATGGTGGTGGTGGTGGTGGTGGTGGTGGCAACGAATGAGTCACAGCTGTGATCTAACACGGGGTGAATAGGTTCTCACACGTACTGTACTGTCTGCCACAAAAAAAAAAAAAGTTATATTAAACTTCACGCTGTGCAAAAGAGTGAATAATCGATTAGACCTGCAATAGATTGGGCAGTGAGCTGGGGCAGGATGGCGGCCAGCTGATGACATACTCATCACACTCATCACAACACAATCGCCAGTGGAGGAAGGCTGTCCTCCCTCTTCCTTCTGATTGATGGGTGGGAATGGCTGCCTTATAGCCGAGGCCCTAAGAGGCCCAGAAACTGGATCACGCTGTACCTTTCCGCTGCTTAGGGAGGAGCTCTTGACTTCAAAGCAGGAAGGCAGGCAATAAAGAATTCTTTTCTTTTTTTTACCTGCAATCGTAAGAAGGATGCTGTTCAATTATACATGTAATCCCACAGCAGGGATAACATTTCTATCTTATCTGCCAGGAGTTTGAAAGCTATTAAATAAAGCTGATGATCCCAGCCAGATAGAGATAACTGAGTGTGTAGGCTGCCACTGTAAGGAACAAGCATGTTAGAGCACCTTGAGCTGTATCAATTAGTCATGGCCATGAAGAAAATTCCAATGAACAGAGACAGATTTAGGCGATAAAAAAAGGCAGAGAATACAAAATGTTCTCTGTTCGTTAGCTACCACCTCCTGCTGGCTTCGTGTGGAGAAGGGGCCGCTCCCTGACTCATGAAGCGGGCGGAGGCTCTTAGCGCCGTTCCAGCAGCTCTCCAGCAGCTGCGGCGAGACAAAGGACGGCACGATTGCGGCTTCTACCTGTTTATTTATCTTCCAGCGCCCCCCCCCCCCCCCCCCCCCCCCCCCCCCGCACGGGGCCGCACTCCCAATGAATCACGCGTGACTTTTATTTTAACAGATTACTTCCTTTGCGGTGTGTTATTTATCAGGCCGAGCTCAGCCTCACTTACATTATAATATTGCTCGTCACTTCCTCCCATTGACTGGAGCACGGGCTAAGTTGTCATGAATAATGTATCGGTAAATAAAACAGGGGCTGTGTAGATGGAGCTGGCTGGCTGTAGTGGCTAGCTGCTGGCACCTGGCTGGAACCGGCTGCATGGTCCATTCTGTCTCCAAGTGAACTCCAGGACTAGCTGCTCCTCCCACGGAGAGAGAGAGCCAGGGAGAGAGAGAGGAGAAGTGGGGGGGTTTGGTGGTGATGTGCTGCACATTAGTTAAGCTCGGGAAGGCTGGGCCCACATCCAACAGGGTAGACAGAAGAGGAGAGAGAGGAGCAGTTGGCAGCGCAGCGTTCTGGAGCACTGAGCAAACACAGAGTACTTGAACAGAAGGCGAGGAACGGGAGGGGGCAGTCCCAAGGCTGGACAGAACCGCGTCACGGTAAACAGGACCTGTGGCCGCTGCTAAGAGGCCCTGGACAGTACAAGGGACCGGAGGGAGAAGTGGACCTACTCCAAACTGGGGGACGCAATTTGTTATCCACAAAATAATCACAATCACGGCGTGTGTGGCCTTCCGAGAAAAACGACTTGGTCGTTGTGCGCATTACGATTATGCCAATCATCCATAACGAGATTGGTCGCGTTGAGTGGGGCTCATTGTATTTTGCCACTCATTCTGTCCTCCACCGACTCCACTCATAGCCGGGTTCCAGGATATAGTCTCACCACGCTGGCAGCTCTTCCTCAGTCTTCACCTTGTCCCCTGCTGGACTCCTGTGACTGAGAGGGGTGACAGTGACACTAGTAGAGCTGTCGTGACAGATGACATGGCTCAGTGATACTGTCCCTCCCCCGCATTCCATGTCACACACCTAGCCGGTAATTGGAACTAATGGAGACTCAATGACACATTACAGTATATTTCCTGGGCTGGGTGAGTGATGATGGGATAGAGAACACACTGTTTCTCCTGTCGGTGGGAAGTTTTTCTGTGAGAGAGAGGTGGCGAGGGAAAGCAAGAGGGGGAGAGAGGGGGAGAGAGGAGAGAGAAAGAAAGAGGGAGGGAAAAAGAGAGAGTGTGATAGAGAGAGCAAGGGAAAGAGATCGAGGGGAGAGTTATTTGAAGTGACTATACAGTGTTTGGTGAATTGGGTAACAGCTGATGCTCAGTGCCTCTACTCTCTCTTTCCCACATCCTTCTCCTCCAGCCTGATGTCGGCTAATATTTTGTATGTGGGCGCGCGAAAGCATGTGTTTCTCTCCACAGCTGTTATATTCGATTAGTGATTATCCAAGGACAAGAGGAAGGAATGCAACCAGGCCTTCCATCCCCTGGTCTGGGGAGCTGCCTCCCTGGAAGTGAACTAGCAACTCGAGAGCCAGAGCCAGCATGCGAGGAACCCCCTGTTTCATTAGCAGCAGGTCTCAGCACGAAGGCCCCAGTCTAACACTGGCTTTACTATCCCAGAGGAGACACCGGATGATGGCTGCCAAAAGCAGGAAATGAAACCCTATATTCCTCCTCATCCTCCCTGTAATCCCACTCCTCCTCCTAAACCCCCCGCCCCCTGCACAACCACAACCTTCACACACAAGAAAGAGAGAGAGAGAGAGAGAGAGATTAGCGACCTGGGACTACAGCTCTGATGAGAGAGGAAGCACGGCCCGCTCCTCATCATCATCAGAGCTCGTAGTCTTCCTACTGTATACCGCCCCCCACCTCACCCTTTCCTCTACAGAACTACAACCCCCAGGAGCAGCCACTCCCCATTACTCTGGCCAGTCAGTAGGCACGCTGGTGTCTCTTGGGAGTGTGTTTGGGAAGCCTTGGTGGATCTCCTGCCCACCCGGCCTTCATCACTGAGCACCTTATTGGGCAGACCGTGTAGAAAGCGTTGTTTAGTGCTCTGTTGTGTGATTTAATGAGACGTCCAGCAATGTACTTACCTAGGGGTAGAGGGAGAGGGAGAGGGGGGTGGGATGGGGGGGAGAGGGATGGTGGGCTTTCTTCTTCCATGCTGAGCTGAGCACCTAATGATCCGCTGTGGAGACCCAGAGCCTGGTCAGGCAGGTACTGTTTGAGAGAGAGATGGAGAGAGAGACATGGAGAGATAGAGATGGAGAAAGATGGAGAGCGAGATACTGTAGGGAGTTGGAGAGAGAGAGAGATGGAGAGATGGAGAAAGAGAGATGAAGAGAGAGATACTGTAGGGAGATGGAGAGAGAGATAGAGAGTGATAGATAGTGAGAAAGAGGGAGAGAAAGACAGCAACCCAGCAACATTCTCAACTCTGAGAGAAGGTTTTATATTTCCTGTCAGTCATTGGTGGGCATTCATTTAGATGTGTCAAGCCTTCATGGATACCAAATGTAGTCCAAGATCTGCCATATTTGTGCCTTACACAGGTGTGTCAATTTGTCTGATTGCATATGATTCTATGCACTAGAGCCAATTAGACCACTTGATACACCTGTGGAGGACACAAAGATGGTAGGTCTAGGACTACATTTGGTACCCATGAATAATTGAAATATTTTCAGTGGATGAAACCGTACCAAATTATATCTTTGTGCACACTGTTAGAAAAAAAAACCTATTCGATAGAATTTCAGCTTCTTGACTAGCCAATACACTTTGCAACAGTGGAGTGTGGAGAGATGCTGCTATTATACTGTAAGTAGTCTAGCATAGCCAGACCTATCTCCACACTTTGTTTACGCTGTGCCAAGAAGACTGAGGCAATCACTTCCAACACCCCCCCTGGACCACCCACCTCTCAAGACAGGAGGGGGCAATGCTCTGGCAGAAGTTAGCGACTTTAAATACCTGGGTTCCTGGGTCAACTCATCCGAACAGGACCTTAAGGTGAGAAAAGCTCTGGCATGGAGGGCCCTGAATGGCATGAATAGTGTGTGGAACTCCAATCTCCCTCGACACATCAAACTGAGCTTCTTCCATGCGACCGGGGAGTCTGTCCTCCTATACGGCTGTGAAACTTAGACCCTGAAGCCCACCCTGCAGAACTCTCTGGATGGGTGCTACACCAGAATGCTGCGTGTGGTACTAAATGTCAACCAGAACAAGCATGTTACCAGGAAGCATCTGTATGGGGGGCTACCAAAGCTGAGTGAGAAAGTGGCATCCAGGAGAATGAAACTTGCTGGCCACTGCCACAGACATCATGAACTCCCAGCCAGCAAGCTGGTGCTCTGGGAGCCAACACACGGGCACCGATTAAGAGGATGTCCCACACCAACATACGTGGATCTACTGAGGAGGGACGCAGGAGTGGAGAGTTCTGCGGAACTGGCTGGATGTATGGACGACCGAGATGATTGGAGACTTCGCTGTCAAGCTTGTCTGAGGACGACCTAATAAATGTCAGCACTGCACTCATTACTGATCGGGGATAGAGGGGTAACTAAAAAATCACAATTGTCTTCGACAAAGTGGTTGCTAGGTTGTTGTTGTTTCACATACAGTAGTCTGGATTGAATCTGATTGGGCGGACAACAGATTTCGCCGCTACTGATTGGGCAGTAATAAACAAATGACAAGGATTATCCCCAAAGCCGACATCCGTTGAGTCAGACTATACTGTAGATAGATCCTGCTTGGTATGTAAATGAGGACATGATCAAGGACCGTTGTAGATGAGTGCAAGGACTGTTTCTCATACTAATAACCTTGACTCAGCAATGAAACCCACAGCAATTATTACAATTATATTTCATGTTCTTGGGACAGCAGAGTGTTTGTTCTCCTTTGAGCCTCCTCTTCAAGGTGTTTGTGTGTGAAGAATGCGGGCAGGTTGATGTGCGTGGGTGTGTATGTGTGTGTGTGTAATTCTGACAAAGGAAGCAGGAGATAAAGGCCCCTCCATGCTAGTACCTAGTTGGTAGTCTGTACCTGTGCTGGACGGGGCACCAGGTGACACCACCTCCCTACCAGCCTTTAATATGGATGAAGCAGGCCACAGTGGAGCTGTCACAGTGCACAGCGCCACACACTCCACATACACTAACACACCCCACCGGGGTGGGGTGGGGGGGGTATACGGTGCGTCAGGCCATGGAGGTAGTCAGCCAGCCAGACAAGACGAGGGGAGGTGAGACTAAAGGCGAGGCCAGGCTGCAGAGAGCTCAGCCAGGGTCTCAGCGGTACTTCCATATGTTTCCTCCATACACCCATGGATCTGTTGACACACCACAGCCCACAAAGGCACACCGAGAGACCCACGGCTCTTCGCACTAGCAACACTCCACTGACAGGATGGTGGTGTTTTCTGACGACTGGGGCGGGGTAGAAGTAAGTAGCCTTGAGATGGCTAGTGGCCCATACGGCAGAAGCCTATCTCCTGATTCCTTAATGTGAGGCAGCTACATGTACGTAATGATGATGTACATGTATACTTGCACTGATCGTTCCAGTATTGAACTAGCTGCAGTTTTTATGCAGGCTCTCACTGGGCTACAATGGAAGTTAATGGGGCATATGTAAATGCGTTGAAAAACTATGATGGATGTGCTTTTCTGAGTCGGTAAGCACAGGGTGTAATCTCACCAGTCTCAGTGTGCTCTCCTGTGAAATGTATCACAATCCAAATATTTTTAGTTAGGTTTGGCAAGACTTGCACATAGTCCTCTGGGAGCAGTTAAAACAAGCGCCAGGGGAATGCTTAAGTCCAAGCCATGCCAAACATGTAAAAACATTTGGATGGTGTGAGATATTACCATATTCACAGGAGAGCATACTGAGACTGGTAAGATAACACCCTGTGCTTCCTGTCTTGGAAAACCACTTTATCATAGTTTTTCCAACGCATTTACGTATGCCCCATTGACTTGCATTGTAGCCCAGTGAGAGCCGGCATAAAATCTGCAGCTAGCTCAATAGTAGAACGATCAGTGAAATTATGGTGTCTGTTTCAGGTTCATGGTAGACAGACTATGTTAAAGACCCCTTTAACCTGAAAATATGAATCATTACCTACCCCTCACTGTTGATGCAGATTTAAATTCCCTCATATTAGCTCTCTGAAATTACCATTCAAGAGCTTGTAGCCTGTAGATTCAGTGCGACGGTTGTGTCATGGCCTTCTCTCTCTCTCTGTGTATGTGTGCAACAGCCGCTGAGACAGAGAGAGAATTTTCACAGAGACTGGGAGATGAAAATGGAACCTGCAGCAGATATTAAATTATAAAGATATTAAAACAGCTCCCCGGGGGAATCGGATGCAGTGTCTATGGGGCCACAGTTTTAATAATAATAAAATATTGCTTTGGATATTCATAATAAAAACTGCATGATCTTTTTCGGTGGTGGGCTCCATTCATTT
This sequence comes from Borostomias antarcticus, assembly GCF_949987555.1. Classification (NCBI taxonomy): domain Eukaryota; kingdom Metazoa; phylum Chordata; class Actinopteri; order Stomiiformes; family Stomiidae; genus Borostomias; species Borostomias antarcticus. The sequence goes on from NC_140237.1 coordinate 28,295,409, forward strand.
TGGAGGGTTATTTATTGGTTTCTGATGCATCTGAGCTTATGAAGTGACACTCGGAGAGTGAGTTTCTCTTCATTAGCCTGCCAGGAGAGCGGTGGATGGAATGCAACTCTCATAATATGAAGAATAACTGTCCTGTGCTGCTCCTTGAGAATATGGTAATATCTCACACCCTCTACACATATCCTGCATAGATTCTCACAGTGTATTCAAGTCATGCAATTCTGACAATGTGAATTATTATTCTAAAACATTTTTGGCATGTTGCACCATACGGTACATGAGAAAACACAAAAAAACACAAAAGGATTGTGGCGATTCAGTGTGAAATGTCACTTTGTCTATGCAGAGCTAGACTCAGTCTCTTAGTGCTGTGCTCAACTAGAGACTGAAATTCGTCCAGATTTCGTTGCTAAATGTGGGTGGAAACTAGCCTGGCTTCGCCAGACCCAATTAGCAAAAAATGCGAAGGGTCTGGAAACTCACAGTTGCTTTCCGATTCCTAAGGGGTATTAACAACGGGCGTAGATCAGAATGCCTCTGGACGCAATTTGGATAGACCTACAACCAATCAGCGAAATGCCTCTACGGTGCTTCTCTGTTCTGTCATCTTATTAAACCTGCACCATATTAGATAAACGGTTGTGATTGGCATGAACAAATATCTGTTAGAGCAGATTCCGTTAGATCGGTTGGATATCCAGACTGATCTGTGCAGTGACAACGAATGTGAGCTCACGATTTTCACTGGGGATGTCTCCAGACTTTCAGAGGAGGAGATAAGCATCAGAAGTCTGGAGCAGACTAGAATAGTTTGTATGAATGTGATTTCCACCTCCTAAGGAGAAGGGTGGAGGGTTATGTGGCCATAACCTGTGGTGATAGATTGTTTCCTCTTCGACTGAGGCGTGTAGCTGGGCTAGAGGGTTGGAGCGGGGGGGGGGGGTGCTCCTCCCAAAGAGGAGAATAAACTCCTCTTATTAATGCCTCCCCCCACAAACCCCACCACCTTAACCAGATTCCTCTCATCCCGTTTTCTTCTTCTTCTTCTTCTTCTTCTTCTTCTTCTTCTTCTTCTTCTTCTTCTTCTTCTCCTTTCCCTCACCCCCCCCCCCCCTCTTTCCTCTCCTCTGATCCTTCCCTTGGCTGCATTCCGAATCGCATACTTCTACTTCTTACTACCAGTACCTACTACAGCTGCCCTTAGAAAGTATATACTTTGCAAGCAGTAGGCATCCAATTGGGACATACTACCTTGTCATAACATTGCGCCTTGAAATTTGCCCACATCTGTCGCTGTCCATAACGCGACATTCGTCTACAGCTGTCACGACTCGCACATGTGACGTACATTTCCGCTGCGCACAGGATTGTGGATCAGAATAGCCAGAAAAGCCTGCTGGCTTGCATACTGCAAAATACGACCGGATGTAGTAGGACATCCTGGTATTTTTGCCATACTGCATGTGGCATACTATGTATTGGGACATACTACATCATGTTTTGGCATACTATATAATAGGGTAGTATGCGATTCGGAACGCAGCCCTTGTGTTCTCTCCTCTCCTCCCTCCCCCTCGCCCCTCCCCTCCACTCTCCTCTCCTTCCTCCCCCTCGCCCCTCCCCTCCACTCTCCTCTCCTCCCTCCCCCTCGCCCCTCCACTCTCCTCTCCTCCATCCCCCTCGCCCCTCCACTCTCCTCTCCTCCCTCCCCCTCGCCCCTCCACTCTCCTCTCCTCTCCTCCCTCCCCCTCACACCTCCACTCTCCTCTCCTCCCTCGCCCCTCCCCTCCACTCTCCTCTCCTCCCATCACCTCATCTACCCCCAGGTTTACCTTTCAGACAGCACAGCCATGCTCCATCTTACACTCCTGCGAGGCACCTTCGCCACACACACTTACAGACATACACACACACTCAGCCCCTTGCTCAAATCCTCCTGGAATGAGCTCTGTACCCCCCCACTCCCGCCCCCACCCCCGCTGAGATCCATGCTGGCGTGAACTATAGTGGCCTTTCCATCGGCTAATGTAGACGATTTTCTCCCCGCAGAACTGCTATAATCCATCTCCCGCTTGCCGGCGAGAGCCGATTTATTGTCAGCGCACGTTAACACGGCGCTTTCGGTTAGCAACAGACACAGTGCCGTAACGGATAACGGGCGAAAATAAGATGGAGCATTCAGATTAGCTGCAGTGTCAAATGAATTGCATGCTATTGAGGGTAACCCCAGAGTGCTGAAACAATCTTTTCTTTATCAGAGCTGCTGTGGTCGGAGCGTGACAGAGAATAGATGAGATGCTGTTTTGCATGGGCAAAATCCCCCTCTGTTCTGGGTTGCAGCATACTGCTTCTCTGACAGCAAAGATGGCACACACACACACACACACATACACTCATCTTGTAGTCATCCACAATCACACATACCAACACACACACACTAATTCTGTTGGCACAAACTCAGACTAACACACTGACACACAACACTTTACTGTGCGTACGGTACACACACACACACACTTCATCTCTCTTTCCCTGACATGTATTTTAATGGGAATAGACATATTGTGCACTCTACAATATGTGTTGTGATGAAGTATGATCAGCTTGACATGGTTGGCTAAGACATGAATAAGAATGATCATTCTAATCCGTGCACAATATTACGGAGGGCAATATCTCTTTTTAATCAAGCACAGCAAACAGGAGTGATTTCCCCCGGCACTGTTGAAAACCGGAGAATGTGGAATGATATTTGCAAAGGTATAACTGAATAATTTCCTTCCTATCTGAATAGCACATTATCTGTCCTCTAGTTTATAACTTTGTAGCTTTTCTCATGATTTTTACAGAAATAATCCAATATTTATCATGGATTTTCCTGGCTCAAAATGAGGCGGAGGTGGTACCTTAAAGGAGTATTAAAGGGAAATGCATGTTTAGCCCTGTTTTAAGGTTACTTAGGATCATATACAATGCTTCAGATCAAAAAGTTGACAAAACTAGCACTTTTGAGAAAGTTGATAATTGCTCTACCATCGTTTAGGTCATACAATGACTGTGGGTGGGCACCTTGAAAAATCATTCAAAAACATGTTAAACTCTCGATTTCAAAGACAAGAAGCTCACCGAGGGGGTAATTGGTGTCCGTTGGTGTTCTGACATCAAATTCGCCGCAAAGTATGAATCCTGTAGGGTTTTATTGATCATTTTATGAAATCCATTGACTTGTATTGACGGGATCGTTGTAGATGTGTAGATCAATCCGCAGAGGGGATTCAGGAAGCGGAACTACTTACGGTAGCTATTGTTTTTGTTTATGTTGCTAGGCTACCTAGTTTGCGGAAGTTTACACACGTATGAGCTGCGATTAAATAGTTCTATGCTAAATATTTTTAAAAAGCCTTTCCAGATGAACTAGAATCTTACTTTATGGCGAATTATATGTCAGAACGCCAACTAACACCTCGGTGAGTTTCTTGTCTTTGAAATTGAGAGTTTAACATGTTTTTTGAATGTTTTTTCACGGTACCCACCCACATCCATTGACCAAAATGGTGGTAGAGCAATTATCAGACTTTCTCAAAAGTGCTAGTTTTGTCAACGTTTTGATCTGAACCATTGTATATGAGTACATAAGTAACCTTAAAACAGGGCTAAACATGATTTTCCCCTTTACTACTCTTTTAAGTGGAGGATCTGGGGGTCCTCCAGAAGGAAATTTTGGGCATCAAAAGCTTAATTTCTTGCATTCTGGTGAATTTTCTACATACTAATGTGTGCTTGATTAGCTCGTCTGCCTATTTATATTAACCTACATTATCTGATTTCATTGTGTTTATTAATTTTTAAATAGCAAACAGCGTAGAATATTTGTGAGGGCACATCAGTGCAGTGTGACTATAATGTAGGGTGTCAGGCCAAACATGTAGGCTATTTGGATCCTGCCTACACAGTCATACGCCAACTATTTTTTTGTAACTAGTTAGTAGTTACTAGTTAAGACGATGCCTAAATCGCCGTGGTGCATCCGAAATTAGACACCACTATTAGACACTAGTATGCGACTAACTAGTAGCAACTAAGAGTTTAGTCAGGGTTTAGGAGTGACTAAATGCTTGGATTTAGTCACAAGATAAGACAAACTGGTGCAACCCAGTCCTGTAGACTAGCGGTTTTATGTCAATGAATGGTGAAGAGGCTCCACACTCTCATAGAGAAAACATTGTCTGTTCCATAACCTGAGCTTGATTACTTGACAACTTGACTCAATGCTAGTTGGTCAGTGCTAGATGCTTTCGTGAAGTCAAGAGCTTTTTGTCCCAGTTCAAACCCTGTGTTTCTGCAACCCTCCTAAGTCAAGATATTGCTGTTTAGGCATTTAAGTCATGGGAGGAAAACCTTTGTTTTCACTACCACAAACGACCCGCACGCGAGTAACTAGTGAAATGTCTGAATGGAAAAAAAGGTCACACCAGAACAATTATGTGCACGGGCACAATTATGTGCGCTGGCCAAAATGCTCCCAATTATGCTCCCAATTATAGTTCGAGGTCGCACAGATAAATATTTTACAACATAAAACAGAAATCCCTGATGATGTGTATTGTCACGTCTGTGACATTCAATCCAGCTCTAATGCCATGGTGTTAATGTTGAATTGTGTGCATCATAGTCAGGCTCACTCACTAATTCATATTATTTCTGGGAATTAAAACATTTAGAGCATCGATTATGGAAAGCATAACTAGGGGCTGAACAGCTCAGCATGAAAAATCATACATACTGTACATACATACATACATACATACATACATACATAGAAGTTTGTTTGAGAACATTCTTTTGTAGAACCTGAGAAGTTTTATAAGAATGTGAAGAACATGACCTTCCCTTGGTGTCAATGGTTGTGAGTTCAAGCCCCGGGTGATGCAGAATAAACATGCTAGTGCTCATTAAAGAGATATTTTTTAATTTAAGAGGTTCTAAATAATTAGGGTCCGGGCAGAGACCCTCAGATATTTTGACATTGGAAGCTTACAGACGAATAACCATATGAGCCATTTACATTTACAGGTGTATTACTGTTTGTTACTGTTTCTTTTGACTTTTACATCAGAAGAGGGTTAAATCCATATCATTACATAGAAGACATTGAGTACTTGCAAGTGATGTATATCATTCACTCCAAATATTATTAGGAAGGTCTGTACGTCTGTTACTAGCAATCGCTCCCCCAAAAATCGAAATGCACATACACAGTACTGTATGGTTCTTCGTCTATAGACCTCATTTGCTCTGTTCTTCCTCTACCTCTTCCTCCGCAAAATGTTGCAAAAAACAAACAAACAGTAAAACAATAAATAAATAAAAAGACATCACCATTAGCGCTGATCAACTTGTTGCTGTTCACATTTTCTCTGTCTGGTAACTTCAGCCAGAAGTCCAAAAGTGTATCTGAAGACTGATGAAATATTGAATTCCCTCCCTCAAATTGATTACACTACCTATTGCACCTTCCCACTCGTAGAGGCAGGGGCCCTAAATGAAATAGCTTGAAAATCCCCTCATTCTGTTGACCCACGAGAACTATTGATTGAGGGCTATCGGACGAGCTCTGAGTTTCTCCTTTAATCACTTAATCACACCTCTCCAGGGCTGATCTACAGTGAGGCCTGCATGCTGGAGCATGAGGCGGAGCAGTCAAGGGGGAACACACCACAAGCTAGGGGCGCATTTGCTGGGCCAATGTAGACCAGGCAGAGAATAGATCATAGACAGTCTGACAGTCAATTGCCGCTAACTTTAAAAGCCCATTTCCTAACCCTTCCTATTCTATAAAAGCCACACTTTGCGAGAGCCATCTATCACTCTCTTTTTGTGTTTGCCCCTCTTTCTCTCTCTCTCTCACTGCATGAGGTTGTTTTTTTATTGATGGAAGCGTTTGAATATTTGAAAAGCCTCTCCACTGGGCATAAAGGGAAAGAGGGTCTGTTGTAAGGCTGGCATTGATCCCACTCTCACACAGTGCCCCCTTCCAGTTCTTAAAAGCCAGGGAGTCTGTGGGCCTGGGGGGCAGCTCAGAGCATGTTCGTCTGTGGTGAAATGTCAGTGGCACCCAGCTCTCTAGGCGGTTTCAGGGGGCACATCACACTCATGTCTGTCATCCATCCCTCTAGCTCTCAACCGATACAGAACAGCCGGGTTAGCATAGCCGCTCTGCTAACCTCTTTAAAAAACTGTATACATGCTGTAACTGTGTTTGGAGGACAACGTAAGGCTCTTCGGGGGGTGTGCCTCCTTATTAAGTGTGTGCGCTCTGCACTGTCAGAAAGCTGCTCATTAGTCCTGTAAGGTCTATTCAGAAGGGCACGAGTAGATTCAGGAGACCCTAGAGAGTGTGATTAGCGTACTCTGTATAATGAAGCCCCCAGCGGGATGGGCAGAGGTCGGGTGTCGTGTTTGTGAATGTGTCCGCGGGCGTGGACCCAGAGCTGGCGAGGGCAGATCGGACCGGGGCTAGCAGGCTGGGCTCAGCCGCCCGCGGGCGCTTTCCACACCGGTTGCTTTAATGCTCGTCCAAGAGGGCATTCCCCGGCAGACACAGATGACCTTTCCCCAGCGTGGCGCCGCAGGACGTGGGCTCCGAAATGCCACGCTGCAGAAGATCACCCATGCTCTCTTCTTTATTGATTTTCGAGGCTTAATGTCCTCTTCACGCGATGGTGCAAGACCGTTCTTATTGTGCAGAAGAAGTGCTTTATCAAAAAAGCCTTCTTCTGTCAAATCTCTGTGGTCCTTTTGATGTTTAACGCTCAGCTCTTGTCGGTCTAGAAGCAGGATGGCGTCTCTTGATCTTGACGTCTTTTGATCACGACATGATCTGCCGGACTCGTCAGGGACATGGAGGGATATGACATTACTCGCTTTTAAATGAAATGTTGAGCCAAACTGTCTGGTCTCAGTTTATCATCAGGCCTGATGAGAAAATTGGATAGATATACCTGCCTGCAGTTTTTTACAGGAACAAATATGAGTATAACGTGCTTTGTTAGCCCTGAGGTGCCAAGTCACCCAGGAGGTGGCAATAATGTCAAGGTTAGTGCTTACCAATAATGAAAACGATCTCATTTCTGCTTATCTGACTTATCTGGAAGCAATTTGGATAACTAAACAAAGTTCTTGCGATGTTTGCTCCATTACCTTGTCCCCTGGGTGTGTAAAAACAATATATTTCTCAGGACACAAAACATTGTGTGTGTGTGTGGGGGGGGGGGGGGGGGGGGGGGGTTGTCGGCCTAAAGTGCTGCATTTGGCTGAGGGGAAACGCGACGTACAGTTTAATGTGAAAAGTGGACAAATAAGAAGAAGGGCTCTACAGTGCAATTTGTTACAGGACCTGCAGTGTATAATGGAACTGCAGTGTATACAGAGCCTTAATGAATGATGCCTCCTAGGTTTCATTTGCAATTAAGGTTAATTCGAAGATGTACAGTCTCCTTTAATGTTCTGTGGCTGGTGAGTTATTAGGTACTCTATGACAGAAGGACACCCAGTGGACCAGAGCTGAACACACATTCCAGTTGAGGGTAATGGGAGGCTGTAGTAATTAGCTTATGTTCTGTCTCACATTATGTTAGGGATGCCAAATGTTTCCTATCAGTCAGCCCCATAGATGGGTTGTGTGTACAGGTACTGTAGAGTTACTTCAGGTGGCTCTGGTCTTCTGCCTGTTTAGGATGATACAGCCCGACTATGTACATCTGAAAGCCAGTGATGCAGGAGGGGAATTAGTCATCCGCAATTTAACCCGGTGTGATGTGCGTGTGTGTGTGTGTGTGTGTGTGTGTGTGTGCATTGCCGATTTTATAGGGGGGGCAGGGGGGGCAGCCCAACCCCCTGATTGGACAGCCCAACTCTGCTCAGATTCTTAAAAAAAAAAAAAAAAAAATCTTCTTTTTTTTTTACTAATTAACACAATTATTAAATACATAATTGTGGTTTGTACCAGTTTGTGTTAGATCATCATTAATTTTAAAAGTGTATTTATTACTTAAACTAGGCTACCTTTAAAAATATATATATATTCATAATCCACTAATGGCACAACTCGTCTGTCGAAAAATATGAGATCTGACTGTACTGCTCAGTGCTCAACAAGCTACAACTAGCCAACCTGCTCATAATGGCAAAAAGAGCTATAAAAACAATTTACCACTTCTTCATAAAATAAAATAAAATCTGGCAATGCTAATGAAGAAGCTACCACTCGAAATGACAGCGCAGCAGGTGCAATCAAATGCAGAAGTGCTCCAGAGGCTATCGGAGCTAGCACTAGCACTAGCAACATCACCATCGGCGAGGAAGCTAGCACCAGCAGGCAGTTGCAGTTTGATGTTGTGATGTTGGGTATGGCCTAGTGCTCGGTCATAAAGTCATATTGACATGCTTGTGGTGTCTAGATGAAGTTTGATGCGTTGTACATATTGAATTGTCATACGGATTTCTCATTAGCATACTGTTCACAACTGGTATTCTTTGTAAATAGATGGGACGAGACGGCAGAACAGTTTTTTTTTTTTTCTCACGTCAAAATGTTGCCCCCCCTACTCTCAGAGGGTAAAATCGCCTATGTGTGTGTGTGTGTGTGTGTGTGTGTGTGTGTGCGTGTGTATGTGTGCATGCGTGCGTGCGTGCGTGCGTGTGTGTGTGTGTGTGTGTGTGTGTGGTGAAGGGGAGGTCGCTCTCTACTGTGTTTTTGGTTTTGAGCTCCATTTCCTCTTGTTATAATTAGCGTTGTATGGCTTGTTCATTTAGAGCATTCCTAATGATAGACCTTTTGAAGAACAGCTTTGCTCAGTTTGTTTGATCTTATGAACAAAATTCAGGCAAGCTGATGAGAGTATGTGATCCCAATCCCAATGTGATCTCTTTCTGAAAGCTGTTGCATTTGACAAATACAACGATTAGTTTATGAAATAAAATTGCATCAAAACACACCACAAAATGTATTTAAAAAATACTATAACCTTATAACATGGCTTATAATGCTAAATTACGAACCTTTCCTTTAAAGGATCGGGATCTACATAGTTGAGAGTGCTTAATCAAAGTGCCATAACATTCAGCTGCGTGGCCACACTCAATAGGAGACCCTCATTTCACGCTGACACGTGGGTGCAATTATAGCCCGAACACAGTGGGGGATCATTCTGATAAAGTAGCGCCTGACACAGGCACTCTCTGACTCTCCTGTACCTCCGCATCAGTGCCTAATAGTGTTATTGAGACTGTAAATCTGTTCCACTCTCTGTATTGGAAAAAGAAGACATAAATTAATGCAAGATTAACAATGACAGACCATGAGAAACATGTGGCAATGGGACTGGCATTGCATGCTGGGAGCATTCCCCAGCATCGTTGAAACCAAGGTAGATTAATTACAGGTAGTAAAAAAAAAAAAAAGAATATATATAGACACATCTTACTCCAGGTGGTTTTAGTTCAGATAAATTATAGAATTACCTCCGTGAATAACATTTACATATCAGTGAGCAGTAGCCTTGTGTTTTCAGTCATACTGTAGACATCCTACCTGTCACTTGCTGCATTACCATTTTGTATTGAAAAACGGTAGGGTGGATTAGTGTACAGTAGCTCATTCAGAGGATTAGTGATTATAAACTCATTTTCAACCCGGTCTTGATGTAGCTCTACATCTCTTCAGCGGTACAGTGAAGCGTGTCATTTATTCATCACCTGGTCTACTCTGCCATAGTATGCAGCCATTGAGAAGGTCCAGGAGCTGCAAGAGTAATAGGACTTTAAGTGGTTGTCATTAATAACTGCTTCCTGTCATCTCTAAGGCAGCTGTGGGCCTGCTAGTCTACTGGCGTGGGCGGGCGCTGTCATTAGATCACCTTCCTCTGGGAGCGCTAGGCCCACCTTCCTCCCCCATAACTGTAGCTCCGGCAGTGACTGCGAGTCGTCACCGTTCATGTCAATCACCTGGCTGACAGCCCGGTCGCCTGGGAGCTGACCTCACGTCTCCTCCATGTTGGCATTGAAGGTACGGCAGACGGGTGGATATTACCGCCACAGACGGACAGCGGGGAGATTAATGGATTGCTGAGCAGACACGGGATGGCCCGTTATCTTGCTTACTACTTTTTGTTTTGTTTTGTTTTTCATGGATGAGTCTCAATACACACAGGTGCAATAGGTAAACAATATAGACATATAACACATTTTTAAGCGTGTTCATCATTTTACTTTTTAGGTCACACGTGGCATGGCCATCTCTTTCTCTCTCTCTCTCTCTCTCTCTCTCTCTCTTACTGTGCGCTGATTCACTCCCGTCAGTCTTCATGAACTACAGTACATTGGACAATGGGCAACTGTACAGAACAGTTGTCCATTGCATTGTCAGCCAATGTGGAGGCTCTTTTCAAACGGGAGACTACCATTAAATAACTATGACCTCCTATTGTGAAAGAGCCCGTGTAACTCATAGACAGACTTGCTCCACTTTACCAGAAAGCAGAGGCGCCGTCATCAGTAAGACTTGCTTTTCATGCTACATCAGACCTGTCAACCAGCCCTGGGAAGAGATGCTGCTGCAGTCTTTCAGGGGGCTCAATAAGATGATGTAGTGATATTTTACCAACCAATAAGCAAAAACAAGCTTGTGTGGGCTGCCATGTCACAGTATGATACCTATATATACGCTACATCAAATTAAACGTTAATTAAGAAATAGAGCAACAATTACCCTTCCCTCTGACTCTGAAAGACACTTGACCCAATTCTGGGGGGAGAAATACATCACGCACATTTGTGCGAGTCTGGATGCGCAATAAACGCAAAGTGCCTTATGTAAGAGCCTCAGAGGACTGGCTGAGAATCAGATGCTTCCTCCCGCTCCAGTGTGGACCTGAGAGTCAGAGTGCTACAGATGGCCAGAGAGTACCTCACCCCCAGGTAAAATCAGCAGACAGAAGGTCGAAAAGTGCTCCTGAGATCTCCTGGCGTGATTCCTATGGACAACTCTCTCTCTTTTTCTCCCACTCTGTCTCTCTCTCTGTATCTCTCTCTCTATCTGTCTGTCTCTCTGTCTCACTCGCTTTCTCTCTGTATCTTTCTCTCTCTCTGTCGCTCTCTCTGTATCTTTCTCTCTGTGTCTCTCTTTCTCTTTCTCTCTGTCTTTCTCTCTGTATCTTTCTCTCTCTGTATCTTTCTCTCTCTGTCTCTTTCTTTCTCTCTCTCTCTCTCTGTCTCCCTGGCTCCACAGCACAGTGTGGCAGCGTTACCTGGACCGGAGCTGAGATGTGGTTCTGCTCCGCTGCCTGAACTCCATAGGGAGTGGAGATGGAGCAGAGCAGAAGAAACCCCCAGGCTTCGGCCTTCGGCCCTCTAAGCCTTATCTCTCTCCACACACACACACACACACACATACACACACACACACAACCATAGGGCCCCTAAGAGCACAACACACCCGGCTAGCCACGTAGTTACAGTGGGCTGTTTACTCAGACAGCCAAGCCACTCCAGTGGAGGCTTTCACAGAGCGCTAATGAAGCATCAGGTTCTACACGGTTGAAGCCTTCATGACAGAACCGCCCACTGTGTGTGTGTATTATTAACATCCAGATCTCCTAACCATCCATTAACGCTAGCCTCTGCAGGTGAGACCATAGATGTAATGCAAACACCCAAATCACGTGTACACACACACACACACACACAAAGAGGCGGCAATGTCTGGGTGAGAAACACTAATGGATAATGACAGCCTTTACAGCAAGAGACTGAGCTGAGTCACTCTGGACTCGCAGGCAATGAATAAAAGAGAGAGTTCTGCTGTGTGAAATCCGCTCGATGGATTTTACTTGATACCTCGTGTTATTGCCAGTCTCACAAGGTAGGCCGTCTCATTAAAACACCACTGAGTGTTGCTGCAGACTGAATTCTGTGATTGGAAATTGGACTGGTTTGGTTGGGGCAGAGAGAATTAAATTGATGTTTTCCTTTTCATTTTTTCCTTGACGGATTATCATCCTGGCTCTCATCCACCATTGGAGTCGGTTGTTAGTCTCAAGCCAGACAGCCAAACAATGGGATACACTGAGATACAGAGCTGCCACATGTGAAGAGCTGTTTGCTGACAAGACTCCATCCTCTTACCAGAAAAGAAAATACCGGAAATGTTCTCCATTTGCCAAGACTACACAATTTGTATAATTTTGGGGTTCTGCAAAACCATCCCCTCATCTCATCCCCTGCCCCTCCCTGAGTCGGCACCATTCGAACCCATCAGATGCCGACAGCACTGGTGAAGCTCTGTCCTTCTAAAGAGCGCAGTCTGGCCAGGTCGTATCCGTTGTTTGTTTCAGCACCATAATACGCCATTTTTTTATATTCCCTCATCGCCTCAGATACAAACAGTTCTGACAGAGGGCCAGATGTCTCATTTGTGTGATTAACCTACCTCTTCCGCGTTCAACCGGGCGAGCTTGTGAAACCTGCCCTTTTGCATCTTTTAAGCGTCATTATTTTTCTCTTGCGCTTACCGACACTAAGATCGGGGACCAGAATTCCCTGCCGTGTCAGGAGTGACACATGAACCGTCGTTTGCAATTATTCGCCGTGCACTCTGCTGGCTGTCAAATCAGCGACGGAGGATACAGAGGCGCAGCGCTCACCCGCCTCACTGACACTGACGGCGAGGGCGCGGCCAGGACATGAGGCGATTGAGCATTTTAAACGCCAAACCGGGGTTGATCAGACGGAGAGAGAAATGTGTGGAACTGCAGCCAGGAGGACGGCAAGACGGCTGCCAGAGATTAGCAGTAGGAGACTGATTCCTTCTAGGTTGATTCCCCCCCCCCTCACCCCCCCCCCCCCCTACACACACACACACACATTAAGGTCAACAACACCTCAGCGTTGACGCTAGCTTTTCAGAGATATTTTTGTTTTTTGTTTACCCCTGTATACGCACATCACTGGGCCTGCCCGTCTGCCTGCAACCCACCCAACCTCAAAGGCTCCACGTGTATCTGTGTGATTCACGCTTCTAAACAACACCTCGGCTCCAGGTCCCGGGAGAAGAGAGACACCTGACGTGTGTGTGTGTGTGTGTGTGTGTGTGTGTGTGTGTGTGTGTGTGTGTGTGAGTTATTTCAAGTGTCAGAGAGCGTCAGTCAAACAGACAGCACCGCGCCGCGTGGTACACACACACACACTCACACACACACACACGCGCTGTTCTCATTAGCGGTGGGCTCTGGAGGAACTGAGTAAACGGCGCTCAGCTCTGCTGCTCAGGCTGTCGCTCGTCATCACCGGGCCGGCCGGGGAGCAGAGAGGGAGACGAGGATGTGTGAAAGGTATTCTAAAAATGAAGTTACCAACATCATCATTAGCAGTAATTGCCATTATTTTCTACAGTACCCTCTGAAGAGTAATTGTAACTATAGAGTAGCAGCAATACTGTAGTATAAGCAGTAGCAGTATTGGTTTGGTTTGGTTTTATTTGAAAGTTTAGAAAGTCAAAAAAAAAAATGCATACACCCAGAATCACCCACTGGTACACACACGCACCAGAAAAATGGACCACTGTTTGACATTCTCAAAACTAACGAGGAGGATATATTCCACTGTGGTCCTCTTGAGACTATAGGTATTATAGCTGTTGTTTATCTACACAGGGGAAAGAGGGAAGCAGAAGGAAGTTTTGTGTTTGTGTGTGTGTGGATGTGTGTGTGTGTGTGTGTGTGTGTGTGTGTGTGTGTGTGTGTGTGTGTGTGTGTGTGTGTGTGTGTGTGTGTGTGTGTGTGTGTGTGTGTGTGTGTGTGTGTGTGTGGATGGGAGGGTGGGGGGCAAAGGGCTGTTGGAGCGGAATGGAGGAAAACAGACTTTGGGGGATGAATGCGAGCAAAAGATGTACAGAACAGTGAAGAGGGAAAGTGAGGGTACCGGAGGGAATGTAGAAGGAGCGGTCTGAGAGAAAGCAGGGGAGAAAAGAGGAGAGGCTTCTGGCTAAAGACGGGAAAACAGAACGGTGTAGAGTGGTGTTGAGGCAGGGGTGAATTGTTGGAGCCCAGAGGTGAGCTTCTTCTGAATCCATTTCTGTGCTCCAGCAGTTGGACAGGGAGAGCGTCTAACAGAGTGAAGCCCCTCTCCACTCTGGCTCCCATTACTCTGTATCCAACCAAACTCATAAAGGCCGCTTCTAACGTCCGCTTCTGACAGCTAATCGATCCCGAGCGGTGCCTGTGCATAGGTCAGTGTCAAGGAGCAACACCAGCACCCAAGCTACGTTTCGACTTCCCTAATCCCATCGCACCTTCAAACGTCTGGGATGTTTGGGGAGGATGCATAGCCTGGAGAGAAGGAACAGTTCGCACTTCACCCTAAGTAACCCTCGGTGCCCCGTCTCCGCGGGGATAACAAACTTGAACCCGAGTCAATGGAGCGTTGAAGTGGATCTATAGATGAGCGAGCGGCTGGCACAGTTGCCTCAGCGCTCACTTAGCATTCAGCCATTGTTGCTCGGCTCTGCTCACGTCCGCCCTCATCAGCCTCTGCTGTAATCAATGGGCAGGCTGACAGGACACCGGGGGAGTGCGTGCGAACACAGAGCTTAGTTAAAGCTGAGAGCCCAGCGTAAACAGTGACATGGCCCATTTCAGTCCCAAATCTCTCCACAAATAGGGGTGAACATCAGAGCGCGGCGGCTTAACAAAGACACAGCAGAGGATGATACCCTCTGCCGGACCCCCCCCCTCCCCACGCCACCAGGCACTAGACCACAGACCCTGCCTACTACAGTATGAAGGACAGACGGCCCCATTGACATTGGACCTTGATCCTCTGTCTGTGTTTTTCTCAAAATTATTCTATCATCATCGTCCATTTTGTGTTCTCTTTCTCCGGATGCTGAGATACCGGAAGGGAGTAGCCAGCCAGTCTCCCTGCCTGTACGACCTAATTTCTGGACCTCAAGGGTCTTTATTGGCCACACATGACACACACAAACGCATGCGAGTGAAGGGCGACACAACACACACACACACGCACATCTTCAGGGGTCGAATTTATCCTCTGCATTTCTCCCATCCAAGCCGTCCTCCTCCAGGGGCAGCCAGGAGCAGTGGGCAACCTTGATAGTGGCGCCCGGGGACCAAGTCCAAGTGCTCAGTCCAGGTCCTGGTCAGGGACCGGTCTGAAAAGCATCTGTTCTTCTGCATGTTTTTCATATTGGGGTTCTTTGGGAGGAAACCCTCGTGAACACGAGGAGAACACACAGATTTCTCCTCATCTCTGGCTGTTCGCCAAACACACTTTTGACAAACTAGCGCGCGGGAAGCATCCTACTCTTTTGAGCTTTTCGCCGCCATCTTAGCCGTCGTCGACGAGAGAACACTCGTAGGTCAAGAGCTCCCTGGCATCCTAATCAGACACCATGTACCAATTAAAGACTCCCGTGCATCTCTGCCGCCATACATCACTTAACCCGTGGAGTGGGGCTGACAGCTAACATTTTGTTTACACATCCCAGCCTTCGCGAGCTGCCAAGCCTCATGTGAGGCGTTCTATTAACCCCACCCTCCTCCCAGAACACGAGGCAGTAACTCGCTGTTTCCATGGAAATATGCCTTAAGAAATCTTCCTTACCTTAAACTTGTTACTGTATGTCGCCTAATAAGCGATGATGTCATGGCGCTAGAGAGCTACAGAAGAACAGCTGGGATGCCTTGAGGCGTGAAACTAAAGGACTCTGAAAACAGTCTCTAGGCCTCGATGCTGAGGCACCTCCGACATGATGAATAGCCCTCCACACAGAGATTTCAGTTTTTAATCTCACAGAATGTTGATGTGGCTCAATGTGCTTTGCTAGTAACTCTGCAGAAGAAACGTATGAGCCAAATTATGTATCATTTATGTCACATGGTATACTATTCAATGCCTAGGGCATATATAATACTACATTGTAGCTAATATTTTCTCAGCTAACTTGATTTTCGCTTATTAAGACTGTACAACCCTGGCGGACGGCGATTTATGAGACCTGTCCAATCGTTGACCTTCAGCTGAGGTCAGAGGTCGAGAGATCGGAGCCAATACATCCCAGCACACATGTAATTTATGTGTTCGCTAATAACATTATCCTCGCCTCCAGGCTCAGAGGTGCCGTAAAATGGAATTGGGCTTAGAGTCAAATTAGGAAGTGGCCCCAGAGAGGTCACACAAATAGCAACATGTTTCGGCTATGTTGTTGACCCTCCTCACACGATTTCTTCTGTCCAGGTAGTAGGCTGTGCCAGTGTCACAAAGCAATCATTTGTGGGGCTCAAATTTTTCAGAATATCCTTACTGAAATGCTCCGTCAGCAAACCTTCATCACTGCTCCCAGACCTTTTTCCCTCTCTGTATTCAGTATCTCGCCTCGCCTTCACAATTCACTTTTACGATATTCTCCTTTTGATCGTCTCATTCTCATTCATTCGGCATTTGAAGATACTGTACTAATGTCCTCAAAGGCGGGCTGGGGCCCCATTGACCCCTGAGGGCCCCACACCACTTATCGTAATAAGTCTGATCCAGTTCGCTCGCCGTCAGACCGCATTCATCACACCGGCGTTCCCAGCGACACAACGCCTCCCATGGCAGACAGGCCTCCAGCAGCGTCTCCTGAAGGGTGGAACGTTTAGCCATCTATTACTACAACCAGAACATCAGTGGGCCCGAGCTCACAAGCTAATATATCTGCAATGAAAGAGCTTTCCACTGTCTAACCACACCTCAGCGCCAGAGAGCTGGGCCTGCTCTATTCCCGCACATCAGAGGCGTGTGTGCTTGTGTGTGTGTGTGTGAGAGAGAGAGAGAGGGGGGGGGGGGCATTTGTGTGGGTGTGTGGAGCAAGCCCAGACTGCAGGTGTGGAGAGGCAGGAGGCCAGGCAGTGTGGGTCAGGGGCTGTGTGAGCTGAATGTCTGATGAAAGGTTAGCGCGTTGCTACCGCTGCCACAGGTGGAGAGGATCGGAGGGGGTGGGCTGGCTTCTCGCTCCTGGCTCTCATCTCCCTCTGGGTAAGAATAGACATTTAAGAATTTCTACCCATGTGCACAAGGTCGCGGATCCTTCATTTAACAAGCTCATTATTTTGCCGTTTCTGTTTCTTTTTTGTCCTGCACTACTCCTCGTTGGATGCATCTGTGTGGGCAAGGGAGAGAGGGAAAGCGTTTGATGTGCCTGGCTATTGGGAGTCATAGAGGGGTTTAGCAGAGGAGGTATTGGGAGTCATGGAGGATTCTTACAGAGGAGGTATTGGGAGTCATAGAGGGGTTTAGCAGAGGAGGTATTGGGAGTCATGGAGGATTCTTACAGAGGAGGTATTGGGAGTCATGGTGCTTTCATGACTCTTAAGATAACACAGATGTCCTGCGTGAATGAGACTACGGTTGAAGGAGAACCTTGTGAGGCTGAAGGTTGGAGCTGGGGGAAGGCAAAGTTGTCCTGAAAAAGCTAAACTTGGCAGCCAGACACATCCCAAGGAATCAAAACTTAATTTCAATTTGGGCCGCAGTGCCAAAGATTTACAAAAAAAGAGCCAAGAAATATGTGTTAAAGTCACTGAAAGTGTCCCAGTTCCATGCTTTATATCAAGACAGATAAGGGATATGGCCTCAATACACTCATTTGATCCACTTGAAATAAGTACACTGGTAGAAATGTATTCTTTCTTCCCTGTAAGCAGAATTTCAGAGGCAGTTTAGCTGCACCTCATAAAAGTAAAGGCAAATTTCCAACAATTTATCATTGTTACTCAGCCTGGAGGGGAAATCAATAGCATGAATAGTTAGACTGAGTGTGAAATTGACCGAGTGTGAAATTGCAATCAAACAACAACGAATCTCGGTCTCAAACCAAATACCTACTTGGTCTCGAACCAAATAAAAGATGTTTACAAAAACTACTCAAAATTATGTTTACAGAAGTTTACATTGTATCCAGTGTGGTCTATCTCACAATATAAAAAAAGCACCAGTATTTTTTATCCTGAGGCATTCAGTGAGTGAGAGCAACATTTGCAACATTTCATTCCCAGCACAGAAGGCCAGGCTTCCCGTTGAGACATGACTGTGTTTGCAGGCACATCATTTAGGTAGCTGAAAGAGCGTGCAAATCTCCATGGAATAACCAATGTAGACCGGGCAGGAAGCGGCCTATCACCAGAGATCCACACAGGAACGAGTGATGGTTCTGCACAAAGCAGAATCCGTAGCAGCCGAGATCTCGCGGAGTGACAGTGGCTCCGACATCCATCCATGATACCACAGCCCCCGCTGACAAAAACGCTACTTAGCAGAAAGCAATTAGAGCCTCTGAGATTTCAATTAGGAGCTTGGTGGGGCCCCTGGATCAATATGAGAAGCATGTATCTCTAATGATATAGCCCGAGCTACAAGCACTAACTACAACAGTCTAGCAGCGATATCGCTCTGTGTGTGTGTGTGTGTGTGTGTGTGTGTGTGTGTGTGTGTGTGTGTGTGTGTGTGTGTGTGTGTGTGTGTGTGTGTGTGTGTTTGTGTACGGAGCAAGCCATACTCTGGCCCAGAAATGACACGAGTGTCCGGTCATGTAAACCGACGTCACAGATCCACACCCTACAAGAGGCATCCACACACACACACACACACACACACACACACATTACGGGAACGTGCTTAAGTGTGTGGCAGACCCCACAGCTCTCAGTTACGAAGGGCCATTGGCCAGATCTGGGTCTCCACTCCCCCCCCCCCCTCTCCCAACCGGGTTCCCATCACTTCCAGGGGCTCAGATTGGAAGTGACAGGCCACTCAGGCAGAGGTGTCTGGGCTCCCCCATCAGACACCATGCGGCCTCTGCCACATCGTCCTGTCAGTCTGATTGCCCATCAGGTCGGGGGAGAGGGGTGGGGGGGGGGGGGGGCATCAGAGGGGACCCTGGCAATCAGGTGATGAGATGTCCAGCTGGAGACAACGCCAACGCACACTTAATACAGTCGTCACCACCGCCACCTGCCACGGCTGCTGATAGGCCCGCCGCCTGTCTCTCTGCCTCTGCTGCAGCGCCGGCAATCTATGTCATCTGCCTGCCTGCCCCAACAGAACAGACAAACAAACAAACAAACAAACAAACCGCAAAGTAGTTACCTTGCTTTCTCCATCTCTCTCTTACTCTCTCTCTCTCTCTGTCTCTCTCTCTCTCTCTCTCTGTCTCTCTCTCTCTGTCTCTCTCTTTCTCTCTGTCTGTCTGTCTCTCTCTCTCTCTCTCTCTCTCTCTCTCTCTCACTCACTCTCTCCTGCTCTCTTTTGCTCTCTCTCACACACTCTCTTACTCTCTCTCTCTCTGTCTCTCTCTCTCTCTCTCTGTCTCTCTGTCTGTCTCTCTCTCTCTCTCTCTCTCTCTCTCTCTCTCTCTCTCTCTCTCTCTCTCTCTGTATTACTAGGACACGTTTGAGGTCTCATTATGCAGATGTCCCTGGCCCAGGTCATCCCGGAGCAGGGTAGATCCAGCTCTCAGTGGTGGGGCTGCTGTGCTGTGTAGGGTTAGATTAAGTGCCAGGTCTTTCCTTTTTTTACTTTTTCAGGCGTTCCTACCTTTAACAAGACTAAACAATGTCTTGTTTACTTAAGTGCTGATTTTGGTCTCTCTCTCTCTCCTTCTCTCTCTCTCTCTCTCTCTCTCTCCATCCATCTCTCTCTCTTTGTCTCCAGGTGGGAATCTCAGAGGCACTCCACGGCAGTCCAGAGAGGTACGCTGCTACTCCCCACTTTCCACAAGAGACAGAGAGAGAAGACAGCAGTACGAGAGAAAGAAAGAGAGGCCAAGAAAGAAAGTGTGTTAGACCGTCTGCTTTGTAACGTGAGCGTCAGCCCTGATTCTCTCCCTCCTGATAACATCGGTGTAGAGTGTCTGACCTCCCACCAGTCAGTCAGGAGTAGCCTAGCCAGGGGCTTTCTGTCTGGCAGGAGATCCAGGGGATAAGAGCCTCTATGGAGGATCACAGGTGGGGTTCCTCTACCCTATCCTCCCCTAGCGGCCGGGTACCCAGTCTCAGACAGACCAGGCGAGAGAGACCAGTAACCTGGCTAGCTATGTTAGGCACGTATTCTCTCTCTCTCTCTCTCTCTCTCTCTCTCTCTCTCTCTCTCTCTCTCTCTCTCCTTCTCTCTCTCTCCTTCTTCTCGACCCCCTCTCTCCTGGCCTGCGTTTGCTCTCATTTCCTGCGCTGTGATCATCAGCGGAGACGAGAGCGTTTACGTTCACGGGGATCACGTGGGCGTCTGGTGCGGCGCCATCCGTCTCACGAGAAACGGCCCGAGGGGAACCACTCCCTTCCTCTCTCACACACCTCCTAGGACGGATCTACAAGTCAGAGAGAGATGAGATGAGATTCATAGCAATCCCATCACCTGATTCATTGTCATATTAAGATTATACATCCAGTCCATTGGCTTTATGGCACTATAATGACTTTTAATTGAAATAAAATGTCAGAATGCATGATAGCCCCAGGCACAAACTTCCTGAGCTAATCAGGCATTAGATGATTCTAATTTAGATTCCCCATTAAGTGTTTATAAGACATTTATACGACATTACAGCTCAGTTTATTGGTAGTTATCAGGAGGATGTGGTTTCTGTGTTCCATCTCAACCAGAGGGGCAGAGAGAGTTGGTCCGGATGTAGTGAAACAGCACCACCAAGTGGTGAGGTCTAGGTACTGAAGAAATCCTCAGAAATCATGGTCCTGTTTTCTCTCAAGTTTCTCAAATTTCACAGATTGTAATTAACCTATTAAGCTAATGAAGAACACTGAAGAAAACAGACTTCGTATTATTAAGAAATAGAGTAGCTGAAGTTATTGAATGTTTGACTAAACTACTTGAAACTTCAACGACAGCAACATACCTAAAGCAGACCTGTCTTGTCCTTGTCCCCTAGACCCTGTGTACACGGGACCGCGAGGGCGCGCGTGCGGACTCAGGCTGGGACCAGAGACCGGCGGCCGAGAGCCTCTCCAGCCCCGTACCCCCCATGCAGTTCCCCGCCTTCGAGAGGGTCCGGCAGATGGCGCCCCCTGGCTCCCTGGAGCAGGGCGTGGGGGGCTTCCGGTCCGTCAACAAACACCACCTAAGGCTCCTGAAGACCAGCTTAGCAGCGAACTCCTCCTCCTCTTCCTCCTCCTCTTCCTCCTCCTCTCTCCCCCAGGAGAGCTGGCAGAGGCTCTCCGGTGTGCAGGAGGCGCGGAGGAGGCTGCTGAAGGAGGTGTGCGCCAAGTATAAGAGCAACGTCTCCAGGACGGTCACGCCACACCACGTGTCCCGCATCTACGTGGAGGACCGGTACAAGCTGCTGTACTGCGAGGTGCCCAAGGCCGGCTGCTCCAACTGGAAGAGGATCCTCATGGTGCTGGCCGGCCTGGCGTCCGCCACCAACCAGATCGCGCACGACGCCGTCCACTACGGCAACCACCTCAAAACCCTGGACAGCTTCAACCGGGAGGGCATCGCCCGGCGGCTGGAGGCCTACACCAAGGTGCTGTTCGTCCGCGAGCCCTTAGAGAGGCTGGTGTCCGCCTTCAGGGACAAGTTCGAGAACCCCAACACCTACTACCACCCGGTGTTCGGCATCCCCATCATCTCCAAGTACCGGGTGAACCCCTCCAAGGAGGCCCTGCGGACGGGCAGCGGGGTCACCTTCCAGGAGTTCATGCAGTACCTCCTGGACGTGCACCGGCCCATCGGCATGGACACGCACTGGGCGCCGGCCAGCCAGCTCTGCAGCCCCTGCCTGCTGGACTACGACTTCATCGGCAAGTTCGAGACCATGGAGGAGGAGGCCAACTTCATACTGCGGAGGATCGGCGCCCCGGGGAACCTCACCCTCCCCAGTTTCAAAGACAGGAACCCTAAAGCCGAGAGGACATCCACGCACATAACTCACCAGTACTTTGCACAGCTCAGTGCCTCGGAACGACAGCGAGCCTATGACTTCTACTATATGGACTACCTGATGTTTAACTACTCTAAACCCTTTAAGGATTTATATTGATTGACTCTCTGAATGCTGTATTTTAGTCTCAAACCTCTCCTCTGGGTTTTAAAGGAGCAGGGCACTGTAATCCCCCTCTTTTAAAGGAAATCCCAGTGCTTAAAAGACTGTCACCTCTTTATTACACACAATTAATGTCATGGTCTGACAATTTCACAGACAATTCAGTCGCTGTTCTTTGTGAATTCAATTTTCCAATTTGCGAACAATCTCAGACAGCATAATCAGTGTTGTAAGAAGACGTTTATGCTTTAAAATGTGTGAAGTGCCCACTAACTGTACCTGTTCTGCACTTAGACTAGTATTTTGCTGTACCTCTGAAAACGTGTGGGTTTGGTCTCAGCTCCCGTCTTTAGCTTCAGTACTGCACTACAGAGGCTTCTGCCAAGCTGCTAGGACACCCTAACCCACTAGCGCTCCAGCAGTCCTATACCATCCTACATCCTAACCCACCTCCTTTTAGAACACACTCTTAACACTGTCATGAAGGCTTTTTTCTGAAACTCTGTTTAAAACTGTACAAAGGGCATTCAAATGACTATATATATTTTTATATGTATTTCTATGATCAATATATTCAGCGCTTCTTCGTGAGAGTTTTTTCCTTCATTTCTTATGTCATTGATTGTTCTTTTGGTGATGCAGTGGCAAGTGTAGAATCTAATAAATCCACCTCTCAGTTCTCCCTGTAGGACAGTATTAGGCCCTGTAGAAATGAACTGCAGTTCACGTCTGTTCCCCGACTACACTGGTTAACATGTGGACTGGACACCCAGAAACTCCCATCATGCCCACAGAAAGCAGTGTACAGACACTAACACTGATACTGACTTATACAGTATATGATATCCTGTGTGTGTGTGTGTGTGTGTGTGTGTGTGTGTGTGTGTGTGTGTGTGTGTGTGTGTGTGTGTGTGTGTGTGTGTGTGCGTGCGTGCGTGCGTGTGTGTGTGTGTGTGCGTGCGTGTGTGTGTGTGAGAGAGAGAGAGAGAGAGACAGAGAAAGACCAGATAAGCACACACACACACACAGATTTATAGAAAACAGACAGCTTTACAAGATACCATCTCTCAACAGGGTAACAGCTAACACAACACAATACATCTAGAGTCCAACAAACTGGAGACTCCTGTCATCAACTAGAAGAAAGACAGCTCAACTTCACCATAGAAGAGGGGGACGCTAGCACTTTTTGTTCCATGGTCCATGTAAAGAAAACATGATACTTTGTCTTGCTTGTGCGGACCGCACTGAATAGAGTCATGTTTCAATGTTTAACTATTAACTAAAAAGAATTGTGTAATTTTGACCCATGCTGACAAAAATCGTATTTTGGACTATAACCGTGCTACCAGGCTCTACTGTTCTGAGGCTCTAGTGTTTAATATCCAGCTATATTGTAATAGAGTTTTTGAGGAATGATAAGACCAGCTAAGCTAGTCTAGTGTTGTCATTCATCTGAAGAGTTTAGTTCAGAGACCTTTATTATGTGACCAATGACAAATAAATGCACATTATCAGAATTCTATCTAGACACTATATTCTGATTTTTATTTATTTTAAAAAAAAAGACAAGAAAAAGAGTATATATATATATATATGAAGGCAAAATATATCAGATTATGTTGATGTAGCGTGTTGGCTTTCTGCAGTTCCAGAATCTAAGTGTTGTTCTGAAGGTTGTTCTGATGTAGGTAGCCAAATCCTGGTTCAAAGCTTTCCGTATATGGCATAACGTTGATGTTCCTTTAACAACGCCCTTCCTCACCCCCTAACCCGTGTTCTTTGAGGTTTATTGGAAATGTACGTGGGTGTATGGATACTACCCCGATATATCAAAAATATTTACAGTAACAAGTGAATGTATAACTGTTTTATCGTCGGTGCAAAAGTGTATACATGGTCTAAAGCCCTTTGCCTTATTTTACACTGCCAATCAAATAGTGTATTTCAGGAAGACATTCCCCAGGTGTTCTCTCTGCTGACTGTCTACTAATAAACTGTCTTTAGCATGTTCACCATGTCTCGTTTTAATGCTTCTTCTAGGCTACCTCTGTCATAAGCAGATCTGGAGAAGGCAAAGTAAAGAGAGCACAGGGATGTTATAGAGATGTGATAGATGTGATAGAGATGTGATAGGGATGTGATAGATGTGATCGAGATGTGATAGAGATGTGATAGATGTGATAGGAATGTGATAGAGATGTGATAGAGATGTGATAGATGTGATAGATGTGATAGAGATGTGATAGATGTGATCGAGATGTGATAGATGTGATAGGAATGTGATAGAGATGTGATAGGGATGTGATAGAGATGTGATAGGGATGTGATAGAGATGTGATAGGGATGTGATAGAGATGTGATAGAGATGTGATAGATGTGATAGGAATGTGATAGAGCTGTGATAGGGATGTGATAGAGATGTGATAGAGATGTGATAGATGTGATAGGGATGTGATAGAGCTGTGATAGGGATGTGATAGAGATGTGATAGGGATGTGATAGAGCTGTGATAGGGATGTGATAGAGATGTGATAGGGATGTGATAGAGATGTGATAGGGATGTGATAGAGCTGTGATAGGGATGTGATAGAGATGTGATAGGGATGTGATAGAGATGTGATAGGGATGTGATAGAGATGTGATAGGGATGTGATAGAGATGTGATAGGGATGTGATAGAGATGTGATAGGGATGTGATAGAGATGTGATAGGGATGTGATAAGGATGTGATAGAGATGTGATAGGGATGTGATAGAGATGTGATAGGGATGTGATAGAGATGTGATAGGGATGTGATAGACATGTGATAGGGATGTGGTAGAGATGTGATAGGGATGTGATAGAGATGTGATAGAGATAAGATAGGGATGTGATAGAGATGTGATAGAGATGTGATAAGGTTGTGGTATAGATGTGATAAGGATGTGATAGAGATGTGATAGAGCTGTGATAGGGATGTGATAGAGATATGATAGGGATATAGACATGTGATAAGGTTGTGGTAGAGATGTGATAAGGATGTGATAGAGATGTGATAGAGCTGTGATAGGGATGTGATAGAGATGTGATAGGGATGTGATAGAGATGTGATAGGGATGTGATAGGGATGTGATAGAGCTGTGATAGGGATGTGATAGGGATGTGATAGGGATGTGATAGAGCTGTGATAGGGATGTGATAGAGATATGATAGGGATGTGATATAGCTGTGATAGGGATGTGATAGACATGTGATAAGGTTGTGGTAGAGATGCGATAAGGATGTGATAGAGATGTGATAGAGCTGTGATAGAGATATGATAGGGATGTGATAGAGCTGTGATAGGGATGTGATAGAGATATGATAAGGATGTGATAGAGCTGTGATAGGGATGTGATAGACATGTGATAGGGATGTGGTAGAGATGTGATAAGGATGTGATAGAGATGTGATAGAGATAAGATAGGGGTGTGATAGAGATGTGATAGAGATGTGATAGATGTGATAGGGATGTGAGAGAGATGTGAAAGAAGTCCAGATCACAATGGAGAATTCTGGTTCCTGGTTCGCCCAGAACTCATTGTACTGATGATTACAATGATGATGTTACTAATGTTGTGTTGTTACTAACTGGACAGAGAAGACTTCTCTGTCACTTCTGTGGTCTAAATTATGGAAATCCTAGAACAGACATGCCAGATCAGGCAAGAATTATTCAAATATCTATGGTATAGAACGCACAGCTGAACTTGCTCTTGGTATACAGCTGGCCTAGCCTACAGTACTCTTTAGTAGATATGTATCTGCTTTATCCAAACTTTATAGTTGGTGTATGAATACAAGTCTGTATTCAGTGCATAAACCATGCTATCTCTACCAATCAGGTCCAAGTTTTCCTTGTCCTAATTGAGGGGAGTGTAGCCTACTGGCCTCTCTTAGCTTTCAATCCATAACTTCTGGCTCTTGAGGGTATAGGGAATGGCCCCGGCTCCTTTGAAAACTAGGTTACTGAATTGTATTTATTCACCATGGTAACCTCTCATCTCTTAGAGCATAGTTTTGGAAAGCAATCTGTAAACTGCTTCCATAAGAACAAATAAAAAGCCTTGTGAGGAATAGCTCAGCTCAAATTGATCAATATGTAGAGTTGGAAATTTGAATAAGTGCTTTAAGCTAATTTCCACAACAGCTTGCGTATTAGTCATGAGCAGAGCGGGGAAGTTAAGATTCTGTTTAAATTCATTTAGAAAACAAATGCTATCCATCCACCTCATTATTGAGGGGAAATTGGAATACATTTGGGGGAACTTCTAATTCTCTTAGCTTGAGGGCACACAACAGGAATCTGCAAGTGAACGCAGACAACTTTACTCTGCTCTGTCAGAGACAACTGTAAAAGAGGACTTTCAATCACAACAGTTCTATTTTCTAAATATTGTTTGTTTTTTCTCCAAGGGCAACGTGTCCCTGAATGGTTTTGATCTGAGTGGGCGGAGTAGCGCCACTTTCCACGGCACAACCCCACAACTAGGCCTCAGAGTGGATTTTGCAGTCTTCCTGGTCTTGAATGAGTCAGGGTCGTGTTCACTTGTATCAGAGCTGTGGCCGGTTTGTGTTGTGGCCGATTTGTGTTGTGTTGTGGCCGGTTTGTGTTGTGTTGTGGCCGGTTTGTGTTGTGTTGTGGCCGATTTGTTTTGTGTTGTGGCCGATTTGTTTTGCTTTGTGGCCGGTTTGTGTTGTGTTGTGGCCGGTTTGTGTTGTGTTGTGGCCGATTTGTGTTGTGTTGTGGCCGATTTGTGTTGTGTTGTGGCCGGTTTGTGTTGTGTTGTGGCCGGTTTGTGTTGTGTTGTGGCCGATTTGTTTTGTGTTGTGGCCGATTTGTTTTGCTTTGTGGCCGGTTTGTGTTGTGTTGTGGCCGGTTTGTGTTGTGTTGTGGCCGGTTTGTGTTGTGTTGTGGCCGATTTGTTTTGCTTTGTGGCCGGTTTGTGTTGTGTTGTGGCCGGTTTGTGTTGTGTTGTGGCTGATTTGTTTTGTGTTGTGGCCGATTTGTTTTGTGTTGTGGCCGATTTGTGTTGTGTTGTGGCCGGTTTGTGTTGTTTTGTGGCAGATTTGTGTTGCGTTGTCACCTTTTTGATGTGTTAATTGTCACTTTTTTTTAATGGGTTGTCACTTTTTTTTGATGCATTGTCACTTTTTTTGATGTGTTGTCACTTTTTTTGATGCGTTGTCAGGCGGCAGTGCATCAGGTGTCTTCTTCAGACCGGCAAAACAATCAAAGGGATCTGTTACAGATGCAAGGGGCAACACACAGCTGCGCGATTGGTTGACCGGGGGGGCCAGGCCATTCACCGCGGGCCAGGCCAGTTGGCGCGCCAGGCCACCGAGAAAGCTCCCGGTGCTCCCGATGGCCAGTCCGCCCCTGGGCTTCAGCTGTCTGCCTCTACAAGGGGAGGAAGAGCGAGAACAGGAAGTAGAGAGGGTGCTCCTGCTGGATCATTTGGATACTCCCCTAGTGACAGCAAAGTCAGTGAAGTCATGGATGGATAAAGACCCGGTGCTGTCCAGAGTACGGGAGTAGCCTACATACTGAGGGGTTTGCTCCAAAAAGTGGATGTGTGTTAAAGGACACATAAAATGCAAAACTCCCTTTTTCAGTGTTTTTGCATATACATTTGAGTCTCTGATGGCCCTACTAACACACAAACGATCAGGTAAGACAACCCATTCATTTTGTTGTGGGTGGCGAAATGCAGAAAACCCAGCTCCCAGCTGGCGATCTATGTTTCTGAGGTCATAAGCATAGACTCATTATAATAATCCCGCCCTCGTTTGAATATCTCCGCCTACCTGCCTCACCTGGCTATAAAGGTTTGCAGTGTTGTTGGCCTCGCAAGCTAGCATAATGTCTGCGTACCTTAAATGCTCTGTTCTTGGGTGTAATAACCAGCATAAATCGCTACATTGTCTCCCAACCTCAATGGATAGAAGAGCTGAGTGGCTTAAGTTTATTTTTGATGGCAACCTACCCGCTCACGTTCCTAAAAGGCTGTTGGTCTGTTCTCACCATTTTCTGCCAGATTGCTTTGTCAACCTGGGTCAGTACAACGCAGGATTTTCAAGTCATCTCAACCTGGATGATAAAGCTATACCTACTATCCGCTGAAATCATACAGGAAGTGTAAGTAATTGTGCTGTTTCTCTTTGTCTAGGCTATAGCCTAGTACTAACGCTAGCTAGCTAACAACTACACGTTAGCCTCACCCCAGATGCATGTAAAGTTAGTGAAGGACATTGGTAGGCTTATCGTTGATCTAGCGGTTAGTAAAATTGATTAAATGTTTAGATGTAGACATCATCGGATTCCCCTCGGCCAAGAGAATCTAGCTTTCATTTAAGCAATAAACCACTCGAGGCCGTGTGTTATAGTGATTTTCTAACAGCTAGGGGGCGTTGTTAGGCACGACGCGAAGCGGAGTGCCTAAAACCCCCCTAGCTGTTATAAAATCACTATAACACACGGCCTCGAGTGAGTGTTCTCTGAGTGTTGAATAAATAGCCCAAAAGGATTTCACGGTCTCTGTTTCCTTCTGAAGCTATCACAATATGAATGTAGGCCTATTACTTGTTAACTATTATGTAGGTTCATAAGCTCGTAGTTTATCATCATGGATGTTAGCCTATAGCTGTAGCTACTGTAGCCATAGGTTCACATTGCAATGTGGTCATCTTAAAATAACCTCGCTTTTTGTGACAAGTTGCTCGTCTTGTGATGCCCTGGTCTTTGCAAAGTGGTAGAAACTGTTAACACTCGTTTTGTCAGAAGAAGAATGCAGATCGAATTAAACCCAAAGGGGAGAGGGATTCTGCCAGGGAGTCGGAATTCGGTGCAAGCTGCTCAGTCGAACAAGAAAAATAAAATAAAGACATAGCTGCAAGCAGCAGTAACGGAGGCCAAGCGCAAGGCATCAAAGGCAACATGCAAAATACACCATAGCCACATTTGAGCTATGTGGCCATTGAAAATGTCAATGAAAATATCATAAAAGCGCCATGGGTGGCTTTTCACAAAAGCGCTTATACCGATGTAAAAATTTAATCTGGTGATTTCGAGTCCAATTAGTAATTTGTAGAGCATGCCACAACCTACCCTATACAAGAAATTTGGCCACAGGGGTCACCACAGCAATCGATTGTGTTTTATCCACTTTGAAGCATTTTAGCTTGTTATAGCGCCATCCTGTGGCCAATCAGCTTAATCTTTCTCCAGTAACCATGAGGCATGCCCCTCTACCACTGCACCGAGTTGGGGAAAAATCGGCATGGCGGTTAGGCCTAAACCGGAAATGAACGCTCTAGCGCCCCCCTTGGGTGTGTCTACATAATGCGAAGTTATGGGCTCTTTAGCCAGATTAGTTTGTCATAAGGAGAGACATATGTCTGCAAGGTTTCATGCCTCTAGGTCAAACGGGGCATGAGATATGCCTGTTCAAAGTTTGCCATTTCAAACGGTTGCTATAGCGCCCCCCTCTGGCCAATCGATGTAAGACTTGTTCCATGGCCTCTTGGCATGATCGTCTACCATTGTGCAAAGTTTTTTTTTAAAGTTACCAGTCGGTTATAGGGGCTGCCATAGACTTCCATGGCAGATTAATAATAATACTACCAATTACAATAGGGTGCCTTGCACTTTCATGCTTGGCCCCCTAAAAAACAATTGTGGACCCGTTCTTGGCTGTCACGAAGAGAACAGTATGGGTTGTCTATCCTTCAAGAAGAACTTGAGGTAACGAATGTGTTAACATGTAAAGAACACTGTCATCCTATTGGTCAATTTCAAGGTATGTCATAGGCATAGTCGCAGGAAATGTCAGACTAGGCAGGAAAATACAAAAAAATTCAGACATGCTAGACTTTTCGTCAAAGTTTCGTAGGGCGTCCCAGACACCAAATCGCTGATCTTCGATTATGTCACACTACAAGGCTTTTCATCTTTCCCGACATTCAAAATCGGGCCTGACGCTGGACACTTTGCCTGCGACAAAAAATCAGCCCCAAATCAGCTTGAATTCGTGTAGTCTGTACAGGCCCTTAACAGTGTGAATGATCCTTCCTTTGGCCTGGTCAAGTTGCTCTTTGGAGAGGGGCTTGTTGCAGGCATGCCAGCCGTGGCCAGGGCTGCCTTCGGAAGCCTGGGGGAAGGAGTGAACAGTAGGCTATGTGTGAGTTGGGCTACAGATCTTGAGAGGGATCTCGGTCTTGTTGAGTTGATTAGCGAGGTGTGGCCAGGTGGTTCTTGTTAGATTGGAGACAGTAGTGGTGTCGTCTTTCTCCTCTCGAACCTCACCTCTCATTTTGCATAAGCAGCTCTTGTGCACACCGCTTCAGACATTTCAAGGCGCAATGTTATGACAAGGTAGTATGTCCCAATTGGATGCATACAGTGTGCAAAGTAGTACATACTTTCTAGGGGCATCTGTAGTACATACTGGTAGTAAAAAGTAGAAGTATGCGATTCGGAACGCAGCCACACGGAAAACGCCAAAAAAATGTTTCCGATGAGTCTGGTTTACCAGGCTACAGGGGTGATCCCAGAGTGCACCGAACCACCCCGTGCTGGCTCTGACCCGAGGGGGGGTGGGGGGGGTCAGGCCACTGAGCCACCTGAACAAGGCTGCCTATTCACCTCCATTAATTTAGACTCCGGCTCAGGAGCCAAAATGTCAATTTTAGATAGATGAATAGTTTGTTTGATAGACCACGACGGCTCCACAAAGCTCTGCTCTGTTGGTAAGTAGTGGTACACGCACACTGCACGTTCTACACTCTCTGTCTCTCTGTCTCTCTCTCTCTCTCTCTCTCTCTCACTCACTCACTCACTCACTCACTCACTCACTCACTCACTCACTCACTCACACACACACACACACACTCGCAAAGTGATTGGCATTGCGGAGGCGTGACAGCCTGAATAACATCAACGCCCTGGCATCCTTTCCCAGCTATTAACATAAACAAAACAAATTGAAGCATCTCACTTCTCAATTCAGCGGGTCACATTCAAGAGGCATCTATCTGAATAATTTTTCATCAGAGGTTGATGATGTGGGTGAGCTCCTCTGATTCATATGCGTGCCAGGGTAATTTTCTCATTTCCGCATGAATCTCCTGTTTGCTGTGACACTTGTTAAACGTGCTCTCCATTGAAACATTTGAATGGAAAGCTCATTAAAATGATTTGCTCAACCTGATTTAATATTTGTAGTGCAGAGCAAAAAACGGAGCGTAAGAGATGTTAGCTGTTTCTATAGAAGATATAAGAACACATCATTACTGAGGAGGACTTGTCTCTGTAATACATTCTTCTCTTTCCGAGCCCATCTTCTGACAAGCTGTTTATTGGTCTGGACACGGGCCTGGCCCAGTATTTGGCAGGAGCAGGAAAACACAGAGCTGGCTAAGGCTCAACTTATTCTTCATGATACATAATCTCAATCTGTGTCGCTTCTGTTGATGTCCATGGTTCTGCAACATTCCTCCTGATATGAGTCCCAGTTCATGGCCACCATCAGTGAAATTGCTATTTTCCCCCAAGGGACATGATGCAAGGTTACCACAGGGTGGCAGCACTAGATCTAAAAAGAATCCAGTATTTTCATAGAGCACACATATCCCCTAAAGCTACAGTTATTTGAGCAACATAAATGGGTCTCCATGACAAACATTAAACAACTGAGGACTACATGTGTACAATAGACACCAAGTGTTGCTTACATTGCTATTTTAGTGGCTCTCACCATTTGTCTGGACAGTTTAATATGTCTTAATGTTTAATATGTCACACTTTAATATGACTTAATCCAAATGTCTAGTGTGTAACATTGCCGCTTCCACTTTTTTCAACATGTTGTCATAGCTCAGATTTGATCTGAAACACCCATGAAATAGGTTGCAACACTTTTAATAAAGCTATATGCTGTCATTGACATGAATTATGCAACAGCTGTAATGAACTTGTATCAATATACACAGAATCTATAATTAAGCTAGTCACACAAGCTGCTCTAACCTTGGGGCGATCTGCATCTCTCCACAGGCCCGATAAGGCTGGTTTTGGATTGTTACAACATTTGGGTGATAAATAGATAGGCTACTCCTGTGTGCCGTTTAATATCGAGGGACCGAGAGTTCCTGCCTTAATGAAGACCATTCTGTTTTATAGATGTGTTTTTAATGAAAAAAGCACATTCAGACTGGTTGGAACAGCTGTGGTGGGGAAATGGGATGGACAGCGTGACTAGGAAGTGTTTTCTGATTAGACTGTTAGAGGGTTAGAGGAGAGACAAGGAGAGCACTTGAGACCATCAGGAGTGAAACAGTTGGTGAGAGTTGCATGCTGAGTTATATACGCCTTGGCAGGTACATACTAGAGCTTGGATCATTGTGTCTGTAGCACAGTGATCAAATATATATATTAGGCAAGGGAATGTATAATATATTAATGCTTACTATACCAATACCTTTCGTCTAGGGTTGCAAAATGTTGGGAATATTCGCAAACGTCCCAAAATATTCACAAACTTCCCCAAATTCCCAATGGGAATAAGATGGGAATTTATGGGAATTAACGAGAATAAATTCTGTTTTCCAGTTTCCTGTTAATTCCCATAAATTCCGGTGCCATGGGAAGTTTGTGAATATTCCAGGAATTTGCAACTTTCATCAAACTTCAACCACAGACAGGTAGGAATCACATAGTTCCTGTATGATTCTTATATTGGTGCATTGCAGGTAAGGTTATGCTTCAAGATCTCGTGTTCAGAAAAAAGGTATCGGTTCAAATCAAACTCAGCTTGCTGAAAAGTACCTGGAGCGCTCTAACAAGACTGATGCTCCAGTCAGGCTTCTTTTTTTCGTGTTGCTCACAGCCTTCTAGCCTACCTAAAAAGCCCCCCCCTGTGTCTTTTCAAGGAGAGCGTCGGATGAATCACCTCCATTCCCAGCGCCTTCTAAACTGTCTATCTATCCCATCAAGCAGAGTGAGAGATGGGAGTGACAGAACCGACACCTGGCCCTGAACAACTGCCGACGGAGCGGAGGTGGGGGATTGTGGTGGGGGCAGGGGGTGAGAGAAAGGGTGCCGCAATGCCTGATGGGAAAGCCGCACAAGGAGGCAACAAACTGGCTAGGACTATCACTTATAGTGACAGGCCAGGAGGAGCCGTGCTATTAGTAGGCCGCAGGGTAGGCCCGGAGCAGGGCCCGTCCCGGCCACGATGGATGGGCCCCTCTCGCGGGACTAAATTAATACTGGGAGTGCAGTGAATTGCTTTTGGAACGATGTCGTCCTAAGGAGCTAATCAGACAGGAGTTATCTGAGAGTGCCTGCAGGCCGGCTGTCTGGGTTCCAGGGCTATGGCTGCATGGGAGAAGGCAGGTGCACCATACAGACTCACAGCAGCTCATTCCAGGCCAGGAGATCAAGATGGAGCGCTGCTCCCACGCCTCAGACCGAGCCCAGCGCCCATGGGGCGTGTGGTGTGTGGTGAGTCAAAGTTGAGTGGGAGAAGTCGAGAAGCACACTTAGTTGTGGTTTCGCAGGGTACAAGGCGGAAATCTTAGCTTGCAAACCCACACTAAACCTGACCTGGCACACGATGACCCACAATGCCTTGGCTCACCGAAACGGTGTCTTTCATTTGACTGTGAAACAAAAAACATCTGGGCTTTAGCCGTTTTCAGCGTCTACTGGCGGCGCGTTGAAGCGACGTCCCTCCCTCTCTGCTTTGCTAGTGTAACATGGAACCGCAGAAGTACTTGAGAAATGTAGCCTAGAATAGAGTAGAATGACTCTATTTCAGAGGCGGGGTCAGCGGTGAGACCACACATGAGGGAGTCATTAAGGATGTGCACGCTAACACGCTGTATATGGTTTCACACACAATGATGACCCCGGTATAATTAACGGACACTTAACGCAAAATGTTACTGAAAGAAAGCTATGACCGCAGGGGCTAGAGAGCCAGCCAGCCGGCCGCCCCTGCCTTCTCCTCAGCCTGACGTCAGGCCAGCGTGGCAGCCAATCGGCCCAGGGAGAGGGCACAGCCCCAGGCCCAAGCACATCTCGCCCTCTGGTTTGGCACAGACACATTCATACTGTGATTCACTGCGCAACGGAGATATATCGCATCGCAGGATCAAGTAACCGTGAAAATACACCCCATATTAGCTGAGATTCACTGTGCTGCTGTTTGTGAAAAACGGTTATTGAAAGATTTCTGTCACCATTGATCACACCAAGGGACATGTCTGGTAAAATACATGTCTAGCGCCCTGGTGCGCTCATGAGAAGCACTGACCGAACAAGTGCAGAGAGACTCAAACTCACATCCACACTATTATGAACAAAGCTCTGTCCAGAATCCGTATGAAGAAACAGGACTGAATTAAACCCAGACCATTTTTGTCTTAGCACTTTCTCTTCTTATCAAGGCAAACTTTTTGGATATGATGACACAATCCCTAGTGATGATGCACACCATCCTTTGTGAAAACAAAACAACAACAAAAAAACATTCAATGTATAAAACTGCTTTTCCCCAAGTAAAGTTGGTAGGATTGCATGCTGTGACCATAAAATGTCATCAGCTAGCAGTCTCAGTCCCCATCAGCCAGTCTGGCGCATAGAGTGCTCTCCTGTACCCTGGGGCGCTGACCACACTAGCACCCTCCCCCCTCTCTCTCTCTCTCTCTCTCTCTCTCTCTCTCTCTCTCTCTCCCTCTCCCTCCTGCCTCTCCCTCACCAGGCCCCAGCAACCCCCCAGTGCCCTCAGGGCCTCAGCTCCCACAGTGTCAGCGAGGCCTCAGTGTTGACAAAGCAGCTGGCCTTCAGAAGACACATCAAACCCCGGCCCGGCGCGCTGTTAGGCTGGGCTCAGCGCTCGACAAAAGGACGGGACTCCAGTTTCTCAGTCTCAGGCCATTACTAGTCCCAACAACAGGACTAGAGACGGGGAGGCCCCCCCAGGATACAAACACTCCCTGATCCAAACATGAGCTGTACCAGCTCGCTGTTCACAAAGACAAGGCCCGTGTGTGTGTATGCGTGTTTGTATGTGCATGTACAGTATGTGTGTGTGTGTGTGTGTGTGCGCGCGTTCGTGCGTGCTGTGTGCGCGTGTGTGTGTGTGTGTACACGGTGGTGAATATTGAGATGGCAGTGGTGTGATGGATGATCATGAATGTAAAGCATGAGTAGGGGTTGGGGGGTTGGGGTACTTACGACATGCAGCCTAATGAGGGTTCGAGGTTTCCTCTACTGCAGGGGTTCACCCCCAGGGGTGGCAACCGCACTGCTCACATGTGATGTATACACAATACGACTGGAAGCCTCACACTATTCAAATTGTTATTTTGAATGGAATAATGTTTAAATAATATGCCTGCGACAGGAGATACATTCATCAATTTCAGACATTCCGGAATGTATTCAGAATGTTAACAGTTAAACGACACAGTCTAATACTAATTCACACTCAGGCAAATTCCACACTCATGAATCACAGAGATTCAAGAGGAGGTACAAGGGAACTGGCTTTGTATTCTTGGTGCTTTTGGTCCTTTCCACAATGACACTCACTGTGATTAGAGACTCAGACCACATGATGGCAGCAGACATGAATCTCAACACAAACCTCAATCTTTTAACTGATTATTCTAACCTATAGTGTGAATACAAACACATGACTTCATGGACCCTGGGTCACCGCTGCTCGACCTTAGAAAACTAGGTTGACACTGAGCAGCAACAGCAGGTTCACACAATCACACAGCCTCTTGGCACTTTGCAAACTTAATTTCTGGCATTAAGCACTTGGGGGAGTTGCTGTGCTTGTTAAAAGCTGTCTGTCTGTATACAACACAACCCCACACATTCTATTAATATAGCTACTGAACTGACACCGTCTCTCGCTGTCTCTGAAATAACGAAGAGTGAGTGTCACTCACTGCTGCACCTCACACGAGCCGACATCAAGCAGAATGGCTAAGAGCTTTATCCTGCGATTGACATGAGCAGAGGCTCCGTTACACATGCATATTACCAAACAGCAACTCCTGAATGCTCACTTCAAACTTCTCCCACAATGCCACGGGAGACAGGTGAACGCTGATGGGCTGTGAGAAGGTTTGGTTCTGACTGCTAAGAATACGCCAGTGCTTTGGTAGAAAGAACATGCCACGGTATTGTACCGATTACTGTGTTCCCTCTAACCATATGTATATCGCTATGGTGTATAATGTGGCATACTGATCTCGGGCACCCTCCATGAAAAAAGGTCCCATCTATAAGTAGAGAGTAAAATGAATGAATAGGGAATGAGGAATGGCTTGGGGCTGGGAATAACGGTCACTATCATGGTGGTGATTCAGTTACTACCATATAGGTGGAGTAGGTCTAGTCTATGTGAGGCCCCGCAATGGTAATACAAATAAAAAGATCAAAGATGAGGTCACGATCGAGGTTAGAGGTAGAGCTATAGGTTCTCTCACACATACAGGTCAAACAGGTCA
The DNA here is from genome assembly GCF_949987555.1 of Borostomias antarcticus. Taxonomy (NCBI): domain Eukaryota; kingdom Metazoa; phylum Chordata; class Actinopteri; order Stomiiformes; family Stomiidae; genus Borostomias; species Borostomias antarcticus. The sequence continues at coordinate 28,332,067 of NC_140237.1, forward strand.
ATCACTCAAACTATGGCTTTAATGCACTTCAATCTCTCAAGTATCCAGCAGGTGGTACTATGCTGCACCTGTATTATAGCATGAGCAGGAAACATAAAAGAGTGGTTATCTGATGGAGTGGTGCCAGCCAGTCAGACGGGTTAGGGTTAGGTTTTGGGTTAGGGTTAGATGGACAGGGTGCCAGTCTTTCACCAAGAACAAGCCTTGGTTTGTTTGTTGACCTGTTCAAGCAAAATGTAATAAAGTAAATCATGTCCAGAGATAATGTTCAATCTTTAATTCGTTATGATAATGTAATGGTGTGTTCAACGGGTGTGGTAGATAACCAGGCCATGATCAGGTCTGCAATGAGGATTTTACTGTTGTTGGTTGATGATATTGCTGTGGCCTTTTCCTGGTATGCACTGCATGACATACATGTCATCAATCAAACACGTGCTTATGCTGAGAGTGTAAAGGTTGACAAATCGGTGCTGTAACTTATCATTACTGAAGGCTATAGCTGCATGAAGTAGGCTAGGTGCCGTCTATTGCATGCCTATACAGAAGCCATGCCACGTTTCAATAACTACAGTACCTAAGACGTCATAACACTAAACACTAACACAGCAAAATCCATATATTTTTTGCTGGTTTTAGAAAATCAGAATTCAGAACATTCTAGAGGAACAAAATACTGGAAAATAGATGCTTATGCTCGCTGCTTTGGGCATTAGTAGCCTACTAATGATACCTGCCTTTGCCGCTCCGGGCCAAGTTATTATTCTTATAGGGTCATGCATTAATGCATACACCTCATTTACATATCTCCAATACAGGAAGAACATATTTTGACATATTCCCCTTTTTCACACTTTTTTGTCTTGGTGTAAATAATACTCATAATTTATCATTCAAAATCAATAATGTTTTTTTTAATCAGTTCAAGTTATCAGTATCAGTAGCCTATTTAAATAAATCAATATATTTTCATTAAGCAAAATCTGTAAGACTATATAAACAATCATTGCTCTGAAATGTGTAACATAGTCTTTTTCTGTTCATTTTCTGTACCGAATATGTGATAACTGAATATCATTCTCTCCAGTTTATTTTGTGGGGTATGAGTGTATTTACCAATGCATTTACCTGCTAACTGATGGTCAAGACAAGAGGAACAGATATCAGGTCTATTCCATTTACGCAGTATGCAGATCTTCAACTTGACCTACTTCTCATTCTCACATCAGACACTCCGCTAAAATCCATAAATTAAGGAAATTAACTGATGGGGCCTGGGGCAACTTTGTAAGCTATTTAAATCTTTAAATTTACAACATCCCTGCATACTTCATGTAATTGAACTAACTCCGGGGTTGTTACTTTAATGAGAAAAAAATCCGGTCTCCCCTCCGGTTTGTAGCGAATCCTGGAGACAACAAATGTGCCCGGGGCGAGTTTCTGCCCTGCAAGGGGCCCTCAAGGCGTCTCTGATGTGTGTCTAACTCTGAGATGAAGTTAGAATAGAGCCAGGCCTGAGTATCATCTATTCGTTCTAAATCGTTCTCTTTGTCAGTAGAAAATGAAATATTAAACACTACCAGGAAACAAACTTTAGGATTTCAGCAGTCCATAATACTGGGATAAAGAGACACAGCACTCAAATTCACTTGTTATAATTTCTTTCCTTTTTGACCAATAATAATTTCACACACTGGTTGGCGCCAAACATCCAAAAACAGCATCTCAGCGGTGTAGGAAGCTACAGTCTGGATCCGGACGGGGGTGCAGTAATTACCGGGCTCAATGCAACATCCATTATTCACAGTTATTTACACGCAAATAAACAAACATGCAAATAAATTAATAATCACCTAGCCAGCCTACGTGAGCACCTGCACAGGAGGAAAGAAGAACACTTTGATTCTAATTTTACACCTAATTCAGAGTGATGCAACACTGATTTGGGCTACATATTTCTGAGCATATTATCGTTTTGTGTAGCCTAACGAAATTAATATTAAACCAGAATGTAGATCTCAGTGCATCTTTGTGGTAAAAATCTAGAAGCAGTGCTCCAGTCTGTCTGTGTTTGCATGGGAACTCTACTCGGCGGACATCTCCTTCTCGCCGTGTGCTATAATTGAAATGGCGCGTTTAGCTGGAGGCATGTTGTGAGGGCGCTTTTTGCAATAGCAGAATACATGTCGATAGACGTCATTTGGTTTTAATGGCCTACAGGAAATTTGGCATTACAAGTCGAGACATTATGGGAGAGAGGACGGGAAAAAAATTGGCGCATGAAAAGTATTAAAATAGCCTACATCTGCGTTTTCAACATATTTTATTTTATTGACAGTTTATCAACAAGTCTGCATGCGCCTTAATAACTAATAGGAAGCGCGCCCTTCTTGACTTATTTAGCTGGTCTGGGGAATGGAAATGTATGCCTTGCTGGAAATGCCTTGGGAAATATTACAACAGACGAAATGACAATGATTAAAATCTGCCTTTTTTCCTGCTTTAAATCTACTGAGCGACGTGACACTTGCCTGATACTGAACAGCATTTATACTATAGCCAACCCCCTGAAAACAAGAACTTTTAACCATTAAGTGGACTTGCCTATTTTTACTTTAAAGGCAAAAATATAACATAATGCTTAAATATCTATGTAGCCACAATTTTTGGGAACAGAGAGTAGCCTATCAGGTTTTTGTAAAATCACCCGGGCTGGAGTGGAGTTGAGCTAATTGTAGCCTAATCCTTGCCCCAGAGGCGTTTGGGCAGCCCGGAGCAAGAATTCTTTTTTAGCTCTGCTCTGTTATTTAGAGACGGATTATTGGCTTTCTTCTTCTCATAACAGAGCGGCAGTTTCATTTAAGCAAAAAGGCAGTCAAGAAGCTGAAATACGAAGCAGGATTTCAACGACGCACATGTAAAGTGCATAGCCTACAAATAACAGCAGAAAAGGGGAAGGAGATCATCTATGTTCAAGGTAAGAACGCCGCTTGCTTCCTGTGCGCCTTTGTAGAAAGAGCTCGGTGTGAACAAGTCAAGCCAACACTTGCTATAGACCTTTAAAGACACAGCGACCCTTTTCAATCAATAAACATAAAGCTAGATTCTCGTGTTTTTATCAATTTGTGGATTTTATTCAGTGTTTCGTTTGAAGAGAGCGGGTTCGACTTGAGGAATGCTTGGGTGGCACTAGTTCTACGAAACTCGGGGCATTTGAAAGGGGGACGCAGACATCAGCTGGGACTGATTGAAACTGGCACGGATCCCTTGGACTCCTACGATGTTTGAAACGGTATGACACAATTCATATTAAAATGTAATCATTTCAAGTAGCATTCGCATGATATAGCAGGCTACGCAGTCTGCTAAGCATTGCAATGCTAGATATTCGCCCAATAACTTTTATCAGAAGCGATGTTCTGTCCAGGAGGACAGCACATACATGTTTTATTCAGGGGGCGCTCATCACGTTTTAGCTAATAGGCTATTCTTGTGAAATCAAACGTAGCCTATATGGATCAAACGTAGGCTATATGGATCAAAATTTCACGTTGGTAGATCTGAGTGAGGCGCCATATTGTACAATTGGTAGTAGGCTACTCCGTGGGCATCGATGTAGCCACGCTGGGAGGGCAAAAGTATTGAAACAATGTAGCAGTGCACTGTCTTCGACTCTTTAACTCATATTCACTGCGACAATTATTAGAGTAGAGTAGTTGGATTTGAACCTGTCGTTTGTGTGTGTGTGTGTGAGAGAGAGAGAGAGAGAGAGAGAGAGAGAGAGGGGGGGGGAGAGGAGAGAGAGGGAGAGAGAGTGTGAGATAGTAAGATACGGTGATAGGTGGAGAGAGAAAGCTGGATAGAGAGAGAGAGAGAGAGAGAGAGAGAGAGTTCATATCTGATTATGTTCCCTCAACATTATCAGTGTTGGTTACCGTGGCCCATGGCTATATGAAGAGGTGGGATAGCCTCAAACACTCCAAACTTCTTGAGTCTTTTGAAGTCTTTCTTTCTCTGGGATCTGAAATGTATCATTCAGCTTGCGTATTAAGTGAACAGTATTCCTGAAGGCTTCGAGAGGCGGGCAACACCCTGGAAAATTCTGTAGTCTCTCACACTTGGTGCCCCAGGCTGTGAGCGATAGAGCACCTCGCTCGGAGCAAGGGCTGATCTGAATGGAGTCTTAACGACCGCCGCTGGTTTACCTTTTATGGTTAAAATAACAGCTTTTCAAATGAACGTCTGCGTGGAGGAACAAGTCCATGAAATACCTTTCAAGTTATAATAATTTCGTTTGTTCCACCGACAGGAAACACAGGGCTATTTTGGGTTTCGAGCTAACGTCTTCGATGCTTAAATATTTTCATACCGCCAGCTTTCTCCCAATGAGTCCGGTAAGTTTGTTACTTATTTTGTTAGAAGTAACGTTAGTAGCCTAAATTGCATTTCAGATTATAACGCACTTAAAGCATGTGGCGCATCTTGCGCCTTTTCTTCTAATATTTTTTAACAACATTGAATATATTTTTATAGCAACTCCACTGGACAAACTAATAATACTAATATATTATTTTCAATTACTAAAGTCTTGACACGGTTGCCATCGTTAATCAGCCTCAGAGCTGCAGCCAGATTGAACACAGTGATCTGACCGGGCGAGCGGATTCACCGTGACCCCTGGAGCGTGCTGTGGCTCGCTGTTTGGAAGTGTGTGTATGTGGGGGGGCGGTCTAACCGGTGATGGTCCAGCGTCAAACCTTGTATTGACTAGTTAACCTGTAGACTGCTATTCTGGGTTATAAAGTTTCACAAAGGCCACCAATCAGCTGAACATTTTGACATGCACATTAGGCTACATGCTGCTGTTAGGATTTTTTTTATTCTGCTTTGGAATCATGTCTGTTACTTGTGCATCGATATTTTTGTTGCCACAATATACACGTGTAAGGCTTCACATGATAACACTGTCTTTCAAATCTGCCATGGAAGTCAGGCAATGGGGGTGCGTGTATTTTGATTGGTTTGGTACAAAGTTGCAGAATGCCCTGGGTTCGTGCTCCCAGATTGGTGGTTGGTGTGTCTGGGCATATCACGTCTAACACATAACACGACCTTTAATTACAATATTGCAGTTAGTTTTCCCCGCCTGCAGGCTGACACCCAGTATTCCTATCTCTGGGTCCCTAATAAGCATCCTTCTATCCTTCCCCCCGGCGGTGAATGAAAAGATGCAAACATACTTAATTAGAGCGGTAGCAATAATTTGTAAGCTAAATATGCGACCAGACAGACATAGAAGTGATCCGATAAGGGTGCAGGAGCTGATTGAGGATATGCTATATACAGTAGGCTAGATTAATTTATTTCCATGGCTTTTCCTTTTACTTGTTTCCAGGAAGGAAGAAGCATGTCGCGCCTGTCTCTGACCCGGTCGCCGGTCTCTCCGTTGGCCTCACAAGGCATCCCTCTACCGGCTCAACTGACTAAGGCGAACGCCCCGGTTCATATCGACGTCGGCGGACACATGTACACCAGCAGTCTGGCTACTCTCACCAAATACCCAGACTCAAGGTAAGGCTATATCAAGTCTTCAACTCTCAATTAACGGTGCTTTTCTCATTTATTAACCAAATGACAAGCGTGCCAATGTTTTAAGTCAGAGGATTGCACCTCGATGGCTTTTCTGTTTAAGTTTTAAATGGGAATTAATGAATTCATGATTATCAATTAATGATTGATGTTAAATTCCAGCCTATTTTAAGATACAATCATCAATCCTGTCCAATGAATAGACTATTCAAAAAGTTAGCTATCCATAATTTGTTTGTTTGCTACTATTTGAGACAGAATCTTAGATGGCGAAATATGATGATGACGATTAGCCTACGTTTGTTGACACTCACTTGGTATTAGCTGACAACATCATCCACTGGACTGATGCTACAGGTTGATTTCCTCGACTCTTGCTAGTTTATTGGAGATTAAGTCATACTGTAGTGACAGTACTGACATGCAGTACCTAGTAACACAACTGTTAACATCTGTAGCAGTTATAGCCACACGTAACCATTGGCTATTAGGCTACTGCTGTACAACCACAGTATTACACTATTATTACCCTATTATTACACTACTATTACACTGTAGTTACCACATCTTCTGTGCTCCCTTATGCTTGTTCTGCTATAGCTGAATAATGCACAGTATATCCTCTAGTTGTGTGCTCACCAGAGGAGTGACTGAGAGTCTTGTAAGCCAAGGTAAACATATATTAGTTTGTCGGAAAGTCTGGGAGAATGGTTACAGTGAAGTCTGCCTCCCCATAAGCCCATGATATTCACACAGAGCTGACAGGAAATCACTGGCAACTGTCTCTGTTTTCCTTATTCATAACTGACATGATTTATCATGTCATGAGAAAATCACTATGCGTTTAACCCGCAATTGTTAAGCATTGTTTATTCTTGCTATATTATATGGCCGTGTCTTGTTTAAGGGATTGGGCTCCAAGTCAGGACCAGACATAAAAATGTCTATACTGTTTGGATTGGACCTTTTGATCTTGCTAGTTAAACTATCCAAGTGATTCGTACCAGATTTGTTTTTTAAGTAGGCTATAGGCCTACATTAGAATTTTTCACTAAATCAATTTCAGGTATTCAAATGCTTGAAGCCCTTCAAGACGCTCAAAACACAGTCTTGCTTTATGGCTGCTTTATTTCTCTGCTTTATTTTCATAGTGTTAGTCAGCTTTTATACACCACCCCTTCAGTCTACCTCAGATAATGAAGTTACACTGTACAAAGAGGGTACTGTATAAGTACTGGACATATACACCGGACGGCCTTTGAGGCATGCAAATGAAGCATGCTGTGTTGAGCTCAGACATAGTATATTTCCAGTAAGAGTAATGACAGGATACCAATGTGGATGTTGGAGCTTTCTGTCTCTCTCTCTCTCTCGCTCTCTCTCTCTCTCTCTCTCTCTCTCTCCCTCCCTCCTCCTCCGTGTACAGTACGCCTGAGGGGTGCACTTTCCTCTGGAGCCAGTGGAGGAGGAGTCCTTTTGTGTGAATTAGTATAATGGCTGACAGAAAGCAAAACAGTTACACTCATTGCAAAAGCCAGAGTAGAGCCAGTGTTCTTCCAGAGGTTATCGGCTGGACTAGCTTCATCGGGTGTACTAGCTGCCCACATCGCCCTGCGACCTGACAGTTGAGAACAAGGTTAAAGAATTTTAAGTTGATGATTGCTTTTAATAGATAGCTCCCTTAATAATGCAATGCTTGAAAAGAAACTTAGTCTAGTAACTAATGTCTGGGTATTCATCTTCCTCTGCGAGGGACAGGGGTCATGAAACTTTGATGTGCGCCCTGCTCTGTGTAGTTCATAGTTCAGTTCAACAGAGGCGGACGAGGAAATAGGGGGAAAATTCTCATCAGACGAGGATAGAGTTTTGGAATGACCTCTTTCCTGGTGGTCTGTCTTTCATTGGCTGTGAGGTAAACATACTACAGGCCTTAACGCCAAAGTAGTCAATGAACCACTATCAAACCCAAGTCTTAGTTTTCACGCATAAACATGATCTACTGTATCTAATACGTTTCAAAAGAAGAAACCAGAGAGTTTTCATTCTTTGCTTTTCTCTCCACTGAGACGGCAGTCTTTGTACAGAGCTTGCATACGTACAGTACTGCCCTGGCGGTTGGGTTTGATCAGTTAATCTGAACACTCTCCCTGGGTGTTTGTTTTCACTGACAGATGTTAGACGTCCTGTGATCAACACGGGCGTTCATCGGGAGAGTCCATTTGAGACGGCCCAGGCTCCTCTTCCCATAGTGGAGGGTGGAGGAGAGCTGGGGCAGCCCCCGGACCCGCCCACACCGCTGGGTGTGGGGCTTAGCTCTGAGCTGCTAGGTGCTATTGAGCGGCTCAGTCTGACATGTGTGGCTCTATGAGCTTCCTATACACCCCCCCAGTACTGCTGGGATGTGGAGATCAGAGACTCTCCTGTCCTTCAGAACTCCCCCTCCCTCCCTCTCTATCTCATCTCTCTCTCTCTCTCTCTCTCTCTCTCTCTCTCCATCTCTTTCTCCCCTTCTCTCTGAGCCAGGTAGGCAGGATAGCGCGGAGGCTCCCCACCTGTCCGACATGACAGAAACAGAGCAGGGGCGCTGGTGCCTTTCTCTCAGGGGCCCAGGGCCCCCGACCGGTGATTTACCAAAAGGAAACACTGAGACCGAGGGAGATCCAGAAATGGAGGAGAGAGGGAAGAAAAGAAAGAAAAGAAAAACAGGCAGCATTTTAATTGCTTTTTTTAAAAAAAAAGTGGAGATGAAAAACAGAGTTAGCCCCGGGGGGTATGGTGAAATTCTAGCTGGAAGAATTGCAAGACCATATGAGAAAGGAACACCTCGGGCACAACAGGGAGATGAGTATTGGTTTTTTATAAAGCATTTTGCATCGATTTCCAGAAAGAAAGGGAATAAGAGAGAGAGAAAGAGGGGGGAACGATGGAGAGAAAGAGAGGGAGGCAGAGAAGAAGAAGAAGAAGGAGGGAGAGAGAGAGAGAGAGGGCATCTTTGAACTGGTCCTCCATCCAGTTCACTGTCAAAGGAAAGACGGGACAAATTCCACATGATAGGATTGACTCTGCACCTGACGAAGCCTTTGATACAGACTGTGCTTTTCAAGACTGTGCTTTACACAGTAGGGAAAGTAATGGGGAGTCAGTGCAATTGGTCTCAGAGTTTTAGACTTAGGTGAGTGCAGCTGTGTGTGCTTTGAGATTCCAGTTGTGACTCTCATCCCAGTGTCTTGTAATTGCAGTTGACCATCGCTAGGCTAACGCTTCCTGGTGTGTGTTGGACTTTCTTGTGCTTTTCTCAGTGGCATAACAGTTGACCTAAAATCAGTTGCCACGATTAAAGAGCGGATTATGTCAAAATGATGACAGCAGTGAGTCTGACAAAAGCCGTCTGGGAATCTGCATCTATGTGCAGTGAAATTATTCCAGAGTTGTTCTCTACAACCCCCTCTACAAATACATAGCTATATCATAAATAGATAGTTATATCATATTCATAGGTTGTATAAATGTGTGAAATGTCAACCTAATAATATCCATTGACCAACGCACAGTGTCGGTGTAAAATACAGTACAGAACTACACTAGTGGTGGAGAAAGGCGCAAGATTGGACAACATCACCAGAGATGAGAGAAATTAATATCTGTCCAACCGTATCTCCAGGCATCGTGCAGGCATGCTAGGATGAAAGCTAACCGATTATAGCAATTTCCAGTCTTATCCCTGATGAGGCCCTGTAGCCAGATCTTCAGACGAGTGCCTCCCTCACTCAGCACACCCCTGAGAGGTCACCCATGGAAGCCTGGCAACAGGTGGCAATACATTATCAACTCCTCTACTGATGTTGTGCATTCTAATGGGAAAACACAACCACACCACACATTTGGTTATTTGAGAGAAATGTCAATTTTGGACTCTGAAATGTTAAGGGTGAACCTTCGGAGATCCTGGCATGAATAATCATTAAATATTATTGTGTGTTTGAATCTCTTAGAATAGAATAGAATAGAATAGAATAGAATAGAATAGAATGGAAAATAATAGAATGGAACGTTTATTCTCCATGTGTAACAAGTACAGGTACATTGGAGTTCTTGTCATCGCTTGTCCTTACAGTATTGTATCTGTGCTAATCACTTCCTCATTCCAGTCCTAGGTACTCAGCTACATATTTAAATGTTCCCAAACTGGCAATTTACTATCCGTTGTCTAGCAGTATCATCCTCATCTACTTATCCCATCCGATCATGGATGACTATGTCTGTCCATGATGTAGACAGTGCACTTGATAAAACTCAAAGATAAAACTCAGCTCATGTAAATGTTCTCCCATCAAAGGAGAGTGTGTAGAATGCCCTGTCGGTTGCCACAGTGAAAACATCATTCCCCCGAGTTCAGACTTGTTACCCTGCAGAGGCTGGAGCACCTCGTTCAGATTTCATTCCTGGACGCTCATTCCTGTTGGGCGTACATCGTTTGAGACGCGCGTGTTATTCCTGTCACTGACAGATGTAGTAATACAAGTGTGGAACTGAACCCGTGCCATTCATTCCTGTAAGCACCTCCGTAGAACGTGCGAGACCGCGTGTCAGGTTTAATCTCCCGGCAGAAGGGGACTCTTCAAACAGGTCTGGAGCCGAACTGCGGAAAAATGTGCCTTAAGCCTCTTGTTTCAACCCAGGACGCTAATACATGTCAGGCTTAGCGCAAAGAAAATTGAAATGTAAATGGAGGGTAATTGTTTCATGCATTTGAAGGCAGCCGGCCTCATTCCATTATGTGTGTGCGTGTTGTTTCAATTTCCAGAATCAGCCGCCTGTTTAATGGCACCGAGCCCATCGTGTTGGACAGCTTGAAGCAGCACTACTTCATCGATCGGGACGGGGAAATATTCCGCTACATCCTTAGCTTCCTCCGGACCAGCAAACTGCTCCTTCCAGACGACTTCAAGGTACATATGGATTCTTTCCTCCCTGAAGCACTATATTAAATGTCTGCTGTATCTACTCACACGGGAGGAGACACACACCTTGATGAAACTCCAGATAAAACTCAGCCTAATGTTTTCTCAGCGTATGGGAAAACAGAGTATGTAGATTTGCCATGTTCATCGCCACAATGAAAACCTCAATTCCCATCAGTCAACAGCTTCTTAATAACGGTGCCAGTTTTTTGGAGGGGTTCAGAAAACCATCACAACACGACGAAGACTAAAGCATTGCGCGCTCTTCTCAGTGTGCAGGGGGCAGAGGGGTGGGAGGCCCTGGCTAAACAGAGCACAGCCCAGCGATGTGTGCCAAGGCCCCAGAGCGGTTGTTTTCTCACTGAAAGGGAGTTCTGTGGAGGTGAACTCAGGCGAGGTCGGTCAGCGGAGGCCCCCCTGTTCTGTTCTGCTCCCAGAGCTCCTCCCTGACAGGCAGCTCCTCCCTGACATACAGCTCCTCCCTGACAAGCAGCTCCTCCCTGACAGGCAGCTCCTCCCTGACAGGCAGCTCCTCCCTGACATACAGCTCCTCCCTGACATGCAGCTCCTCCCTGACATGCAGCTCCTCCCTGACAAGCAGCTCCTCCCTGACATACAGCTCCTCCCTGACAAGCAGCTCCTCCCTGACAGGCAGCTCCTCCCTGACAGGCAGCTCCTCCCTGACATACAGCTCCTCCCTGACAGGCAGCTCCTCCCTGACAGGCAGCTCCTCCCTGTCTCCCAGTGACGGGCCGGCTGGCGGCGGGGAGGTAGGGGGGCTCAGGGGCCGTTTGAGGAACCAGGGTTTGAGAGGGCAGGTAAATACGTATAAATATCTGGACTCTCTCTCTCACACACACACACACACACACACACACACACACACACACACACACATATGCAGACACAACGATTCTCACACACTTCTGTCAATGCTCTATCTGGGCCACTGGAGCTGCTTTGGTCCATATTAGAGCTCTGTGGCTGCACACACCTGGCTCCTGTCTCAGCCTGCGCATGAGGACACACACACACACACACACACATAGTACATGTACTGTACATACAGTTCTAACACAACCACACAATCATCCTTAGAAACACTGCAAAGATATATTGTATTAAAATACTAATGGTGGATTCCTACCACATCCTATTCACTTGATGAAAAACATACGCTTCATGTGAAACTGTTACACATTGAGGAGCTTTGACATTGTGATTCCTTTTGGTCCACCTGGATTCCCTTTAGTTCATGCTATTGTACCTAAACCTGCATGTCTTTCCCCTGTGGGCTCGGACTAGTACATCTCTCTTCTCTCTCTCTCTCTCTCTCTCTCTCTCTCTCTCTCTCTCTCTCTCTCTCTCTCTCTCTCTCTCTCTCTGTGGGAGGGAAGCAGGAGAGACAGAAGCCCCTGGCACGCTCTGGGGAGAGGGGGGTGGGGGCAGGGCACAGCGATCCTCACATAACCTGAACTACAGCACTGACATGAAATCATCCCATTTTCAGACCAAACCATTTCTGGAGTGACTTCTGATCCGGCCTGGTTCTCGTCCACCCCGTCCTTGACTGTCCAATCCAGGGGGTTTGGGGAGGGGGGGGGGGGGGGATTTGGGGGGACATGGAGTGCATCAAAGCAGCATTGTCTCCAGTCCAATACTCTTCCCTAGCATGAACCCCCGTGTTCATCTGCATACCTTTCAATTTGCCTGAAGTCCGGGGGGGCGGGTGGGGCGTGGTGGGGGGGAGGGGGGTGGGCGGGATGCAAATAGTGCAAGGCGGAATTGAGCTTGTCCTTATCTGAGCACAATCAGGCCCCTCCGCTGCCCCCGGGGGCCACGCTGCCCTGCTGCCAGCCATGGCTCTGTGTGTTTTTCTAAATCAATGTGAAACTCGGAACAGAACAGAGGGGAGAGATTCAGCCGGAAAACTAATGTGCGTCCTTGATTACGCTCCCCCTTTAATACGTATCGTCGTCATCCAGACAACAATTAGCCGCCCGCGTTCGTCAGCTAGCGAAGCTCAAGTCAAAATTAGGCTGTGGTTTTTAAACGTTTTGAGGTTGTGTCGGCCATCTCTGTTGGACCTCATACTCCACTGAGAGCATTTTGAGCAGCTCTATAGCTCACTCTGTCGCTCTGTCACTCTGTCGCTCTGTCGGTCGGTGGTCGGTCGGTCCACAACAATGTCCGCCGATGTATTTGGTCTGGCTGCACCTGCGCTGCATCACAGCTATTGTGGATTTGCGCTTGTTAGCTATTGATTAGAACCATAAAGAAGTAGAACTATATCTTCTACTGGAAATCAAGGACTAAACTCCTTTGTTTGCTCGACTGGCCCTCCGCCGTGTGGATGACAGGATCCCGACACATGAAACCTCCAGGGCCTGTTGGGTTTGCCAGCCGTCTTCCATTCTGTCGTGTATAGGAAGCGACCGTGGGTCTTTCTCTGTCTGCTCTCTCTCTCTGTCACTCCCTCCACCTCTCTCTCTCTCTCTCTCTCTCTCTCTCTCTCTGTCTCCCTCCCTCCCTTCTTCCCTGAGCCTTGCCGGCGGGCGATGAGGTCGGATCATTATTTCAGAGCTCAGCCAGGGTTGTCTGGACAGAGGATTGTGGGATGAGGAGGGGGAGGGGGGTAGCCTCAGAGAGCCAGTAGCAGCCGGCCGCCATGACAGAGTTGTGGGGGTCCGTCTCCCTCTCCTCGCCTCTCCTCTCCAGTGCTGAGGCTCACTCTGTTCTCTGCCTGGGCGCAGGAGGACTGGAGTGCCTGGCAGACAGACCCCTGTTAAAAACATATCCATCCATGGCTTCCACCAACCTGTGAAGGATGAGGACTTACACTTTGATAGCCAGAGCAGCCTGGAGGGGCATGGGTCTCTGTACGCAGAGAGAGAGGGAGAGAGAGGGAGAGAGAGAGGGAGAGCAGAGTGATAGGAAGAGAGCGAGGGGGAGAGAGAGACGGAGAGAGAGAAGCAAGGAAAAAAGCAGCCCACCCACCCCTTCGCCTTCTGTATTCTTAAATATTAAAACGTCTGCTTAAGAAGAGTTCCCAGCCGGAGTCGGTTTTGGGAGTCACCCCACCCCCCCCTCTCTTTCTCCGAGGGGTGGGGAGGACGTGAACGAGGAGTTAAAGAAGCCAGAGTTTTCGTTTCGGGGGGTATTCGGGGGGGGGGGGTTATTGGGTCCAGGCTATGTCTTGCGTTCTGGGCCCAGGCTATGTCTTGCATTCCCTTCACCGAGGCAGTGTTAATGAACATGCTGTTTGCGCCTTGCCCCCCTGTTTCCGTACCCAGCGGAGAAGTGGCGCGGGCTGGGAGCAGCAGCTCAACCCCAGAACCCCCAGCACCCAAAGCCAGCGATGATGCAGTCACACTGAAACCGACTCGCACTTCTCCAGAATAGAAACTCCAAACTCAAGTCCATTAAGACTTCATACTCTACTTTTCTTTGAATTTGAGTCTTTTATCAAACGAGTGATCTGTCAGCGTTTTTTTGAGATCCTTGGTACAGTACTTAATACAGACCAAAATGGCGGGGAGGATATGGCGAGTTATGAGTGTCATAGCATGGGGAAAACACTGAGTGCCTCTGTGCCGGAAATGCTCAAAGGAAGTCAGAGTGCATTGCCAGATAACCAAATTCCATTCTGTCGTAATACAATCAAAAACATCTATGACCAAAGGGACATTCATGTTTGACAATGAAAAGCTGCTATATGAATGGGGCCCCTCCTCCTTCTCATAATCCTCACTGTAAACAACGAATCAGGAACTATTAAGATCACACATTGTTTGACAAACAGATTTACAATGTTCAGGCAACATCAACACAATTTAATCTGGTTGTAATGAGCGTTCAGCATCATCCCACGAGTCACATTACCATAAAATCCCCCTCTATGCAAGGAATAAATTAAACCATGTCGGTATATGCTTATACTGTAGGATCGTCTTCCATGTTCACTTACACGTATATTCTGCTCACCTCCTCTCTGCTACTGATAGCTAGCCTCCTCCTCCTCCCCCTCCTCCTCCTCCTCCTCCTCTTCGTGGTATGTTCTATGGTAGCGTTGAACGATGGTGCCATCTGGTCTTGTGGGAAATTAGAGGCAAGAGCGTAGGGGCAAATGGCCCCCAGCAAGCCCCTGCCCAGGGGGCTGGAGAGGCAGGCAATCTGCTGCAGACTGTCTGCAGACAGGAATGCGCCGTCCCCACATCACTGGAGCCCTGCTAGCGACGGCCTCCGTGGGGCTGGGCTCAGCGAGACGTGCTAACGGCTAACGCAGCCCTGCCAACCGCTACCGGGGCCTGGGAGAACACCGCACGCCGCGCAGCGTAGCGCCGGGCGGCCATTGTTATCCGAGCTCTCTGAGGCCGAGCTGAGGCGTAGCGCTGTCGTCTGGGAGATGCAGACAGATGACAGGCCTTTGTTGGGAAGGGTTTTTCTTTATGAGGGCAGATGGATTCATTCGCCATGGCTTTCATTCGCACGCGTGTGTTAGATGTGTGTATATGTTGAATGACGCGTGTGTTAGATGTGTGTATATGATGAATGATGTGTGTGTTAGATGTGTGTATATGTTGAATGACGTGTGTATATGATGAATGATGTGTGTATTAGATGTGTGTATATGATGAATGATGTGTGTATTAGATGTGTGCATGTTGAATGACGTGTATTAGATGTGTGTATATGTTAAATGACGTGTGTATTAGATGTGTATATGTTGAATGACGCGTGTAGTAGATGTGTGTATATGATGAATAATGTGTGTATTAGATGTGTATATGTTGAATGGCGTGTGTATTAGATGTGTGTGTGTTGAATGGGGTGTGTATTAGTTGTGTATATGTTGAATGGCGTGTGTATTAGATGTGTGTGTGTGTGTGTGTTGAATGCGGCAT
This sequence comes from Borostomias antarcticus, assembly GCF_949987555.1. Classification (NCBI taxonomy): domain Eukaryota; kingdom Metazoa; phylum Chordata; class Actinopteri; order Stomiiformes; family Stomiidae; genus Borostomias; species Borostomias antarcticus. The sequence goes on from NC_140237.1 coordinate 28,347,521, forward strand.
GTAGCCTAAGTTACACAACAGATCAACCAATCAGGGATGGTGCAGGTAAACAAAGAAAAAGAGCACTGATGTTAATTTATTGTGTGTGTGTCTGTCCCTACGTGTGTGTGCGTGTGTCTGTCTGTCCCTGTGTGCATGTCTGTCTGTCCCTGCTCGTGTGTGTGCCTGTGTGTGTGTGTGTGTGTGTGTGTGTGTGTGTGTGTGTGTGTGTACCCCCCCCCCCATCCAGGACTTCCACCTGCTGTACGAGGAGGCCAGGTACTACCAGCTGACGCCCATGATCAAGGAGCTGGAGCGCTGGAAGCAGGACCGGGAGCAGCGGCGTCTGGCCCAGCCGTGCGACTGCCTGGTGGTGCGCGTCACGCCCGACCTGGGCGAGAGGATCGCGCTGAGCGGCGAGAAGGTCCTCATCGAGGAGATCTTCCCCGAGACCGGAGACGTCATGTGCAACTCGGTCAACGCCGGCTGGAACCAGGACCCCACGCACGTCATCCGCTTCCCCCTCAACGGCTACTGCAGGCTCAACTCTGTCCAGGTGAGCGGGCGCGCGCGCGCGCGCGTGTGTGTGGTGGATCAGTGAGTGGCGTTTCCTGATATGCTTCAAAGGACTCATCGAAAGCCTCCTGTGCTCCTTCCTGTTGCCCTCGATCTTGGAGCTGGTTGTTTTTGCTCCAAATCCATTCTTCCACTTCATACAGAGGCACGCATGATTTACACCCTACCATCATAACTCAGCGTGTAATGGCCACTCTGATGTGGTGGGCGGGGATTGGTCATAGATTTCGTAGAGATGGCGGCTGTGAGTTTGTCGGAGCCAGAGAGCGCTTCCTCCTCGCTCAGGAGGAACAGTCTCTCACCTCTGGCGCCGAACGAGAGGAACATGGCAGCCTCGCGCCGCAGCTGTCTGTGTGGCGACACCTCAGACCTGGCCACGCTGCGGGCCCCGCACAGAGGGGGGCGTGTCTCTCTCCTTCCCTCTCCTCTCTCTCTCTCTCTCTCTCTCTCTCTCACTCTCTCTCCCTCTCCCTCTCTCCCTCCCTCTCCCTCGTTCTTTCCCTCTCTCTCTCCCTCTCTCTCTTACTTTCTGTCACTCTCTCTCCCTCTCCTGCTCTCTCTCTCTCTCCCTCCCTTCCTCTCTCTCCCTCCCTCCCTTCCTCTCTCTCTCTTACTCCTTTTTAAGACACAGTTCTCTCTCTCCCTCCTCTCCTGACACCCAGCATGGACACGTCTTTATCAGCTGAGCTCTGACACCTCCACCTCCTTCCTGTCAATGTGAGAGACCACCTCCAGGGAGGAGAGGAGAGGAGAGGAGAGGAGAGGAGAGGAGAGGAGAGGAGAGGAGAGGAGAGGAGAGGAGAGGAGAGGAGAGGAGAGGAGAGGAGAGGAGAGGAGAGGAGAGGAGAGGAGAGGAGAGCGAAGGCAGCACAAAGCGCTGTCTCGTCTGCTGCGGCCATGTTTTCTTGTGCCCGTCTCAAAAAAAGAAAGAAATATGAAAAAGAGGACTAGAGAAGGGGGGGGGGGAAATGATATGCATAATTTACTCTTTACTCCTTTTTAAGACACAGCTTCTCTTTTAAAAAAGACTCCAATATAACATGGCCCAGGGCCATTGAAATACACGTATTGCATTTTTTAATACCATACTTACAATTTCTCAAACAGCCTAAACCGGTTTATACTTCTTTTATAGATTTTTAAATGGCTTGCAATATAATTAATTGGCCGCATCAACTAACACAACATTTTCCCGCTGTGTTTACCAGCGTGTCTGGTCCCCGTGTTGCGTGCTCTCGGTCCGTCCCCCCTCACCTCCTGCAGGTCCCTAGACCTGTCCCACAGGACGAGGTCCCGGCAGGGAAATAAGCCGCGTTGTTCGGCGTGTGAATGACCTGGTGCTCTCAGAAAGGGGAGCCGGCCTCTCTTCTCCAGGGTTTCCTGTCTGGGAAGTTCTTGCTAATGAATGAGGAAGACAGAGGCTGTAAAGGGCTTTTGTCCGGGACTGTGCCCTTTGCCCGGATGAGGTGGCGATGGACTCTTTTTTTTTTTTCGGCTGGCCCCTTTAAGACACACACACATTCACACGTACAGTGCGCATATGTGCATATTCAGGCACACAACCACACACACACATACACGCACACACAACCACACACTTACACACTCAAACGCACACACACACACACAACCACACACTCACACACGTACACACTCAAACACACACAACCACACACACACAAACACACACGTACACACTCAAACACACACAACCACACACACACACACTCAAACACACACACACACACACACACACACTGCAGTGCGGGGTCCTAGCTGATGTAGGTGAGGGGAGAGGGAGCAGCAGCACATGGGCGTGTTTTTCTGTGTAAGCGGAGCTTTTTCTAAACAACTTACTCATCCTGTCCTCTCTCATTGTTGCGTGAAGGTATGAGAAGGTTGTGGGAATAATCCTCGTCTTACCCGCCAGACAATGTGCCTGTGATCTGATTACTGTCGGACCGCCACCCTGGGGAACACGGTCACACCCTGCCCTGGGAGGAAGAAAGAGAGGGAAAGAAAGAGGGAGCAGGACCGATAGGAAGAGAGAGAGGGAGGGAGAGAGGATAGAGGGAAAGAGAGAGAGAGGTGGAGAGAGGGAGAGAGAGGGAGAGCAGGGCGATAGGAAGAGAGAGGGAGAGAGAGAGGGAGAGCAGGGCGATAGGAATAGAGAGGGAGAGAGAGAGATGGAGAGGGAGAGAGAGAGAGAGAGAGGGAGAGCAGGGCGATGGGAAGAGAGAGAGAGAGATTTTTCAGACTGCCCTGATTTTGGATGATTTGGACTCGCTGAAGAAACGGTTACCCCGCTCACCTCACAGCGTTACACAAAAGTGCAGTGTCGGGTGTAATGAATCACCGCACTGTGTGTAGGCTGCTTGAGAACTCATTTTATTCCTAGAAAGGAGCGTTGCCAATCCCGATGAGAGAGCTAACCAATAAACATATCCCACCTCCTGGTGAGCCGTTCCCCAAGCCATGTGAGGAATTTTTGGGGGGGGCGTAATTCAGACCACCTGTTCTGTGATGTAGCGCCAGGGGAGAGAACAGGGCGACCGCTTAAAGGGAGGGAAAACATTTAGCCAAAGAGCCACAGAGGTGCACACACAAACACACACACACACGCGCGAGCGCGCATACACACAGAGTCCCAGAGCAGGAGCCTGTCTCCCTGCCCAGTCCAGCCTGACCACACCATACATCAAGGTGATGGAGCACCCAGATCAGGCCACACGCAATCTGTCCTTCATCACCGTGACAACAGCCCCAGCAGAAGTCAGACAGAGAGAGCAAGAGAGGGAGAGAGAGCGAGAGAGAGAGAGAGAGAGAGAGAGAGAGACAGACAGAGAGAGAGAGAGGGGGAGAGAGACCCCTGTCCCCCTTGTTCCTGCTGTCTGCTCAGGGGACACTACACCACCCTGGCATGTCACACTCAACCCCAGTCTATCAATCTACCCTGGCAGGAGGGTGAGAGAATGTAGTTCACTATTGACACCACGTACTCTTGTTCCCAGAATGCATAGCAGAGCTGACAAACTCACTCCCGCACTCCCCTGAGTCTTTGATGTTCCTAACATGAACTCTGAGGCGATGTGCCGTCAATAATGAGAGAACATCTCCCCACTCAGAAAGTTTCTGGGGGGAACTTTGCCCCGACGAGGCAGCTGGCATGTCAAAATAGTGTGTTGTGCAGCTGTCAGGGTGGGTGTTTTGTAGATGCTTATGATAAGCGGATGAGATAAAGGGATCCTGCAGCTACAGTAGCGACGTGGCACGTTTAGCCATGTATAGTTAAACAAAGGGCCCCCCCCCTCTGTGCCAGCGCGATGGCTGATACCTGTCACTCAACACCCAGCCTCCGCCCAGACAACCACAGACACAGACTAGAGAACGCCGACCCCCAACCTCCGGAGAGGGGTTCGCGTGTGTGAGTGCGGGTGTGGGTGTGTGTGCGTACTCCGGTGGCGGCCATCAATATTACATCAGGCTCCGCCTCCAGCCGTGAGGCTCGTCCACTTTGATTCGCGCCGCCTGCGTTCAGATACAGAACGCCGGCAAGGTAGCGGAGCGAGCGAGCGAGCTCATCCCCATGGCAACCCCGGCTTGAGTGGCAGGCGGGCGGGATCTGTGCGTGGCGGCGCGGGAGGGCGAGCGTGTGACAGAGTCGCTCCCCTGTGAGAACAGAGTTGTAGAGCAGCGCTAGGAGTGTCTGGGACACCGGGGGGGACGAGGACAGCTTCTGATCCCGTCCTCAGCATCAAACGCACCGCCAGACAAGATGGGGGACGAGAAAAGTGACACTACTGTTGACGGAGAAACAGACAACTTAGTTTTAGGAAACCTCTTGAACTCTCAGCTGTGTCTTCTCTGGCGCAGGAAGAGCCTGGTCCTTCTGGGAACAAGACTGTTTACTGGCTTTGTCTTTCTCCATGCTCATTAGTACTCTAAGATCAATTATATGATTGATTGCCCAGGGACTGCGGGTGGAAATGAGCTGTTTTAGCTATAACCTTGTACAGTGCATCTCTCCCTATTCTATAGGGTAAGTGTCTACTGTACCTTGTCCCTGTCTTAAAAATAAATGAAAATCAATCAATCAAATCACACATTATTTGTATAGTGCATTTCATACACAGAGGCAACACAATGGGCTTTACAGACATAGATCCCACCCCTACATATTCCAGAGGGAAGCAAAAAAACTGTTCACCCATGGGCCGAATGTGAGCTGTAAAAATTCATCCCTGACCCCTGTCAATGAGACGATTGAGCAAGCTCATGGAAAATGTTTGTCTATCGGCTAAGAACATTTACAGAGCAATAAATGTGGGCTTAATACTTCATAAGAGACACGACTATTTATAATTAGAAACTATAGTCATTTTGCATGAGTGTATGCATCATTGACCTAAACAAATTCCTACAGTAGTACAGTATGTGTAAACTACCATGGCAATAAACTGATTCTGATTCTGACAACAGGTACTTGGACTCTTCATTATAAAACACGCAAGATGTAATCTAATACACCGCAACTATTAGTGCTCATGTCACAGCTAAGTACACAATGTGTATTTGTCATGTGAGATCCATTGTGTCCCTCGGCATGGCCTTAATATGCCCATAGAGCTCCATCGTGTTCTACTTAGCTGTGAGCAATGAGTTCAAGAGTACAAAGTCTGTCAACATGTTTATATGGACAGTTGTATATCATCGTAAATAACCTTCTAAACAGGGCTTATGATGCCAAATACCAAACTACTCCTTTAAGATGCCGTTCATTAATTATCAAAGTGTTTTGATAAAGAGGAGCTTTATTGATCACTCCGGTCTCCTGTGTGAGCAAAGAAACGCACTTGCCCGAATGACAAGAGTCCCACATATGTTAGTAAAACATGATTAGGGGGAAATGCAATGTGATGCAATGATCAAAGCACGGGGTGTAATATCATTTCCATAATCGTTAGCCTCTCCTCCGTCGTCTGGCGTTGGCGTTGGGAGCGTGTGATGCTTCGGCAGGTCTCTTAATTGGCTCTCCTCTTAAGCTCGCCATCAGCCGTCTGCCGCCTCTCTCTACGCAAATTACTGACTCTGTCATCGTCACACAGGCTGGGCAAAGTGTTGTGTGTGTGTGTGTATGTTTGTGTACACGCTATCGGTAGTAATCGAAGTGGGTCCCGACTGCCGGCAAAACAAAACGTCGCCCCACATTAAGTGTCTCTGTCGGGGGCAGGCGGGAGGGGGCGGGGGGTTACGAAGGCCATTTATAGTTCAGCCATATTTAACAAGTCGTGTGTGTGTGTGTGTGTGTGTGTGTGTGTGTGTGTGATATATGTGAATTCCTCAGCAGCCACCCCCCCCCTCCCCTCACACCACATTGGGGAGGGGGTTCTGCTACGCCTCAACCAGGGGGCCTAATTGCTCTGCTTCAGCCCTCCGCTGGGGCCACTACCCTCATAATTAGGGAGGCCACTCCCTGTGTGTGTGTGTGTGTGTGTGTGTGTGTGTGTGTGTGTGTGTGTGTGTGTGTGTGTGTGTGTGTGTGTGTGTGTGTGTGTGTGTGTGTGTGTCTATGGGCAATGGGAGGACTCATGTATTTCGCGTGAACTTGATATCTGGTGGTGGGGTTAGCCCTGAGCCAGGCCTTTCATATACACGCATCACACACTCTATTAAAGGGGAATAAGTAAATATACAGCTCCCCTCGCACTGGGATTTGGAGATACCTCCCCCAGGAGGGTCTACAGGAGATGAGGGGGGGAAGGCGATGGGAGCTGCATCCCTTCCTCTCACATCTTTCACTTTCTCTCCCCCTCCAGCTCTATCGCTCAGTCAGGGGGGCAGATCCATCCATCCATCTCTCTCTCTCTCTCTCTCTCTCTCTCTCTCACTCACTTTTTCTCTCTCTTGCTCTCTTTCTCTCTCTCTCGCTCTCACTTTCTCTCACTCTCTCACTCTCTCTCTCCTCCTTGTGCATTGTGCGTCCTGATTCCCCTCTCTCTCTCTCTCTCACTCTCTCACTCTCACTCTCACTCTCTCTCTCACTCTCTCTCTCTCTCTCTCTCTCTCTCTCTCACTCACTCACTCACTCACTCACTCACTCTCTCTCTCTCTCTCTCTCTCTCTCTCTCTCTCTCTCTCTCTACATCCCCTCCTCACCTCTGCCTCATTACTCAAATTAGGCTTTCTCCCCAGTCCACGCTGAACTCCAGTCAGACACCTCCATGTCCATTATACACCTGTCATTCCTGTGAGCCTTCAGATCAGATCACCTACCCCCCTACCCCCCCCCCCTTCCCAACACAACTGTCATGAATATTACAGCCAGTATGATATCAGACTGCCCTGTGGACACTCCTATAACCCCCTATGTGATCGGACGGCTAATGGCACATGCTATAGGGCGTGATGGATGAGGTGCAGGGTGATTGATGAAACGTGCAGAGGGCCGTTATTAACCCCTCGCGTGTGTCTCCCCCCACTCCATCCCCCCCCCCCCCCCTCCCCCGGCAGGTTCTGGAGCGTCTGTTCCAGAAGGGCTTCAGCGTGGCGGCGTCCTGCGGCGGCGGCGTGGACTCCTCCCAGTTCAGCGAGTACGTCCTGTGTCGCGAGGACAGGAGGAGTATGTCCATCAACACGCCCATCAGGATAAAACAGGAGCCGCTGGACTAGAGCACTCTGAGAGAGAGAGAGAGAGAGAGAGAGAGAGAGAGAGAGAGAGAGGGACTCACCGCGACGGGCTCGACCCCACGACCCCTCCGCTACAGAACAAACCCTAATGTTAACCCCTGACCCTCCTCCTTCAACCCACCCACCCCATCCGCCCCCGCCCCCCCCTCGTCCCTCACCTCCCTCAGCGCTCCGGAAAACAGCCCAGCAAGACACACCGAAGTATTAGCAGAGGCCTGTTAACGCTACCAGCTCTGCGGAACTCAGCTCTGAGGAGAATGTAGTATCTAAACGAAGAAAAACAAAAAGAAAAAAAGAAAGAAAGAACGAAAACGAAATACCTTCTCTTTTAATAACGCCCTAATAACGCCCAAAGAACACAGGAAGACGGACAAAAGACTGAGCGAAGCGGCCATCGCCGGCCTCTCTTCCCTCCCGCCGTGCGGCTCTTGTGAAAAGGTGTCCCGACCCCCACAGCGGGGGAGAGCACAGCCCCCCACCCCCCATCGCAGCGCCTGGCGGCGTCTCGTCCAGTCCCGTGTCCGTGTGAGGCCATGTGTTGTGTCCGCCAGTGTGGCTGAGCAGGGGGCCGGCCTCGTTCCCGGGAGGCTGGGGGGCTCGCTGAGGGCGGTGGGGGGGCGAGGACTGGCTGGTGAGGAGAGAGGACGTAGGACGTGCTAGGGTCCCCCTTCGACAACCACCCCTCCCCCACCCCCCCCTCCCAGTACAGCCAACCAACAGGCCTCCCTGGATAGAGTCCAGCCGAAAACCAGCGTCGTTTGCCAAATTTGATTGTTTTTATGCTTTTTTTTTTCTTGCTTTTTTTTTCACTGTTGTTTATAAAAGTAGTCTTTTGCTCCTTTTTGGTGTTCTTTCACAACACGGTGTAAACAATAATTAATAGGATTTTTTTGTATGTTGTTTTTTCTCTCCCATATGAAGGACCTACAGTACGAGCGTGGTATTCTAAAGTCATTAGAGCTGGAGAGCTTGAGAGGGAGTGTTTCTTGGCAGGGGCTGCAGAAACACCAGCGTGTCTCCAGGCTACGTGGCTAAAGCAGTCTGGCTGCTAATGCATTCAGAGCTGGAGAAGGTCTCATTGTTTAAATGGGACTGCAAAGGAACCAGGATATTTCTACCGTCTTTCCTAGAAAAATATGTAGCACACATAAAACGTGCATCGGCATTTGGCCCAATTCGCTGTAAAACATATCTTTTTAACTGCAGTTCGATGTGGTGGAGGAGGAAGTGTGATGTGATGGAACATGTGATGGAGGAGGTTTGCATTTAAAAAAAAAGAAGAAAAAAAAGCTTAATGTCAAGAGTCGATTGATCCACAATTAGAAATGAGAATGTCAGTGGGAAGTTCTCTATGAAGGCTCTCAATGTGTTGCAGATTTATTATGGCCAGAATGTTCATGACTTGAGAACCAAGTTTGGAAGCTGAGATTTACCAGTATGTCTCCAGGATTGTGAAGAGATGTACTCTAAAATGCTTGAGAACCTTTGTTTGCACTTAAAACACATCGTCCACAGAACTGCCTACCCTCTAAAAAGATCTGTCGACCTGGTGGTCAGTGCCAAATCAACCCATTGATTGTCTTTCGATCATGTTTTTACTGATTAGCTCATGAAAAGTGGCCCAAAGAGATAGCTAACTTTGGCATCGAGGTGAATCGGGTGCCTATTTGTTGATTGTACGAAGTACACAAATCTTCTTGTCCCCATTTTTGACACATAAATCAATGATATTCACATTGATTTACATCCAAAAGTCTACAGTAGAAACTACAGTAGCAGTCAAATCAGTGCAACTGAAGAATAACAAACGCTGAAGCTGTAACGTTGGCCTTGGCGAACGTTGTCAGACAACCTTCAGAAACAGTGTTTTTTTTTTTTCAGGGTTTCAATATTGTCACATCTAAGACGAGATTATTTCAATGGTTCTTTACAAGTCTCTACAGCAGGACCCAAACGGAACTCCCCCAGCATCAGAGCACTGCTCAGAGAGCACTGAGTGAGAGGCTCTTATTCTACCGTGCCCCTCTCCTCTGCCTTGTATTCTCAACATTTCTGGATCAAAGAGTTGAAACAAGAAAGGCCAAGTTTTCATACTTTGTATATGTGTGTATAACTTACAGATGCTGTTTCTTCCATTCCAAGAAGACTGATCAAAAACGAGCCCATTCCGATCTCTTTGCGGGTCTGAGTGTGGTCGGGAAGCTCCCTCGGCCATTTCCATTTAAACAGACCAAAATGCTCATTAAAATGGGTGGTAGTTGCAATCAGCTCTCATATAGATGTGACGTGTGCTATTTTTCTCTATGTTCTCTGATTAAACAACCCTAGGAGTTGTTAAAGATGGGGTGGGTGTAGCTGGGAGTCCGGCTCAGACCTCCTGCGGGGGGCGCTCCCAATCAACACCCTCTCTGTTCTGACCCGCCTCTGGCCTGGGCCTTTGCACCCATTCACCTCAAAGGGAATGGCCAACCAGGCCTTTCATGTGCTGAGGGACGTCAGGCTTTAGAACCGCCCCCCCGCACACACACACCTCCAGGCTCTCGTCTCAGCAGTGCCAGTAGAGACTTGGGTTGTGCCCCCCCATTTCGTCATCCCATACCCCCCCTTTGCTGTACGGAGCCCCCCACCTACCCCATGGCTCACTGGACCACACCAGGCCAAACAAACTGATGAGTCAAAACTCAACCGCAACACCCCCCCCCCGTACCGCCCCAGGCCCCAGAGTCAACTCTGGATCTCAAGTGACTGTAACCGCAACCAGGCAGCCCAGATAACTATGTTAGGTACTGTACCTTCAAGGAACTGACCAACATTTAATTTGGTCAGTTCCTTGATAGAAGGGTCAAACTTATAACATACCTCTTACCACCTTTTATTTATAGGTGGCAGGTTTACAGTAATATATCTTTCATTGATACTGGGTCACTTTCCGTACACGAACGCACACAGTACAGTACCACCCTACATGATAAGTAAGTGGTCAGTCGTGTCCATACAGGAGTCTACCCACTGCCCTGTGTGGCGTGATATCGAGACGGCTCACCTGTACAGTTGTTTGTATATTAAATTGTTATCAGGACTTTGGGGTTTTAACTGAGCCCTCGTGTCACTAAGAAGAGACCTCTCAGTCCTTACATTGCAAAATAGAAATGAATGAAAGCATTTGAAGAATTCAAATTTGCAAGAATTATGTTGTGTACATATGGATTAAAAACATTTCAAAAGGGTATACTAAGGTGAAAATGTCTTATTTAAAATGTTTTAAACAATTAGACTGTGGTATTAAAGGGCATGTGTTCATTTACAGTGTCTCCATTTGACTTTTCTTGCATATTTGCGATAATAAAAGGATGTACTGTATATTGTATGCCTCGTTACTGGCCCTGTGCTACCGTATCTGTTGTTGTGTTCGTTCAGCGGGTTCATTCTCAAGAGGGGAAGTACACAGGGACTTACACTTGTACAAACCTGAGAGAGATTCCAACTTGTGAGGTCATTAAATAAATAAAACTTATTTCAGGAGCAGAGACCTAAACTGAGCTCTCATGATCCTGTAATTCAGTCGATGAGACCTGTTTGGTCCTGCCAGTGAGGCCAAGCACATCACTGATCCCTCACCCGCCTTCTTCAGGGTTCAATCAACATCAGCAGTTTGAGGCTCCAAAGGGACTTGCAAATGGCCTCGCATCTAGAAACAAACTGAGTTCAATGTTTGGGTCTTTTAAAAACGCTGTGAATCCTAAGGGGACTTTTCTTTGCACTCAGTTTATACTTAGCATGTATACAGTATCACTAGTAAATTGAAATTAAGTAATTTTCACTTCTTGATTGAATTTTGGTACAACAATTCCTGAAAATACATTGTTGGTTTTCTGAAGTTATGTCTGAATATGGTTCATACAGTAGCTACTAAAAGTCTTACAAAACGCTTTAAACTAAGCTATTGCAGACATACAATAAAGAAAGATAAAGACTGCTCACTATCTGGTAAGTTTAGTAAACAGCTTATTTATTCCTTTACAAAATAGGTACAAATACAGAAGTATGCTTTTCACACAAACAGGAAATTTTCAAGATATGTACAGAGTTTACCAAAAATAACGTAGTTCTAATAAACACAGGGTCTTGTAAACAATATTTACAAATTATCCATACATTAAAACATTAATTTTCCAACTGTGTACATCAGTAACATTGTTCTAGTATTTTGGCTAAAAAGCTGAAGTAGTAGAAATGTCCTCCTGTGTATGTTTCAGAAACCATACAAATAATCTAAAACTTTTTTTAAAACACAGAACATAGGTATTGTGCTTTTTTTTTTTTTTTCTTTCCAATATGGTACTTTGAGATACAATTTCACTGCCTGAAATGTGGCAATCATAAATGACAATGTAAAAATAACATAAAAGAAAAAATATATAAATAGTTACAAAATAATTCCCTTTAACAGCACTTGGCAATACTGCTTGATACTCAAAAGAGACGTCCTTGCAATTAGTAACGTTCTGTGTTCAGTTTTACCATTGTATAGTTATACAAAAAACAAGAGTAGAGTGCTGTTAGAGAACATTCGACGCACATTAGTGTTATCTACTTATCAAATAATAAATTACAAAGCAACACAAGACAGTACTGTAGCTGCATAGTGGCCATAGGGTACATGGTTTAAAACCAAGCCAAGAAGAAAGGCCATGAAAATAAAGACTGGTCAAAACTGGAAATGACACAGAGGCTTAGCCAAGCTCACGTTGCCTCTGAGGGGGACCAGTGGCCCGGTGACACCGGCCCCATGCGCCTCTGAGGGGGACCAGTGGCCTGGTGACAACGGCCCCATGCGCCTCTGAGGGGGACCAGTGGCCCGGTGACACCGGCCCCATGCGCCATAAAACATAACATGAAGACGGACACATTAAAAACACAATTCATAGAATAATAGAATGTGAGGTTAATATGAGAGAATCATCTGTCTACTTCAACAGCTCTGCTGCACACCATGTAGGTATGTGATATGTCATAGTGTGTTACTGAGACTGGGATGGTTTACACCACCATACTAAGGGCCTGCTGAGAGGATGAGTCCAGCGTAGCTTCGAAGACTCGGTTTCCAAGAGAAGCTCAAGCGTTTGAGAAGTGGACACAAACAACAGACAGATGGCCAACATCTGAGTCATGATCAAAACCAAAACGCCTCTCAATAAGTTTGGATAAACTACTGCGCCTTGCTCAACAAGGGTAACCAATCAGGACCTTCTGAACTTGGAGGACTGTGGTTGTTCTGACTATGGTTTGTATCAGAATTCGAATGCAGTTTATTTGCCAAGTACATTTTCGCACACAAGGGGTCTGACTGTGGATGGGGCAGGGAGGACTTGCATGGCCTGTCTTGATTGGAGAGGATCAGGAGAAGTCCTGCACTGAATTAAAACTCATTTGACAAGTGAAGAAACAAAACAGTCTTGTTTGACAAATTCAATTCTCATGATTGGACAGAATATTAGTATTGACAGTTTTCTTTTCTCACGCTAAAACATTACATGTGGTAAAACTATTATACATGCTGGTCAAAATCCTTCAAAATAACTATTTACATTAATGGAGGCTTTCATGTCATGCCCTGCTATTTTCTACAGTCCAAACAATAGTGTTTCCAAAAGAGGGTCTATTTGTGATATTTATCGAACTCTATTCAATAAATAAGTCCTAGAAAATCATGTAGGCTGTATATTCATCTGAAAATATGATCCCTTAAAATAACTTTGAGATGAATCATTCAGTCTCATCTGGGACATTAAATAAACAGTTAACCAATGGACATGGAGAAAGTACTGGCTCGGGTCCTTAGACAAAAAACAACAACAACACAGAGATCCTTCCTTTAAAGAACCAGACCCACTGAAACCTAAACAGTTTACATGGCCTTCAATTCAACCATCTACAGTATATACCAACCATGAACTAAGAACAGAGAAGACACATAACCATATATTGTATATAGATTTTTTGTGAGTTTTTTTTTCTCTTTTTATCAAAAGCTACGTTAGACATCACTACGGAGACACTGGGCTGAAATGTTAGACCCGACTGAAGGCACGTTGCGGGGGGGGGGGGGGGTAAGGGGAGGGGAGTCAGGTGGGAGGAGGCTACTTGAGCAGGGCGCGGTAGAGCAGGAGCGAGCGGGCGGTCTCCCTCTCCTGCTCCATGTAGAAGACCAAGTCCCTGAGGTGGACGCGGGTGAGGCGTTGCCGGGCGTACTGGCGTGACGAGGCGGAGGGCGCGGAGGCGCTGGCGGGTGACCCCACGGAGCTGCTCGCCATCTGGGGACAGAGAGGGGAGACAGGAGGGGTGAGAGGATGGCACACTAGATCAACTCACAACACCATCCAATCAGGAAGGGGGTTTATATGTGTGTCATTGTTTTTCTCCTGCTGCAGAACCAGTTAACCCCCAGGGACACATTAAGTGGGAAGTTGGAAGTTGAAGTGAGGGACAAATGCAGCAGATTACCTTCGTCCGACTGGGAGAGGGCTTAAATTGATCGGTACCTGAAATGTTTGTAACATACAATGAGAGAGATACCAAACTGTGACTCCAAAAATCGTTTTAATTCATCCTAAATTGAATCTCACCGGAACAACTGTCTACAGAAATGAGATTGAAACCTCTCAAAAGTTATACTGTAGGCTACACCTATATATTTAGAGACAGTCATCAAGTTTCATTGAGAACAGGATCAAAGTTGCTTCACTAATGAAGTCCAGAAATGTAGGTGAAACAAATCAATCTTTTATAGTTTTATTACAATTAAAATAGCCGGACGCGAAGATCAGGAAAACACTACGTTCTCCCACTGCACGGGAAACAATCCTTCATATTTAAGCGTGCCTTATAGCTCTTTATATTACCCTGGAAATGAACACGTTTCCTCTACGTAAACACGAACGTCTGACGCAGATCTGAACTGACTTTCTGTTCTGAAACGGGACCCCTTGTTTGTATTTGATTCGGCGCAAAAGCAGAGAAAAATGAAAAGGCTAGAAATGGATGTATACAGAGGCCAGATATAAATCAGAGGACAATTTACATTAACAAATTAAAAACACCAGGAAGCAAATCCAGCCAATGGCCACTTGAATCCAGGCAGAAAGAAATAAGACAGGCATTTTGGTCAGGAACTCCCCCGAACACCCTCTCACAATTACATTGATTGCACCACTCTATAAACATACAGTACAAACAGAGCCTAATTGCAAACATATGAAGGGTATGTATTTGCAGGACCCGGGCTAAAGTCACCCAGGCTCACCACATACACGGTACGCTGGGTGTATGAACACGGTATATGACATCGCCTAGATTCAAAAATCTCAAAATATAGTCTGAAACCCTGGACAGTCGGTCAGTCGGTCAGTCTCTCTCTCCACATCTGCTCTCGTCGCTGATGTGGACAGGTTGGGAGGGACGGGGGTCGAGGTGCACATGGGACAGACCCCCCCCCCAAACCCCCCACCGCCCTGGGTGGCCGAGGTTCACACTGAGAGGCGACCCTGCCTCATCAGGCCAATCCCGACTGACCTCATGTGAAAGATGGGCCTGCCCGCTGCCATGCCAATTACTGCCACTCACGCGCCGCCTGGCGCCGACCAATCAGGGCCATCCATTCACCTGGATGGACAGGGCGGGTGGCCTCTGGGTGCGTGGTGTAGGGAGGTGGGAGACGCGGATATCGCGGCCCCCCCCCCCCAGCCTCCCAGAATGCCTCAGCCCTCTCGGGGACACAGCCGAGCCCGGGTGAGTGATCCAAACGTGGGGAGAAAGGTCAGCCTTCTGATCTCACTAAGCAGCCCTCCTCTCCTCCTCCCCAGAGTCTTAATAAGCCCTCCACGTACGCCAGCGACGCAAACGCCCGCCTGTTGTTGTCTGTATCTATGGTGACTGATCGCCCACAAACGCACGCTGGAGACTCATGTCGGGGGAAGAGAAAAAAACAACAAACAGAAAACAGAAACAGGAAAAGCAGATGGCTGAGTGTCAGTTAGGAGGGAACGCGAGACGTCAATGTCCACGGCACCGCCGTCACCAGCAATTACATGGAAACTGAGCCTGAAATTAAATGAATGACAAAATGGCAGGCTTCATAAGGTCACTTCGAGAGAAAGGGAGGGAGGGAGGGAGAGAGAGAGAGAGAGAGAGAGAGAGAGAGAGAGAGAGAGAGAGAAAGGCATCCAAATGAAAAGTCAAAAAAAAAAAGGGAGCCTTCGCTGAGAAAGATCCATGAGGCAAAAAAACAGCATCTGTCATTTTATCAGTGATGGACCCCTGCAGGCATTATGTCACATGACATATCCATCCTAGGAAACGCGCGGGGATACCACAATACATCTCCTCAGACGTCTGACTAGTTCGGAGCTGAGGACAGAGAACCTGAGGAGAAGGAGAGAGAGACAGGAGGAGAGAGAGAGAGAAAGAGAAGGAGAGAGAGAGAGAGACACGAGGTGAGGAGAGGCTATGGAGGACGTTGTGTCTGAGGCGAACGCGGCATCAGCGCTGGCCTGGCCGCAAAGCTCACCTCCATGCTCCCACGACAGTGTGCCGACGGGCCAGACGACACGCCACGCTACCCGCACCCCCGACACACACACACACACACACTCAACACACACACTCATACAGAGATGTACAGCTCAATTGTGCTTTCACAGCAAACACACTATTGACGTAGATATGGCGCGTCCAGAGCTCAACACTGTACTGTACGTACTGTCTTCGGCGTGACGCTTAATCATCAGGGTGACAGCTAAGGGATGTTTACCGACATCTCGAACAGAGAGGCGGTATAATATGGGATGCCCCCCCCACCCCAACGCTGAGCTGTTCTGTGGGTATACAGGTCAGTGTGAGTAGGACAGGACACTGCTGTAACCTTCCCTCCGTCATAGTCCGGGTGGGTCAGGGTGACATCCCTCACAGGGATGCGGTCAGCAGGTCAGACTTTCATGTCCTCCGTCCTCCGGTCATCCAGCAGGTTCCCTCAACCTTGGGTGAAGACAAGGCCAGAATTAGGCCCCACTTTGCTAAATTTACTTTTGATTAATAATGCATGTTTTCTCTCTCTCTCTCGCTCTCCCCCGCCCTCTCTCTCTCTCTATCTCTCCCCCACCCTCTCTCTATCTCTCTCTCTCTCTCCTTTGACTATCTGTCTCTAATTGTCTCGTGACAGCCCGGCTCCTAGGTGTCTTGAGAAATTTGCATTCGGGTCCTTTATTGTTTGGGGTTGGGGGGAGGGGGGGGGGGGGTCCTTTCTTGCTGATCAGCGTCTTTGAACCTGAGTGGCACCGGGGCCTTGATGCCGGAGCCAATATTGGATTTGGCTCGGGTCACACCTCAAGGCTGCGGGTTAATGGTCCACTTTGCCAGGCACACGGAGCAGGCCGGCCCAGCAGACCCAGGACTGCTGCCTCAGCACTTCCTCCTCAGCCCTCCTCGCTGGAGAGGCCACTCCTACTGCCACACACACACAGGGGGGGGGGGGCTGGGGAGAGCACGTATGACCACACACACATACACACACACACAAACACACATATACACATATACACATATACACATATACATACACAAACACACACTCAAGCACACACGCACGCTCACTCACGCTCACACACACACACACACACACACACACACACACACACACACGGGGAGAGTAATCGCTTGTGTAAGAAGTATATAGATGTCAAGAAAATGCGTAAGTTACAGTATGTGTGTGATTTACACAGCTGGCCGATAGAGAACAATAGAGATAGGCTGAGGAGAAGTGGTGTTTGTGCTGAGGGAGTGAGAGTCAGTTGGACCGCACTCAGTCAAGGAACTCTGACTGTCTGACTGTCTGGCTGGTTGGCTGTCTGTCTGTCTATCTGTCTGTCTGTCTGTCTGTCTGTCTGTCTCACTGAATGTCTATCTGCCTGCCTGTCTGACTGGCTTACCGACTGGCTTACCGACTGACTGAGACTTTCTGACTGACTGACTGACCGACTGACTGACTGGCTTATCTGACTGACTGACTGACTGACTGACTGACTGACTGACTTATCTGAATGACTGACTGACCGACCGACTGACTGACTGACTGACTGACTGACTGACTGACTGGCTTATCTGAATGACTGACTGGCTGGCTGGCTGTCTTAGAGACTGCTCGACGGGCTGGCAGGCTGACTGAGTGTGCGCCAGGACACAAAGCTTTCCCACATGTTCACCTCCACGCTGCATTTCAGCCGGGGAACGTCCCCCCCCCCCCCCCCCCCCCCCCCCGTGCTCCTCTGTTTACAGTGGGGAGCCCAGCCGTGGGAGTAGAGCCCCACTCCCTCTCCATGCTCGGCCTGCTGCGCCTCTCCTACCACCGCCATTAATCAGCAACAGAGAGCCTCTCTCTCCCTCTCACCCTCTTTCTCTCTCGCTCTCTCTCCCTCCCTCTCTCTTTCTCTCGCTCTCTCTCCCTCCCTCTCTCTCTCTATCTCTCTCTCCATTTCACCCTCTTTCTCTCTCGCTCTCTCTCCCTCCCTCTCTCTCTCTCTCTCCCTTTCACCCTCTTTCTCTCTCTCTCTCTCTCTCTCCCTCTCTCTCTCTCTCTCTCGCCCTCTTTCTCTCTCTCGCTCCCCTGCGCCCACAGACATGCTGGATGAGGCCATTTTGAAAGAGTTAACAGATGTCGGCTGATTTGCCCTAGGCCTTTTGACATCGCCCAAGTGATGTATTTGATGTGGAGTTTATTCAGCTCTAATAAACGTATAAAGAATTAGAATAATAATTCACAGATGTACATATACAGATTATATGCCGGAGCCGCTCTTTGAAGCTGAGGAGGCAGCCCAGACCAGGAGAGAGGATGAAAAGGCTTTGGTTCGGTCCGCCGGTAATCAGAAGGGTCAGGACGGAACTAGTACCGCGGGTTTCTGATCAGGCACCGACAGAGACGCCTTTGTCCGTGTCGCAGGGGTCCCGCCAAGGGGTCCTATTCAGGGGGAAAAGCCTTCGGGGTGCTATTGCGACAGTGGTTTTAGCCTGCATATTAAAAAAAAAAAAACAAGAGGCGTGTTGAGCCATGTTAAGGTGAATCTAGTCCTTTTCTGTGGAACGGTGTCAGGGTTCCTGCACGCTTCCATGGGACTCAGAAAGAGAAATCTGAAATTGAGGGAGAGAGAATAGAAGGGTGGAAAAAGGATCAACGTCTGGCATTCTGATCATGATAAAAAATGAGTGAATTAAGTTTCAAAACAAACAACTTCAATTTGGTTCTCGACCAAAGGACCACAAATCTCCAAAATGGCCAGTTGCAGAGCATCTTAATACCCACATAAAACACAAAAACAGCTACACAGCTCCATGGCAATGCATAGCAACCGTGCAGAATTTCAGTCAAGGAGAAAGAAGGCAAAAAAAAAAAAAAACACCTTATTACTTCTAACTCCTGCAAGCCATTTTGGTCTCCAAAGGTTTCAGAGCGCCGCGGGCCATGTGTCTGCAGTGTTTCGGGAAATGACTTGCCTTCGCACGAACACCGCTATGTTCTGCAGCTCCGCAGCCCCCCAGCATCCCCCGCTCAATTTCTGTTTAACCCCCTCCTGCCCGTCCTCACACTGACTCACAGCAACAGAGAGCTCACACCCCAGCCCTGGCACGGCGTTCAGCCTCACGGCCCTGTACCAGACCCCGGCGCGCATCCGACCGGCTTCTTCGCTAGGCTAGCACATCAGCTCGCGTGGCTAATTTGGCTACTTAAGCATGTGATGGCTTTAAACAAACGTGACGCAGGAGAGGAGCAAGGTTATAAGAGCAGAGAAAAAGAGGGGGGGATAGCCCTAACGCAAGTCCCCCCCCCCACACACACACACACCCCACACCACCTCACACACACACACACACACACACCATTCCAGCTGCTTTGTGCTGTTAGTGCGGCGACACAGTTAGCACACTTGAGTTGTGTATCAACGGCGGATTAAATCTGCAAACTCGTTGACACAACACATAATTAAAACATCTTGCTTGAGGTCAGGAATTTTCTAATTAGTAGTGTACTGACAAAGCTGCAATTCCATCGCCCGGAGTTTCAAAGTCCACAGGTTACAACTGAGATGAAAGCCGCCCCCGAAGCCGCGCTCTGGAGGGATGCTCCTGCAGTTCCTCAGAAGACAGTCGCACACAGGGTCACCAAGCTAAACAGCGCGCAGCACCCAGAACCTTCCTTCTAAACAAAGAACCGCAAACTTTTCCTGCCTGGAAACAGAATCTTGGTTATCTCTTTTTCTTTTCTTTTGAACCTCAGAGAAACAGAAGGAACCTCAGAAAAACGAACAAAAGACGTTGAGAAGTAGGGAAGCAACAATAACATCTCCATCCACTGCCTATTTAATTACACACACTTATAGCTCAGCTAGCTACCTAGCTACTAGCCAACTACCAAGCTAAGCAACTGCAATGTATTAACTGTCCTTGCATTAACATGAATAATATAGTACTAATAATAGTTATTTTAATAGCATATAATAACAAGGTGGATGGTCAGAGGAGCTACTGTAAATTGACTTGAAAGTGTCTAATTAAAATGAATATGGAATTGTATCTCGATAGACCATACAAGCTACAGAAATAGACATGGACATGGAACCATTTGTTCAAACCAAAAACACATTAAGGGGCTTTTCTCTTTGAACCTAGAGAAATGCTAAAGATCAGCAGTCGAACAGACTCTAGTTAACCTGGACAATTATCAGAACAACTATCTTTTACTGTTCATAAAGTAGGCTATCAGTTGTGGGAACTTTTCACCATTAAATATTCAAAGCGTTTCATATATAAAGTGAACCCAATTAAAGCTAAAACGGAAAAAAGTCAGAATGCTTGTCTCCCCGCCAGTGCCATGCTAATGAGCCCTTGTTGGTTTTGCACACGTTACTTTCACTGGCGTGGCACTGTCATTTCCAGTGGTGGTGAATTTTTAATTCCAGTTGAATGAGACGGTGGTAACTTCATAATCACGGCACTGGGGTGTTTTGCAACCCCCGATAGTTAGTTAGGGGAAGATGGCAAACGAGGGTAGTGGTCCAACCTTTGATGTTGCCATGAATCACTCTAAACAGACTCTACCAGCGAACAAAACCCAGTCGGCTGAGGGGAGTGTTAAAGATGACCTGACTACGCGAAGACAACTGACAACTGTGGCCTACCTCCAGATATGGCAGTATCCCATCAGTAGACAGCCCGTTAGTAACCCATGAAGTAACGTGGAGTATCATACCAATAATCATACAAAACTGAGCTCCAAAGATGACAGGGGGCCACCATGGCACTCTAGATCCCAGCACACAAACACGCACGCGCACACACACACACACACACACACACACACACACACAGACCTGTCAATGTCTCTCCACAAGCCCTTGTGCGGTATGAGGACTGACACGTTCCACTTCCAGGATACACCGAACCAGGGGGATGCGGAGCGGAGGTTCACACTCATAACCAGTCCTTGATCTCAAACTGACACAAAAGGGGCCTCTTTGCCATCTTTAATCGCGGAGCGCCAGGTCTCTACGCCGCTGTCACCAACCCCCCCCCCCCCCACCGCCACCACCTGACACAACCCAGGCTGAGTGTGAGCAGGCAGTCTGGGGTGTGTCTGAAGAGCAGGTCTGATTAAGATCCCACGTCTCTGTCTTCTGAGGACAGAGAGAGAGGAGGCTCATGTTTTATATAGACGCCCCAGAAACAACGACCCAAACTTTAACGGCATAAACTGAGTGGCAAAGGAATGACTCTGCTTACGCTTTTATTTTGTGGACCTAGAATACTGAGGCGGAGCCAGTATACATTCAGCAGACAGAATGCAGGCCTACGCTACGAGTTAGCCTACTAGTGTTGAGACTCCAACGAGTTAGCCTACTAGTGTTGAGACTCCAACGAGTTAGCCTACTAGTGTTGAGACTCCAACGAGTTAGCCTACTAGTGTTGAGACTCCAACGAGTGAGCCTACTAGTGTTGCGACTCCAACGAGTTAGCCTACTAGTGTTGAGACTCCAATCATACAATTAGTACACACCATTGGGGGTCAAAGGTTAGGAGTAGACACGCAGCAGCAGCCACGGTTTCTCTTCAGTTATGGGGCTCACGGCGCCCCCTCCCCTCCCGGACTCCCTCCGGTTCTCCTGGAAGCCATTTCTCTCAACAGGTGCTGTCTCAACAGGCCCCGGAGGCTTCCTGTCTATCGGTACCTGCTCTGCGTTCTGGCAACCTGTTCCACAGCGTCCCGTTGTCCCAGGCAGCTGTGTGTATGTGCAGAGCTTATCTACATATTGACTCGCTTTTAAAACCCACACCCTTGCCTTGCGATAGTAATTACATATCTTTGTAAAAGGAAGTGCTTGATTCTTCCTGCGCCAGGGGGGGCAGGCAGCTACAGGCGTGCCCAGCAGCGTCCCGAAACAAACACACCTTCGGCGCTGCCTGGTAACCAAACAGCTCCGGCACACACACACACACACACACACACACACCACATACACGCACACACACACAGCCATTGTGTTTCTCGGTGGAGGCCTGTTAGGCTCCTACGGCTGGCAACCCACTGTGAGCTCAGCGCAATGCGCCTCCACTGTACTCGGTTACAGAGCAGGTCAGATGGAATGGACAGGTAATAAAGACAGCAGGGGCCCATTTAACGCTGGTCAAGGGGCCAGGGGCCACACACACACACGCACACACACACACACACACATGCACACGCACACACACACACACACACACACACACACATACACCTACACCATGTACAGTAGCATAGACACACACACACACATCTACACCATGTACAGTAACACAGACACACACACTGATGTAGGCTTACCCAGGAGGTATGTTTACAACCCTAAGCCCTCTTACTCATCGTGTGTGTATATAAACAGTCAGAAAGGCCTTTCAGCAGAGCCACATCTATCGCTGAACTCACATGACATGTAATCAGCCTGCTGACAGACGCCGAGGAGACCAAATCCGGCTACACTCAACTCTCCCAAAGTTTTATCAGTCGAGGGCGTTCATTAGTCCAACAAATACATAATTGATGCAAACTAAAAAATACATGTGATAATGAATCAGATGAGAAGGAGAAGTTCTCGGCCGTGGACGATTCTTTGTGTCAGGTTGAACAGCAAATGAGCCGGTTAGGGATGATTTGGGTCGTCGGCTAGCTACTGTAGCTAGCTAGCTAGCTGACATGATAGCCAGCCCTTTCTCCTTCCCCAGCTCCAACCACAACAAAGCTCTATTGTAGTGCTCCTCAGAGAAGGGAGAGCCCACCAGATGGAGCGTTAATGCATCCCTCTGAAATAGGAGTAATCAGTCTGTTTATTTAAATTCTTGGCTCTTGGACAAGAGCTGCCATATCCAACATCAATGCTAAAGTCTTAGGTGGTGTATTTTCTGCCCTCTTTTGTTTCTATAGAACAGTTACTATGAGTGTACGCTACATTCATACTCCAAGCTGGAAGACAGAAAATGTGATATGTAAATTGATATGTACGATACTAAAACCAGTGGGATACAAATTTTTACATAAAAAAAAACAACACAGTGGTATTTCAGAGTCAGCAGTGTCGCTCTCTCTCTCTCTCTCTCTCTCTCTCTCTTTCTTTGTCTCTCTGTTCAATCAGGACGGTACCGTAAATGGTGATGTCTGAATTCTGCTGAGATTATTTGTCAAAAATGCCTGAATTTCACAGTTAATTGGGCTTCCTAATTAGCACAGGATGTCTAATTCCCTTTGCAGTCAGTGTGCTAAATGGTACAGCTTTAGTGAGCGGATGCCTCTGCTAAGCCGAGCAGGGAGGCTCCTCTCACAAGGCAGGCAGCTCTGTGCGTTACGCAACTCAGTGATCGATTCTAAATCTTAATTAGGGAAACGACAAACAAGCAGTGGGACCTAATGAACTGTGTTCCTTGTCAAACAGCTGGCTGAATATATTTATTGAGATCAACGTTAAATTTAATGATTCGGGCAATTAACCACGGACCCCTCCGTGGTCTCCGAGGACACAGAGGGGCCGCCAAGGCAGGCGCGGGGGCCACAGGCCCCTAATGGAAAGCAGCTGACAAATATTTGTCGTCCCCAGAGTTGTGAAACAGGCTTTAGAGGGCGAGCGGTTAAGAAATAGAGGCATCGTACCGTAGCTCAATCCCCAGTGTGCTGCAATTCAGTTTCAGCTGAACTCCAGTCATTTACTAGGCCTGATAAAACCTCTCTGAGACATCTTTAAAGGACGAGTCTGTTTTTCTGCGTATACAGCATCCCCCTTTCCATGAGCAGAGATTTTGGTGGCGAAGAAGAGAGAAAACAATGCCTTTATTACGAGCAGCCATCACTAACTTATTTCTTCTTGAATTGATCACATGAAAAGCAACTAAAATAAGAGAGAGAGAGAGAGCGAGGGAGAGGAGAGAGAAAGACAGAGAAAGAGAGAGGATGAGAAACTAGAAAAAAAAATTAAGATGAGCGGAAAAGTGCGACTTGGGTTTAATATTTTATAATTGCCAAGGGACATTCTGAGATCAATGATTTTTTTTTGCCCGGGACGCACATCAGAAGGAGATGTACTTCAGTCTTTTTAGGGAACATTGGTCTATTTAATTCCAGTGTCTGATGCATGTGAAATATGCCTTCCCTGGCCTCCCTGTGCTCCCCCAGGCTGGGCTCCAGGCAGGCATTACCAGTTTTAATGGGCCGCCATGAGGAGGGGTGAGGCAGCCAATAACCCCTCCACACTAATGGACCCATCCGCCTGTTCGTTCGCTCCCACCATTTTGTGGAGCTAATTTTAGACGTGCTGTGTTTTTTTTTACGATGTGAAAAAAAAAAAGAAAAAAAAAAGAATGCACTGAGGATATTGCATCGCAACAAAATGTTCAGAATGTGTTCGGAACAGAACGGGGCGAAGACGCAGAGCGTTTCACATCGGGGAGCATTTGTTTCGGAGACTGTTAGGGTTCAGACAGCGGAGCAGCAGGCCTCGGTAATGGCGCCCCTGCTGAGTATGGCTGTATGGCGCTCTCTCTTACTGGTGTTAAGTGAAGGACTGGTGTTGGGGGAGTGTAGTGTGCAGAGCAGGGCCGGTTTCTCGCAATGGAGTATTTAGAAGGGGGCTAGCAGAGTTTACAGATTAGCATAACAGAGTATGTTTGACCTAAAGCTATGAATATGAATAATTTATATATTATATATTCAATATACACTGCTCTAGTTTGACCTAGCTAAGAGACAAGGGTTGGTAAAGAAATAAAAGTCCACCATCATAACAAACATTTCTTACAGACGGCGAGCGATCTGCGAAGCTCACACCCTCATCTTTCTCTTCTATTTACTCACTGGTTCCTGCTGTGAACGTCGAGGGGAAAAAATATCTAATGACTTTGGCGGAGAAAAAAAAACTCCCCGACAGATTTCTCTGTAAATGTGTCAGAGCCACATGCGGGCCGGCTGCTGTCTGTGCCAGACAGGTGCTCTGGCTAGCCTGGCATCTCAGTGCATGAATTCAATTAGACTCTTCCTGAAGCACCTCCATCTGCAAACAATATGTTGCCCTCCTTTTTAATCAAGCTTTCCCCGGCGAGCGACCAAAGGCTCTTCAAATAAAAAGTCATCTTCTGGACTGCTCCTTCTGACTTATACCAATACACATGGCACCAGATCCACTCAGATCCAAGAAGACGTAGCATAAAAGGAAGGAAAGAAAATCCTAAAATGTCAACTAAGTTGGATCTGTTTATGAAAGCTATGCTGAGGAAGACTAAAAAATGCTCCTGTATTTAGTCAAGTGGCTCTGTAACCTTATATATTGACAGCACATTGAAAGTACCACGAAATACAAGAAGGGGTCTAAGAGTATGTGGTCTTATGTATGAGCGTTGAGAGCAGATCTGCTACAGCTAAACGATTTTAAAAAGGGGGAACAAATAGCTGAGATCTTGACATGTAAAACGATGTTTACGTTGGCATTTCTGCCATGCAGTTCTTTTGCCTGTATCAACTTTTCTGTATTTCCCTCTGCCCCCTGCCAGGTTTTAATGAAAGAAGCATTTTCACTTATTTATCTCCCCAGGCGGCAACCTTTCCAGCTGATAATGGAGCTGACAGGAATAACACAATCTAAGGAAAACAAACTTTAATAAATAGTAACAAGAAACCCACTGCTTCCCTGCTAATGTCACAATGCTACGCTGCACAAACCAATCACGGCTAATTCTAACAGCGTCACAGAAGGCGCTATAAATAGCTGTGGTAAGTGACACAAAGACACACACACAGACACACACACACACACAAAGGACCACACACAGATACACACGGGAGTTCCTGAAGGGACCCAGAGAGGAGTGGATTCTCTCCAGGGCCCAGCAGGTTCACACAGGCTTCATATCCACAACTTCATTAGCAGAGCGTTCCCTCCCCGAACTCCTCCATCCACACAACCGCGTTAGCACAGGCCGAGCTGCAACGCTCCAGCTCCTCCAGGACTATGGAAAAAAGACGTGCGCGCGCACACATGCACACTCACACACACGCAAACACACACACACACAGAGGGATGGGTGTACTGTGATAAAGACATCCTTCTGTGCTGCCTATCCCTGTGAGTGGTCGAGGCGTGGGATGGCGAGCGGGGGTTGATGGGGTGTGGGCAGTGGCGTAGCCGAGCGTGGGGCCCAGGATGTTGGGCCGTCCCCGCGTCCCTAGCCAGGAGGCAGGAAAAGCAGCCGCTATCGCCCCGTCTCCATGGCCCCAACGCTGAGCGGAAAACTGCAGCAAATTTCATTCTTCAGAAATTTAATTATATCAAGATTAACAAGGGAGGTAATTAATTTCTTTAAGATGGGTATCTTTTAAGGGCCCGGGGCTCAACTTTGTTGTCAAAACTGTATATATAACCATTATTTCAGGGCAAAGTTTTAAAGGCAGAGACGAGGAAGATCACTGCTTCACCATGAATATGGAAATACAGAGTTTCTTATCTAAACGATTATTTTACAGTATTAGCACAAATACACGCATTTATGTACATATATAAATGTAAAATATATTTATGAATATCACAAAGAAATCAGAGAATATCATGAATCCAAAAAAAATGGTTTCGCTCCAAGTAAAATAATGAGGCTTGATTGCGTAAGTTGGTGTGCTTTTTAACAGCTTGGACTAAGCTTCCAAATTCCTTTGTCTTGGTCCTGATGGAACCATCCCTGAGGTCTAGCTAGGCTGATGGGCTGTGAGGAGTGGACAGCACACCTCACCATGGCCCGATGCCCAAGTTCTAAACAGTGCCCCATTGTCTAGACAGCTAGACCGGCCAGGACCTCACACTGCTAAACAAATGCCGTCTATGCGGAGCCAAGTCTCCTGCGCACACACACATACAAACACAAACATGATCATAGTTCAGGCAAACTTAGCAGGGATGTTGTTCTCAACAGAGGTGGAAACAGACCTCGCTGGCTGAGGGGTAAAACCTCAACTCAAACATCGTGCGACCACACCAAATAGCCACGGCCATGTTCCTGCTCAGTATTATGACATCTCGCTCTGCTTCCCATGTTCTGTTCACTAAAATACCAGAGACTGAGGGGGCTGAGCAGTTGCTGACTAGAGACTACAGGCTCTATTGGAGTTTCCACTCGCCTGCGGACTGCTTTCAAGGTAGGGAAACAAACAAACAAACAAACAAACAAACAAACAAACACGTCATGAGAGAACCATCCCGTTTCCCCTGAGTTGAAATCTACCGAACACAACGTAAGCCGTGACGGGGCCATGAGAAAGCCCAGCTACCACAGTAAGGGGCCGGTGCGACTGGTGCAGCGGACGTAGCAGATGTGGTGCGTGTGCCTCGGGGCGACGTCTCCACCAGCATTCCTGTCCTGCTCCTTCCCCTCCGACCGATATCATCTCCTCAGCTCCGAGGCACACGGTTACTCGGTCCTGCCGCCATACAAAACCATCAGCCAGCCTGGGTGATTATGAGCCCTAATCTGACCTGGTGGGGGTGGTGTGTGTGTGTGTGTGTGTGTGTGTGTGTGTGTGTGTGTGTGTGTGTGAGAGAGAGAGAGAGAGAGAGAGAGAGAGAGAGAGAGAGAGAGAGTGTGTTTGTACTGTATGTGTGTATTTTTGTGAGGGTGTGTGTGAGAGAGTGTGTGTGTGTATGTGTGTGTGGTTGTGTGTGTGTATCTGTGTGTGTGTTGGAGCAGGTTGGTGCAGGGTCAGGGGTCAGGGCAGGGTCCTGTAAGCAGTGAGCCTCCTGGAGTGGAAGCTGCAGGGTGACTGGAGCAGAGTAGGAGAGGAGCCCAGGCCCATGGCCACACAGTGTCACTCACTACAACAACCACCTTCCTCCATTCACTCTGACTGGGTGAGGGGGAGCTCCCATAACTACTGTATTAAAGGAACACGCCACCGTTGGGGGAAATTAGCTCATTTTCAACCACACAGGATCTTTTTCTTTGCCTGAAGAAGGCAAAGCTGGCTGAAAAGCTGCTCAAATAAAGTTTTGGGAGCTATAATCCAGTGTGCGGATATCCTTTTACTCTAATAGATAGATTTCCCCAAAAGTTATCATGTCCCCTTAAGGACAAAGCTACTACACTGGACATAATGTACACCGCCAGAGATTCTGAATTTGCTGATTCAATTTACTGTATCTGAATACAGCCTAGCATTGCATTACAGGCTCTGCAACAATATTCCCCCTGCTAAAAAAAAAGAGTCTCAAAACGATTGTTTTCCAGCTTGGTAGCAAATCATGATATATTAACTGAGCAGTGGAGTATTTCATTATAACTTCACATGGAACCCACATTTCATATTCTCGGTGAAATGAAACCATAATTTGCTTCATGAAACCTTCTTTGATTGAATAAAGCCCAAGGTACTACAGTAACATTCAATGAGCCCATGCTCTAATTAGTCATCCTTAATGTTTATGCCCTCGATAAGCACCGTGTCTACAGCTCAACTTTACATCTTTCACACCCATGACTCATAACTATTTAACCCTTTCCACATATCTGAGGTGGCTTGCCCCATTTCCATTCATGTGGGGATTGAAATCCCTGACGTTGATCCGTGTTGACAGTTTTATACCAAAGCCTAACAAACCACGAGTGGCGGCTATCTCATAAAGTCGTATGTTCTCCATATTACAGTATGTCAAACAGCATGGTGGCAGACAAATACACAACAAATTGGCATGTCGGTTTCAGTCCTAGCTCTGGTCCTTGAATTAATCTCACCTAAACCTACTGAAAACCCGCTGTGGTATAAAACTGATATGAACACTGGGGGCCTGTGTTTCTATTCCAGTGTTTTAGCCTGTAGACTCCGACCGCTGTGGTACTTTAGCATCACTTTGTACAGGGCGAGGGGCAGAGGGTTGTGGGCAGAGCGAGCTCCGTTAGCACTCGGAGAACGTGGCAGAGCGCCAGGACGCTCCTGGAACCGTTCTTGAGGCTCAACCGCATCTCCATTTGTCCTCGCTCGAGAATTTATTTATTTTTTAAAATAAAGAACCGCCTAGAGACAAAGAAAAAGTCAAACTAACATTACAATCTCCACGGCCTCTTTCATCACGTTCATATAGCATGTGGGGAAGAGAGCCCACACAGGTCCGTTCTGTCACAGCGTCAACGCGCGCAGACGCAGGCTCCACTCCAGATCCACTCCAGATCCTCCCCGCACATCAGCCGGGAGATTAAAATGACAGCCAGCGTGAGGTCAATGCCTATGCGCCCACTACATCAAACAGCAGCCCCATCCGTGAGGGGTGAACGACGGAGGCAAAACACTACGGTAAGTGGCGCTCCCTGGAGGCACTGTCCATGTTAAGGATGGGCTAATAGAGAGGGGGTACGGCGGTCTGACACCCCCCGCCCCCCCTCCAGGGCTGCCATACGGTGAATCGCACTAGATGGGCGGAGGGCTGGTCAGGAGGAGGAAGAGGTGGAGTAGAGGGAGGAGGAGGAGGAGGAGGAGGAGAGAGAGAGAAGGGGGGGAGGGGTGTACAGGTTTTATCCAAGCAGCCTGCCCAGTCCCCAGCCCCCTGCCCCTCCTCCTCCTCCCTTGGACCACGATGCTCTCTGGATTTCCTGTTTGTCTGTCTGAAGACATGGCCGTTTACTCGCAGGGCAGCCGGCACGTTGGGCGGCAAGCAGGGGAGGAGGAGGAGGAGAGAGAGAGAGAGACAAGGAGAAGATGGGGAGGGGGGGTAGGAGGGGGGGTGGGGGTTAGAAACTGCACACTCCAAGTTGGGGATTGATTTACTTCATTAATCGAGATTACAAGTTTAACTTACAAACCAGAGGTCAGAATTTCTCATTAACAAGGGGACCGTGGAGAACCGCGGGGCTTGGAGACCAACCTCTTATTACTGACTACACATTTCAATCTGTCTTTGATGTTCCATGTCTGCCTCTCCCCCCCCCCCCCCCCCCCCCACCCTTATTTTTTTGGCAGAGAGGTTGATTTTAATTGTAGCTATAGAACAGAGCATAGTTTGCCTGTAAGCCTGCCTGCACATCTGTAGTGAGTGAGGCTTTAGTGATATTGGGCGCAGTCCATAGCTCCGGGCTCATTTTAATGGTTCCCCCTTTCATTGGCGGCTCAGATTGTTTTCCACGTGATTCCTGTTAATTTAGCTGGAGGAAAGGGCATCAGTTTTCCTTGTGCCCCCCCTCCCCTCTCTCTCTCTCTCTCTCTCTCTCTCTCTCCGTCTACCCAATACTCTCCTCTACCGCCCCTCTCTCTCTTTCTGATCTACACCCTCAAAGTAAAAAGGCGAAATGAATTGAAATGGAAAAGGGGGGGGTGGAAACCTTCTCACTATTAAATCTCTAACCTACCTTCTTTTTTTATTTTCTTCCCGCCATTGCGCCTAGGTGAAACAAACAGGAGGGCGGCGCTGTGGCGGTAGGGCTGTACAGGTCCGGGCGACTTAGCTGCGACTGTTGTTGTACAGTAAGTCAATAAACAAGGTCCTCCTCCCCGTGATTTGATAAGGACGGCGGTTTGCTCAGAGCTGGGTAAACGTGTCGGCGACGTCTCAAGAGCTCCGGGCGGGTCCTTCTCTTCAGGACGCGAGCGTGAGGGGGGAGGCGCCCGCAGAGCCGGGAGAGCAGGCTCACCTTAAATGTACTCCGTTGCTGAGCCTCTCTTTGGTGGAGTTCGCCCTATAAAAACTCTCTCACCCACCACCCCCCCGCCCAAACAGACAACACTAAGCCCTTTTGTTGCTATTAGCTGGATACCAGCATGCGAAGGACGGTTGGTGCATTGCAAGCACAGAAATCAATAAAAATATTCCAATGTTAAAATTACTTCACAATGATAGCATGCAGGTCAATACACATGGCCTGCTATAAATGACGCCTATGACGTCCTCTTCACCTCCACTTGCCCTCCTTCTATCCTTCTATCTTCCTCCCTCCATCCTCCTTCCATCCAACACCCATGGCTTTGTACTGCACTTCAAAAGCACCATGTGTTTGGTGTGTGTGTGTGTGTTGTGTGTGTGTGTGTGTGTGTGTAGCGCGGCCCCGGCCCGTGTGTGTGTGACCCGGCGGCGGGGCCGCGCCACGGAGCCCTCCTCTGCCCCCGCGAGCGGCCCCTCTCATTGGCTCCCCGCATCTTAATCCCCCCCGCGGGGCCCTGTAAGGCCCCCATTGTTCCCTCCCGCAGACCAGATCTGGCTGGAGACAGACACTCCAGCCTTGACTGGCTATCAGCTTTCAGCGCCCCGGGCAGCCCTGGTCCAGGCACGGGCCCCGGCCAGACTACCCGCTAACGGAGGGGGGAGGAAGAAGAGAGGGGGAGGGGGTGGGGCGGGAATCCCATGTACCAAAATTGTGTCACTTGACTTGTGTCACGGTCCGAACACAACGAAAGTGTGGACGGAAGAGGAAACGGAGTGGGAGAGAGAGAGAGAGAGAGAGAGGGAGGGAGGGAGGAAAGAAAGAAAGAAAAGAAAAAAGAGGGGTGGTTGGTTTCAACAGGAGCTTTGCTAAGGGGGCAACGGATCCCAAGAAGGTCATTATCCCCCCCACCCCCCCCCCTCTCTCTCTCTCTCTCCCTAATTTGAGCCCGGGCACAGCTCTGAAGGGCTGCCTTTGTCTGGGATTAATGCGGAAAGCTCAGGATGCAATGTCAGAGGAAAATAATCAGTGTGAGGGCCCTCATAACGCCGGGCTGCCCGGCTGCCTGCGCTCGGGGCCAGGCCGCGCCGCCGGCCCATTTCTGTGGAGATGAAATCTATGACAAGCCCCTCAGTGAGGCTGAGAGCAGGCAACAGTCCAGTAACACCCACAGGGCCTGCAGGCATCCTGTGACCCCCTTAGAAAAGTCACATTCACTTTGCTCTGGAGAAGGGAAGGAGAACGCCCCCCGGGCACTTTTGCAGCCCATGTGAAATGAAGAAATGTGAAGAGGTGAAAATGAAGTGAAAATAAGTTAAGATCCCCCCCCCCCCCCCTCCTCCGCGCAATCGTTCGGAAGGGAGGAGGAGGAGGGGGGGGCGGTCATTAGCCAGCGCCACAGTCACACTCGCCCCTAATTAAAAGTGGACATTTAAGAAAAAAACCAAACAGTTCAGGAATAAATGTATTCTCATGTTTATGCCGTGTGTGAGACTGCGTTTGGAGAGTGCATTGGGTTTCATTAGTCCTATGCTGGGGGGAGGGGTGTGTTTGTGTGTGTGTGTGTGGGGGGGGGGGGGGTGTCTCATAAAACGATCAGGGTAAAACATTGTGAAGGAGGTTGGCACAGCACTCAAAAACCAGAAGTAATGCTTTTATTTTGTTATTTATGCTTTTTTATACTGTGTGCATTGCTGCAGCAGATTGCAGCTAAGCGAATGATGTGAGGACACAACCCAATGAGCAGGTTATTATAATGACCAATTGACATTCAGAATTCAGGCGTCTTCTTCTTTTTTTGTAAGATTCATCATATGGCAGAGCTCAGAATTTCGGGATGACTTTGAATAGCTCGACATTTTTCACTAAGCAAAATGTTTGCGCTCTCAGTGGCTGTGTGACTCTAATGCATGCCTCTGTACTGGAGAAACGTGATACCAAAGCTGTTCTTTAAAAAAAGCCTTCAACAGGAGACCGCTCTTTTATAATGCCATAATTCATCTTAATTAACAACAGACCGGCTTGGTCATATGGGAATAGGTCGATGTGCTCTGGCCCTGTCAGTGTGGATATTGCTTCATGATTCACAGACATATTTCCCACCATCTTCCTTCTATTAGCATACAGAGGTCTGTGAATGTGGTTTATTAGATATAGTACGTTCCCCCAAACCCAGGCTCATGTACAACAGGTTGTTCCAATTATGGCTACCAACTATGGAGAGCACAGCGATAGTCAGTAATGATCCCACAAACGCTATTCATACCAACAAAGGCACCCTGCTAAGAATACCCCCTCTAAGTCCTTCAGGAGCAGTTTTCGTCTGGTGACTCCGATCAGATAGTTCAGATCAGCTCATGCTTTTCCGCTTTGTCGATGAATATGGTTCAGGGAGAGCTGCTTAGCCGAACCCTCAGCTACCACCATAGCTCACAGTGGTCTGGGCGAACAGTAGCAGCGCGCCTCGCAGTCAGACTGACGAACATCGCGGCTGAAGGAGGTGCTGTCACTCCAACTCACTCCGACGTCTGGACCTGTAGGCTACTAATCACCTGAGCTTCACACCGTCACCTGAGCATATGGCCGCCGGAGTAGGCCTAAACGGAGGTTTTATCAGAGCCGTAACTGTCTTGTACTCTCAACGCGAGAACATGCTGTAGAAAACAAATAGTCCTGCAAAAAGCTGCCAATTCTCACCTCCATCCCTGATGGTGTGGCGCCCGATGAGTCCATCTTGCGTTTCTTGCGGGGTCCGATGGCAGCTAGCGCCGTCAGGTTGGCGTCTCGCTGCCTTATCTGGGCCAGCTCCTGTTGCTGCATCTGAAGAGGAACGAACACACAACGGGACAAGGGTTAGGCTGCTGTCCGCCTCCAAGCTTCAGAGTTTCATGAGTCACTGTGGCACGGCGACTGTGGAATTAATAAACACACATACGCATAAGGAAAACTTTGTAATCTCCTCTGAATCTTTAAAATCACTGTGGTAGGAAAACTAACGATTGGACCAATTGTCAGGCGGTAGGTAGTATTGACAGGATATGTCCAGGATGATGTCAGGGAAAGCGTTAGTCATCGTTAGTCAGAGCAGACTCATGTTGAACACACTCAAAACAGATGATCCGCAGCTCAAGCAGGGCTATATATTATCGCCATGGTAACTTATGCTGCCGAGCTAACCGGCTCCGGAGCTGGATATGTTCCAGATTACGGATCAAAACGTTTGAAGCAGCACCCGCTGACCGACCGATTCACCTGAAAAATGGGATCACCATTAAGATCCCATGGACCTCAAAATGCAAATAAAAAAATAATCTCAGTGCGCAAATAAGGAGAGGTTCTCTGGGGAATGCTTCCACTGAAGAGCATATAATAATAAAGATACTGATAGTCAGCGAGGCTGTTTAAGTCATATTTTGCCAGTGTGTTTCCAGTCCTGCAGACTGTAGGCTATGCACTGGCTTGCGTTTCATTGCTACAGGTAATTTCATGTACGCTATGCGGAAGACCAAGCAAATACATACATATTTGTATGCAATTTTCAAGTCTGTGTTGTTGATTTATTAGCCTACTTGTTCTCCCGTTCTGAGAAAAAAGCGAAATGCCTTTTAGTTGAGCTGTTCCCCATGCCTGGAATCAATGACGTGCAGTTGAAAGAATAAGGGCAGACTTACAATTGCCTTTCATGCCATAAGTTAATATAGGCCTACATCTAAGCAACACATTAATTTCATGTCAGAACCTCAACAAATGTAGTCTAATTGTAGTCAGATCAACTTGTCCGTTCATGACGGGGCAGTGATAAGCCTAATATATAACCTATAAATATAGTAGGTCAAATATAAAATATAGGTGACGCATTCACATAGTCGGCAATATTTTGCCAGTTTTCCTTCCTGGCTTGAACTACAGCAACTGTGTTGCTTTTGGCTAGGATGATGGTTTATATTTTAAATATATGTAGTTAGGGG
The DNA here is from genome assembly GCF_949987555.1 of Borostomias antarcticus. NCBI lineage: Eukaryota > Metazoa > Chordata > Actinopteri > Stomiiformes > Stomiidae > Borostomias > Borostomias antarcticus. The sequence continues at coordinate 28,381,960 of NC_140237.1, forward strand.
GCGGTTGTGGCTTAGGAGCTAGAGCAGGTCGTAGGGTCGGCGGTTCGAATCCCGGCTCCTCCTGTCAAAATGTCTAAGTGTCCTTGGGCAAGACACTGAACCCCAAATTGCTCCCAGTGAGCAGGCTAGCACCGTGCAAGGCAGCTGCCGCCATTGGTGTGTGAATGCAGGGGCGGGGTGGCCATCGGGAGTTTTCCCAGTGGACTGGCGTGCTAACTGGCCTGCATTATTGGCCTGGTCTGCATTATCTGTCAGCAACCCCCCCCCCCGTCCGTCCGTCAACCAATCGCCCGACAATTTATGATTTACAATCGGAAAGCCGCTCATTTCAAGTCTGCAAAACGAAACTGAAAGTTCCATCTCACCACGTTGGCACGTCGCAAAATCACTGGTCTGATCCGGCTTAAAAAGTGGCGGGGCTAGATTTCCAGGCCTGGCCCTGTGTGAATGTGTGTGTGAATGGGTGAATGAGAGGCCACTGTAAAGCACTTTGGATAAAAGCACTACAGTGTATACTGTAAGTGCAGTCCATTTACCATTTAATAAATATTTCTGTAATGATGGTCTGCTCCTCTTGAGTGAAGTAGGCGGCTCTTCTTTAGACTTCTGCATGTTTGCGATTGGCCATTGGCTAGATTTGCCCAGCTGGGTAGACTTAACGTGTTCCTGACCACCGTCATGACACTGCTTATGCATGATTGCGGTCGTTTGGTTTAGTCAAGAAAACTAACGAAAAGAAAGTTATCCTGGATATGTTGAACTTGCTTCGTAGTACAGGCCCTGGTCTGTATACACCTCATGTAAATGTCTGCACCTGCTCTGCATTTCCAGACAGACCGGCTCCATCATTAAAACACAACAGGGCGACGTCTGCCTGTCCATCTATCCCTGCAGTCTGACTCTTCTGCCTGACCAGAACCCTGGGCAACAAAATGGCAGAATGTTGTCAGCCATTAGCCACACTCATGTCAACGGTGCTGTCTGGTCACATGGTCTCTGGTGATTTTTCAGTTTCTGATGTGTAAAGGGAACGCGATGGTGAGGCACCGCCTCAGGTAATGTCATGTCTGTGTGTGTGTGTGTGTGTTTATGTGTGTGTGTGTGTGTGTGCGTGTGTGTGCGTGTGTGTGCAGGCAGCCTGCGGTAATGTCATGTGTGGCCCCGGGGATGAGGGGAGCCAGCGTTGCTGGGAGCCGGCCTTTCTGCTGGGAGGACGTGTGAGAGCCCCAGGGGGATGGTACAGAGGGCATCACACACACACACACACACACACACACATGTGCCTATCAAGCCCAGCCGCAGCATGGAGACTGCCTCGCCTGCCTGCCCAGTGGGGGAGAGGCCTGGGTCGAAGTGAACACAATCAATGTGCTCTTTCATGTCTTTTATGTTCTTTTATGTTACCCTATTCTGCGTGTGTGTGTGTGTTTGTGTGTGTCTGTTCCCTGTCCATGTGTGTTGATGTCTGTGTTTGTTCTGTGTCCATGTGTGTTGCTGTCCGATCAGGGGAAATGTTCACGTTGCTCTCAGATAGTCGCTCCATAAAAGGTTGCTCTGGTTTATAAATCCCTGATCCAAAATGTGCACGTTGTCTGTGTGATTTTTGTTCTCTCTCCGAAAGCCCGAGGCCAAGTATGCCCTTTAGGGTGTTGCCACTTCACGTTTAGCGTGCCAGAAACCCTCGAAAAATTCTAATACGCTGACAACATAAACGAGGGGGAGGGGGGAGCCATATTAGCTAGACAGGATGCCAGCCAAACTCTACTGCTGCCGCTCAGTATTTTCCGTCACGTTTTGCGGTTCTTAACTCAGTGCCTTGACGAGAGCAAGGCGGTCTCAACGCCCCTTACTGAAACCCCCTCCCCCTCAGCTGCCAGGAGACGACGGCTCCCAGAGAGTGTTTCTGGGGAATGTTAAAGAACAGGTTTGGAATTTAACATTATAAGCCATGTTATAAGGCTATGTACAATTATATACAACGGATGACATCAAAGTTTCCTCAAACGGCACACTCTCGAGATATAGCCCGTCGACGCTAAAACACTCAATGGATCCATAGGTGCATAGACAAAATCCTTCAAAAACACGACAAACTCTCATTTTCAGAGACAGAAAACTCACCGAGCTGTTACTGGTGTCCGTTGATGTTCTGGCAAAAAAATCAGCACAAAGTATGCTTCCGATCAGGTTTTATTGATCATATTATATCCACTGATTTGTATTGACAAAAAAGCCAGAGATGTTTAGATTCATCTGCGTCCCATATTTGTTTTGATCAACAAACACTTCTACCTAACACTATCAATGAAATACCAGCTGCAAAGCAATTTTAGGCTTCTACACCACTCGGTGAGTTTCCTGTCTTTGAAAACGAGAGTTTACGGTGTTTTTGAGGGATTTTGCACCGTGCACTGTTTGACGAAACTTTGATATCGGCCATTGTATAGGATCGTAAATAACCTTATAACATGTCTTATAATGCTAAATTCCAAACCTGTCCTTTAAGGTGTGAATGTGGGCAGTGGTATGCTAATAAAGGCAGCTAGATCGGCGAGTTAGCCAGCTAAGCTAGCTAGCGCTGCATGAGGATGTTCATAATAGCCAGGGTCCAGCTATCAGCTACAGAGCTCACCGTTATCATGGTTTAACCCTGTTAGGCCACAAACACAAAAGCTCTCCAGGCTTGACCTGAAAGGATCCGGCTGTGTGGTGAGCAGAGAAGGGGGGGGGGGGCGTCTGCTATCTCACTGATGGCACCAGGATGCCGGCATCTCTGGCTGGCAGTTGGCACCAGGCACGGGCTCACAGCGCCTGCAGCAACTGCCTGCGTTTCAGATTTATGACTGTATGATAAATGTAGACCCCATTTCACCATCTGCAACCCTCCAGTCTGCGTTTCCTGTCAGTGGAGAGGCCGCTGATGCTCAGAGACTGATCTCAATCTTGGATCTTGGTGCCAGGGTGCTGGGGACCAGACAACCTCAGACGACTGCAGGCCTGGGCTAGTGTTACAGTAGTCTGGGCTAGGGATGTAATGGTATGAAATTTCACAGATGCGGTACGGTATCCACCAAAATACCATGGTATACTCTATAATATTACAATATTTCACAATATAAATCCCCCCCCCACCCCCTTTTAATTAAATTGAGGATGGAAAATAGACAATCTTGTAATCTAGTGCAGTTTTATGAGATATATTAAATTACAAAGTCTACTGGTGCCTTTGTCGCTAGCAACTTGAAGTGATGTTTCATTGTAGCCCCTGGCTGTCACGAGCAGAGCTGGAAGGAGCCGTGCATGCTCATTGTGCAGCATACTGGACCGTGGGCACGCAATTACAGGGAAAGGCTTACGGCTAAGAACCACGGTTGTCTGATACTCCAGTATACCTTAAAACGGTATGTCGTTAAATCCCTAGTCTGAGCTAACCCATCCCATTATCTAGCAGCATAGACAACATTAACTGTGACTCTCAAAGCAGGAATTACAGCTCAGAATAAGAACAAATATACACAGCAAAAATAACCGATACACAACAAAACATACATTTGCCAGGTTGGATCAATGTCTGGACGCAAGTATTTGGTATTCCCAAGTCTTTGAAATACCAGTCCTCACAGTAGTCTAGCTGCTGCCCTTTGGAAGCAGGGAATGAGACTTGTAAACTCAAATTATTTACAAAGGTCAGGAGAAGCTGAACGTTCCTAAGACGCGATGCAAAATCCTCAATAGAAACTTGAATCAATGGAACAGCCATGGTGATGAGGTTAACTGAGCTCCTGGTTTCTATAGCCAGAGCCTGCCCTACACAAACAAGGTGCCCAGTCAAGCTGTACTAGTCTGAAGCACTGTTATTCCAATGTAATTACAACACACAGTAACTGGCAAAAACAACTTTGTGTGTGTTGGCCAAAAAATACAGAGCACAGAGCTCCATAGCCTTACTGTGTGTTCATGCACAGTATGAATAATTTTTAGGAAATGCTCTACTGAATATCAAATATCAAAGTAGGGGAAATGTGTGCCTGTTTAGGAAAATGTTTTAGACATTTCCTGGCTTCAGCTCTCCAGTGTTTATGCAGTTCTTTCTCTCTATTCCTGACTGATCACATCTGATTGATTACACCAGTATTCAGCTCTGTGCCCTTGATGCTTTGCTGAAAATGCCCTTTAAGTGTCAAAACCTGTTGAAAAATCAGCCCACAGTATTCTCTAACACAAATACTACCCAGTACTCTCTAACGCAAATACTACCCAGTACTCTCTAACAGCACAAACACTACACAGTACTATCTAACAACACAAACACTACACAGTACTCAGTAACAACAAACACTACACAGTACTCTCTAACAATGCAAAAACTACCCAGTATTCTCTAACAATGCAAATACTACAGAGCACTCTCTAACAGCGCAAATACCCTGTATTATCTAGCAACACAAATACTACTCAGTACTCTCTAACAACGCAAATACAAGACAGTATTCTCTAACAACACAAATACTACCCAGTATTCTCTAACAACACAAATACTACCCAGTATTCTCTAACAACACAAATACTACCCTGTATTATCTAACAGTACCAGTGTTTCCCCACTTTGTGCGACTATGGGGGCTGGACCTCCGACCGTCTAGGGGTGTCCGGGGGCATGGTCCCCCGGAAGAACATTTTAAATTTAAATGCATCAATCTGGTGCACTTGGCAAGCAAAATCAAGAAGGTAGAATAACAATTTAATAATAAACACTTTTGGTTATGAAAGGGGATGACATTGGCAATGAAGTCACACACACAAAGCATGGTAAACGAGACAGAACTTTAATGTTCGGAACCTGACCTTGAGCTATTTACATGCATTTTCACATTAACTACAACCTAAATTTCACTCTGCATAAAAAACTATACACACACTGTATTTACAAAGACAAAGATAACAAATAAAAATCTAACTTTCTAAAACATTCAATTTCCAGTATCACAAGGAACATATGTAGTCACAGTCTAAGGAAGACTCCCATACAGCAGTCATAAAGAAAGAGGACATGGTTGACATGTGAAATGAGCAATGAGTGAAAGCAGGAGAGAAGTGATTGTGTGTGTGTGTGTGTGTGTGTGTGTGTGTGTGTGTGTGTGTGTGTGTGTGTGTGTGTGTGTGTGTGTGTGAGTGAGAATGATGAGTAAGTATGGCCCCCTATTTGCAAACTTTGCATCCTGAATCTGAATCGTTATTCTGACAGAGCCAAAGCGATGAGGCTCGGCAGGTCGTGCCAATGTTTTTTCCTCATCTCGTCTTTCTCTCTTCTCATGACCTGAAAATCAAGAGTACAAACATATTAAGCTTAAGACAGTTGCGTTTTTTCAATGATATTGGCCTGACTACCAACAGTGCTGCTAAGTGTCATACATTGAGCGTGAGACACACGCATTTCAGCCTATTCTCACGCTCACACTTCACAATTCTCACAGGGAGAAATGACCAACCCCTAAATACTAGCACTTCAATGTTCATGGGACACTTATTTTGAAATTACTTGAATGCACGCTAATCTCACCTCCCAGTTGGGGGGGGGGGGGCTTGTGATTAAGGGAAAAGATCTCACTCAAAATTTTTGGTCAAACTTGGCAGCGGTAACGTTAGCCTAGCTAGCTAATGCTAGTTATCAGGGTCGCTGCTGATAATCTAGTCTAGCTAGCCTGGAAAATTAGCTAACATTAGCTAACTAGATATAACGTTACATAGGCTAAATTATGTTTGGACTAGTGGACAACTACAGTGGATACTGTAACCAAAGTTACCTCAAACGACGAGTCCTCAAAATACTTCTTCACTTCCAGCTTCTGAGAAACTCCAGCGCAAGTGCAGTGAGTGTCAGTGAGTGTGTGCGTACGGCACGCGGGGAGGGGCTGGCTGGCTGGCTGACGGAGTGATGCTTGAAGTAGCCTATTGCACAGCACAAAACACAACGGCGTTCGAGATCTTTTATTTATATTATTATGAGAAGTCAAATACTTTCGGTAGCCTAAATAATTCTTTATAATAATACTGATTTATGAGACTATGGGGGGACAAATTAGACTAGGTAATTAATGAGAAACCCTGCAGTACAAATACTACTCAGTACTAAGGGGCAGATTTAGTAATTTTGGGGCCCAAGGCAAACACAGACATGGAGGCCTAAACATCCCTTGTTCTCTGCTCTTTTCAATCCTTATTTAACGGATCTACGGGTATTTTTACTGGATGGATAAATAGCATTACACTGATACAGTACTAGTAGTCCATCAACTAAAGATAGCAATGCTGCTGATAATAACAAGATGTCAGTAAGAGTTAACTCAAGTGGGAGCTGTACATCAGCTCCCTCACCAAAGAAGCACAGAAGAGGATGTACTTCTTGGGACAACTGAAGGAATTCAGTATGCCAAAGGCTATGATGGTTCTCTTCTACACATCCATCATCGAGTCCATCCTCACGTCCTCCATCACCATCTGGTTCTGTGCCGCAACAGACAAAGACAAAGGCAGACTGCAGCGCATCATCCACTCGGCTGAGAAGGTGATCAGCTGTAGACTGCCATCCCTATAGGACCTGCACACCTCCAGGACCCTAAAACAAGCCAATAAGATCGTGGACGACCCCTCCCATCCCGGTCACAATCTCTTTGACCCACTCCCCTCTGGCAGGAGACTGCAGGCCACCGGGACCAGGTCCAAACACAGCTTTCCCACGGCCATCAGACTCATTCACTCGTGTCCTCCCACGACCCCCCGACTATACCCCCTGCACTACTTGCGCACAACCTCTGATTGTGCCACATACCTCAACAGCACACACACTGTACATAACACCGCTCATCCACCACACTACACTCTGCACACATACTGTACATACACTCACCCCACTCCATTCTGTATATAGTACGTATAGTGCATTTGTGCCTCCCCCTTTTTTTAACAGTATATCATAATTTCTACATTGCACTGTATTTTGTTTGCACTGTATTTTGTTTGCAATGTAAGACTGCAGGTAGCTTCTCTTCGCTACTAGTATTAGCAATGCTCCCACTGCTAGCACTCGCTGCTCTTTGTTAGTGTTGTCAGAAGCCACCGTGAAAAAAGTTATCTTTGGCAGTTTTGCTAAAAAAACATTCTGCTTTCCTAAGTTTACTCCTGCTTCCTCCTTGTTTCAGCATCACTGAGGTAACGTTAGCTTATCTGCTTCAGTTTTGAAATAGTGCACCCAGAGTATCTGAATAATTTCTGCAGATGCACAGTAATGGAATAGCCCATTGCAGTGACTAGGGAGGGGGGGTCCTGACTGAGACACTCATGAATTAGGCAATCTGATGCAATTTAGCGTATGGTTTTTTATAAAGAAATTATTATTATCAAAAGGTTATTCAAAATAATTCTTAACTATACGTTTATAAGGTGTTTATGGGGCCCTTTGTAGGAGGGGGCTCAAGGCAATTGCTTACCTTTGCCTAATAGGTAAGTCCGCCCCTGCCAGTACACTCTAACAATGCAAATACTACACAGTACTCTCTAACAACACAAATACTACCCTGTATTTTCTAACAATACAAATGCTACTCAGTACTCTCTAACAATGCAAATACTACCCTATATTCTCTAACAACACAAATACAACTCAGTACTCTCTAACAACACAAATACTACCCAGTACTCTCTAACAACACACATACTACCCAGTACTCTATAACAACGCAAATACTACTCTGTATTCTATAACAACACAAATACTACCCAGTATTCTAACAACACAAGTACTACCCAGTACTCTCTAACAATGCAAATACTACTCTATATTCTCTAACAACACAAATACTACCTTGTATTCTATAACAATGCAAATACTACCCTGTATTCTATAACAGCGCAAATACTACCCAATATTCTCTAACAACGCCAAAGATAAATCCACAGAGACAAGAAGGAGTTCCAGCAGCCATGATGGCTGACCTGACGGTTTCTATCTTTGTGGGTTTGTAACAAAGACTTTTTCTCCCCACCCAACTGGCCCGGGGGTGAGCTTGCGGCCCCCCAGACTCTTACAGACAGATGTCCTTGGTGGAGCGGAACGCGAAGGGCTGACGTCACTGGCTGAGGGGGCTGTCTGGGGGGGGGATGAGCAGCCTCTCAAAGGGCCCAGCATAAAGGCAGGGCGGGGGTTCTCCTCTCCATGATTACCCCCCCCCCCCACTATCAAGACCCAGTCCGAAGAGGCACAGCAGGGGAACTCTGGAGGGCAACTAGCCATATATAATACACCACACTGCAAGAGAGTGTGTGTGTGTGTTTGTTTGATACTTTCTATTTCTGCAGCTAAATCCATGCATTTCATCTCCTCGACAACAGCAGCACAGCAGCTATTCAGCTACTATACGAGCCAGTCTGTCTCAGTTCTGGGAACATCTGGGAGCTCTTTGGCTGCAAGGCTTCTTCCTCATCTACCCAGGCCTGCTACAGTAGTTAGCTAGCTAGCTGGGGGAGTGGAGGCAGGGCAGCCCATCATATCCCCCCAACCCCATCCATTCTCAGCAGACCCCAAATGTGACTCCACCGATCTGCTGTGTCTATCCCACGTTCATCCTTGACCTGCTGCTGAGGGGAGTGGTTGCTATGGCTGCCGGGGAGCCCACCGGTTGATTTGACCCAATCAGGCTTCCGTACATTAAATGCGATCATAAATAGCAAGGTGCAGGAAACGGGCTGGCCATGTACAGTATGACGACAACGCATTTGAGGATGAATAGTTAATAGACTGGATATTATAAATGGTATTATGGTATTATAAATAACAAATCCCAATCCCAAACTGTTGTGAAAATGTACACATAGTGAGGCAACATTAAACGTCTTCCTACCATCATGGAGATACAGTTACATACATTAGTTAGCCTAAATCTGTTTGCAGTCGTATACATTACCTATGGCAATGTTACTGTACCCACACATACATGCTAGTCCTGCCTCACTGTGTTCCATTTTCTCAAAGCTTACTAGCTATTGTTTTCAGAGCCAACAACCAATTATTCAGAGCTTTCAGCTCTCCCTGGAGCTAAGGTCATTATGTGAGTGCCACTATCATGACCCTGCGGTTGGTGTTCATTTGCAACTTATTTGCAGATATTAAACCATGTACGGTATAAAATATGTGTTGAGCTTGTATTAAAACAGCCAAAACCTACCCCACAAAGCTAGTATTATTATATTGTAGAATAACATTTGTAGAATGTTCTTCAATAGAATAGGCTGTAACGCAGAAGGCAGATAAGCATATTCAAGCAGGCGTTACACAGAGCGCGCCGAAAAGCGGTGATCATTAAAAATAATGCTTATCTAAGGGGAAATGTCCCACTTTAAATGTTCCTTGGCTCTGTCTCTCTACATGCTACCGTGCTTGGGCTAGCAGTCCTCTCTCTCTCTCTCGCCCTGTCCTTTCTTTAACAGTTAGCTTTGCTGCTCGTCACCTTTCTATTGATCACGTCCCATTTGCATCTGGGTAAAAGATGTGAACTCAGATATTCACACTCCAAGAGGACGCTCTCAATGATTTATTCATTTCAACAAAAAAAAAAGAAAAAGAAGAAAACGTGGGGAAGGTAGATGAGAAGAGAATCTTCAGAGGCAGCGGGCGACTGCAGGCTCTGAGGCCAGGCTCCTCTCTCCCTCCGCCCCCAGGCCTGTGGTGTGCAAGTCCTTCTAATTAACAAGGTGAATCATGCTGCCGCTCGCTAATTAGCCAACATGACAATCTAATAGAAACATGCGGGTGGAGCTGGCACACTTAGAATCACCTCACAAAGACCCTCCCCCCCACCCACCAAACCCCCAACCTCTCTATACAAATGACAGTTCTAAAATAAAAAAGGGGGCGCTGCCATGCAGAGGTGTGTGTGTGTGAGTGTGTGTGGAGAAAGGTCAGCTGGGTGTAGGAGTGAAGGAGGTTTGCAAGCCCCCCCCCCAAACCCCCCGCCCGTCCCAAGCTGTTCTTCTCCCCCTCTCTTCTCCTCTCCAGTGCACTGTTCCCTAATTGAAACATGTCCTCCATCCTTGCTCCTGCCTCCTCTCCCCCTCATCCCAAGCAGGGAGGCAGGCAGGCAGGCTGGCACCTTGCCACAAGCGTAGCTCAGCGTGCCCAATTCCCCTGTCGCAGCCGTCCCAAGGAATGGTGGGAACACACAAAGAGAAAGTGGTCCTAAAGGCTTGTTCAGAGAGAAGAGCTGCTATCTCCCTCTGAGGCAAATCTCCTTTTTTCTGTTGTTTTCCTTCTCATTACAGCGCTTTGTAATATTCTAAAACACACAGGAACACCAAAGGTATTATTAAAAGCCTGCTTCTTTTTTTTCTCTGGTTATGTCTTGAGGAGAAGGGGGGGAAATAACTATGAAAAGTTGACAACAAAGCAACAAATATTAATAGTGCCAGAGTGGACTACTTAGTAGCCTGCGCATATTCAGACTTCAAAACAGATCTTTATTATGGGATAGTTCTAATTAAATACAACCACTGTGATCTCTCAAACAGTACTGTTGAAAGATTCAGCAATTAAAAAAATATTTTAAAAGACATGTAGATATCAGCTATTTGCACATATCTACATCCACAATTGTAATAGCCGAACTACTACTGTAGCAGGTTACACTTACAACAACAGCTACAAAGTATAGAGCCAAACTCAACTCAAGAAATCAGTTTGAAACCAAGCCGAAGGGCTCTGAGAGGTGGGAGAAATTGTTAAGGCCTGTCTTAGGAGATGCAGAAAGTAGGAGTCTTCATTGAAGAATCTCAAAGGGGCTACATGATGAGAAGCGTGGACGCAGAGCGGCTAGCCTGTCAGGTGTTGGCCCCGGGCGCGGCTAACGCTCGGAGCCCGCGCTCTCTCAGCACAACCATTTCAGAGAGGCCAGAGGAGAAGCTCTGAACCAGAGAAACGCCAGCACCAATAAACAATGTGCGCTGCTGCTCTGTCCTCTGACATTTTGTAGCATACCCTGTTGTCTGGCACCGAGAGGTAGGGCTGCCAGGGCACGCGGAGGCCCTGCTGCGCGGGCGTTCTACGGGCTACACATTACACAGGGTCACCTGTGGAGGAAGTAAGGTCCGCGTGTCTCGGAGCACACTGGTTTAGACCTCCGAGCTACGAAAGAGATAGGGAGCCTAATGCATGTTATCGCTCTTTATAATGGATAGCCTATCCGAGGAATATGCTAAAATATGACCACTGTTCATGTCATGGTGATTGAACTCTACAAGTAAATCCCAGATTTCCAGCGAAATGCTGCTGTTTATGCATCCAGCCTGGACGTGTAACGCCTCTGTGTTTAATTGGAGACTGGCAAGGTTGAGAGTTTAGCTGGGGCAGATTTTTCATGCAATCCTAGTGTGCAAACGAGGCAAAAAAAAAAAAAGATACCACTGAACGCCTGAGGAGGAAAAATATTTGAGGAAAATTATTCTAACAAAAAAGCTGAGAGATTCCCATTGGACACATTGGTTTCACACGAGTCTGGAATCACTCTGAGCATAAAGTGGAGCATCGCTTCAAGGACAGATCTGGATGGATGGATGAATGGAGGGAGGGATGGATGGAGGGATGGATGGATGATAGGACATGAATAGAGGGATGGATGAATGGATGGATGGATGGATGGATGGATGGAGGGATGGATGGAGGGATGGAAGGGGAGGAAGCAGGAGAAAGGCTCTCCCCTCACCTCCCCCCCAACCCTCGGGCCTGTTTATAATAGTGGACTGTCATTTTATTTTAATAAAAATCACACCCAAGATTCAAACTTTATTTGTATGTAACGTACAGTACATGTACAGTCACAGTGAACTGTTGCTGCCGACTCTAACAGATAGACTCCAATACTCAATTTAGAAATAACTAATTTACAAGTTACCAATTTACAAGTTACACAATAACTACCATTTCTATACAGTATAAAATAAGGGTAAGAACGATAGATATCGGTCCTGATGGATTATGTACACGCTAGATATGGATATGAATAAATAAATAAATAGCCGGGGGGGGGGGGGCATGTACATGTTATGGCCACAGGGGTGCCCATAGTACTGTTGTGTGTTTTGTTGTGTGTTTTGCTGTCCCTTTTGTGTTGTGTTTGTTGTTCCTTCTGTTCTCCCATTCATTCATTCATTCAGGTGTCCCGCTTGCTGGTTCCCTCCTCCCCTTCGTCCCGCCTCCTTGCTGGTTCCCTCCTCCCCTTCGTCCCGCCTCCTTGCTGGTTCCCTCCTCCCCTTCGTCATCATTCCGTGCAGCTGTGTCCAATCAACTGGTGTCCCTGGCGTCCAATCATCTGTGTCCTCTCTGTTATATATACCCCAACCTGTCCTTTGTTCTGGAGCTGACTCATTTTCAATATGTTGTGAAGTGTGTTTTGTTTGTCAGCCATGTTTGTTTGCTTAGTCTTATGTGTTTGTTTTGGCCTGGTCAGTCTTAGTGTTGTGCTAAGTATCCTATGTTTGTTCAGTATCGCCATTTTGTATTTCTATTATGTTATCATTTTACATACTTTAGCCATACGTTGTATGTTATTTCAGTTATCAACGCACAGGGGAAAGGGGACAGGTAAGCCGCCCATGGGCATACATCTCATCACGCAGGCTGTCCTATTGTTATGCACACTAGGTTTAGGAGCAGGTGCCACCCATGTACTTTTTTGTTAAGAGTTTAGTTGTCATGGGATAGGTAGACTAGTCAGGGGTTTTACTAAGTTCTTTCCTTTGGCACTGATCATTGTTCCCTTGTCTTCCTGTGTTGTTGCATTTATATAGGAATAGATCTTTTAGTTTCACTTTGTGTTCCTCCTTCACCACTGCCAACACACCTAGTTAGAGGTCCCGTTGCCTAGACCAACGGGGTCATAACAGTACACTAGATATTCTATGCACACTAGATGTTCTACGTAGATTGAGTCATTTATAGGTGTCGATGGCTTGCGGGAAGAAGCTCTTCCTGAGCCTCTCATGCTCACCATGTGAGTGCGTTATCTCTTCCCTGACCGTACAGTAGCAGAGAAAACGGTCAATTTCCTGGGTGGCTGGGGTCTTTCAGGATCCTGTTGGCCTTGGTCTTGCACCTTCTGGTGTAGATGTCCTCGAGGTGGGGGAGTGCCCCCCCCCCACCTCCCCAAGGTATGTTCAGCTGACTGTGCCACTCTCTGTAGGGCCTTGTGATCCTGAGAGCTGCTGTTCCCGTACCAGGTGGTGATATTCCCAGTCAGGATGCTCTTAACCGTGGATGAGTAGAAGATCAGTCAAATCTGGTGGGACGCTCTGAATTTCCTCAGTTGTCTGAGGTGTTACAGTCTCTGACGTGCTTTCTTCACCACAGTGTCTATATGTGACCATGTCAGGTCGTTGGTGATCTGGACGCCAAGGTACGTGAAGCTGTCTGCTCTCTCTACAGGGGTACCGTTGATGATAAGAGGGGTGCAGTTCCCCTCCTGCTTCCTCCCAAAGTCCACCAGCATTTCCTTTGTCTTGCTGATGATTAGATGGAGGTTATTTTCACAGCACACCACTGGGTCAGGAGCCTCACCTCCAGGTAGACCTTCTCATCATTGCTGGCGATCGGGCCTTAGTTAGCGAACGTTAGCTAGCTAGCAAGCAAGAAAGCAAACAGTACAACCTGTTTGGTAGCTAGCTAGATTTAACATTTAGGCTAACGAATGTTACCTAGTTAGCAAGCAAGAAGTATTGCCTGTTACGTAGCTAGTATTTGCATTGTTAGAGTGTAACATTTAAGCTAACAAACATTAGCTAATGCCTATCGCCTGAAAGATTATTAACATTTTAATAAGTTGCACAGTATCTCTTGCACAGACAAAATAACATTTGAGTAATGGCTGTGGGTGAGAGGTGAGAGGAACAAACACAGCCCGTGACGTAAGCGGCTCAATGCATGCGTTGCTTGCTTGTGCAAGATATGGGAAGACCACCAGTAGGAGTTGCAGCAACTATATAGCCGCAACACAGTAATGTGCACGGAGTGTTAGAATGGTGGCAGTTGGTGATTTGAAAATATCCACAAATTTTGTAAACTGGCGCCACTCCTACAATTGTCACAGGACTTACACATATTATACTTAAAAATGTTGGATTTCCATGCTGTCACTCACATTCAAATAACTTGAACGATCTCTTTCCAGAGATGTTCAATCGGGTTCAAGTCTGGGCTCTGGCTGGGCCACTCAAAGACATTCACAGACTTGTCCCAAAGCCACTCCGTTGGCTTGGCTGTGTGCTTAGGGTTGTTGTCCTGTTGGAAGGTAAACCTTCATCCTAGTCTGAGGTCCTGAGCACTCTGGAACAGGTTTCTGCTCCATTCATCTTTCCCTCAATCCTAACGGGCCATGGAGCCTAACCACCTGCTCCACGACAGGCTTGCTGCAACAGCAGAGCCTAACCGGCGCCTCAAGTCGAGACACCCTTTTGTGCCTGCCGCACGGGATCTTCTGCAGCAATGCAGAGATCTTAACATCAGTGAGGCAGGATGGGGGGACTAAACCTGGCATGCAGACAGGGAGGCGAACACCTCCAGACTCTGTGATTTCATCCTGGCCACTGGTCCTTACCCTACCGGGATGGACTTACCCAGACCGGCGTGGGTGAGGCTTAATAGTCTCCGGACCGGCATCGGACACTTCCGTTCATCGATGCACAGATGGGGCTTGGCATCCTGTGCGGCGTGCAAGTGTGGCACCGAGGAATAAACCGCAGACCCCGTTATCCAAGACGGTCCGATATATCGGACACCCAACGGAATGTGTGGCCTGACGATAGTGGATGACGAAACGGTGACGTGGCTCCTGGAGGTATGCCCGGATATATAGCCCGGGTCACCCTCTCCCTCAGGCTCGGGGTGGTAAAAGGATAGCCCCTCGGCCCCGAGTCTGGGGGGAGAGGACGAATCAACCAACCTACCCAAACGAAGAAGAAGAAGGTGGAGTGCTGCAGAGATGGTTGTCCTTTTTGAAGGTTTTCCGATCTCCACAGAGGACTGCTAGAGCTCTGTCAGAGTGAACAATGGGTTCTTAGTCACCTCCCTGACCAAGGCCTTCTCACCCGATTACTCAGTTTGGCCAGGCAGCCAGCTCTAGGAAGAGTCCTGGTGGTTCCAAACTTTTTCCAATTACCAATGATGGAGACCACTGTGCTCTTTGGGACCTTCGATGCTGCAGATTTGTTTGTAGCCTTCCCCAGATCTGTGCCAATCCTGTCTCTGAGGTCTTTCCAAACTATGTCCAATCAATTGAATTCACAAATCAAGTTGTAGAAACATCACAAGGTTGATGAGTTCACAGGATGTACCTGAGGTCAATTTTGAGTGTCATAGCAAAGGGAGTGAATACTTATGTACACGTGATATTTTCACTGTCATGATGGGGTATTGTGTGTAGATTGATGAGAAAAAAACAAATGTAATCCATTTTGGAATAAGGCTGTAACATAACAAAATGTGGAAAATGTGAAAGGGTATGAGTACTTTCCAGATGCACTGTAGTTTCACTGAAGTGGAGGAGTACAGCCGATTATTAAGGCCACCAGTTCCAGAAACTCTGTGATAAGAATGTAACCTATATCCCAACTATTTAAATGATCTAAATAATGTTTCTTTAAGTGGGAATTCTGAAACACAAGGCTCAAGCACCCAGCCATGCTATTGCTAGTGGTGTATACAATATAATTGGGCTTTTCCAATAACACATTTACTATAAATTATTTATGGTTTTCCACAAATTAGATTCTTTAAGCCATGGCCTGAAACATCAATGACCTGCATTTCTTAGCAAGTCTGATAGAAGAGAATGGAATTAAGGGGAAGCCATCATCAGTATAAAAGCATGCCCTAACAAAGGCAAAGAACTCATCATCATTTTACCCAAACCTCTGATCAACGCTTGACCAGCTCCTCCTTGCTGGTCACAGGCTAAGGAACGAGCCACAGCTCTTCTCACTCTGACAATCCTGTAAGTCCTGAGGGCGAGCTAACCGAGAGGTGGTGTGTCTGCTCTGAGCATTCTCCTTTTCTTCTACTCCTCCCTCCTCTCCTCTCCCTCCTCTCCTCCATCTCCACTCCCTCTTCCTCTCCTCTCCCCTCCCTCCTCTCCTCTGTCCAGTGGCGCCTGCAGACCGGGTTGTGATGATGAATCTCTGGCCGCAGTGTGTCTGTGTGTCTGACACTGTGATGCATCTACACTGACCCCTCTCCTCTCTCTCCTTCTTTCTCTCTCTCTGGGCAGAGAGGACCTGATGATTAGGCAGTGCCTCTCCTTCTGCCTCTGTGGAATATCAGAGAGAGCACACAACAATGACAACAACAACAACAACAACAAAGAAGGAATACTCGTTTTGCCCATTGATTTTCACTGGGGGCATTTCTACCATAGACCATCTGACCTTTTGGGCAAATGTTAGCAATGGGAGGAAACAGAGATGCTACTCCAGTTTGCCTTCCTGCCGTCTTACTGGGGAGCTGGAGGAAGTGATGGGGGGGTTGGGTCAGGTAGAGGAGGAGGGACTGGGGAGGGGGGGGGTTAGGTAGAAGTAGAGGGACTGGGGAAGTGTGTGTGTGTGAGGGGTTGGGTGGAGGTGGAGGGACTGGGGGAGGGGGGGTGGGTAGGTACCGCCACAAGGTGTTCTAGCTACCGTCCCAACAGAGTATACAGGCTTCCGTAACAGAGGCCACCTCGCAATCAGACTGGGTGTAATTCACCAGCACCGGCACATTCTAAAAAAGTTTCCTAGCCCCTGTTCAATCCTCCTAACGATCCCCCAAATCAGCCTTTTGCAAACAAACCATGCGCCAACCCAATTTAAGCACAGCACTCAGCAGAGGTGTGTAACACAGCGCTATTCCATCTTTCAAAACGAATTTCGGCAGCGACCTGAAGACACAGAGGGAGGGAGGGAGGTGATGGTGGGGGGGGGGGGGGGGGGGTACCCGTCGCCTGGAAGAGGAGCCTGGGCTCATTATCCTGATGAAATTTGCGCAGATGTGTGAGCCGCCGCCGTTCCGACGGAGTGTGCGGCGACACAAACAGCCAGCTCTGTCCCCCTGAGCCAGTCAGGTGATGAAGACCGTCGAGGCGCCGGGCCTGAGAAACGACGGCCATTAAGCAAAAAAGAAAGGAGGGAGGGGGGAAAAAAAGGCCTTGCCATCCCTGTCGTACAGAACATTACATAAAGTAACAATTTCAACCCCTACCCCCACCCCACCCCCCCCCACACACACACACACACACACACACACCGCCCCCACACACACACACACAAACGCGCACACACACACCGCCCTTCTTTAAAATTCCAAATGAAAATGAGAATTGTGCGTGTGTGTGCATACTAGTGTGTGTGTGTGTGTGCTAGTGTGTGTGCGTGTGTGCTAATCTGGCCATATCCAGATGACATGAGAGCGGCCTGCCACTTAACGGGGAGGAGATCCACTTTGATCGCGCCGCCCGGGGCAAACCTATCGCGCGGCCTATTACACTGGCTCATTTGCATATGCGGGGAGGGCTTATGGGTAGGCTGAGATTTAGTCAGAGGATTGTAAACCTTGGCGTGCCTCACTCCAGTGGTGCAACATGTCTTGAACACGGTTTGAGATCATCTAAGACCAGTTTAAACCCTACGCTGTTGGACTTCAACCATCATCACTCCGACCGGTGTCAAACCGAAGCCACACATTCTCTGTTAGGCCCTTAGCATGATGATCCGGATCACTGTGAGGGGCCCGGGGCCAAAAAATCTGAAGTTATTTTACATTTCAGGAGTCAACATCAACATCGGCTAACTTTCGACCTATCAGAGCTATTTCACGCGCGCACAATAAGTTAACCAACCACAAGATGAGGAGGATAACGACAAAGAGGAAGACTGGTCTACTTTTTCAGATACACTGGGAATTCTCCGTCTACAACGCTTCCCTCTCCAGCTTGGGGGACAAAAACAACTTGGTTCTACAAACAGGAACCACGGCTTTCTACTTGTGTTTGAGATATATCACCCATAACCCAATCCTCCTTTGGAGCATCAAATGCATCTATGGCGGGGAATTGCTTCTATTAGCATAGACCTTTCTAATGCAAATGGTTCCTCCTACTGAAAGTGCTGGGGTGACTGAAGCCTGTCACTACACCGTCAGTAGGCTCCAGTCTATCTCAATAACACCAGCGCATACCAGTGGCAGTTATCAAAATCATATCTGGAGCAAATTAAATAGAAAAAGAATAGAGAGAGAGAGAGACAGAAAGAGTGGGAGGATCTCTTTGGTGAGTGTACTGTATATGCAGAGCTCGGCGCAAAAAGAAAATCACTTTTTCCAAATGCGGACATCAATCAGCACAAATAATTCCTCCCAACTTTGTAAGTCAGACTTTTAAATGGCATTACATATGTAGCGAGGCATGAAAAATTAATACGCCCAAGTCTTGAAATGTCAAGGGTAATGATCTCCACAGTACTCACCTCCTTTGCTTTCTGCTTCAGCCGAGCCTGCTCTGGGTCCTCTTGCCTGGAGCGACTCTGCAGAATTAAGGGGGGGAAGAGAGAGAGAGAGAGAGAGAGAGAGAGAGAGAAAGGGGAGAGAGAGAGAAAGAGGGAGAGAGAGAAAAAAAAAACACAGGTTAACAGCTGGTTTAAGGACCCCCTCATCTGTTGCAGTCGGCACAAAAATAGTACAAAATGGGAACAGGATACAGGGTGTCAAGGACATCGTATTTGAATTCATAGAAGTGCAATTGAGCGCCTGGGGGGCCCTGGCCTTTAAACCTGCTCCAAATCCTGCCGTAAATAAGCTGCCGGGAGGAGATTCTAATCAAAAGGGATGGTTATTAAAAATCCCCTACAAGCCGGGACACTGCAGGCACAGCGGTGCTGGATTCAGCTGGTGGCCTCTGTCAGTCAGTCAGTCAGTCAGTCAGTGACTGTCAGTCAGTCAGTCAGTCAGTCAGTCAGTCTGTCTATCTGTCTATCTGTCTGTCTGCCTGTCTGTCTGTCAGTGTTTTGTTCGGTGCCCTTGTGCCTGCTGTCCTAGCGGAGTCCAGAGCACCAGTCACCACTCTGGGACAAGGGCGAGATCTTTGGCGCTTCTGACTGTCTCTTAACCACAAACGCTTCCAGTCAACAGGGAATAAAGTTAATAAAGCAAGACTGGGCATTATGGATACTGGATCTATGCCAGTTCGGTTCATCACACTGTCACAGCTGCCAAGCAGAACATCTGTGTACCTGGTATACAACAAGTCAGTCTGATTGCAAACACAGCCGACAGTGGTTCCCCATCAGTAGCTACAGTATGATACTGTATACTTGGACTATTAAATAACTCAACATTTCCCAGCGCACTGACGCCCACAGTCAAGGTCAGTGATATCTAACTGGTAACAGTCCGCCTGTCTTTAGCACTAGCAGTATCCATTCCTCCCTGCCCAAGAAGGTCAGGTCAAATACATAAAATATCAAACTTTCCAGTGAGGCAATTCATTAACATCAATGACAGTAATTGCAGTTTTTCTACTATTAAGCACTAGCTAGTTAGTTAGCTGGCCTAGTGGCGCTCTGTGGCCAGACACCCCCTCGCACCCTCCCTCCCTCTCCAGCTCACCATCTCCTAAACGGAGGCAGTAGTCCTGCCCTACTCCTCGCTAATTGGCTTTAAATATATCAGGCGGTTCACGTACTGATCGGTATCTCAACAAGGACTAATGCATTAGCCCTGCGGTCGGCCGGAGCCTCCCTCAAGACTTGAGTCATATTTCAAAATGGACGCTGGCGGTGGAGGGATTATTTTAGCCGGGCTCTTATTTAAGAGGTCAAATTAAATGGGGGGGGGCGGGAGGGGAGAGGGAGGGAAGGAGGGAGGGTGGAGACACAGATGGACTGTTTACAAAGGGCCATGGTGCCACTGGCAGGCTTTACATCTCCTATGTCAGCTGTCCTCGTTTCCCGCTCACCAGGAAAGGACAGGACACATACAGTAGGGTGTGTGTGTGTGTGTGTGTGTGTGTGTGTGTGTGTTTGTGTGTGCTATCTGACCGAACAGCTGTGTGTGTGTGTGTGTGTGTGTGTGTGTGTGTGTGTGTGTGCGCGTGTGTGTGTGTGTGTGTGTGTGTGTGTGTGTGTGTGTACTATAGGTGGCTAACTGAATAGGCATACATCCTGCTAGGTTGTGTGGCTACCGTTCTGGATGGCACGCTAGCCTACAGTAATGTATATAATCACTACAAGAAACTATCACTGCCATATTGTCTGGCAATACTGCCCAGTAAAACCATCCTTAGATCACGCCGGCTGAATCTAAAGGTTAAAACACCATTTGTGAAAGATTAAAAAAATGTAAAACCACTTCACAAAACACACTTGAACTCGCTCTAATGGGACTTACACACTTACGCAGCTAAAGTTAAGCAGCTGAGCTGGCATCTTTTCCGGGACCTCATCGAACGCATAGAGCTGCTGTGTGTCAGGTTTCGGTCAGGTTTTTTTTGTCAGCTAGGCGCTACAGCGAAGTCTTCTAACTACCCACTCCAATGAAGCGAGTGGGGGGTCAGTGGTTGAGTGGCTAGTGTTCATCACCAGCTACAGGATTTCTAATATCCTGGGTGGTAAGGCCAGACCATAATAACGCAATTAAGACAGCGAGGTGTGCAGCAATGAGGCTCTTAACTGTGGAACATTGGCTCCATTCTGGATTAATTAAATTAAGCAAGCTCTCCTCCCTGATGTCACCCCCTAGGGCCTTCCTGTTCACAACAGATTCTTTGAGCGTCAATCTTTTTAACTATTAACTTTTGCCATAAAAATGCTTATCTTGTACAGTGGTCGTCTATGTGGCGCTGTGCGGAAACCTTAGCTCTGGTCAATTCCTGATCTTATACAAATTGGTGATGGGTTTAAAGATTGTTTGCAAACATTTTTTTACATCCAAACCGAGTACAACTGCACATTATAGTGCAGAAACTGGCTAAGTTGTACAATCCTTGATATTTTATGAGGCTCCCTAGTTAGTTACATATGCTACTCTTGCCATGAATCTCAGTTCCATGTGTGTGTGTGTGTGTGTGTGTGTGTGTGTGTGTGTGAGGATCCGGAGAAGAGTGTGTGGAGTTGAGCAGTCGTCCCACTCCTTGTTGTGTTCGGGGACAATGAGAGGACAGAGAAACCTTCAGGCGATCTGGTTGGGGGGGGGCGTGGGAGGAGGAGGCGGGGTACAGTCAGGTCATTCTGCTGAGGTCACAGTCTATTTCATCTGTCAGAGGCCTGCGCAGAAGCGCTGGACACACACCAGAGCACAGTCGCACACACCATACACACACACACTCAGAAGGAATACACACCTCACATACACACAGGCACTCGGTGGCTTTTGAGGCCGACACAAAACTTACTTTAGCTGCTTTCAGGAGGATCTCCCTCTCCTGCTCATCCTTCCTCTGCTTCTCCACAAGCTCCAGCTGCTCGAAGAACCTGAGCTGTGACCGCACGTCTCCCGACTGCTCATACCACTCATCATCCTGAGAGAGAGGGGGGGGGGGGGGGGCAGAGAGAAAGAGAGGGAGGGAGGGAGAGAGAGGGACAGAGAGAAAGGGAGAGAGGGACGGGGAGAGAGAGAGAGAAAGAGAGGGAGAGAAAGGGACAGAGAGAAAGAGAGGGAGAGAAAGGGACAGAGAGAAAGGGAGAGAGGGTGGGGATAGAGGGAGAGAGAGGGACAGAGAGATAGAGAGTGAGAGAGAGAAGGAAAGAGACAGAGACAGATAGAGAGAGAGGGGGTGAGAGGGAGGGGAGAGAGGGACAGAGAGACAGAGAGAGACAGATAGAGAGAGGGGGGGACAGAGAGAGGGTGAGAGGGAGGGGGAGAGAGGGACAGAGAGACAGAGAGAGAGAGAAAGAGAGAGAGAGAGAGGGAGGCCGGGAAAGTAGGAAACCAGATAACTCTTAGACACTCATAAAAACCACAAGATGGATAAACATATACAACTTTACACACACCTCAACTTTAACCACCACTTGTATTTGTTTACATGCAGCACATCTCCCCTTAAACACGCGCTCGCGTTCGGGACGTCAGGGGAGGACGAGTTTGAAAGAAAAACAAAGTTTGTGGGTCATCAAAAAAACTTTAATACGATAATTGTTTATTTCGCTCCTGGAGCACACGTGTGTGTGTGTGTGTGTGTCTCTCCTCTCACACTCCTCCCACACCTCCTATCAGTCTCTCCTCTCCTCCTCTCTCCCTCGTTCTCTCCGTGCGTGGCGATGCGCGTCTCTCTGTGGTGCCGACGCAGACATCAGAGGGCCCCGGCGACGCCCGCGCCTCCCTCTCATCCTCCCTCCCTCCTTTGTTCCCGAGCTGAGCCTGCACTCCACCACCTCCTCCTCCTCCTCAGCCCAACGAAGGAACGGAGGAACGACTCCGCTCGCGAGCCGCCGCCGCCGCCGCCCTCGCGCTCCTTTCAGGACGCTCGCTGGCTTTTTTTTTTCCGCTGATGTCAACAGAGTGGCTTCAGAGAGAGGGAGACGGGGGCTTCACGCTTCTAACACGCCTCATTTACAAACCGCAGAAAAGGCAAAACAAGACGGGGGACAGCTGTAGCGCCACGCTCTCTTTCTCTCTCTCTCTCTCTCTCTCTCTCCCTCTCTCTCTCTCTTCAGCCTGACTCCTCGCCCCGCCACAGAAGAACTGCCTTTCAAAGTTCTCTCTCTCTCTGGTACTCTGCTTTCTTTTACAGGAGCTGGGTTTGCATTCAAGCTTTAATATGCACCAATTAGGTGTGGTAAACATCATTATATTCAAGTCTAGAGGTTTATATCACTATAAACAACAGCAACCAACTGGGGTGTGTGTGTGTGTGTGTGTGTGTGTGTGTGTGTGTGTGTGTGTGTGTGTGAGTGGCATGGGTGTGGTGTGGTGTGTGTGTGTGTGTGTGTGTGTGTGTGTGTGTGTGTGTGTGTGTGTGTGTGTGTGTGTATGAGAGAGAGAGACTTACTTTACAGGCATCCACCCTGTGCTGCGCGATGGTGAGTAGGTGGCGTGTGTGTGGTGTGTGTGTGTGTGTGTGTGTGTGTGGCGTGGGTTTAGTGTGGTATGGTGTAGGGTGGTGTGATGTGGAGTGCGTAAGTGTGTGTGTGTGTTTGTGTGTGTGTGTGTATGTGTGTGAGACCTACTTTACAGGCGTCCAGTCGGTGTTGCGCGATGGCGGACAGCTTCTCCAGGACGGTGCGGAGCCGTGACTGTGTGGCGTGGGAGATGAAGGTGACGGCCTCCATCGGAACCTCGCTGACTCCATACTTCTTAGCTGTGAGGACACACAGACACACACACACACACGCATACGCAGAAGTCCAACGTTAACACACACACACACACATACAGCGGCACGGTGGCACCTCACAGCAAGAAGGTCCTGGGTTCGATTGCCGTTTGTGACTCTGGCCTTTCTGTGCGGAGTTTGCATGTTCTCCCCATGTTTGCAAGGGTTTCCTCCATAAAGAACCCAATAGGAAAAACACGCAGGAGAACAGATGGCTAACACTGTCCGTCCCTGGCGAAGACAGACAGGAGCACTTGGTTGGTCCCTGGGCGTGGCCCATGCACATGCACATGCCTACCGTCTGCTCCCGACTGTCCCTTGGGGGATGGACGACGGGAAGGGTTAAGAGCAGGAGAAGGCGACCTGAATGCGTGTGTGTGTGTGTGTGTGTGTGTGTGTGTGTGTGTGTGTGTGTGTGTGAGTGTGTGAGTGTGTGTGTGTGTGTTCCTGTGTCGCCAATTACACTACACGTGTGTTGAGTCAAGTGCACTGCATGGCGCATGACAAATAAAGAATTCTTCTTCTTCTTCTTCTTCTTCTTCTTCTTCTTCTTCTTCACACCACTGTCTCTCCAAACAAAGGCCGCCAAAGCCACTTCCAGACATCCCACTGTTTTTACCCCGCAGAGTTTTAGAGGCCATGTTGAGACAATGCAAGCACAAATTAGCCCTAAGTTCTTCTCTACATCCTTTCATGTACTGTAAGTAAACGACGCTGTCCACCCAACTTTAAAGGATAATTTTGTTTCCTCCAAGGCGAAAGCCGTTTCTGAAGTTGTAACATCGCGGACTGAATTCAGTAGGTTAAGATCTGTTTTTTTTTCTCTTCCTTTTTAATATTCCATTAACATAATTTTCTCCCTGGCACCCTTTTAAGTAAACCATACCAATTATTCAAATCAGTCGTACAATACATATCCTTTTTTCCTGTCTAACATCTTGAAAGGATCGAGAGATCCCTGTAACCCTGCTAATTTGTGTGAAAATACAAAAACATTTTCTTTGGGTTTAAAGCAATGTCAAAAGGTAAAACGCTAAAGAGCTCTCACCCCATGAAAAAAACAGTCTTCCAGGACCATTAATATTGCAGGAAAACGTGAGGCACAGAGCCAAGGAAAGCTATTTCTCAAGTAACAAATCCCATTCCACCACTGGCAGTAATGTAGCCCATACAAGCACCTGGCTTAGCGCAGGACAGTCCACTTGGAATTAGATGACTTTGTATTCATTTTCAACCACCTTTTCCTGATTTTATTTTTACACACGGTAATCTAAAGCTGCCCTTAACCAGGGTAAGGGGACTTTCTGCACTGTGCATGCGTCTCATTGGACTTGCTTGTTCGTGCGTGTGTGTGTGTGTGTGTCTCTACAGAATTGGACCTCTGAGGTACCGGTGCACTATCATTTACTTTGAGAGGCTATTCTGGAGAACTCCAGCTGTGCCTGTGTTCTAGGCCCTGTGATTCAGGAGGGAGTTACTGTTTGCTGTTTTTCACAAATGAAACTGGCCCCCGGCTCAAGGACAAGCCTGAAGAACTATGAGTAGAGGGGGGAGGGAGGGAGGGAGGGAGGGAGCGAGGGGGTGGTAGAGGAGAGAGGGAGAGAGAGAAAGATAGAAAGGAGGGTGCTAGGCTAGAGGGGAAAGAGAGAGAGAGAGAAAGAAAGAGACAGAAAAAGAGAGGGAGGAATAGAGAGAGAACTCAAGCTTAACGGTAGGGAGAAAAAAAAAAAACCTCTCCTCACGTTCTGCATAAATCTTCTGAAGGACACAAGCTGTCCCGTCCAGCCCCTGCTATCCTGCTGCCTGTCCAGGAGGGGCGCTAGAGAGCAGGAATGGCAAGACGGAGGAAGGCAGGCAGGGCAGAAGATGGCAGGTCGGGAGGGGCGGAGGGGCAGGATGGGGCAGGACGGGGCAGACAGGCGGCAGAGAGCAGGTAGAGAGAGAGAGAGAGAGACTGGTTAGGGAAGGGGGGGGGGGGGAGGGCAGAGGAGCAGGCAGCCTGCGGTGGGGTCAGTCAGGGCTGTGTTGGTGTGTGTGGGAGAGCGAGGGAGGGAGGGAGGGTGGGTGGCGGCTCTGTGATTGAGCCGAGCTGGCAGGCCAGGCAGCCTCCCTTGGACTGCTGTCAGCCGGGAGTGCGCGGCGGCCAATCACTGACACAACAAAGCCGCCCGAGTGCCACTCCCCAGCAGGGGGCGCTGTGGCCTCCCGCCCACGCCACACGGTGCCCCGAGAGGAAGATTTACATTTTTAACAGCCTCACGGCCCCCGGGCAACGGGATAACAACCACACCGAGCAGCCGAGGAGCCCCCTTGGACCTCCGGGGCTTCGCTGCTACACCGAGGATACTTAATTGAGTTAAAACATGAAGGAGAGCACAGCACCCCCCCCCCCCCCCGCTGTGTCGAGTTACACTACGGCTTAATGCGTGCTATATGGGTTGCTGAGGGTACTTGTTTACAGAGAAATAACACTCATTTACACTCTGAGACGTTAACCCGTGACCCGTTTACCAACGTAGCATGTTAGCGTCCTTGAACATCGACAAGAGCCAATGGCGATGCCGCGGTGGCGTGGGAGAATCCCACATGGACAGCTGAGGGCACTGAGGAGGCGCTCCTCGCTCGCACGTAACATAACCCCCCCCCCGTGTGGGGCTTCGTTCAAAAGAGGAACAGAAAGAAGCTTTCAAAAGACAGTCCTATGAAGTATTTATGTCAGTGCCCAGGGTCCAGTAAGTTCAGACAGCCACTGAAGAATTCATTCATTATAGGAGGTGAAAGATCTGTTAAGTGTACCAAATGTAAACAGAGGGCCAAAAGTGAAGAGGCTTGTCCTGCTAACATCAGGCCAGGCCAATCAAACTGTCTTTACTGATGGCACACCACACGATGGTGAAACAAGCAACGAGAAACACAAAGAAAACGGATAGATTTCATCATTCACATACATATACTGTCTGGCCTATTCTGACACCAGCGCAAAGGTTTGAAAGAGCACAAACATGTTAAAGAGTCCACAGGCAATTCATGAAAAGCCTTTGTTTATCAATAAGATGCATAACAAAATATGTTTCAATTGATCATTAATGGTGATAATACAAACTGAATTACAGTGGTATACAACAAAATATATATTGTATGTCTATACTGTAGCTGCCTATGTGTGTTCAGTGAAGATGCGATGCGTGCATGGTGCATTTGATTCGGTTTACCGGTCTCCAGGATGCGTCTGTGCAGCAGGCCCGGGTGGAGGAAGGCCTCGTCCTTGCAGGAGCGGATCTGCGTGCCCACCAACTCGGAGTTGGTTGCCAGGATACGGGCGCTCTCCTCGTTCAGGTTCACCCCGGCCATGGACGCCACGTCGTTGATGTCGTCGTCATCCCTGACGACACACCAGACCCAGAGTTCACGTTAGCATGATACCATATAAGCATCACAGCTTGCATCTAAGGTCTATGGAGGCCTACGCCAGGAGTTCATTTGATGGGTTTTGGCATTACATCTCAGCATTATTTACCATTATTTAGCAATGTTACCCCAAGTCCTACTGACGCAGCAGATGTAGGTTTTGTGGAAGCCTTGTCATCCGTTTATTACTGCCCCATCAGTGCCGATGGGACGATTGTGATTGGTTTAAAGAAATACAGGCCCCCCCTCCCCTCCCCCCAGCAATCCGGAAATGGTAATGAGTCCAGTCAGACCTTTCTCCAGCGCTAAACGAAGTGTGGATATAGGTCTGGCTATGCAAGACTACCTCAAGCTCTATGTTGCCCAGCCCAATACTGCTAGCATCCTTTTTACTAATATTAGCATGCATGTCCCTACAGTGCAATGATAGAAAAGTGACCTTTAATTCTCGTTTCATTAATTTGCAGTCAACAAAGTACACATGCACTGACAGTGTAATGATGGTGTTTTAAAATAAGGGCGTACCATTGGTTAATAATAACAATGCTCTATTTGAACAGGGCTCCATTCCACAGCCTGTTTGGGTTGGTGTATAGCAGT
>NC_140237.1:28414342-28424342 GCF_949987555.1 Borostomias antarcticus
TGTAGCCTGTAGTCATCTAGACCATCTTAGTGAAATGCTGCCCCCATGTGCTAACTGTCCAGAACAGTCACATCCCCCCCCCTCTCTCTCTCTCTCTCTCTGTCTGCATTTCTCTCTCTCCTCCCTTCTCCCTCTGTCTGCCTCTATCTCTATCACTGTCTCTCTCTACCTCTCTACCTCTCCTCTTTCTAACTCCCTCTGTATCTACCTCTTTCATTCTCTCTCTCTCCTCCTCTGTCTCATTAACTCTCTCTCTCTCTCTTTCTAACTCCCTCTGTATCTACCTCTTTCATTCTCTCTTTCTCTCTCTCTCTCTCTCTTTTCCTCATCCTGTCTCAATGCGTAGGCGCTGCGTTCCGTACCTGAAAGTACCACCTCCAGGATCGTTCAGCTTGTTTCTCCCAGACACCTGAGCGGCGAAGCCCGCGGGACACCTGCCGGCCTGGAGCGCGCCTCCCTTCCCCAGCGAGCCTGCGAGAGGGGGAACGACAACAGAGGGGTGGGTGGGGGGGCTAATATCACCACGAGACGTCCCTTCGCGTCTGCGTCAAGCAGGTTTGTACGTTCACCCGGGCCCGTCACACACAGGGGAGAGAGAGAGGGAGACGGAGGGGGGAGCTACGACGCTAACGTCCCTCCTCAGGTTCGGATAGGGAGCCGCCATTCTGTCAACAGCGCCGTGACGCCGCTTCCTGCTCCCAGGCGTGTTTCTGGAGAGGCACAAGGGCCGCCGGAGTGAATTTCAACTTGATCTTAACGGGCAAGTTCCTAGCCGAGAGGCACGCGGAGGTATTTTTAGAACTTTTTTCCTCCGCATGTCAATTTATGGGCATAGAACAACCCACAGATCTTTCACTGGAGGCGTTCCGTGGGAGACGGACAGATCTGCGTTCGTCTATGCGCCTCTGAACACGTGCACACACACACACGCGCACACACAAAAAGCACACACACTTGAATGCATACCACTGTACTGGGTACGTAGCGCCAGTACGGTACGGTGTTAAGAGGATACTGAGGGCCGCTGTGGTGTTTGTGAAGCAGTGTTGAGTAGGGAGCAGTGTAAATGTTTGAGAAGGGATTAAGTGGCTGGAGCAGGATATAAAACACCTGTTCTCTCCCTGCTGACAGAGTGTGTGATGCTGGGGTGAGCGGGGGAGGGGGGGTACACGTCTAACACGGTGAATAAACTAGACTCTAGCCCCCTCTTGGTCTCGTTCAAATCCCTCCCAATGCCCGCTCTCTGCCCACCTCGCGTCGGCGTAATCACCACGGGCATCCGGGCCTGACCACAAGCAGCGCCCACTCGCTTGATGCCCTGAGGAGAGAGAGAGAGAGAGAGAGAGAGAGAGAGAGAGAGAGAAATACCGTGAATCAAAAGAAGCATATTACATGTTTATATCTCTTCATGGTTAATTTTATTCCGGTATGAAAGTACACAGGAAGAAGCTGAAGTTCTCCAGCTGCTACAGACACTGGAGTTGAGCCGATCCCTCATCATGTGTGCGTTTATCCCATAAGACAGAGAGAGAAGAACAACAACACGAAAAAGGAGCGCCAGAAAGCGAAAGTGTGTGTGTGTGTGTATGTGCTTGTGTATTTGTTTGTGTGCTTGTGTGTGTGTAGTTGTGTGCTTATGTACAGTATGTGTGTGTGTGTCTGTGTATATGTGTGTATGCTTGTGTGTGTATAGTTGTGCTTGTGTGTGTGTATGTGTGTGTTTATGTGTGTGTGTGTATGTGTGTGTTTATGTGTACGTGTGTATGTGTGTGTGTGTGTGAGAGAGAGAGAGAGAGGAGGGGGGGGGGTCTGGCGCTGCGCTAACAGAGACACTTCCTTCCTTGCACGCAGCCAATAGCGGAGCCTCAGGCCCAGCAATCCATTCCCACCAGTTTGCCTCTCGCTGCATATTTTTTAGCCTTGTTTTCCATTCCCTGACACATGCTATATTACTGTTCAGATACACGGCCGTCCCCTGCACACAGCCACTCCAGGGCTTTGGAGAGGAGGGAGAAAAAAAAAAAAGAAAAAAAAATCTGCACGAGAGCTAGCTAACGCTAACGCTAGTACCTCTGGCCAACCAGTGACACGGTTTGAGAGAACCGCAGTGAGTTTGTAGAAGGTAAGACGGAGTTTGGCTTGTTTCGGGAGCGTGGCGTGAACAGGAGTCGACTGCCTGTACTCACTCCGGCTACCGGTTCTCTTGCTTCTCTGTCACACCGTACCAGAGGCTGTGTTTAGAATGTTGGGCCTGTTGTGGAGCTGACACTCGATCTGTCCAGCCATTAGTGTATGAGGAGGAGAAAGAGAGAAAGAGGGAGAGAGAGGAAGAGTGGAGAGAGAGAGAGTGAGAGAGGAGTGAGAGAGACGGTGAGAGGCAGAGGGGGAGAGGGAGAGAGGGAGAGGAGGGAGAGAGAGTGTGTGGGTGCCGTGCTGCCCAGTCTAGCCGCCACAGTGCTCAGTCTCCCTGACCCACGGGTGACCTAGTTACCTCGTCTCATCCACTACAGCCAGCAGCAGGCCAGCCCTACGGAGAGCACACAGAACTGGGCCTAACCCGGTCTATCACTGCCAGCCCTACGGAGAGCACACAGAACTGGGCCTAACCCGGTCTATCACTGCCAGCCCTACGGAGAGCACACAGAACTGGGCCTAACCCGGTCTATCACTGCCAGCCACAGAGGGAGAGAGAGAGGAGAGGGAGAGGGAGAGGAGAGGGAGAGAGAGACAGATAGAGAGAGAGAGAGAGAGAGAGAGAGAGAGAGGGGAGAGAGACAGGGAGAGAGAGACAGATAGAGAGAGAGAGAGAGAGACAGGGAGAGGGGGGAGAGAGACAGGGAGAGGGAGAGAGAGACAGGTAAAGGGAGAGATAGAGGAGAGAGACAGGGAGAGGGAGAGAGACAGGGAAAGAGAGACAGGGACAGAGAGACAGGGAGAGAGAGGGAGAAAGAGAGACAGAGAGAGATAGAGAGAGAGGCAGGGATAGAGAGTGTGCTGATGACACATCTGTTACTGTGCTAATGCCTATGTATATATATATATATAAAAATATATATATATATATATGTTGTTGTTTTTCTCTTGTATCATGTACACGCACACACACACAAAAACATCTGTTGCTATGTTACAATAATGTTAATTTACTGTGCAAATCATTACTGTTAGCTACTGTTACTGTTTATTGTTACTTCTATTGTGTGTGTTTTTTTTAAATTTACACACATTGCCCTGTATCTAAAAAGCTTTGACAAAACAAATGTACAAATTTGTCATGCCAATAAAGCAAATTGAATTGAACTGAATTGAGAGGGAGAGTGAGAACGACAGAGAGATAGAGAGGAGAGAGACAGAAAGAGAGAGAGACAGAGAGAGAAAGAGAGAAGGAGAGAGACAGAAAGAGAGATAGAGACAGAGAGATAGAGAGAGAGACAGACAGAGACAGAGAGAGAGAGAGAGAGAGAGTGTCTCCTCAGCCCAGGCCAGTAGTGTTCGTAGTCGTAGTCGTTCTGCCAGTGGGTTCTGACCTTGGGAAGTCTCTCTCCATGGGGACCTGTCCTCTGTAAGCACTCAATTAACACACACACACACACACGCACACACACACGCACACGCATACACACACACATACACACATACACAGACACACACACACACATACACACACGCATACACACACACATACACACATACACACATACACACACACATACACACATACACAGACACACACACACACACACACATACACACACACATACACACACACACACACACACATACACATACTGTACACACACACACACACACACACACACACACATACACGCACACACACACACATACACAGACAGACACACACACACACACACACACACACGTATGCACGCACACACACATACACAGACAGACACACGCACACACACATACACACGTACACAGACACACACACACACACACACACACACACACACGTATGCACACACACACACACACACACACACACACACACACACACACACACACAC
Organism: Borostomias antarcticus; assembly: GCF_949987555.1. Lineage (NCBI taxonomy): Eukaryota > Metazoa > Chordata > Actinopteri > Stomiiformes > Stomiidae > Borostomias > Borostomias antarcticus. Next base: position 28,418,371 of record NC_140237.1, read on the forward strand.
ACACACACACACAGAGGGATCGCATGGGAGTGTACTGATCCAGCCCTATGGCCAGCTGGCTTGGCTGGGGTCCTGTGTGTGCAGAGCTGGCCAGGGCTGTCAGTGCAGTGGGTCCCCAGCAGTTCAGCAGACCACAGACAGCCCAGTCCGCCTGCTCTGTCTGGGACCCACATCTGCACCGGGGCCTGGGAAAAAACCTCCACGCTCGTTAATCTATCTGCACGGGAGACAGCCTCAGACGTACCGCAGGAAGCAGTCAACCGAGGTTCAACATCTTGATACAACAAATTATGTATTAAAATGTCTTCAGGCACGGAATAAGTGTCTTTCTCCGGATTTGTAAAGATGCTTTTCAATAGCCAGAGCTGCCACTACAACCTTGATTTCTAAAGGTTGGCTGTAGCCTAGTGAAAGGGAAGAAGCAGCAGGTTCTGCAGCGTTTTTCCCCTCAGCTCAACCCACTTCCCCTGTGACTCACACGAGGGGGCGTTCACTCCTGCTCCGCGGGCGCGTCTCGGCTAACGCGCGGCTCCTAGCTACGCCGACGCTAACGCTAGCCCCTGTGGCGCCGCGCTACGCCCGGGGAGGGGCGGCGCGGTGGCTCGCTGCGTTTACGCCGTCGCCTCAACACAAGGAGGTCCTGGGGTTCGATTTCCGCGTGGGGCTAACTGTCCCGGGCCTTTCTGTGTGGAGCTTGCATGTTCTCCCCGTGTTCGCTAGGCTTTCCCCCATAGAGAACCCGATATGAAAAACATGCTGAAGAACAGACGGCTAACGCTGACGAAGACGGACAGGAGCACTCGGATTGGCCCTCGGGCATCGGCTCACATACACGCCTATTGGGTCTCATGAAAGGCGATGTATAAATCTAAGTTATTATTATTATTATTATTATTATTATTATTATTACTGTCTGCTCCTGGCTGCCCTTGGGGGAAGACAACGGGATGGGTTAAGAGCAGGAGAAGCATTTCATCGTTGGATGCTCCTGTCATTCGTGCGTGTGTGTGTGTGTGTGTTCCCTGTGTATTGTGTGTTGTTTCACTGCTGTGGAACACTGTAGCCCAGCTCGCTACACACCGGCGCAGCTGCGTGTCCGGTAGCCGGCGGCGCCCCGGTCCCCATGGCGACGCCGCCGAAGCTGTTGGGGTGGCGTGCGCGGACGGCCGGGCCCGCCACGATGGCGGGCGCGTTGGTGGCGGCGGCGGGCGAGGCCTTGACCTGGTGCTGGAGGGGCTGGATCAGGATCTGCTGACTGCTGAGGAGTGACAGGCGCAGCGCGGGGAGACTCTTCTGTAGACAGGGGAGAGCAGAGGAGGACAGCCAGGAGGTTAATATAAACACTGCTGTACATTACATTACAGTCATTTAGCAGACTCTTTTGTCCAAAGTGACTTACAATAATTACATTTAACATAGGTAATCAGTGTACTACTACTACTCACCAGAACTCACTGAGCATAATCTAGTGCTGAAGCCAACAGATCATTAGAGAAGCTACAAAGGAGATACCTCAGAGCATTCACATGTAAGGAACAAAGAATAGAATATTCCCTCAGCTTGTTATGTAATACAAAAACATATTTTCCCAGATAAAGCGCTGTAATTGGGAGTGTTGAAACAACAGTAACATAACCTATCTCTTAGAATTTGAAAAGTACTGTACTAAAGTACTGTGCACAGAGATCGACGCAGGTCTAACCGTGGACACGCTATTTCAGGGAAGGGGGATTTTTGGGGGACGTAAGCAACCCTAACGTCGCACGACAACATCGCTGTGTTTGTGGCGAGCTTGGTGGCATGATGGGACAGTCGTCACGCTCGGCTGGAGAGGGCTGCCGGCTCCGGGTACTGGGGGGCGCTGTCACACACAGGCGGTTGTAGCCCAAAGCCACTCCATTCATGGAAGCTGCGCCAGGCTATTTTTCTTGACCAAGTTATTCCGGCGAAAACAAATGCTTGTTTATAGGGATGTGTTAATCCAGCCATTCGAACGTTGGGTTGATATCAAATTGAAATTAATTCATTGGGAACGTTGGATAGCATATAAGCGGTCATATTGTCCTGTAAATGCCACTTTACATTTTTGCTAATGTGAATGAATGCCATTGAAATAGTCAAAGCAATATTCATCGGTATGCCTTTAATCAAACCCTTTCTCTCCCAGACTGATACTGCAATGGATTAATGACTAATGGATGCTTTTATAACTAGCAGGTTAGATTATTGTAACAATTTCCTGTCTGTCCTATAAAAAAAGTGATCAGTCAACTCTGATTCGTGATTTGTTCGTACAAAGACCAGAAAGAGGGTTCACATCACACCAGTTTTAAAATCATTACACTGGATACCTGTCTGTTAGAATAGATTTTAAGATTCTTTTATGTCTATAAATCCTTACATAATCAAGCACCTAAATATGTGTCAGACATGCTTATAAAATATACACCTAGTTGGTCCCTCAGGTCCTCTGGCACTGAGCTTTTAATGGTTCCTAGAGCCAGGACTAAGAGGCCTGGGGAGGTCCTAGAGCCAGGACTAAGAGGCCTGGGGAGGTCCTAGAGTCAGGACTAAGAGGCCTGGGGAGGTCCTAGAGCCAGGACTAAGAGGCCTGGGGAGGTCCTAGAGCCAGGACTAAGAGGCCTGGGGAGGTCCTAGAGCCAGGACTAAGAGGCCTGGGGAGGTCCTAGAGCCAGGACTAAGAGGCCTGGGGAGGTCCTAGAGTCAGGACTAAGAGGCCTGGGGAGGTCCTAGAGCCAGGACTAAGAGGCCTGGGGAGGTCCTAGAGCCAGGACTAAGAGGCCTGGGGAGGTCCTAGAGCCAGGACTAAGAGGCCTGGGGAGGTCCTAGAGCCAGGACTAAGAGGCCTGGGGAGGCAGCCTTCAGTTCTTATGCCCCCAGCCTTTGGAACACCCTGCCAGAGGACCTGAGAATGTTGAGACCTTGATAACTTTTAAGCGAGATCTTAAAACATACCTTTTTAATATTGCTTTTAATTGTGATAATATATTATAGCTTTACTTGTGTTAATATCTTAAACTGTTCTTAATTTGTATACTTGATTTTTTTTTTTATCTTAAATTGTTTCTTTTAAATCTGTTCTCTTGTGTTTACATGATTTATGTTTTTAATCATCTCTTTTTATGTAAAGCACTATGTGCTACATTGATTTGTATCATTGGTGCTATAGAAATAAAATCACATTGACATTGGACAGCTTATAATCATGCATTTTAAGAATTTAAGGCCTTGAGACCATTGTGCAAGTTGTCTTGTGTCACTGAAATTGAGGGTCTCCATCAATGGATTTTCTGAGTTTTCAATGAATGAATAAATGAATGAATATATATATATATAAATATATATATATATATATATATATATATATATATATATATATATATTAAGAAGCCACCTCAAGTTCAAGGAAGGCTATAAGCTAATATTTGCCGACACAATCTAATGCTTGGACATAGACATGTTGTTTTTACATTATGTATTTACAGAGAAAATGAATTAGAATTAGGAATGGAATTAGAAAATAATTTGACTGTGCGGCCACCATGACACCTGTTGTACAGTCGATTATAAAAGGTTTCAATCCTTTAACAACTGTCCTTTCGCTTAGTAAATTAATTGATTCATTGATTTTAAACAGATAAACAACTCTCATTTCAGTTTTCTATAAAATCATGCATTTATGTCAAAAGCATGGGAACGGAGAGCTGCGGGAATAACAAAGTCTCACCTTTGACATGGAACCCAGTCTGCAGTCAGGCTAGGGCAGGCCGCCTGGATGTCACATGGGCCTGCCCCTGTCTGTCTGTCTGTCTGTCTGTCTGTCTGTCTGTCTGTCTGTCTGTCTGCCTGTCTGTCTCTCTGTCTGTCTCTCTGTCTGTCTATCTGTCTGTATGTCTCTCTGTCTGTCTATCTGTCTGCTGGTCTCTGTTTGTCTCTGTCTGTCTATCTGTCTGTATGTCTCTCTGTCTGTCTCTTTGTCTGTTTGTCTGTCTGTCTGTTTGTCTCTCTCTCTGTTTGTCTGTCTGTCTCTGTGTCTGTCTGTCTCTCTCTCTGTCTGTCTGCTTCTGCTTCTTTTTCTGTCTGTCTGTCTGTCTCTCTCTCTGTCTGTCTCTCTCTATGTCTCTGTCTGTCTCTTTGTCTGTCTGTCTGTCTGTCTATCTCTCTCTCTCTCTCTGTCTGTATGTCTCTCTCTATGTCTCTGTCTGTCTCTCTCTCTCTCTGTCTGTCTGTCTTTCTCTATGTCTCTGTCTGTCTCTCTCTCTCTCTGTCTCTCTGTCTGTCTCTCTCTATGTCTCTGTCTGTCTGTCTGTCTGTCTGTCTGTCTGTCTGTCTGTCTGTCTGTCTGTCTGTCTCTCTCTCTCCCTGTCTGTCTGTCTGTCTGTCTGTCTGTCTGTCTGTCTGTCTGTCTGTCTGTCTGTCTGTCTGTCTCTATGTCTCTGTCTGTCTCTCTCTCTCTCTGTCCATCCATCTCTCTTTTCCTCCCATCCCTCTCTTGGCCCGGTGGTCACTCAGCCAGCTTTGGTGCCAGCTGACCTCACCCACCTTGAGGAAGGGTACCAGGTAAGGCTGGGGCGACGACTTGAGCTCCAGCTGCAGCCGGTTGGTGAACTCCTCGGGCTCGATTTTGGCGTCCTGTGGGAGGGAACAGGAGAGGGTGAACCACTAAACCCAGTTAGCTCAGAGAGGCGCCACATTTCCACCAGTCAAAGCACATTCCTGTGAGATGAAATCACATCAGCTGCGTTATAGATATTGATTTAAAAGTTTAACATTCCCCGTTCACATCTCATCTCATACAAGACCGAGGATGGAGTCAGAGTTTTGTGTTGCCATCTACAGGCGGAATCAATACATTACACCAAACTGGTCACGCAAGAATGCTCTGACTTTGAACGTGACTCTCAAATAAGAAAACTACATTTCCCTCTTTCCCCATGGTGGAGGAGGGAAAGGCAGGGATTGTGGGATATGGAGGCTCACCAGGAGGTCCTGCACCAGAGACTTGACGTTTCGGGACGTCTCGGGAGAGGGCGAGTTGTGTGACGCCAGTTTGATCAGAGTGGCCAAGAAGTTCTTACACTTCTTCACGTTCTCCTGCATCTCCTAGGAAATAAGAAACACACACAAATACATGAATAAGAACACACACAAACCCACATGCAATAAACATGCCTGAATATTTTACAAGCACTATTGTGATTATATATTTTGTGCATCTGTATATATTTTCAGGTGTGTATTATTAATATATTTCCATTGTTAATTTCCATTGTCAAATATATATATTTATGTGATTTGACATTAAAAAAAAGTATATATTAAATCACCAGAACTCTGGTAAAGATGCCAAGAAATATAACTGATCAGAAATATAATTCATAGGCCTGAAATTGCTAACTTTCTGTGCTGTAAAATCATCCTGGCTGCCAAATCAGATATGGCACCAGTCACTGTGTCTCCCTAAGCCTGGAGATGAGCTGTAGCACTTATGAAGGATGCAAGGAGAGAAAGAAAGAGAGAGAGAGAGAGAGAGAGAGAGAGGGAGAGAGAGAGAAAGAGAGAGCAAGAAAGAGAGAGAGAGAGAGAGAGAGAGAGAGAGAGCGTGTGTATTATGCCCCTGTGTGTGAGTGTGTGTGTGTGTGTGTGTGTGTGTGTGTGTGTGTGTGTCTGTGTGACTGCCCGCAAGTGCATGCCTGCCTGCTTGTTTGTGTGTGTGTGTGTGTGTGTGTGTGTGTGTGTGAGTCTATGCCCGCGCCCAGCTGTGTGAGTCCGGGCAGCGTGGCGGTGACACAGCCAAGCCCGCTGGCGGCCTTTACATCTCCGGGGCCGCGGGGAGCGTGGGGGCGTCGCCCTCAACCCCCGCCACCGAGCACAGACCTGGGAGACGATCGGGCCTCCGGGGGCAGGGGCGGCAGCGGTCTGCGGGGGCGGGGCTGGCTGCGAGGAGGCCT